>NC_137958.1:5827307-6456724 GCF_963924665.1 Micromys minutus
TGGAATGTTTGGCACTCTGCTGCTTGCTGTGATGGGAGAGCTGGGTTCTGATGTTGCCAGGTTGTCTTGGTCTTGCACTTTACTCTTGCCATCTTGTTGTAGTGCAGTCTCGCCAGGCCTGTGTCCCTGAATCTCTGTTTTACCTGGTAACAAATGGCCTAAGTGTTTGGTTCGCACGTGATGGCTTTCTGGGTGAATACAAAGTCCCTATTCCATGGTTCCTGCTCCCCTGAACCAATCAGGGGGCACATGCTTTCTGTGCACTCAGCCCAGACCTCTCTGTACCATGTCACTCATGGCACAGTCTCACCAGGCCTGCGTCCCTGGATCTCTGCTGTTCCAGGTGGCAAATGGCTTGACTGTTTGGTCCACACGCAAGGTCCTTCTTGGAGGATGCCGAGTCCCTATGGCAGAGTTCCTGTTCCCATAGACCAACTGGAGGGCTGTGCCTACGGCATGCCAAGTCTAGCCCTCTCTGTGCCCAGGCTACTCACAGTTCACTCTCGCCAGGCCCGTGTCCCTGGATCTCTGCTGTTCCCGGTGGCCTGTGTGTTATTTTGCTTACATATATGTCTGCATACCATCTATGTCCATGGAAGTCAGAAGAGGATATCACATCCTCTGGAACTGGAATTATAGATGGTTGTGAGCAATCATGGAGGTGATGAAAATCAAATTCAGATTCTCTGGAGAAGTAGCCAGTGCTTTTAACCACTGAGGCATCTCTCCAGCCCTAAAACACATATTTTGAGACTATGGATATTGTGTCTTTGCTACATTTTGTTTCATTTTTTGCCATTCACAAGAAACTTTTTTAAAATGTGCAATAAAATTTTACAAATATTAGCACATTCATTCATTTTAGAGGCAAGAAATAGTGTTTTTCTAGATAAATTTTTTCTTAATTTTACATAGATTTTTTAATTAAAATTTAATTACATCTTTGTCCCCTCCTTATTCTCCTTTCCTCTCTTCCTTCTATCCCTCTCATTGACACTGTGTTTTTTAAAATGCCTATAGGACATAGAACAGAAGTTAGGGAATAAGCAAAAATATTAATGAAGGAAAATCTAGAAAAACCATAGAAGCTCCACTCATCACAAATTGGAAAACAAAAATCTGATGTTATATTTTGTTGTTATAAAAATTTTTAGTCATTGTTTTTATTTTGGTTATTGCCAGAGGCATTTGTGTATGCATTGATTCTTGGTGACATCAAAGACACACACATAAATACAAAATCCATTTTCTGACTTAAGAAAATCACCCAAATAAACATGGAAATCAGAGCATAAAATAACCACAGATAGCAACAATTCCAACAGATTCTGTGATTTGGCTGATTAAGTTGTAGTCAGACCATATACTTAGACAACAAGCTTCTCCCATATGGAGACAATCACCCTAACTGACATGCATATGAGTATTTTTCTTTCTAAAGAATTTCAGAATAAACATCCAGAGACATTAACTATGAGTGAAGAGGAACAACATTTGATAAACTTTCAGCAAATTAGCCACAATGACCTATGCCAGCCAAAACAGGAGTAAAAAGTAGATAATATATGAGTACCAGAAAAAAAAAAAACCCAAAGCAAAAACGTCATAAGTACATCAGACTCCAAGGTTAAGTTATAAGAAAACAGAGAATGCTGGTTTCAGCACATACTCATGTATAATCCACATCACTGTTAACACTTAACTGGACACAACTCTGTCTTTTCAACTGCATACCTCAATAATACACATTGTTCTATGCTTCTCATTGGCATATCATTTTCCAACTTGTCTACCTAGAAATTTAAACTTTCCTGCAGGAAAGAATTCAACAGCAGCACTCTCACAGAAGAATCTGCCCCCCAAATTAAAGGAAGATGAACATGTCATTATTCAGAGGCCAGAGAGTTTGTTGTCATTATGATATCATGCAATCTGTTACATTTTAGCTGCTTATATGCTGGCTATCACTAACTAAAACTTCTTTGAGAGTAAGAAATGTTCACTTGTGTTTTTGGTTTTGTGCTTTGTTTTGCTTTGGTTTTGGTTTTGTTTTTTTACAAAATTCTGGAACACAGTGCCTACTCCACCCTAAGATCACAAATATTTGAATATATAATAGCACTTAATAAACTTATCTTTAGTCTACTTTTCTTAAGAACAGCTACCATATTCATTTTCCCTTCAATACTTCACTCAAGGTTAGGCCATGAATATATTTAACAAATCAATAGATTAATAAAAAAAAAACACTCATTTAATCCAACTATTTATAGAGCACAAGTCTCATAAAAACAAGATGCTTTGAAATAGAAAAATATTTATAAAGTATAAGAAATACAGCGAGTTACTCTGCTGAGTCTTTTCAGTCAAGTGACAATCTCTCTGTCCAGGTATAATCAACTATAATTGGTAACTAAGAGTGCTTAGTATTTATTATAGTAATGGTATTATAAAGAAGAGAGGAGGCCTGGCCCATATAGAAAGCATTGTCAGTGTGGTGGTTCTTAGATGCCAAGAAGCTTTTTGAGATGAGAGAAATTGAATAGTTATACAGCAAAATGAGAGAATTAACCCAAAGAATATGAAACAATCAAAAGTTCCAGCTAAAAACCTTGCTGGCCATTTGACTTGTACAATTCATCTTCCATTCCCTACACTGATAACATGTATCTATCTACCCAGCAGGCATTTATATTGTTATTCTTCAGTGAAATTGAGTCACTTCAGCCTCCAATTGTCTTTTTTTCATCCCACGTCCCTTTTCCATTAGAACTCCTTTCCACAAGTGTCCCTCCTGCTTTCATTTCCATGTGTGTGTGTGTGTGTGTGTGTGTGTGTGTGAGAGAGAGAGAGAGAGAGAGAGAGAGAGAGAGAAGAGAGAGAGAGAGAGATCGAGGAAGGGAGACAGGGAGGGAGACAGGGAGGGAGAGCCCAGGAAATATTTATTAAGCAACTACAATGCAAAATAGTAGGAACAACATGGGATAGAGTGCAGACATGTCCGTTGGGTACCGAACACAGTTTTCTTCGCTCTGAAATGAAAGTATCAGTTTAGAAGTTTAAATTAGGAACACCATCACCATGGCATGTTTTCTTTACAGATTTACTGTTGTAGTAAATATTAAATGAATAAATATCTTATCTCTTTATTGGCCCGGCGCCTCATTCCATGGACCTGACTCTAGTTCAGAGCCATGTTTACCTCTGTCACTCAGTCTGAGCCGCCCGCACGGTCTTCATCCAGGCGACTCCCTTCCCTTGGCGGTTTTACTCCACCTGTTACCGCCTCCATCCCAGGGTGTTTCTTTACCCCAAAAACCAACACAAACACACTGTAATGCCCAATAGATTTCCATACAGGTTTATATATTAAATTCTCAATCCACAAACCCTCTACATAACAAGATTATATTAAATAGACAAAGATACAAACTGCCCTTTTATATGAGATATTAGACCTATAAAATCCTTAAATGTTCATAGCCATTTAATGCCAATTAAGCCCACGTGGATCTAGCTCATTCTTCTGGAGGTCCATCTTAGAACTTCTCTCTCCTCCCTTGTCCTCTGACCCTCCCTCTCCACCTTCTTTACTTTGCCCAGTCACAGGCTGTCCTTTATTTTACTAACTAAAAAGGGAAGGTTCAGATGAAGTCACCTCATGAGTACATGACTAGACAGCCCTTCTTATGGAAGTGGAATTAACATTAAAATACATCTACAGGACAATCTACAATTTACTGTCTGATAAATTTATGCATGCAAATTTTCTTTCTCTTTGCTACTCTCTTTTATCTCTTTTTTTAACCACAACAAGCCGCGCGCGCGCGCACACACACACACACACACACACACACACACACACATGTGCATGCACACCATGTCTTTTTTGTTCTGTTTATATCATTACCAAGCTCAGACTCCTGGAAGAATGTGAGTGTGGAGCTATCTGCTACAGCAGGACAACTCACCATTGTCCACACCACTGAAGACAGTGACTTCTTTTCCTAGCAGCCATAAATGGCCAATGGCTCCCTAAGGAGTGAGGTTCCAGGACCTCCTATGTCAATCATGCCTGAATGTTGATGCAGTCAGTCTTGTTCAGGATACAACTACTATGAGTTCATGAGTGCCACAGCTGTCATGCCCATAAAACAGCATTTTACAACCTATTTCTCCATCATTCAAGTCATAGAGTATCCTTTCCCACCATGTTCTCTGAACTTTGGAAGTAACAATGTAAATGTCCTATTGAAAGTTGAGCAACCAACAGCAACTTATTCTCAGCACCCTCCCCAGCGAAGAGTCTCTGTATTATGTGCAATTCACTGCAAGAAGGACCTTTTCTGTCCCAGGCT
The DNA here is from genome assembly GCF_963924665.1 of Micromys minutus. Classification (NCBI taxonomy): domain Eukaryota; kingdom Metazoa; phylum Chordata; class Mammalia; order Rodentia; family Muridae; genus Micromys; species Micromys minutus. The sequence continues at coordinate 5,831,666 of NC_137958.1, forward strand.
AAGAACAAACTTAGACTATACATATGAATGTAAGTACTTAGGAAAGAATGAGAAAACATATTCATTCAGCAAAACAGTGGTAACATGTTCTTCCCTAGGGTATACACACTAAATCACACTTTAAATCAATAAAAATAAATAAATTCAATAAGGATAAAATCTGAGTTGAACTTAACCAAGATACAAAAATATAAAATTAAATATTAGTAAAAGGTCATTAGTATCTGATATATAAAAATATAAAAACTTGCATAAAACTCAAATTAAAAAAATACACTATTGAAACATTTATCAGTTGATGGTTCTAAAACTTTGAAAATTCCATTATAAAAAGCATTCATTGGGAGTTGGAGGAGATGCAATAGGGTAGTGGGACGGGAAAGTATGATTGCAACATACTGCATGTATTTATGAAATTGTCTGAAATAGAAACCTCATACAAATCTACTTCTACTTCTAGACTCTTCTTCTGCTTTTCAATGGCAAAACTTCTAGAAATAATTGTGTTTCTTCACTGTTTCCTCTTCCTCAGTCTTTCTCTTGTCTACCTACTCTATCAGACTTCTATCCTCAGAATTACACTGGAATTATACATATGAAGATCATTAATGCCTCTTTCCTGCTAAGACAAAGCTGCCCATTTCTTACTTTTGCATGCTTTTCCCCTGTTGTTTCTAAACATTATAGTTCTCCAATTTCCTACCCCCTTCTTGAATGCTCTTCTATTTCTTTCATGGGCTTCATTGCTCCCCTCTAACAATTGTCACTCATTGGCTTGTCCAAGGCCTGTATCAATAGTCGACCTATAGCTTCTTTCTGAGGACGCATACCCAATACCAGCTTTAGTTACCTCAATAGATAGTTTATCCCTTAAAATTTTTATCTCTAGATGATAATCTCTCTATTTACATATCTGGCTTGAATCTCATGCAAATTAATGAGAAAAGAACTTCTGAATTCTCTCCTGTATCATCAGCTGTGCTGGCTAATTTTGTGTCAACTTCACACCAGATAGTCATTTGGTCAGAGAGAACATCAACTGAAAATAATAATGACTACATTAGCCTGTAGACAAACCTATAGGGAATAATTTTTGTTTAAGCAATTTGTTTATTATTTATTCTTTCCTCATGTTACATTCCAACTGCAATTTTCTCTAATTCCTCCACTCCCAGTCCTTACTACCACCTCCCTCTCCCCCAGATCCACTCTTCCCTTCAGAAAAAAAAAAGGTTTCCTAGGATATTAACTAAATATGGCATGATAAATTACAATAAGACTAGTAACATGCCCCTAATCAAGGCTGGATGAGAAAACCTGGTAGAATCAAAAGCATCCAAATGCATGCAAAGGAGTAAAAGACAGCCCCCGTTCCCACTAATAGGAGCAACACAAGAACAGTTATAGTACATATTCAGAAAACCTAGATCAGACCTATACAGGCTCCCTGATTGTCGCTTCTGTCTCTGTGAGCCACTACAAGCCTTCCTTAGTTGATTCTGTGGGCTGTGTTTTTGTGTTAATCTTGACTCCTCTGGCTCCTACAGTCTTTAATCTCCTTTTTTCATGGCATTCCCCAAGTTCTGCTGAATATTTGGCTGCAAGTCTCTGCATCTGTTTTTATCAGTTTACAAACAAAACTTCTCTGAAGACAATTATTCTAGGCTCCTGTCTACAAGTATAGTAGAATATCATTAGGAATCACTTCACTGTCTCTTATTTTTAGTCCTATTTTGTTCTATTCTAGGTCTATGCACTATCCAGCCTTTGGTTCCTGGCCATCTAGACAGTGTCATGACCTACTTCTCATGGTGTATATTTCAAGTTGGATCAGCCATTGGTTGGTCACTCCCACAAGTTCTGCCCCATCTTTACCCCAGCACATCTTGTAGGCAAAAAATAAAGAAAAAAAAACTGTAGGTAGATTTTGTGGTTGTGCTAAACAAAAAAAAAATAATAAAAATAAAAATAAATGAAGGATGGTGCTCCAGTCACACCACTAGAAACTGTACATGGTTACAGAAGATTGCTGGCTCAGGATCGATATCCCCCAATACTAGGAGTCTTCACTAGTGTTGCCCTAGTAGATTCCATGAAGTTTCCATTACACTAGATTTCTGCATTGCCACTGAAATTTGACTTAACTCCAGTCATCTCTCCAAGTGTTTCTCCCTCTATCCCTTCCCACTCCACATGATTCCTCCTGTTTCCATGCCCACCTGCACCTACTTGGGATATCTTTTCCCAACCCTTTGCCCTGAATTTATGCCTTCCTTGCTGTTGAGATGTGTTTCTTGAATGTAGCAAGATAAATTCTGTTTTCAAATTCACTCTGTTAGCCTATGTATTTTTACTGGGAAATTAAACTCATTATTATATAGAGATGTTAATGAGCTATAATTCATATTATTTTGTTCTTGTTGTTGGTGTTGTGTGTTCACTCCTTCCTTTGGATTTGCTTGTATGAGAACATTTATTTCCTGTGTCATGAGTATAGTTAACTTCCTTGTGCTGAAATTATTCTTCTCATAATTTCTATAGAGCTGGATTTGTGGATAAATATTATTTAAATTTGATTTTGTCTTTGAGTATCTTGTTTTTTTATCTACAGTGACTGAAAGTTATGCTGGATATAATAGTGTGGACAGGCATCTGTGATCGCTTAGAAAATAAATAACGTCTTCCCAGGTCTTTCCTGAATTTAGAGTCTTCACTGAAAATTTGGTTTAATTCTAATAAATCTGCCTTTATGTTACATTGTCTTTCTTCCTTGCAACTTTTTATATTCTTTCTTTGTTCTGTATGTTTAATGTTTTGATTATTATATAGTGAGGGGACTTTCTTTTCTGGTCCTATTTATTTGGTGTTCTCTAAATTTCTTAAATCTTTATAGGTATGGCTTTCTTTAAGTTAGAAAAAATTTTCTTCTATGGTTTTGTTTAAAAATATGAGTCTTTGAACTGGGATTCTTCTTCTATTATTTTTAGGTTTTGTCTTTTCTTAAAGTCTCAGTTTCCTGGCTGTTTTATGTCAGAAAGTTTTTATATTTTACATTTTTTACTAATGTTTCTATTTATTCTATTGTTTTTTCAACACTTGAGATTTTTCTCTTTCATATTTTATATTCTTTTGGTAATGTTTGTTTGTGTCTATAGTTCATGTTTGCTTGCCTAGATTTTTCTATTTAGAGAATTCTATCACTTTTTACTTTTTCTTTTTCTTCCTTTTCTTCCTCTTCTTCTTCATCATCATAATCTTTTTCTTCTTCTTCTTCTTCTTCTTCTTCTTCTTCTGCTGCTGCTGCTGCTGCTGCTGCTGCTGCTGATGATGATGATGATGATGATGATGCTTCTGCTTCTTCTTCCATTTTCAAGTCTCGAATAGTTTTGTTCATTTTCTTCATCTGTTTGGTTTTTTTCTTTGCTGTCTTCAATGGACTTATTTATTTCCTCTAATTGTTTGTTTGGTTTCCTGGTTTTTTAAAGGATTTATTCATTTGTTCTTCAAAACCCTCTCATCCTCATAAAGTTGGTTTTAGAGTCTTTTTCTTGTGTTTCAGCTCTGTTGGAATATCAGGACTTGCTTTAGTAGGGTAGCTGGGCTTTGGTGGTAACATTGCCTTGGCTACTGTTGATTGTGTTTTTACTCTGCCATCTAGGCATCTGAGTTTGAGGTCTAAACAATGATGCTTGAGTTTCTCTTTGTTGAATACATGTTTTGTTTCTTGGTTTCTGCCTCCTCTTTGGTTTTCTATTTCTTGTGGCCTAGATTTTAGGCAACCAGTGCAACACCTGGTGCATCAGGGAGTCTCTGTCTGAGATGGGGGGGTGTAATTATGATTGCTATAGTAGCCTTTGGTTCAGCAGAAGGTCTCTGCCAAAGTTAAAGGGTAAGATATGGTAATAATGGAGAGAAGGTGGTTGGGCAGGTACATATAATGGATTATGTCTTCAGTTGAGCCACCTATCTTAAATTCTGATGGTCTGTGTGGTCTTGTGTCCAGCATGAAGTCTCTGCCCAAGTTTGTGGCTAAAATTGTGGTAGCTGGTAGTGCCTCTAGTCCAGCAGTGAGTCTCTATGAGTTCATGTATCTGTTCTTCTGGCTGGTGTGGTCTCTTTTTCTAGATGGCTGGCTAGCATGGCCTGTATCTGTTTTTCTGACTGCCATAGCCTGCAATTTAGGTGAAAGTAGGGGCTCAGTAGCAGATCTGGGTGGTGGCGTAGAAAGAATTGGCAATGTGTTGGGACTTCAGGACTCTAACTGAGGGTTTGGGGAAGTTTTAAGTGAAGATGGGCATCTTACCTGTGCTTTTTACTGGTGTGGCTTGCAACTGAGAAGTAGATTCCTGCCAAATGTGGGGATGGGTATATGGCAGCAGTTGTGGGCAGTGGAACAGAAACAGGTGACAGAGGTGGGTTTTGGAGATATGAACTGAAATCATGAGCAGGCATGATTTCATACAAGGGCATATGGATCTCTTACCTGTTCTTCTGACACAAGGAATTTTTCTTGATTAATGGCTGGTATGGAAGAACCCACTTCATTGTGGATGGTATCAGTCCTATAGTATAGTCTTGAGCTGTACAAGAAATCAGATTGAGAAAACCATAAGGAACAAGCTAGTATGCATCAGTCTTCCATGTCTCATGCACCAGATTCTGACTGTAGTTTCTTGTCTTAACCTCATGCCCGAACTTCACTGGATGATTGACTGCAAACTATTAAAATGAAACAAACACTTTCCCAATGATGCTTTGGGTCATGGTATTTTATCAGAGTTGTAGAAACCTAAGTCTTCAGCTCCCTCTACTACTGTCTATTTTGATTTGGGAATGGCACTGATAACCATTTAGGTACCTCAGTTAAAAACTGGAAAACATTATGTCTCTTCTTTCAATCTAAAATGCAGTTCATCCTCAAACTAGCTCTCAGATAAAGCTCCAAAATACATACAGGTCTCAGTATTTCTCACTGTCTTTTTGCTTAAACCGGCCCACCAACATTTATCACCTGACTTGTCAAAGAGTCCTTAACTGGTTACTTTCCTCTGTCCTCCTTCATTTTTCACACAGTCAGTGTTCTAACACACACACACACACACACACACACACACACACACACACACACACAGAGGTGGGGGTACTGTGTTATGACCTTAGAAGAATAAAGCCAGCATCTTTAGAATAACTTTCAATCACCTCTGTGTCCTAGCCTTCACTTCCCTCCCCCTCATCTTATTTTTCTCCCTATGATTCACAACCACATTTTCTTTTTGTTCTTGAAATCTTCCAATCTTTTTCCAAGGTCAAAGTCTTAGCATTTATTGTTCCTACAGCTAGGAGTTCTTTCTTTCCAAAAGTTACTGATAATAAAAATACTTCACATTTATCACAATCCAATATGTGCTGGGTCCTCTTTTAAGAATGTTGCAAGCCTGAATTCTTCAAGAAGTGTTTTCCATCAAAGTCATGTGGGAACATTTGTAAGAAAAAATTAAAAGAAAACAGGAAGCTGGGAGCGCTGTTATCCAGAATAGAAGGGTAGAGAGAATCTTAAATTGCTACATAGTTTTTTAAGAATTTTACCAAGCCTGATTACCTTTACCTCTTACTTAGGTAAATCCAGTATTTCTAAGGAAGAGTTGGTTCTGTATTAATTAGATTGCTATGACATTCAGTACTTATCTGAAAGCAGCTCTGTGATGAACATTGTCTTTCTTTAAATTGTGCTCCCAATCAATGGTATGGCTACAGTTAGAGACATCAAAGACATGATCTAGGGCCACCACATCCTTTATTGTTTCCATCAACCCATGAAGAAGAAATTATTTAATCTTTAATAAGTTAAGAGAAGAGGGCACAAAGGGTCAAGATCAAAAAAATGTTAAAGTGACGAGTTAGATCTGGGTCCAGTCCCACATCCCATAAGTTTGATCAGTGTTTCATTTCAGCTATGCAGCAAATGTTACCTACTTATGGACAGAAGACCCAAGAAAACAGAATTTTCTCTCTCCAAAAACACTGCTGTATTTTGTCTGCCTAGATCTCGCTAATACCTAAACATATTGATTTCACATAATACTCACCCTCTCCTAACCTAGGATAGAAGTTGTCTTGGTAGATTTGATTTGATTGCATGATGTGGACAGAGTTTAATAGGGAGATAATAAGAATAACATCACTTTAGTCATCTCTTTTACTAGCAACTAAGTAGAAAACCAGGTGAAAATATCCTACCTCAAATGAAAATTCTAAAGTAAATGTCATGAAAAACAATGTGAGTATGCTCCATTACTACAGACCATTATAAAATATCCAACACAATAAAAATAAAATCACAGAAAGCATATATTAGCAAAAATTTAAAAATAACTATAATTAGATTTTTTCTTATCTACCTAGTAAAATGCAAGAGCATTAACCCAAAATAAAGTTTAACAACACACAGAACAGAACATTTTTCTAAATACTAACAATAGTTACTTAGAAGTACAATGGAGAAAGACTTTTAGTTTTTAAAATAAGAAGAAGGACCAATAGATTTACATAAGTAATCTGGTAATAAAAATAATGAATATTTTTAACCATCTCTGAAGGAAATTTCCAAAGTTTACCAAAAATTTAAGTTTAAAGTACTTTTACACACAAAGAGGTCATGTTCTGAAACAAATGCATTTCTTATTCTAAAAGGGTTTTTAAATCATCCACCTGCTGTTGGAGTGGAATAGAACACGTGTACACGTGTAATATTTCTTTCTTTATTTTTTTGGGGGGGTTTCCTGGCTGCTAATAAGGTGTGACCAAAATCAAGGGTGGGTCTTTCACTGTCTTACATGTCAGTCACTTCTTGAAATGTCCTCCAACAGCACCTCTCCTTAGATTCTAAGAAATTGAGTATCAATAGAGTTGCTGCATTTGTGGTGAGACAGCCACTTGGCAAGAATTGCCTCATTTAATTACAGAAAATACTGTCAAAAAAGGGATACTTTTGCAGAATAGTCCACTGATAATCTTTGCCAAGCCAAAATTATCAGCCCTTAAGATTTCTGCATTAAAAAGTTCTGTCAGATATGATCCTGGGCCAGAAGACTGAAGACTGATGCTCCAACGTTTTGAGAGATATGGGACTGTCCTACTGATCAGCAGCAGTGTCTATATATTGGCTAGTTTTGGAAGCGCTGTTTTGTGTTTCTCATTATCAGGTAATATTAGTCATTATGAGATTTCTGACATTGTTAAAGACTAGAAGCCTCTTAGCAACACCAGCTGTTTGGCATTAAGAAAGTTAATATAGATCTAAAAAGGTGATTTTTAGATGACATACAATCTAAAACCGAGATATAAGTCAGATATAGAATTATAATCTTCCAAGATAGATAAAAGGGTGCTTTATTTAATAGACAAAATTGGTAGGTTAAATGTTAAGGTTGTCTTATACTTTATAAATTGCTAAACTGTAACAGTTATATTCATCTTATAGTTGAAAAAAAACTTTAACTGGAGAAAAAGGATGAAATGTAGATTGTCCTGAAGCTGTTAGTATTTTAATGTTAATTCCACTTTCCCAAGAAAGACTGCCTAGTCATATGACTCCAACTGAACCTTCCAATTTTTATTAGTAAAATAAAGGAAAGGCAGTGACTGGGTGGGACAAGGGAATGAGAGGGCTGAGAGGTCTGAGGAGGTCAGACAATGGAGGGGAAAGATTGTAGCAACATGGAGCTTCCCAAGAACTAGCTAGACCCAGGTGGAATTGATTGGTGTTAAAAAAGCTATGAACAAGGGGTACAGAGTTAAACAAAAAGTTCTCAATTGACAAATATCAAATGGCTGAAAAACATCTAAGGAAGTGCTCAACATCATTAGCCATTAGTGAAATGCAAATCAAAACAACCCTGAAATTCCACCTCACACCAACCAGAATGGCTAAGATCAAAAATTCAGAGTACAGCAGATGCTGGCAAGGATACAGAGAAAGAGGAACACTTCTCCACTGTTGGTGGGGTTGTAAACTGGTACAACCACTCTGGAAATCAGTCTGGCAATTCCTCAGAAAACTAGACATAATACTACCTGAAGACCCAGTTATTCCACTTCTGGGCATATACCCCAGAGAAGCTCCAAATTACAACAAAGACACATGCACCACAATGTTCATAGCAGCCCTATTTATAATAGCCAGAAGCTGGAAAGAACCCAGATGTTCTTCAGTAGATGAATGGATACAAAAATTGTGGTATATTTACTCAATGGAGTACTACTCAGCCATCAGAAACAATGACTTTATGAAATTCTTAAGAAAATGGATGCATCTAGAGAATATCATCCTGAGTGAGATAACCCACTCACAAAAGAACAGACATAATACGCAGTCACTGATAATTGGATACTAACCCCAGAAAGCTCTGAACACCCCAGAAACAACTCACAGACTATATGAAGTTCAAGAAAAAAAAAGGGAAAAAAAAGGAAAATAAAAAACCTTGCTTAATCTTTACACACCAAGAAAACTTTATTTCCAGGTTACATCTTATTTTACATGTACTATATGCTCATTGTAACTAGTAAGATCTTAATGCACACTATCAAACCTTTAAAAATACCAAGTACTGACCAACATGTATTCGTATACTTTTATGCAAAGATTCTTTAAATCTGTACATTCATCTCTGTTTTTTAAAATAAAGTTGTTCAATTAAAAAAAAAAGCTATGAACATTAAGGATTTTACAGGTCTAGTATTGCATATAAAAAGGCAGTTTCTTTGTCTATTTGATGCAATCTTGTGGAGAGAGTTGTGGATGAGAGTTGGTTATATAAACCTGTATAAAAAGCTAAAGAAGAAAAGAAAAGAAAGGAAAACATAAATGTCCTCCAAAACCATATGTGTTTTACCAGTCCCAGTTGTCTCTTAATTTAGTCAAGCTGACAACCAACATCAGCTATCATAAACATCGATGTAATGTTCTGTCACATTAGTGCAGTTTCTGTGAGATTAGATACCTTTATTTTGTGTATGTGTGTGTGTGTGTGTGTGTGTGTGTGTTTCTGTGTCTGTGTGTGTGTGTGTGTGTGTGAGAGAGAGAGAGAGAGAGAGAGAGAGAGAGAGAGAGAACTGGGACTGGTAAAACACTAAACCCATATGATTTTGGAGGACATTTCAAGAAGTGATGGCATGTAAGACAGTGAAAGACCCACCCTTGATTCGGGTAACATCTAATCAGCAGCCTAACAAAAGAAAGGAAAGAAATGAAGAACACATGTGTACATGTATTCTACTATACTCCAACAGCAGCATGTGCCTGCCTACCTTCCCTCATTTTAGGGTTAGTGAATCTGCCATTGTGATGGCTGCTGCAATCTTTCTCTGACATTAGACTCCATGTCAACCTAACCCATCAACATGAGTTCACTGCCAATGACTCTCCAAGAAAGTACTTGGCTTTTGGTACTAGTCTGGCACTGCTAGCTTCTTGAATTGGGCATCTACCTGCTTCTCTTCCTTACATGTGTAACATTATTGGATTACTTAAACCTTATTGTTTAAGTCAATATAATATATATATAAATATAATAAAGACAAAGTAATAAATAACAAACATACAGATCTATGCAGTTCTGCTCATCTAATGCTAAGTAAAATAAAAATCACTATAGATGTGTCTAGTCTTAACAGAGGCTAGGGAGGTTAGTTTTGGAAAGTAGAGGAGTCTCTGGTTACCACACTATAAAAAGATTCCATTAGCAAGGAAAAGCCTCTAAAAAAGGCTAAGAATGATCCCAATTGACCTCAGCAAGAACATTTTGGCTTTTAACTGAATCTGCCAAGAACCAGGAACTGGAATGAGGACCCATGTTCCACAGAAGATTGCAGTTCCACCTGATATTTCAGTAGCTTGCTGAGAATCAGAGCAAAGAGCCAGGAAAAATATGCCCAGACTCTCGAACTGGGGAAATTGTAAAACAAGATATGTGCATCATTTATACCCCCAAGTTTGTGGTTTAACACCCCAACACTTAACTATGACAGTGCAACCCCCACTTTATGTAATATCTATGTTAGATATCACTTTGTGGTAGCACTCACCAGAGCCAAACACATTTGGATAATCATTTGATAGGTGCCTGTGCCTCAATGAAATTTCAAACTCTTGGCAGATGCTAAGGCAGAAAAATCTTTCTCACCACACTAGCCTCAGAAGTAGAAAACAGTAAGCATCAGCTTGACAAAAATGCTAAATAAGCTATGAACATAGTGGAGCATGTATCCTTGTTAGATATTGGAGTGTCTTCTGGATGTATGCCCAGGAGTGGTATAGCTGGGTCTTCAGGTAGTACTGTGACCAGTTTTCTGATGAACCTCCAGACTGGTTTCCAGAGGGGTTATATCAGCTTGAAATCCTACCAACAATGTAGGAGTGTTCCTTTTTCTACATTCTTGCCAGCATCTGCTGTCACGTGAGTTTTTTATCTTAGTCACTCTAACTAAGATGAGGTAGAATCTCAGTGTCCTTTTGAACAACTCAGATGTCCCTCAACAGTGAAATGGATACAGAAAATGTAGTACATTTACACAATGGAGTATAACTCAGCTAATAAAAACAATAACTTCATGAAATTCATGCAGGCAAAGGATGGAACAAAAAAGTATCATCCTGAGTGAGGTAACCAAGTCAAAAAAGAACACACATTGTATGTACTTACTGGATATTAGGGTATATTAGGCAAAAATCTCAGACTATTCGTGATGTAACTCACAGAACATATGAAGCTCAAGAAGAAGGAAGACCAAAGTGTAGAAGATTCAGTCCTACATAGAAGGATGGATAAAATAATCACAGAGGTTGAGGGAAGGAGCAACATGGGAAGAAGAGAGAAAGAGGAGCTAGGATAAGGTATGGATACAGAGAAAATAAAAAAAAATTGAATGCAGAGTGTCCCATTACTCCAATTCAACTCCTGTGTGTCTCTCCAACTTCTCATTGTCAGATACCTGTCCCTGTTTATAAAGATGTTGCCAGCATCATTAAAGAAAATAGCTAGGTACAGAATAATATGCCCAGCTTCGGGCACATTGCTTGGCCCAGACTGCTGCTCAGTTAGTGTCTATTTTCCATTCTTCTTTTTTTTACATCTTTATTTTACAAAACAAAGATAAATGTACAGATTTCAAGCATTTTTGCATAAAATTATACAATACATTTTTGTCAGTACTTTTTTTCAGATTTTAAAATAATTTTTACATACATCTATATGAATAGTCAGTACTTGATCTTTTTAAAGGTTTGACAGTATGCATCAAAAACCCAATAGTTACAATGAGCACAAAGTACATGCAAAACAAAATGTAGAATGAAAATAGTCAAAGTTTTCTTGTTGTGTAAAGATTTTTTTGTTTTGTTTTGTTTTCTTTATTTCTTGGACTTCCTACGGTCTGTGAGTTGTTTCTGGGCAGTGCGAGCCTCTGGGGGTTAGCATCCCACTATCAGTGACTGCATATTATGTCTGTTCTTTTGTGACTGGGTTATCTCACTCAGAATGATATTCTCTAGATGCAGCCATTTTCTTAAGAATTTGGTCAAGTCATTGTTTCTGGTGGCTGAGTAGTATTCCATTGTGTAAATGTACCACAATTTTTGTATCCATTCATTTTCTGAAGGACATCTGGGTTCTTTCCAGCTTCTGGCTATTATAAATAGAGCTGCTATGAACATTGTGGTGCATATATCTTTGTTGTGTACTAAGGTGTCTTTGGGGTATATGCCCAGAAGTGAAATCTCTGGGTCTTCAGGTAGTATTATGTCCAATTTTCTAAGGTATCGCCAGACTGATTTCCAGAGTGGTTGTATTAGTTTGCAACCCCACCAACAGTGAAGAAGAGTTCCTCTTTCTCCGCAACCTCTCCAGCATCTGTTGTCATCTGAGTTTTGGATCTTGGCCAATCTGACTGGTGTGAGGTGGAATCTCAGGGCTGTTTTGATTTGCATTTCCCTGATGGCTAAGGATGTCGAGCACTTCCTCAGATATTTCTCAGCCATTCGATATTCCTCAACTGAGAACGTTTTGTTTAGTTCTGTACCCCATTTTTAATAGGGTTATTTGATTCTCTGGTGTCTAGCTTTTGGAGTTCTTTGTATGCCTTAGATATTAGGCCTCTATCTGATGTGGAGTTGGTAAATATCTTTTCCCATTCTGTTGGCTGCCGTTTTGTTTTCTTGACAATGTCCTTAGCCTTACAGAAACTTTGAAATCTCATTAAGTCCCATTTGTTAATCTTTGACCTTAGAGCTTGAGCCATTGGTGTTTTGTTCAGAAAATTTTCTCCTGTGCCTATATGTTCTAAAGTTTTCCCTACTTTCTCATCTAATAGTTTCAGTATATCTGGTTTAATGTGGAGATCTTTGATCCACTTAAACTTGAGCTTTGTACAAGGAGATAAGAAAGGGTCTATTTTCATTCTTTTGCATGCTGAGTGCCAGTTGGACCAGCACCATTTGTTGAATAGGCTGTCTTTTTTCCATTGAATGTTTACGGCTCCTTTGTTGAAAATCAGGTTACCATATACATGAGGGCTCATTTCTGGATCTTTTATTCTATTCCATTGATCCACATGCCTATTTCTTACCAGTACCATGCAGTTTTCAGCACAATTGCCTTGTAATATAGCTTGAGGTCAGAGATAGTGATTCCCGCAGATGTTTTCTTGTTGTTGAGGATGGATTTCGCTATTCTGGGTCTTTTGTTGTTCCATATGAAATTGCACTTTGATCTTTCCAATTCCATGAAGAACTGTGATGGAATTTTGATGGGGATTGCGTTGAATCTGTACTATTTTCCATTCTTTACTCTAAGAAAGGTCTCTGAGCTGTTCTATTCTTGATTCCCAGCTCTACCACTCGACCACTCCAACAGAAAGACTTCTCCTTTCTCTTAGATTCTATAGCTCCTAAATCCTGGTGTTTGTGGTGGCTAAAACAATGTTGTCTTAACTGTTATTTACTAGAGCGCCATCTGTGAACACTTACTCATATGCCTATTGGTCCTTGTATCCTCTTTCAGACAAGGGTGATTTTCAAGCCTGGGCTCAGCATTGAAACCCTGTATTGAGGGCTGCCTCAGTTACAGATGAGATGCTGATTGAATTGTGCAGCCTACCAACTCTGTCAAGTCTACATCCATGGAAAATGGTTCTCCCATGGACTCTTCCCTCTTATCTCTATCTTTTATTCAAGTTTTATTTAACTTATTTTATGGGTACTTGTGAGTGTTGTATGTGCATGTGTGTGATGCCTATAGAATCTAGCAAGAGCATCAAATGCTCTGGAACTGGAGTTACAGGTGGTTTAGAGACATCGTGTAAGTGCTTAGAGCAAAACCTGGGTCCACAATAAGACCAATAAACACTATTAGGCATTGAGTCATCTCTCCAGCACTGCCCATTCACCTCTTTTTTGACAAGATGCACCTGAAGATAATGCAGAATTTTTTGAAAATCATTCTTTACTAAAATAATTTTAATGATATTCTGCTATACTCATAGAGAGTAGCCTGGCATAACCATCCTCAGAAAGGCTTCATCCAGGAACTGATGGAACAGATGCAGAGACCCACAACAGAACATTAGGTGGAGTTCAGGGAATCCTGCAGAAGGTAAGAAAAAGGGTTGTAGGAGCCAGAAAGGAAAAAGACACCACCAAAACCCCACAGAATCAACTAACTTGGGCTTGTAGGAGCTCACAGACTGAAATGACAACCAGGTATCCTGTATGAATCTGACCTAGGCTTCCTGCGTATATGTAATCATTTTAGAGCTCAGTTTTATAGTTAGAAGCTCTAATGGAACTCCTAACAGTGAGAACAGAAGCTGGTTTTGACTCTTGCCTGCTTTGGGGACCTTTTCTTCTCACTGGTCACCTTGTTAACCCTTGATATGTCAACTTGATATATTTGGTTGACATCTCTGGGAGTCCTGCCCTTTTCTGAAGGAAACTGAAGAAACATTGGATGGGGGTGAGAAGAGAAGAAAGGAACTTCAGTTAGGATGTAATACATGATTAATTAATTTACTTATTCATTTAATGGAGGAAAGAGTATTCTTGTATACAGACTTCAGTGAACAACTCGTTATCACTGGCATATATTTTAGATCAATTTTACCTAAAAATATTTTATCTACTCCAAGCCAGCCCATGTTTCTTCATTCTCTATGAAAAATATCCCCTCTAAAGCATTTCATATTTTTGTAATACTTTAAAATTGATATAATAGGTATATTGGTATTAATAATAAGTAAATATCAGACTTTATTAAATGTATTTAAATCCATATTTTATGGTATTTAACTAGCAGCATAAATGAAAAAAGTTTAAAGAAAGATGTTATCAAGTTTTTTCTGTTCATATGACATATTCCTTCAAATGACAGTCACTTTGAGGCTTTTGTTTCTGTGCACATCACATTTACAATGTAAAATACCAGATTGTGGCAATCTTTGTTTTTCAATACAGATATTATTTAATAAAAAGCAATATAAGATGTATCAGAAAATAGAAATATGAAACTTGTACTCTGTTCGTAGCTATATGCATAGAAATATCCTCATAAAATTGTTATATTAAAGCTTTACATATATACTTTCTTTCCATTATCAACTACGAGTTACATCATTGTTCTCATTAATAATAAATGCCATATTTTAAAAACAAATTTCAATAAGATTAAGAAAAATAGCTTTTGTGAGCATTATTTACATTTTAAATATATTTGCAGCCAGAAAGAATGGAACATACTTGTAATCCCAAGACTTGAGAAGCTGGAACAGGATGATCCTATCTTGGAAGCTATCTTGGGCCACATAGTGAGATTAGGCCAGCCTGAGCTACATACTAATATCTTGTTTACAAGTTCCTCCTGGTTATCAAGATCTTGATAAGTAATTTCTTTCATTTCTGCATATCAGAATTTTTTAAAAACATAAAAACAAAACTCCACTGATTTCTAATAGTCATATAAACTTGAATTACCTGAAAAAAAATTTACAATACTTAAAGTTAGGGCCACCAACACCAAAATCCCCAAAACAAGAGTCAAAGCATAAATATTTCTGAAAATGTCTCAGGTGCTTCAACAACATAGGCTACAATTCTTTAAGGTAGCCAGAGACCTCAGAGTGAAAAAGAAAATGTGAGTTCAGGTGGAACATGGTTCTAAATTCTCTAACAAAGGGCACAGGGGGACAGCTCTAACCAGACACACCACTCTGCCTGCCTCCTGGGAAATCTGCTTCAATCCAGGACACAAAGACAAACTAACACCAGAGAAAACAAGATAGCCAAAAGCAAGTACAAAAACATATTCAACAGAAGCCCATGCAATATTGGTACCATTAGAACCCAATGTTCCTAATATAGTAAGCCCTTAATATCCTAACACAAATTCTTTTTTTTTCATTTTTATTAGACATTATCTGTATTTACATTTCACACATTATACACTCCCCGACACACACTGCCATGTCCCCTCCGTCTCCCCTTGCTTCCATAAAGGTGTTCCCTCTCCCAACCACTCACTCGAACCTTAGTGCCTTGGCATTCCCCTACACTGAGAAAATGAACCTTCACTGGACCAAAAAGCCTTGCCTGCTGTTGATTCCAGACAATGCTATCCTCTATTGCATATGACACTGGAACCAGGGGTCTCTCCATGTGTACTCATTGTTTGGTATTTTAGTCCTGGGAGCTGTGAAGGGTTTGGTTGGTTGATAATGTTGTTGTTCCCATGGGGTTGCAAACCTCTTTGGCTTCTTCAGTTCTTTCTCTTAGCTCTTTCATTGGGGTCCCCATTTTCAGTCTGATGGTTAACTGCAAGCATCCTCATCTGTATCAGTATGGTCTGGCAGAGCCTCTGAGGAGGCATCCAAGTCAGGACCTTGCCAGTTAGAACTTCTTGGCATCAGCAATAGTGCTTGGGTTCGGTGGCTGCATATGGAATGGCTCCCCAGGTGAGTCAGTCTCTGGATGGTCATTTCTTCAATCCCTGATCCTCTATTTGTCTCTTTATTTCCTCTCATAAGTGTTTTGTTCTCTCTTCTAAGAAAGACTGAGGCATCCACATGTTGGCCTTCCTTCTTGTTAAACTTTATAAGATCTGTGAAATGTTTTGTGAGTATTCTGAGCTTTTGGAGCTAGTATCTACTTATCAGTGAGTGCATACAGTATATGTTCTTTTGTGACTAGGTTACCTCACTTAGGATGATAGCTTCTAGTTTTATCCATTTGATTAAGAATTTCATGAAGTCATTGTTTTTAATAGCTGAGTAGTATTTCATTGTGTAAATGTACCACAATTTTTGTATCCATTCCTCTCTAACACAAATTCTATCTCAGAGGGTTTTTAAAATATATATAAATAATTCCCTTAAAGAAATACAGAAAAACATAGTCAGAGAGGAAACAAATTTAAAGAAATACAGGAATGTACAACCAAACAGGTAAAGGAATTGAACAAGACAGTCCATCTAAAGATGGAAATAAAAGCAATAAAGAAAACACAAACAGAGGCAATCTAGAGATAGAAAATCTAGGAGAGAACAGGAACTAAAGAAGCAAGTATCACCAACAGAATGCAAAGGAGAGACTCTCAGACATAGAAGAGAAACAGAAGAAATTGATACATTAGTAAAAAATGAAACAAAAAAAAGACAATTATAAAAAAGTTCAAAACATCCAAGAAATTTTAAACACAATGGAAAGACTAATCCTAAGAATGATAGGAAGTTCAAAGAGCCAGAAAATATCTTCAACAAAATTATAAAAGAAAACTTCTCGACCCTAGAGAAAGAGACAACCAGAAACATACAAGAAGGTGACAGAGCATCAAATAGATTAGACAAAAAAAAAAAAAAAAAAAAAGGAAAAAAGAAAAAGATAATCAAAACACTAAATGTACACAACAAAAAAGAATATTGCTTCCAGGGATTATACCACCAACCAAGGAATATACAGAGAGGAATCCATGGCTCCAGATACACAGGGAGCAGAGAATGACCTTATCTGACATCAACAGGAGGGGAGGCTCTGGGTTCTGTGAAGGTTTGAAGTCCCAGTGTAGATGAATGCTGTAGAAGTGGGTGGGAGAGGGGAGGTGGGTGGAGGTGCACCCTCATAGAGGCAAAGGGGAAGGAGGAGAGGGAGGTTGTGGCATGGGCAACTTGTGGAGGGGTAAGGAGGAAGTGGGATATCATTTGAGATGTGAACAAATGAAATGATTAATAATAATAAAAAATGTTGCAAGGTAAAAATACCAAATAACATATAAAAGCAGACCAATATGAATTACAACCGACTTCTAAACAGACACTGTAAAATTCAGAAAACATGTAATTTGCGGACCACTAAGAAATCACATACATCAATCTAGACTACTATATCCAACAAACTTTCAATTACAATAAAAAACCAAAATATTCCATGACAAATCCAAATTTAGACAATAACTTTCTACAAATACAGCCCTACAAAAATATTATAAGAGAAACTAAAATACAAGAAGGGTAATTACACACAAGAAAACACAAGAAATTAGTCATCTTACAACAATCCCAAAAGAAGACAATCACATAGTACCACCTCCAACAACAAAAGAACAGGAACTAATAGCCATTGGTCATTACTGTCCATCAATATCAATAAACTAAATCCATCAATAAAATGATACAAGCTAACAGACTCGGTTCATAAATATAATCCAACATTCAATGCATACAAGAAACATACCTCAGCAACAAAGATAGGCATAATCTCACAGTAAAGGGCTGGAGGAAAACAAACAAACAAACAAATAATGTTCCGAGCAAACAGTTCCAAGAAACAAGTAGCCATTCAAATAGCTAATAAAATTGACTTTCAACCAAAAGTTATCAAAAGAGTTGGGGAAAGACACTTCATACTCATCAAAGGAAAATTTCACTAAGATAATGTCTCAGTTCTAAAATTCTATACCCCAAATGCAAGAACCCACATTCAAAAAAGAAAATTCACTAAATTTCAAAGCCCAACACAATAAAAGTGGAAGACTTCAACACCCCATCTCATCAATAGACGGCATGGAAACAAACTAAAGAGACACAATGAAACTAGCAGAAGTTATGACCAAAATGAATTTAACAGATATATACAAAACTTTTCACATGAACTAGAATATGCCTTCTCAGCACCTCACAGAATCTTCTCGAAAACTGACCATATAATTGGACACAAAGCAAGCCTCCACAAATATAAGATTGAAACAACCCCTTGCATTTTATCAAATCACCAAAGACTAAAGCTGGACTTTAACATCAAAAGAAACAGAAAGTCCACATAGTCATGGATAATGAACAACTCCTTATTCAGTGATAACTAGGTCAGGAAGAAATAAAGAAATAAATTATAAACTAGGATTCAATTAAATGAAGGCACAACACACCCAAACTTATGGGACACAATGAAACCAGTATTAACAGAAAAGTTCATAGCATTACATGCCTTCATAAAGAAATTGGAATGATTTTATGCTAGCAACTGAACAGCACATGTGAAAGCTCTAAAACAAAAAGAAGCAAACAAACTCAAGAGGAATAGATGGCAGGAAGTCATCAAACTTCAGTATGAAATCAACCAATTAGAAAAAAGGAGAATAATATAAAGAATCAACAAAACTAAGAGCTGGATCTTTGAGAAAATCAATAAGCCAAAGTAAGTAAAAGCACAGAGACAGTATCCAAATTAACAAAATCAGAAATGAAAAGAAAGATATAACAACAGAAACTGAGGAAACTCAAAAAATCATCAGGCCTTACTTTGAAAGCCTATACTCAACAAAACTGGAAAATATAAATAAAATGAATGGCTTTTGTTTTTTTGGAGAGATAACACTTACCAAAGATAATTCAGGATCAGAAAAACTATCTAAATAGTGCTGTAATGGCTTCAAGACAATAGGCATCATCTAAATTAAATGGAAAAAAACTTGAAACAATCCCACTAAAATCAGGGAGAAGACAAGGCTGCCTGCTCTCTCCCAATCTATTCAATACAGTAACTTGAAGGTCTACCTAGAGTAATTAGACAACAAAAGGAGATTAATGGGATAAAAATTGGAAAGGAAGAAGGCAAGGTATCTCTATTGTCAGATGATAAGATTGTATGCATCAACAATGCCAAAATTCTACCAGAGAACTCCTACAGCTAATAATCAACTTCAGCTGTATACAAAATTAACTCAAAGACATCAGTAGCACACCTTTATACAAATGATAAAGGGACAAAGAAAGAAATTATGGAAACAACACCCTTCACAATAGCAATAAATAATATAAAATATCTTGATGTAACTCTGACCAGGCAAGAAAAAGATTCATAGGACAAGAATTTCAAGTCCCTGGAGAAAGAAATTGAAGAAGACCTCAGAAGATGTTCATGTATCAGTAGGGTTAGAATAGCGAAAATAGCCATCCTACCAAAAGTAATCAACAGAAACAGCCCAATTCCCATCAAAATTCCAACACAATTTTTAACGTGAAAGAGCAGTTTTCAATTTCATGGGGGTAAAACAAAAACAAAATAAAATGGGCGAGTCTGAAATCATAGCTCTTATGTAGCAGAGGACTGCCTTGTCTAGTCACAGTGGGAGAGGATGTGCCTAATCCTGTAGGTACTTGATGGGGGAGAGTGGAGAACATACAGGGGGTGCCTCTCAGAGGTGAAGGACAGGGGGGCAGAACTCTGTAAGAGGGGACAAGGAGGGGAACAGCATTTGGGACATAAATAAATAAAATAATTAATTAATTTTAAAAAACTATATTTGAGAAAAATGAATTGAGGTGAACAGACCCGTCATACACTTTTACTACTTTCTTTGGTGGTGGAGACATTTTAAAGGGATCTGTTCTTCCTTCTTACTGAAATTACTTAGAGCAAGTACAATCAGGTTTCCTTGTTTTCCTTTCAATCGTAGCTTTTTAAGCCAAGTAATCTTTTCTTCTTTATTTTACCCCAGACTTACTTGTTTCTTCAGTACCTAACAGGTCTATTTCCCTTTGTCTTTCCTCTGTCACTTGGGTCCACTAACATCTTGGTAATGTACAATAGGTACATTTACAAGTCATTTAAAAGTAGAGGCTCTTCTAAGTGCTGCTGTGTTACTGATGACACTATGATTGATGTGAGTCTCCATCACTAACCTCTGAGTTTAAAAGCAGCTCTCATAAAGTAGAATATTTTTAATTCCTGTATCTACATTGCTGAATGCATATTTCAAAAAAAAAAAACCTGCGAGTTGATTTTATCTGCCAACTGAGAATTTTTCTTCCAAAACAGTGCGTGTGTTGAAATATATATATATATATGTATGTATATGTATATTTATAATTTCACACATGGTTTACACTTTTCTAATTTCTTCCCATCAATTAATATTTATAAGCATATTAATTTGAAAGTCAATCTGAGTTGGGCATATGATTTCTAGATAAGAAAACACAGATGGTGGCACGATTTTCTGCAGACTATTTTTATATTGACTCTCTTACAGGCAATCTGTTTCATCAGCCTTCCAATGGGTCCTCAGTACAAAGAATTCCAAAAGAGAAAATTTTCAAGATTCCAAAAATTCTTGGCTATGAAGAGATTCAGTGGGCATAGTTTACTTCTCGCCAAGTCTCTAGAATGTGTCAAACTAAGAATAAAGCTTAACATTTTTTTCTCCTGCCCCTGCAGAAGAACCTTGTTGTTGTATAGTGAGATGCTGATATGGCTTTGGGCCATAGGAGTAATAGAAAATTGCTACAGACTGTGATAAAAAGTATCAAGAGCTAGATAATCAAGGGGTAAATCAACAAACAAGGCCCCACCAACAAACAATCCCATCAGGTCAAGGTTCAGAAGCAACTTAGCTGCAGACTGTTATCTGGAAAAGATCACTAGCAGACTAGACATGGTGCCTATTTGTGCATGTAGGGAAAGGATACATAACGACTGGGGAGCTGAAAGAGAACTGCCATCTTCATGTCTAACCAATAATGACCAACAACAAAAGTGAAACTTTTGTGGTTTTTCTCCAAGTGAAGAGAGTGCAGCACAATTTAGTCAAAAACCATTCATCGCTCTAGGCATGGTGCCAACTTTAATCTAATTCAGAATAAATTGATGTGAACAAAGGTGAGCTTTTAGTGGTTAAAGATTGCCCATATCAACATATCAAGCCTCTAAATTTTAAATGATAACATCCCCTACACACACACACACACACACACACACACACACACAGAGAGAGAGAGAGAGAGAGAGAGAGAGAGAGAGAGAGAGAGAGAGAGAGAGAGAGAGAGGAAGAAGAAGTCTAAAAGGCAGATATGCTAAAGTTTGTATCATTAACAAGAAATAATGTCAGTACCCAGGATCATATGCTAACAGTATCCTCATCACTGACTTCCAGAACAGAAGTCTGAGCTCTTTAATAGCTAAATAATTAAAGAAGTTATTAAGAGGCCATTTCAGCATTTTAAAAATGTAACTCAATTAGTCAACAAGCTAATCTCAGAGCAATCTTGAGATACACAGGAAAATGAAATAAATGTTATGGGTTAGGAGATACGTTTGAATGAAATATTAACTTTGAGCAGATTGTGGAATAACAAAGTTCATTTTTAAAAGAGATTGGGTGGAATTTGTCCACATAAATTAGTATTTTGTTTTAATTCCTGAACTCAACCTCATTATAATCACATTTGAAGAGAAATTGTATTTAAGGTCAAGAATATTGGCGTGAGTCTAAAGTTTCTCAGATGGTATCATATCAGTAGTACTCTAAGTGATTCAGTAAACTCGAATGTTTAAATACATTATTGCACAAATACTTTTAAGAAGAATAATTATATTGATAAACACATTTTTATTAAACTTTTAGTAAAAGCTGGATGTTAACTGTTTTAATTGCTGAAGAAAGAATACCGACCAGGTAATTCAATCCAAATGCATACTAGTTTTAGTTTTGAGATGCATCTGTGTGTAAAGATGTACAATTCTTACTTATTTAAATTCTATGACAAACTTAAATGAAGTATCAATGTATTTTATTTAAAATGTATTATAATGGTATAAGCATTGTTGTTGGTATAATGCTGTTGTTGGTTCTCACAAAATATGGATAGAAATAAACGTATTTGCCTTCATATTAAATATATATCTTAAGATTTCATTACAAATTAATGGTTTTATTTAATTACCTCAGTTTTCAAGTACAAAATAATGTGATAATTTATATTCTCAGGTACCTATGTTACTAAAATAAAAAGTGGTTATGCACCTTGCTTGACCAGAGGCCACACTGCTACTGAAAGACCAGCCCCCAGTATAGGTGAAGAACCCTGACCATCCGCAGATCATACCAACCAGAAGACCAGAGAGAAAACAGAAACCAAGGAAAGAAGATACATCTAGCCAACACAAACTCAAACCTAGACACCCTGACCCATAATATTCCCAAACTTAGATGTCTAGAAACTAGAGTAAAAATGTAATCATCAACATCCAAGGCATTATGACACCACCACCAGAGCCCAGGCAGTCTACTACAGCAAGCCCTAAATATTTCAACACATCTGAAGCACAAAAAAAAAAAAAAAAGAAAAACATTTGGAGGAAATTAATGAATCCCCTTTGTAAAAGTCAGACTGGCCAAGATCCAAAACTCAGATGACAACAGATGCTGGCGAGGATGTGGAGAATGAGGAACACTTCTCCACTGTTGGTGTGGTTGTAAACTGATAAAACCACTCTGGAAATCAGTCCGGTGGTTCCTCAGAAAAATAAACAGAGAACTACCTGAAGACCCAGTTATTCCACTTCTGGGCATTTACCCCAGAGATGCTCCAACATACAACAAAGATATATGCACCACAATATTCATTGCAGCTCTATTTATAATAGCCAGAAACTGGAAAGAATCCAGATGTCCTTCAGTAGATGAATGGATACAAACATTGTGGTACATTTACACAATGGAGTACTACTCAGCTATCAGAAACAATGACTTAATGAAATTCTTAAGAAAATGGATGCATCTAGAGAATATCATCCTGAGTGAGATAACTCAGTCACAAAAGAACAGACATAATATGCAGTCACTGATAATGAGATACTAACCCCAGAAAGCTCTGAACACCCCAGAAACAACTCACAGACTGTGTGAATTTCAAGAAAAAAAGAATATATTTTAATTATAATAGAACTGTATCACATCCCCCTTTCCTCCCTACAGCCCCTCCTAGTATCTCTTTTATCTCCTCAAATTAACAGCCTCTTTTCCTATATTATTGTTACATATATACATATGTGTATGTATATGTACCCACAAATACTTAATTACAACCTTAAAAAATGTATTCGTATACTTTTATGCAAAAATGCTGAAAATTCGTACATTTATCATTGTTTTTTAAAATAAAGTTTAAAAAAGCATATAAACAGTAGTTAAAGGAAATAAATAAAGACTGTTCAAGGCCTGAAAATGGAAACAGAAGAAATTTTAAAAATTTAAACAAAAAATTTTGTAAACAGAAAATCTAGGTAAGCAAACTAGAACAACAGATATAAATATCACCCACAAAACAGCCAGGAAATTAGGGATGTATGAAACAACCAAACCTAAGAATTATAGGGATAGAATGAGAAGAAGAATCCCAGCTCAAAGGCCAAAAAATATATAATCCCCAAAATCACAGATTTTTAGAATTTTACAAGCCTAAGAAAGAAATGTCCATAAAGGTATAAGAAAGTTTACAGAACACCAAATAAAATGGACCAGAAAAGAAAGTCCTTTCGCCAACTAATAATCAAAATAGTCAATAAACAGATAAAAAGAAAGAATATTAAAACCTTCAAGAAAAAAAAGATAAAGTAGCATATAAGGGCAGCCTTACTAGAGTTACAGCCGACCTCTCAGTGGAGAATCCAATATACAAGATGGCCCAGATAGACATGCCACAGACTCTAAGGAACCACAGATGCCTGTACAAATTATTATGGAAGCAAAATAATGCTTTGCTCAATGATAGCTTGGTCAAGTAAATAATAGAGAAATCATATATTATTTAGAATTTAATGAAAAGGAAGTCACAACATACCCCAACTTATGGAATATAATTAAAACAGTGCTAAGACGAAAACTCATAGCTCTTAGTGCCTTGGAAAAGAAAATGGAGAGAGTATACACTAACAACTTGATAGCATACCTGACAGCTCTAGAACAAAAAGAAGCAGAAGCACCCAAGAGGAGAAGATGGCAAGAAATAATGAAACTCAACCCGAAATCAACAAAATACAAACAAAAGAACCATTCAAAGAATCAACAAAACCAAGAGCTGGTTCTTTGAGAAAGTCAACAAGATCTATAAACCCTTAGCCAGACTTACTAAAGGGCACAGAGATAATACACAAATTAACAAAATCAGAAATGAAAGGGGAGAGACAACAACAGAAACTGAAATAATTCAAGAAGTCATCAGATCCTACAAAAGCCTATACTCAACAAAACTGAAAAATCTAGAGGAAATGAACAATGTTCTAGACAGATGCCATGTACCAATATTAAATAAGGATAAGATAAACCATTTAAACATCTCCTAATATCTAAAAAAAAACAGAAGCAGTCATCAAAAACCTCCCAACCAAAAATTTTCCAGGGTCACTGCAGAATGCAATCAGACCTTCATAGAAGACCTAATAGCAATACTCTGTAAACTATTCCACAAAATAGAAACACTACCCAACTCATTCTTCAAAGCCATAATTATGCTAATTTCTAAAACACAAAAACCTTAAAAGAAAAAAAACTTTAGACCAATTTTCCCCATGAATATTGATGCAAAAATACTCAATAAAATCCTTGCAATTGGAATCCAAAAAAAAAAATCAAAATGACCATTTAGCATAATCAAGTAGGCTTTATCCCAGGGATGCATGGATGGCTCAATATACAAAAATCAATCTATGTAATCTACTATATAAACAAATTTAAAAACAGAAAACCACATGATAATCTCTTTAGATGATGAGAAAGAAATTGAAAAAATTCAACACCCCTTCGTATTAAAAGTCTTGGAAAGGTAAGGAATTCAAAGTTCATACTTAAACATAGTAAAAGCAATATAAAGAAAACTACAGCCAACATTAAACTAAATGGTGAGAAACTTGAAGCAACCCCACTAAAATCAGGGAATAGAGAAAGCTGCCCATTCTCCATTACCTATTAAATATAGTACTGGAAGTACTAGAGAGAGCAATGAAACAGAAAATAAGGCCAAATAGATAAAAACTACAAAGAAAAAAGTCAAAATATCACTATTTGCAGAAGATATGATAGTATATTTAAGTGACCCCAAAAATTCCATCAAGGAACTTTTATAGCTGATAAACAACTTCAGCAAAGTGGCTGGATATAAAATTAACTCAAACAAATCAATAGCCTTCTTCTAATCAAAGGATATACAGGCTGAGAAAGAAATTAGAGAGTCGACACCCTTCGCAATAGTCACAAAGGATATAAAACACGTTGGGGTGACCCTAAACAAGCAAGTGAAAGAACTGTGTGACAAGAACTTGAAGTTTCTGAAGAAGGAAATTCAAGAAGACCTCAGAAGGTAAAAATATCTCCTATGCCCATGGATTAGAAGGACTGACATAGTAAAAATGCTTATTTTGCTTAAGGAAATCTACACATTCAATGAAATCCCCATTACAATTTAACTCAATTCTTCATAGAGGTAGAAAGAACAATTTTCAAATTCATTTGGAATAATAAAAAACCTAGGATAGCAAAAACCATTCTCAATTCCAGTAGAATAACCATCCTTGACCTCAAGCTATAATACAGATCAATTGTGATAAAAAAAATTGAATGGTACTGGCACAGAGACAGGCAGATGCATCAATAGAATATAATTGAACACCTAGAAAAGAACCCACATGCCTATGGTCACTTGGTCTTTGATAAAGGAGCTAAAACCATTCAATTGAAAAAGTACAACCTCTTCAACAAATGATGCTGGTTCAACTGCAGTGAGCATGCAGAAGAATGCAAATAGACCCTTTCTTATTTCTTTGTAAGAAGCGCACATCCAAGTAGATCAAAGACTGTCACATGCAACCAGGAACACTGAAACTAATAGAACAGAAAGTGTGTAAAAGCTTAGAACATAGTCAAAGGGGAAATTTTCCTGAACAGAACACCAGTGGCTAATGTTCTAAGATCAAGAATCGACAAATGGGACCTCATGAAATTGCAAAGCCAATTGTAAAGCCAAGGACACTTTCAGAAGAACAAAAAGGCAACCAACACACTGGGAAAAGATCTTTACCAATCCTATATCTAATAGAGTGCTCATACTCAATATATACAAAGAACTCAAGAAGTTAGACTCTAGAGAATCAAATAATTCAAACATGGGGTACAGAGCTAAACAAAGAATTCTCAACTGAGGAATATTAAAATGCTATGAAGCACCTAAAGAAATGCTCAACATCCCTAGACATCAGGAAAATACAAAGCAAAACTACCCTAAGATTCCACCTCACACTATTCAGAATGAGTAAGAGCAAAAATGTAGGTGAAAGCAGATGCTGGAGAAGATGTTGAGAAAGAAGAACTCTCCTCCTCTGTTGATGGGATTGTAAACTGGTATAACCACTCTGGAAATCAGTCTGGTGGTTCCTCAGAAAACTAGAAATAGTACTACTTGAGGACTCAGCTATACCACTCCTGAGCATATACCCCAAAAATCTCCAACATCCTACAAGATCCATCATGTTTATAGCAGCCTTATTTATAATAGCCAAAAGATGGAAATAACTCAGATGTCCTTCAGCAGAGGAATGGATAACAATATTATGGTACGTAGAACTAAGATTGGGATCCTTAATGGAGAAATTAAAGAAACAATTTAATGAGTTAAAGGGGTTTGCCACCTCATAAGAACAACAATACCAACCAACCAGAGCTCCTAAAATTTAAACCACTATCCAAAGAGTACACATGGACAGACCCATGGTTCCAGCTGCATATGTAGCAGAGGATGGCCTTGTTGGGCATCAATAGGAGGAGAATCCCTTGGACCTGCCCAGGCTTGATGCTGCAGTGTAGGGGAAATGTCTAAGTGGGAAGGTAGGAGGGGGTGGGAAGGTGGGTGGACACCCTCATAGAAGCAGGGTGAGGAATGTTGGCATAAGGGATATGGAGGAGAATCTGGGAAAGGAAATAACATTTAAAATATAAATAAAGTATATCCAATAAAAATAAAAATTTAGAAAAAATGTGGTAAATATACACAATGGAGAACTACTCACTTATTAAAAACAATTACTTCATGAAATTCCTAGGCAAATGGATGGAACTTGAAGCTATCATCCTGAGTGAGGTAACCCAGTCACAAAAGAGCACTCATGGTATGTACTCTCTTATAGGCAGATACTAACCCTAAAAGCTTGAATTCCCAAAAAACAATTCACACAACTTATAAAGAGCAAAAAGAAGGAAGGGCAGAATGTGGATGCCTCAGTCCTTCTTAAAAGGGAGAACAAAACTCTCAAGGAAGGAAATAAAGGGACAAATAGAGGAGCAGGGATTGTAGAAAAGTCCATCCAAAGACTGCCTCATCCAGGAATTCACCCCATATGCAGCCACTAAACTCAAGCACTATTGCTGATTCCAAGTAGTGCTTACTGGAAGGAATATGATATAGATGCCTTCTCAGAGGCTCTGCCAGAGCCATGCTGATACAGAGGAAGATGCTGGCAGCTAACCATCAGACTGAACAGAAGGACCCCAATGAAGGAGCTAGAGAAAGGACTGACGGACCTGAAAGGGTCTGCAACCACAAGGGAAAAACAACATTATCAATTAACCAAGACTACCACAGCTCCCAGGGACCAAAACACCAACCAGTGAGTTCACAGAGAGAGACCCATGGCCATAAGTGCATATGCAGCAGAGAATGGCATTTTCTGGCATCAATGAGAGAAGAGGCCTTTGGTCTAGAGAAGGTTTGTTTTCCCAGTGTAGGGGAATGCCAAGGTGCTCAGGTGGAAGACGGAGGTTGGGAGAGGGAGCACCTTCATGGAGACAACGGGAGGAGGAAGGGGAGGGGATTGGGGAAAGGGGATAACATCTGAAAAATAAATGCAGAAAATATCTAAAAAAAATGTTTTAAAGAATAGAAATGAACTCAAGGTAAAAGGTTATAAAAAGATATTTCAAACAAATAGACCCAAGAAGCCAGCTAGTATAACTATTCTACTAGCTAACAAAACAGACGTCAAGCCAAAATTAACTAAAACAGATGGGGAAAGCAGACTTCATTTACATGAAAGGAAAATATCCATCAAGATGACCTTTTAGTTCTTAACATCAATGACCCCAAATGCAAGGGTACCCACTTTGTAAATGAAACATTACTAAAGCTTAAAATATACATTGAGCCTTACATATCAATAGTGGAAAACTTCAATATCCCACATTCACTAATAAACAGATCATCCAGACCAAAACTTAACTGAAAAATATTAGAGTTAAGAAACATTATGAACTAAATGGACCTAACAGACAGCTACATATCACTTCACTTAAACACAAGAGAACATACCTTTCAGCACTTCACAGAAGATTCTCCAAAACTGACCACATACTTAGTCACAAAGTATGTCTTAACAGATAAAAGAAAATTGAAATAACCCCCTGCAGCCTACCAGACCACCAGAAATTAAAGCTAGATATCAATGACAGAAACAACAGAAAGCTTACAAACTGAACAACTCTCTACTGAATGAAAAAAATTGTCAACACAGAAATAAAAAAATTAAAGACAGTTTAGAATTCAATGAAAATTAATACACAATGAATTCACCAGAGGGTGGAGATGGCATCCTCAACAAATGGTGATGGTCAAATTGGTTGGATCCAGGTGAAAGAATCCAAATAAATCAATATTTATCACCCTGCACAAAACTCAAGTCCAAGTAGATCAAAACTTCAACATACACACTGTTGTTGTATCAAAGCCATAAACACTGACCCTGAGAGAAGAGAAAATGGAAAGCAGTCTTGAATGCATTGGCACAGGAAACAACTTTCTGAATGGAATATTCATGGTACAGGCAATAAGATCATCAACTAAATGGAACTTATGAAACTTAAAAGCTTATGTAAGGAAAATAAAACTGCAATAGGGCTCTTATAGGGTTCCATTGCTGTGAAGGGACAACCTGACCAAAGAAACACAGAAAGGCAAACATTTCATTGGGGCTGGCTTACAGTTTCAGAAGTTCACTTCATTATTTTTACGGTGGGAAGCATGGCAGTATCTAGACAGACATGGTGCTAGAGGACCTGAGAGTTCTATATCTGGGTCCACAAGTATCTGAAGGTGGCTGGTACCTGAAAGTAGCCAAGAAGGGATTTCATACTTGGTAGGACTTGAGCATTGAAAACTCTAAATCCCACCTCCACGGTAACACACTTCTTCCAACAAGGTCACATCTACTCCAACACAGCCACACCTCCTGATAGTTTCACTTCCATCGGGAACACATTCAAACACATGAGTCTGTGGTGCCATAATTATTCAAACCACCACAAGGACAAAATGGCAGATTACAGAATGTGAAAAGATTTTCATCAGCCCCACATCTGACAGAGGACTAATATCCAAAATTATAAAGAACTAAAAAACTGAACATCAACAAACCAAACAATCCAGTTTAAAGACGGAGTACAGGTCTAAACAGAGAAGTCTCAACAGAAGAATTCTTAAATGTCTGAGAAACAAAGAAATGTTTAACATCCATGGCCATCAGGAAAATGGAAATCAAAATGATGTTGAGAGTTTATTTTATACCTGCTTACAAGTGTCAGAATGGCTACAATCTGTAATGCAAGTGACATCCCATGCTGATGAGGAAGCAGAGCAAGGGAATGTATCTCTGTAGCTGGTAGAAGTACAAACATATACAGCCATTCTCAAAATCAATACGGCTGCTCCTCAAACAATTGTGGATGGATTTACCACAAGACCCAGCAATTCCACTCTTGGGCATACACCCAAAGGACACTTTATTTATCCTACCACAGGGACATTTGTTTTGGTTTGGTTTTTAATTATTTTATTGTATATTCTCTGTATTTACATTTCAAATGTTATCCCCTTCTCCCCACTTCCACCCCCTCCTCCTCCACTTGCTTCCATAAAGGTTCTCCCTCTTCCAATCATCCTCCCCTACACTGGGAAAACATGCCTCCACTAGACCAAAGACATCTTCTTCCATTGATGCCAGAGAATATTATCTTCTGCTACATATGTAACTGGAGCCATGGGTCTCTCGATGTGTGCTCAATGGTTGGGGTTTTAACCCCTGATCAACCATCAGGCTCTTGTTGGACCTTTAAGCCAAACAGAAGGAGAGGTGTCCATTTCGAGTGCAGCAAGAGCTTGTGCTATGACCACTTTGTCACGTTATTGTTGAGTACGGAGTTTGCACACCATCTAGAGCAGAAACACAGTCTCTCTGCACAAAAGCATGCCAAAATTACTCGATAAGACAAGAGTTCTAATCCCCATAACCCTGCTATCTCTGTGTCTAAGGGCAAGTACAGTACATCAAAGGTTACAATGGTGACAAACAAACAAGAAAATAGTTTTGCATTAAGGCAAAAGGGCACTGGTTTTGGAAACACCGACAGAATCACCCATCTCGCCTCTTCTCTGACTCTCTGGTTCTAAAGCATCAGGAGCAGGGCTGTCATCACCCTGGAACTATCTAGCCCATCCCCTTATATAGGAATCTGTCCTCGCCTTGGACGAGGAGCCCCCTGATTAGTTGAAACTCATTTGGCCCTATGATGCCATGGGAGGGGCAGAGTTCAAGGAGTGGAAAGTTACCCAGCACGTGCGCACATGGCTTGTTTACTGCTAACTCCAGCTGGATGTCAGCGCCATCTTGTAATGGAGAATGTGCAGGCAGCGCCCCACATCTCCCCCTATCTTTTATTCTTTAAGCAAAGTAGGACACCCATATTAGGAGGGCGGAGATAGAAGTCAAATCCTCATTAAGGTGTATAAAGACCATGTACAGGAGTAACTGCTAGACTTTTTGTAGCCCGTAGTACTCTTGACCTGTCACTCTGCCATTTTTCTGAGGGAGGGACACTGGGGCAGGCAACCGTCATGCAAAATGACATACCTCCCATAGATACCCCGTGACAAGGGGCTCTCAGTGCGATGCTTTGCTCGGCATCCCTCATGGGCTGCTCAAACCAGACACTTTAATCCTGTGCAATGAACCGAAATTCTAGGAGTGCAAGAGCTGTCTGGCCGGCGACCTACTGCTTAAGCATAGACA
The DNA here is from genome assembly GCF_963924665.1 of Micromys minutus. Lineage (NCBI taxonomy): Eukaryota > Metazoa > Chordata > Mammalia > Rodentia > Muridae > Micromys > Micromys minutus. The sequence goes on from NC_137958.1 coordinate 5,863,089, forward strand.
ACCAAATATCGGCTGATGCTTTATGTTCTAGAGCGACAAGCGCTTGGGCAATAACCACCTTGTCTCTTTTTGTTTGGGCCTTGAGCTTACAAACCAGCCAGAGAAGCAACGCAAGTCCACAGCAAAGGATTGTTCCAAAGAGTCCCACCCCCACCCAAGTTGATATTGGTGGTGAAAAACTTAGGGAAGACTATAGCATCATGTTCCACTGGAATTGGTTTTGGAAACACCGGGTAGCACTCGACGTGTTAGACATTCTGGGATCCAAATTGGACTTTCTTCTCCCTGTGGAAAAACACAAATAGCTCCCCTGGATCATATTAAGATAGGATCCGGGCCTTTCCAATTATCAGTGAGGACATCTTTCCATTTCACTAGCTCTTTAGGTGGCACAGGCCATTGTCCATGGCGCTCGGCAGCTGAATGGCCATGAGCATCCAAATTTTAAAAATTTAAAATAAGAACTATAGTAGAAATGGCCATTTTGGGCGTAGGGGGCATCTCTCCAATTCCCTCCTTTTGTTTGTTTAAATAAACCTTTAGGGTTCGATGAGCACGTTCAATGATGCCTTGACCCTGAGGATTATAAGGCAATCCTGTCAGGAGTGAAACTCCCATGTGATGGCAAAATTCAAGCAATTTTGCTGAGGTATATGCAGGAGCATTGTCCGTTTTTAACACTTTAGGAATGTCCCATGCACTCCATGCTTCAAGACAATGAGTAATAACATGAGAAGCCTTTTCTCCTGATAAAGGAGAAGCAAAAATAACTCTTGAACAAGTATCAATGGACACATGTAAAAGATACTGAGATAATGGTTTAGAATAATTTGCAGATTTAGTAAAAATTTTTATACTGAATAGTGGTCACACATAATCCTGAGAACTTTCATTGGCAGCCCAGCTGGGCGACCTGCCACAATATATCCATCCGTTTTTGAACCAGATCAATTCTCTAAGGTATTATCATAAATAGTTTTATATTAGAAGAAAAGGTAGAGGCCTTTAACTGCCCAATGTACTCTCCGAGATTGACAGCCAGTCTAAGGATGCAGGGCTGAATCTCTTTTTCTTATACAAAAATGTGACCACTTAGGTTGGTCTGGAATAAACAAATTACCCTTTGGCTGGAAAATAGGCCAGTGACCGGCAATCCAGGTGGCATTAGCCTATCCAGGTTTTTTGTATAATTAGCAGTGACTCTATAAGTTCGGACTGACTCTGCCAAGTCTTTAACTTGCTTATGCTCGAGGCAGTGATCATCCTCAAACAAGGGAAACATTTGCCTGATGGTATGGCATGTCTCCGGAGTACAAAGGAACTGGCACTTCCTCTCTGGGTAAAGCGGAAGAGCAGAGGCGGCTGCTTTAAGAGCTTCCGGTTGTGTTACAGGAGTCCTCTGTCCGGGCTGAAACCGCTCTGCCTCACATTCTTTTGTCTCTTGTTTTTCTAAAATTTCCTCAAATTGAAATTCAGTCTGTGATCCTTTTTCTGCCAGCTCTGGGGCCTTTTGTTCCTTTAACGGATACAAGGCATTCTCTCCAGGAAACTTGTACTCTGTTTCCCCGGACGAGATCCTCTCTTTTTCCCGGCGGTTCTTCCGCCACCACCTCTCCGATTCTGACTTGTTTTGAACATGTCTCTCGGAGACTATCTTCCTTGATTCTTTCTGGCATCTCTCCGTTTCTGACTTGTTTTGAACATGTCTCTCGGAGACCATCTTCCTTGTCCTTTTCTTTATCACGTTCTGTTTCTGACCCACTCTCTAGGTGCTGCCTGCTAACTTTCCGTCTAGATAACTTCCACAACAGTAATGTTATAACAATTACCACAAATGCAAGCAATACTCCTTCTACTGCCGGAGAAAATCTAAGAAGAGACATGCCTAAGTTTTGGCATGTTCTTTTGGCACCCCGTAAAAGCTAAAGAGTGACATGTCTCTCAGAACTTACCTTTTAATTCTTCCGCAGTTCTGAATCTAGTTCAGCGGCCTGAAGGTTCCCCTTGGCACTCCCAGGATTTCGGCACCACTTGTCACGCGCCCACGCTTCCCGCCGCTAGGAACAGGCGTGCAACAAACAAACAGATTCTTCTGCAGACAACCTTTATTGTACAGCACTTTGAGCAGGGGACTTCTTGAGCAGGAAACTTCTCTCTGAGCCAGGGACTCCCTACCGGGTTCTACTGTCTAGGCAACCTCTCACGCGCAGTCCCCCACGTGCGATCTTTATGTCCAGTCTCTGTCCACGCGGGATCTCCTGCAATCTCTCCTATCGGGTTTCTCTCCATGTGGTATCTCTCCGCCATCCCTCAACGTGGGGTCTCCCGCAATCTCTCCACTATCTTCCTCTTCTCCTCACGTGGGGGAGAAATGCACTGCTATATATGCCTAGGAGACTCATGTCGCTACCTGATTGGTGCACCCTCCAGTAACTCAATAGTATGCCCCGAGAGCAGGCTATGACGTATGTGGCGCATGCGCATTAAGTCTCTTGGCTGGGCAACAGCTCTGTTTGCCGTGTTCTCGGCGGGAAGCCAGCGCCATGTTTGGGTGCGGCACAAATGGCTCCCTACATCAGTCCATTATCCTCAAGGCAGAAACATGACAGCATCCAGGTAGGCATGGTGGAGGCGAAGCTGAGAGTTCTGCATCTTCATCTGAAGGCTACTAGTGGAAGACTTACTTAGAAACAGCTTGGGTGAGGATCTTATAGCCCACACCCATAGTGACACACTTACTCCAAGACCACACCTACACATAGTGCTACTCCCTGGGCCAAACATATTCAAATTATGACAACAAGAGTTTAAAGAAAAGTGGTCTAAAGAGACAGCATGGATCTCCCTGAGATGGAAAAATAGAATAGATTTAATAGGTGTCCTGGGGACTGCTAGCAGCTGGACCCAGTATCAGGTAGTGGGGAGATGGACTGGAGGACAAGTGTGGGAAAAGATGTCTGCAATTGGGTCCTCTTGGGAGGTAGTATGGAAACCTAATGAAGAAAAAAAAAAAACCTTCCTGAAATTTTTAAGGTGATCATGTGTCTACACCAAGTCCTCTATATATACATTACAGCTAATTATTAGCTAAGTATTTTTATGGACCTCCTGACTATGAAAACAAGTGGATCTCTGACTCACTTGCCTCTTCTTGAAACTCTTTTTCTCCCATTGGGGTTGCTGTGTCCAACTTAGATATGAAAGTTTTTGCTATATGTTATATTTTATTTTGTTATGTTTGGTTATCGTCTCTTAGAAGCCTGTTCTTTTCTAAGGAAAGACAGAAAGTGAATGGATCTGAAGGGAAAACGGGACTGGGAGGACTAGAAGGAAGAGAAACTATACTCCAGATATATTGCATGAGGAAAAAATCTATTTTTAATATAAAATAAATAAATAAAACAATATAGTAAAATGTTTTTTCTTCTAATCTTTCCAAGATTTGTGACTGTATTTTATAATTAGGATAATTAAAATCTGGTTACTAAATATATGCATATAGACTCTTATTATGGTTGCTTTTAAAGTCTGCTTGCAACAAATTAGAATCACCTGACTGAGCAGCCTTCATCTGAAGAATGGTCCTCATTGCCTCAAATAATGTGTGAAGGCTTATCCCAGCTGAGGTGGAACCTTCTAGATTTTTAAAAGGGTAATTCAGGAGGAGTATATCTTTCCTTTTGCTTGCTTGGCTTGGCCTTCCCTCCTGACACTAAGTTGATTTTTCCTGCTGCTGATAATAATGATGATGACTTCTTTCCTAATTGAAGTACAAGCATTTCCAAGTTTTATTGTGGACTTGGGACCAGAAACTTCTCATGCTTCCAGAATTCATATTGAAAATACTGACTCACACTCCCCCCCCCCCACACACACACCCTAATGTGTTATGGACTGTGTAACTCCTCAGTAAGAGACAACAATTCTGGAAATCCTCTGATTGTTGAAGCATCCACCTAAGGACTAAGTACTAGGCTCCTAGTATCTCAGATGTGGTTTGGCTATCATTATTATGTTAATGCCTATTTAAGTGTGTGTGTGTGTGTGTGTGTGTGTGTGTGTGTGTACACACTGTATCATAGTAACCGACACAAATCGCAGTGAAAATGGTTGAAAGACTTCACAGTAGCAAATTTGGATGAGTAAGAGGGTGCTTTGGACACATAGAAGTTGATTTATTATGGTTAGCTCTTTTTCCTATTGATGTTGCTGTTTTATTCAAAATATTGTCTCCTAAAAATTGTAGTAAGTATAGAATTATAAAATATTTTTATCACTTTCTGTTCTTAAATAACTAACAATGAGACAAGTGGGTTGTTGTATAAACTTTATTTCAAGGGGGTTTTCAGACTAATAATTCTCTGAAGAATCAATGTAAATAATATAAAGTACTGAAAGATTAGATTTTCTTTCAAAACCTACTTTAGCAACCCACTATCCAAAGGTAAGGGAGAAAAAAAGATAAATGGGACAAAAAGATGTAGATCTGTTTAGAAGTAGTTCTTTGGGGAGATTCTAGTCTTCATTGTCAGGATACCAAGAATCCAGTTCAAAACTTTCACCAAACATGAACCAGAGTGGCAGCATAATCCCGCAGATAAAGCCAATGTGAGTGTCTAGGATCAGCCGGAACACCTTGAGACGTTCTCTGCTCTGCCTCTCTCGATGAAGTGAAGATCAGCACAGGCGTGAGACTAACAAAGTGTTGCACAGCTAGCTACTTCTATTCTCTCCAAACATCATGCATACTCTAAACATCACAAGTCTGCATCACATGACATAACCAGAAATTTCCACTTCAAAACACCCCTGCTATGCTTTCATAAGTATTGGCTGCTAAGCTGAGAACTGTAGATATGTACAAGTCAATTGGTAAGTGAAGTGTAAATGCACCTTTTCTGTATGACAGGAAGATATATAAAGTAATAACTCAATCATCACCCATCACATAATCTTTCCCAATGTTTTCAGCATAACTTCAGAGATCCTTTTTTTCACTATATGTGTGTTGGTATTTTGGCTGCATGTATGACAGTATACCTTGTACAAGCACTGGCTCCAGAAGTCAGAAAAGGGCTTTGGATCCCCTGAATCTGGAGTTACAGATAGTTGTGAGCTGCTATGTGTTGATGGGAATCAAATGCAGGTCCTCTGGAAAAGCAGTCAGTGAATGTTTTTAAATGCTGAGCCTTCTCCTTAGCCCCTTTTGAGATGTTTTAATTCCCCTAAAATGAATCATCAAATGTTTCCTAACATTTCAGTTATAAGTTTTCTACTATGCTGTTAAGTCAAGAAGGTGACATTTATCATGACTGAACTGTTCTGAAAGTAACCATCTGCTCTCTAATTGGAGTTAAACCCTATTTGACAAGAGGGAACCCATGCACAGATAATGTAAATTTAGTTGAAAATTCACAACTGGGGTAATGTTCAGTCTTAGAGGGCAATTTACTACTGTTACTCCACTAAATTGGCTTAGTTCCAAGCTACCATCTAAATGTTTATGTATAAACTCATGTGGACAAATGCTACTCTCAACGTTAGTCAGAAAATCTTCCCTTTGTGATAGGTGATAATGAATATAGAAGTACGCAGCTGCTCAAGTTGCTGAGGATACTTTTTCAGCCCTAAACTGGACATTTGTACATCACTGAGCATCACAGAATAAGAGATCAAAGAAAGGGAAAGCTGAAATGCCTGGAGAAGAACTTTGAAAAGCTATCTTCTGGGCATCATGCAGCCATTGAGCTGGTGACTTTCCAGGAGCTGAGGCCTGTGATGGACCTGTGATAGATCTGCACAGGACTGGGTCTTTAAACAGTCTATCAATGGCTGGAGAGGCTCACAGGACCTAACTAAAGGCTAAAGACAATGGCTGCCTTTCCCCTTTAAACCCACTGATAGACACTTAAACTTCAATAGATACTCTGAACCCAAGGTAATAAAAATGACCCTATTTAAACTCAGTTAGTCACCAAAAAAAGCTATAAATATAAGAAAGGAATTTGTCTGGAGAAAGGGGAGATAGTGTGGTAGGAAAGAGGGAAGAAAAGGGGAGGAGACAGAAATCAGAAAGCATCTTATACATGTATAAAATTGTCAAGGAAGAGTTTAATGTTATTTTTTGAAAAGGAACTGGCATTCTTGAAAGTAAAAAGATATATACACAAAGGAACACTATAAATATAAAACTTTTTTTCTGCTTTAATTTCTACACCACATGATGCTTCAATGCATTCTTCTCTGGGATAAGAAAACATGGGACAAAAAAACAAAAAAACAAACAAAAAAACACATGAGGCAAAAGTAGTTAAGGGGCAAAGATAAAAAGAATGCCTAGAAAGGCATTCTTTCTCTGGCAGTCTACATTTTTTTTTTTGTTTGTTTGTTTGTTTTGAACTATCAAACTTAATTAGCCAATCTTGCAACCAACTTTGGATGACTTTTTATTATTATGTAAATGAAGGCAGAAATTTGTCTAAATACGGTGAATACTTAAATATATATATAAATATGGATTCACTACTGTCCTCCATGCTTTGCTCCGTTCTGCTTGAAGGATCCGGTCGTGTTTGGTGCCAGAAGGAGGAAACGGTGACAAACCTGGAGACTATAGTTCACTGTCCTTCACACAGCTCTTACACCATGCCTGGGTCACTTCCTTTGAATGTGGAAGCTTCCTGGCCAAAAGATGTGGGGATCGTTGCCCTTGAAATCTACTTTCCTTCTCAATATGTTGATCAAGCTGAGTTGGAAAAATACGATGGTGTAGATGCTGGAAAGTATACCAACAAACTGGGCCAGGCCAGGATGGGCTTCTGCATGGATCATGAAGACATCAACTCTCTTTGCCTGACTGTGCTTCAGAAACTGATGGAGAGAAATAGCCTTTCCTAGGATTGCATTGGGCGGCTAGAAGTCAGAACAGAGACAGTCATCGACAAGTTAACATCAGTGAAGTCTGATTGATGCAACTGTTTGAAGAGTACAGATACAGAAGGAACACGTACAACTAATGCATGCTCTGGGGGCACAGCGGCAGTCTTCAACGCTGTCAACTGAATCGAATCCAGATCTTGGGATAGACAGTATGCTCTGGTAGTTGCAGGAGACATTGCTATATACGCCACAGGAAATGCTAGACCTACAGGTGGAGTTGGGGCTGTAGCTCTGCTAACTGGGCCAAACGCTCCTTTAATTTTTGACCGAGGGCTTCATGGAACACATATGCAGCATGCCTACGACTCTGCAAGCCTGACATGCTGTCTGACTACCCTGTAGTAGATGGAGAACTCTCCACGCAGTGCTACCTCAGCGCGTTGGACCGCTGCTATTCTGTCTACCGCAAAAAGATCTGTGCCTAGTGGCAGAAAGAGGGAAAGGATAAAGATTTTACCCTGAATGGCTTTGCCTTCGTGATCTTTCACTCACCACACCATAACCTGGTGCAGAAATCTCTAGCTCGGATGTTCCTGAATGACTTGCTTAACGATCAAAACACAGATAAAAACAGCATTTACAGCAGACTGGAAACCTTTAGGGACGTTAAATTAGAAGATACTTATTTGACAGAGATGTGGAAAAGGCATTAATGAAGACCAGTTCTGGGCGATTCAACCAGAAAACAAAGGCATCTTTGCTTGTGTCCAATCAGAATGGAAATATCTACACATCTTCTGTATGTGGTTCCCTTGCTTCTGTTCCGGCACAGTACTCACCTCAACAGTTGTCGGGGAAGAGGACTAGAGTGTTCTCTTATGGTTCTGGCTTGGCTGAGACTCTGTACTCCCTTAAAGTCACACAAGATGTCACGCCAGGATCTGCTCTTGATAAAATAAAAGCAGGTCTATGTGACCTTAAATCAAGGCTTGATGCAGGAACTTGTGTGGCGCCCGATGTCTTTGTTGAAAACATGAATCTCAGAGAAGATACATATCACTTAGCCAACTTCAAGGAGTGAGTCAATAGACTCACTCTTTGAAGGAACGTGGTACCTACTCAGAGTGGATGAAAAGCACGGAAGAACTTATGCCCGGCGCCCCTTTACAAATGACCACAGTTTGGATGAAGGAGTGGGACTTGTGCATTCAAGTGGGACTTGTGCAACAAAGCACACTTCAAGCCCTTCTAAGAAAGTGCCAAGACTCCCTGCAACCTCAGCCGAACCTGAGTCAGCTGTCATCAGCAACGGGAGCACTGAGAGTTCTGTGGCCTTCACAGAGCCTGGGGCTGAGATGGGTATGGAAACGGCTGGTGGAATGGATGCACTGGGATAATTTTACAGGTTACATGTTGCTTAAAATGTCATGTAACTGACACGGAGCCCAGAAAACTATTGTGTTTTTGGAAAAGTCTCTGCTGAACTTGGTAACATGCTTCCTGTTGTGGTCTGGCCAATGGTGAATATGATGTCACGGGGCTCTGTAGAACTTTATACCTCTCTGGATGTTTATATGCATGTGGCTTTGTTTTCAAACGTGGTATGAACTGAGTGCTTCTAAACGCAAAAAGAGGAGGTACTTACTAGTGTCCAATTTTTGATTTATTTTCTTTTTTATGTATAAGAATTTTATACTTAAAAAGTACCTTTTGGGGAAAATAAAAACAAAAACAAAAAACCACTTTTCTAGGTTGGAAATTGTGGAATTTAAATGTTACACATAAGCCCTGCTTAAAAATGGCAAGGCAAGCATTTATCTCCTTTTGAAGATTTATAAATCCTGAAGGGAAAGAAGCGGGTACAGTTCTAGGATCTGGATGGCATCAGTGAGAAAGTTTAGCGATAATCAAGTGAGCAGAAAAATGCTGGCATTGAGAAGACCTCTGTCACAGCACTCAAGGTACACCTGGGTGTGTGGACACAGCTGTGGGAACTTCTGGCCAGGTCACCATGCCTGGTGCTCAGTGACACTGAGATAGGTGTACGGATGCGTGCTGCCGTCCTGAGCACCTTATCTGCAGACTAAAGTGTAAAGTAGGAAGGATGGGGCGGGGCATTACTCGGTTACAGTGTTACAGACCCAGTTTATAGACTGACAGCCTAAATTCACCTGACACCTTTTTACCTTTGCAATTTGTGTATTTTTGTGTTTTGTTTGTTTTTGTATCTGTTCAATAAAAATAAGAAAATTTAACCCACATTTTTTCATGGTAAAAATTTCACATAGTCTGATTAGCCAAAATATATATATATTCACTTCAAGATCTAGAAGCAAAACTCATAACATTTTTTTTCTAAACTTTGACTTTTAAAACAACAAAAACTACCACACAAGATGAATATGAAAATTCATTAGAAAGTTCTCTGGGTGATTTTTGGCGTTGAACATCCTCACAGACTGTAAAACAGAGGTAGTCAGAACTAATGTACGGAATGAAATTTGTTTGACTTTATTTGCATTTAATTTAATTCTGTGAAGTTCCAGTTATCTAAAATAAACAGATAAACATGTAATGTTTCAGATTGCAAGGTGAAATTTAACATAGCATTTGTAAGATGTTCTTATCAATATTAACTCGTAGGATTTTGATTTGTACAGTTTTAATTGGTTAAAATGATTGGTTAAAGTCCACTGCTCTAGATGGATAATGTAAGCTCAGATTGAATGAATGGTGGGAAATTGTGCATGTCATTTTTTTTTTTTTTTTTTTTTTTTTTGGAAGTATTGAGAGTTCTGTAGGTTTTGAAAAGAGTAATTTAACCTTTGGGTGCCAGGAAGTGGGCTTCCTCAGAGTCTACTGCCGGCAATAGGCAAGCCTGGTGATACTGGCACGGAGCGTTAGCCACCCTTATTCATAGCAAGGCAAATAACTTTGAAATAAAGTTTTAGAAAAATTTTAAAAAATATGGATTCAGGCCAATCATTAAAATTACTTAGAACTTGATTTTCAAAAAGAAAATCTAATATACATTAAATGATACCTTAACACTTATAAATAAGCCTTGAAAAATGAAAAGCAACACTTATGGAGTTTGGTACACAATAAAAGCAATGTGGATCAGTTTGTGGCATTGACAGCCTAGATCAGTCCCATGAGAGTAATTGCTTTGATTTTATATATATATATATTTGTATTATATTCTCTTTAAAGAATAGTGACTCTCAAATGTCTTTGCAATGTTTAGAACATAACTAAGAGTTATTTTAAAGTCTTGATACAATAATGGAAAAAATGGTTCCAGGAAAAAATTTATTCACATCAGAGGTGAGGAAGCCACTACAGGAAACAAAGAGACCAGGGGTAGAAATAGTTTGTCATTCTAAGCTACAATGAAAGAAATTTCTTTATTCAGATGAAAATATTTTAGAATTTCATTTTTTTAATTTAATTTTTATTAGGTATTCTCTGTGTTTACATTTCAAATGTTATCCCCTTTTCTCCCACTATCATTTCCTCCTCCCCCTCCACTGGTGCTCCCTCTCCCAATCACTCTATCTACCTCAGTGCCTTGGCATTTTCTTACACTGGAAAAATGTGCCTTCACTGGACCAAAGGCCTCTTCTCCCACTGATGCCAGAAAATGCTATCCTCTGCTACATATGCAACTGGAGCCATGGGTCTCTCCATACATGCTCAATGGTTCGTGTTTTAGTCCATGGGAGTTCTGGAGGGTTTGGTTGGTTGATTGTTCTTCCCACGGGGTTGCAAACCCTTTCAGGTCCTTCAGTCTTTTACATAGCTCTTTCATTGAGGTCCCTGTGCTTACTCCGATGGTTAGCTGCTAGCATCCTCAATTGTATATGTATAACTCTGAAAAAGCCTCTGAGGAGGCATCCATATCAGGCTCCTGCCAGTAAACACTTGTTGGCATCAGCAACAGTGTTTGGGTTTGGTGGCTGCATATGGAATGGATCCCCAGGTGAGGCAGTCTCTGAATGATCTTTTCTTCAATTCCTGTTCCTCTATTTGTCCTTTAATTTCCTCCCATGAGTGTTTTGTCCTCCTTCTAAGAAGAAATGAGGCATCCACAGTCTGTCCTTTCTTCTTTTTGAGCTTTATAAGATCTGTGAATTGTTTTTTTTTGGGGGGGGGGTATTCAGAGCTTTTGGGGGATAGTATCTGCTTATCAGTGAGTGCATACCATGTGTGTTCTTTTGTAACTGGGATACCTCACTGAGGATGACTGCTTCTAGTTCCATTCATTTGCCCAGGAATTTCATACAGTCGTTGTTTCTAATAGCTGAGTAGTACTCCGTTGTGTAAATGTACCACAATTTCTGTATCCATTCCTCTGTTGAAGGACATCTGGGTTCTTTCCAGTTTTTGGGTATTATAATAAGGCTGCTATATACATGGTGGAGCATGTGTCCTTGTTAGATGTTGGAGCATCTTTGGGGTAATTGCCAAGGGGTACAACTCAGTCTATGTCCAATTTTCTGAGGAACTGCCAGACTGATTTCCAGAGTGGTTGCACCAACTTGCAATTCCACCAACAATGGAGAAGTGTTCTTTCTCCACATTCTTGCCAGCATCTTTGTCACCTGAGTTTTTGATCTTAGCCATTTTGACTGGTGTGAAGTGTGTTTTAGAATTTCAAAGAAACAAGTAAAACAGTTGAAACAGAATTTCCAGAAGATCATTAAAGGTCAATGATTTCTGAAATACAATGACTATAAAATGATATATACCAATAAGCGGAGAATTAGTATAGTCCAGGTTACTGCCTGGAATGAGTTGCTGGAAATCAAAGTAGTATCTAAGAGTCTTTAGGACTTGAGAAGATGGACTGACCAAGATTGTGAGAAGACAGTACTTCCTTTTATTTCTATCTTCCTTTGTCCCCCTCACCAAACATAATATATGATTGAAGTCATTCCTTGCTACCCTCCTTTCTCTGTCTTCTGACAACTATGATAGTGTTAATAATCTTTATATGGTAACAAATGTATGTAGCAAATTATGCAGCTGGGCTCAGCTGATGCTGGAGAGTGGTGCAGCTGTTTCTATGAGGTTCCAGCTAGACCTTGGGAAGGTGGATGATCTGTGGCCAGTCTTCACTCTAGCTAGTAAGTGGGTGCTTTTCTTTTGGGGGGGGAGGAGTTTTTTGTTTGTTGGGGTATTTTTTTGGTTCCAGTTTTGGGGTGGGTGGAAGGTTTCTTCATTGCTTTTATGTACTATCTTGGTAAAAAGGTGAATCTTCAATGTTTTTGATTATTAGCTCCAGGGATAGTAGAAATGTTCAGTCTGTAATGATCAGCTAATGTTGTGAATTATATTTATTGATTTTAAAAGATTAAACTAAATTTGCCTTTTGGAAATAATGCTGACTTTGTTATTGCATTTTGCCTTTTAATGTGTGTTGTTGGGTTCAGTATGCACAAATTCAAAGAATATAACAACTGTTCTTATATACTATGTTGCCATTTATTAGCTTTCAGTTCTCTAGAGAAATTTGTGTCAATTTGGTAATTTTTCCCTCAGATTCTATGTAGAATTAACCACTGAGTTTATTAGTCATTAGTGCTCACCATTAAAGCTGTTTGACATTTAAGTTCTCTCTGTCTCTCTCTCTCTCTCTCTCTCTCTCTCTCTCTCTCTGTCTCTCTCTCTCTCTCTCTCTCTCTCTCTCTCTCTGTGTGTGTGTGTGTGTGTGTGTGTGTGTGTTTGCTCATATGCATGTGTCTGTGTGTCTTTCCATCTGTCTCTGTCTATCTCTCAACCCCACATCTTCCTCTCTCTTTACCTTGGGTGGAGGTCACAGAAGAATCTAAGATGTTGTTAGTCATTAAGTGCTTCCACTTTCTTTGTTTACATCAGAGATTTTTGATGGCCTAGAACTTTACCATGTAGGTCTGGCTAGCTAGGCCACAAGCTTCTAGGAATCTGCCTGTATCTGCTTCTCTTCTTTTCTTGGTAGGAGCATAGACATGCACCACCATGCCTGTATTTTTACTGACTTTTGAGGATCCATACTCAGATTTACATATTTGGAGGTTATCATTGTATCTACTGAGCCATCTCTAAAGACATGTAGGGAGAATTTTAATTAAAAACTAATTGCTTTAGTAGAGACCTAATCAAGTTAGCTATTTCTATTTTTCATGAGTGATCTTTTTGATTTATAGGTGTAAAATTGTTCCTTATGCCTTCAGACTCTGTAGTAATATACCTCTCCTTCCTTATATTGGCATTTTGTTTTTATCTCTGTTATTTTTTTTTAAGCCTGAAAAGAATTTTGTGAATTATGGGCTCTTTTCCAAGATACATTGTGTAATTTTATTTTTCTATTATTGTTTTTGTGTTCTGTTGTGTTTGTTTTCTCACTGATCACTATTATTACAAACTGTCTTTGTCTAATAAGCGAGCACAAATTCTATTAAAGGAAATGAACAGCAAAAAGATAAATTATATCCCATAAGAAGACCCTTTTCTTGTTCACACACAAATGTTGTGTTTACTTTCTTCTTTGGTAGGAAAGGGATGGGATAGATAAGGAGCTCTTTTAATCTCCCCGTAAATAGTATTACTTGCTCTCAGAGCAAAGAACTAGTCAAACTCTTTTCAGGCAATTTCAATTGGCAATTATGTCGGAGCTCCAGCTCTGTAAATGTAATCTAACGACAATGGCAGGGAACTATCAACACACATACAAGTGAAGATGGAAGTGTTTAAATTTTAAATCCAATAAAAATGGATGAATATTTGTCAGGGAGCTTATACAGATGTGGACAGTGCGACGCTGGAGTAGATTCATAACCGCCAGCCTTGTCTGAGCTGCTTTAACAAAACATCACAACCTGAGTAATACAAACATATTTCTCAAATTCCAGAGGCTATGCAGTCTAAGCTCTGAATGATAGCACCTCTGTGCAGTAAGGAGCCCATCTCTACTTCCAGAATAGTTATTATTTCTGGATTCTCCAGAGGAGAGTACTGAGCTTTACAAGTTAAAAGTGCAAAAGAACAAGTGAGCCCTTTCATAGAAATGTTTACCATGTTCATGGAAGGAGAATTTTCATGATTTAATCATCTGCCAAAGGTGGCAGTTTCATATATCCATGCATTATTAAATGTCAACATGAGTCTTGAGAGGGAAACTATCATTCAAACCATATCACTAGTTTACAGCAACTACCAATTGTTCCCAAGTGCTGGGGAAAAAAAAACAAGCAAGTTTCTGAGACCTTAAAATGAGCTATGAAAGATTTATTCATATAAAAATCAGTAAATAGTATAAAATGAGGTTTATATTTCATTTAATCATTTTGGTGAAGTACTTGTTTAAAATGTAACAGCATACCACGGGATAGGATGGGGTTACTAGCAGAGAAAAAGACTGACCTTCCCAGTTGTGATGGAAATTTACTATATTCCAAAGATACAGTCCTACAAACTTACAAACTTTATAAAATCTCTATTGCTAAAAAGCCCGATAATCCTCTGAGTTTAAACAAATCTTGATGATAATAACTGATAGAACATGCCAAATAAAAATTCCCATACTTAGATTGTAAGTATGATTCAAGCATTTACTTAATATTCTAAAATCCCTTCAGAAAGTCACATTCCTTAGTCTATCCAGACAGCAGACCGAAGTTCTGACTTACAAATTTACTCAAAGTCTATATTCTGCAGGTGCTGAGTATTGGCTAAGGAGTCATCATCTGTAAATACTTGAAGAGGTCCAATAAGCAAAACATGTTTGACTCATAACAGCCAGGTGACAAAATAGAATCTCTGCCGAGGCTTGAGGGAGACACAAGTGCAAGAAACATAGCATTTGTTCTTCTTAAAATCTATGTTGGGAAAGTGCAGCCACTGTGAGCTGGGAATGTGCTTTTGTTCTCTTAATCGACTGACATAATTTGATTAAGATCAGAGCAAGTGGGAGCTGAAGTAAAATTTGGCGGTCCAATTAAAATTGTGATTCCACAAAAGTTTTGTGAATTAACTATATCATTGTATTTAAAGCACCAAATTTGCATCAATAACATACAATGATTTTCCAAAATAATCAGTAGCATTAATCATATCATTATAGCGTTGTTAAGATTATATGAAGAAAGTAGAGGTCTTTGGTTAAAAAATAATAAAAGCACATTGACTCTATTTTCACACAAGCACACACACACAAATGAAAGTTGCACTTTAAAATTCAAATTCAACAAACAGCAGTAGAAAATTCACAATCATAAGATGAAGTATGCCTCAAATTTTCAATTGCGAATACAATCACAGTGCAGAGATAAACTGGCTTTAAATAGCAAGGCAACTTGATGAAGACCATTAATTTTGTTCCTGGACACACTTTATATCATTTCTATCTGTGGCAGAAGCACAGAGTGCTGTAACTGGAAGGATCTGTCTCATTTGCGATCAGATCAAAAAGTGATTAAATTTCTAGACATAATATTCCAAAGCGGAACTCAAAAAGCCTCAATAAAGTTCAATTCTTCACTTACAAAAATTCCACTCTGCTTGGATCATGATAGACACTCCCAGCAAAAACTGGCTATTAAGGAAATAATAGTTTTAGCAAATATATTTTTTAAAGTAGTAAGTATGAAGGAATGAATAAAATTGGCCCCGGTACATTCACTAATTTGAATGTTTGACCCTCAGGGAGCAGCAGTATTTGAGAAGGATTAGAAGGCATGGCCTTGTTGGGGTGTGTGTGGCCTTGAGGGAGGTGGGTCACTGGGGGCTAGGGGTTTGAGATTTTTACAAAGCTAAACCAGGCCCAGTGGTTTTCTCTTTCTGTTGTTTGCTAATCTAGAAGTATAACTCTCATACTTCTTTAGCATCATGTCTGCCTGAATGCCACCATATTCTCAGCCATGGCTAACTTCTGAAACCATAACCAATCCAATTAAATGCTTTCTTTTATATAAGAGTTACCCCAGTGTAGGGGAATGCCAGGGCGGGGAGGCAGGAGAGAGTGGGTGGGTAAGTGAGTGGGAAAGCATGCTCCTAGAAATGTGAGGGGGTTATAGGGGGTTTATGGAGAGGAAACTGGGAAAGGAGATAACATTTGAAATTAAATAAAGAAAATATCTAATAAAAGAAAAGAAAGAAAAAAACAGTTGCCATGGTCATGGCATCTTTTCAGAGCAATAGAACAGTAACTAAAATAGTTGATATCTTCCATTTTATGAAAAATTGGCACTGCTCTAGGTTAAAAGAGCATAAATTAAATGGATTAGGAGAGACATCATCAGAATGTCAGAATAGCAAAAAGAGTTTGACAAGTACCTACAGCTAGTATGCCATATGAAGAACTTTCAGTCCCAGATAAGGATTAGAAAGCCAAGACCTGAAAGAGAGCTGGTCTGAAAAGATGGGCCTACTCAGGGGTCAGTATTTCTAGCTGCAGTCAAACCAACAATGTCTATGAATCAAGGTGTAGCCTCTTTGACCTGGTTTAACATCCAGAACTATCTGGCAAGGGACCCAGAGGAAAGATCACATGCACTTTTGTTAACACATCTATAGACCTTAGTCTCAGCAATGAAAGGGGCCCTAATGTGCTAGTGAAATGGCTCAGTCAGTAAAATACTTGTGTGCAAACATAAAGACCTGAGTTTCTATCCCTAATATTCACACAAAAAGCTAGGCATGGCATTGAGTACATATAACCTCAGGGCCAGAGAGACAGGATGATCTCTGGGACTTTCTGGCTAGCCAGTCGAACCAAACCAATGAGTCCAGGTTCAATGAGAAACCCTGTCTCAAACATAAGATGAAGAAGAATTAATTAAGACATCTAACACTGGCTTTTGGTTTCCATGTGCACACATACACACGTGCATGGACATCTGTACACCAATGCAAGAATGTGTACATAAAAAAGGAAAATGGCCATCAACAGAACAGTCCCTTAGCAAAACAAAAGCAAAACTAAAGAACTATCTTCTTGATGAACACGTCATAAAGATTCGCAGTAAAATACTTTTGAAGCAAATTTAAGACCTTAAAAAAAGGCCATACATCATGACTGTTAACTTCACTCAAAGGATAAAGAATGGTTTGGTATATGCAAATTAGTAAGTTTAATAAAAAACCATGTTTTAGTTCCTTTTCTATTGCTATAATAAAATACACTGACAAAATCAAATGGAAGGAGCAATGGCTTGTTTTGGATCAGGGTGTGAAAGGGAATACACACTGTCGTGCATGGGAAAGCATGAGACCAGTACCATGAGGCCATCTTATTACACTATCTTGGAAGTCCGGAAGTAGAGAGAGAACAGAAACATGGGCAAAGCTAGAAAATATATCTCAAAGCCCACTTTCAATGACATGCTTCTCCCAATAAGGCCTCACTTTCTAAAACTTCCACAACCTTTCCAAATAATGCCACAAGACCAAGCACTGAAACACATGAGCCTATTAGAATACTTCTCATTTAAACCATAACAGCACCATAAATCTGAAATATGTAAGGAAATCAATATAACTTAGTAGCAATACATAAATAACCCAATTTGAAAAGTAGATAAATATATGTTGTTCAATAGAAGATATAAAAACAGGTACATAAAAATTTCCACATCACTGATAACTGGGAAAGTGACCAGGCAGCACACCACTTCATATCTATTACTGGGACTGAAATAACACATGTTGGTAAGGGTGTAGGGTATTAAACTATTCATTGTTAAAGGTAATGTTAATTTATGAAAAGCAATACACATTTTCTTCAAAATAAAAACCTAAGTTAAATCTACTATGCAATTCAATCATCTTCTAGATTTATCTCCAAAGGATACAAAATGCACCTTTGAAGACACCACGTGCTTATTGAAGTATTATTTACTCAGATCAAAATATGAGAACAATCTCATTGTCCATAAATACATGATAAATGATAAAAATTATCTATATACACCACAAAGATTTAGCCAAAAAGGAGAAAATTTCACAATTTGGGACAATTTAGAGGAATTAAGATTGTATTACATAAGTGAACTAAACAGACACAGAAGGGCAAGTAGCTCAAGCTCGCCCTTATGAAATCTAAAACACTCAAAGAAGCAAAAAGTACAACAGCAGCTGCCCAAAAATTGAGAAAATATTGGCCAACATTGGAAACTTTTTCAGTTGTAAAATGAGTCAGTGCTGAAGATGTAATGAGCAACATGCTTTACCAAGTCAATAAACTACATTTTAATGTGGGCAGTAATCAATGTACATATTATTGATGTGGTAGTCACTATACAACATATAGTTATACAACCATGCTTTGTGCTTTGAATATTTATAATTTTATTGGCATATATTAGTTATACTTAATTGTTTTCATTATGACATTTTCATATATACTTAAGTGTACTTTGATTATATTCATTGCTGTCTTTCATCACCCACTCCTACCCTTTTCACAAATATTCCTCCTCCTACTTTCATGTCTATTTTTTAAAAACCAATGAGTTTAATTACAGTTTCTTTAAAAAAAATAAGTATGAATTTTACAAAAGCAACTTACTAATGCCTACCATGCTGAAGAAAATATTGCTTCCTTCCCCAACAACTACTAACTGTTTATTAATCCTTATAGAGAAGTAAGGACTCATGGTTCCCTCCATGTTAGCAAATGAATATATTTAATTTTTGTTTAGTGATTAAACATACATAAAGCTATGAAAAAAACAACTTGATTGAAAGGCAATGTTTATTATACATAAGACTATGAATAATATGCCTCTGATATAAGTTAATAATATAGGAGTAGTTAGAAATTATTAAAAGTTAAGATAACCTACAATTATGAGGCATGTTTCTGGACAGAAAATAATTAAAAGAAAATATGCCCAAGACAGTATCAGCATGTATGATGGTGTGAATGAGAATGGCCCTCACAAGCTCATATATTTGAATGCTTCGTCCCCAGATGGTAAGCCATTTGGGAAGGATTGGGAGGTATAGCCTTGTTGGAGGAGGTGTGTCACTGGGAATGAGCATAGATGTTTAAAAAGCCCATTCCAGGCCCAATCTCTATCTACCTATCTTTCTGTCTGTCTGTCTGTCTGTCTGTCTATCATTTCTGCCTCCTATCTATAGATCAGAATGTAAAGCTCTTGACTACTACTCCAGCACTATACTTGTCTGCTTCCCACCATGATGATCATGGATTCATCTTCTAAAACCATAAGCAAAACCCAATTAAATACATTCTGTTTAAAGAATTGCCTTGGCCATGGTGTCTCCTCATTAGTAATAAAACAGTAATTAATACAGCAGCCGTGCTCCATAAATACTGGCCATTCAAGTTAAACTAATTTTTTATTGGTTTTCTTGTTTATTTACATTTCAAATATTATTCCCCCTTCCAAGTTTTCCCTCCACAGCCCCCCATCTCCTCCTCCCACCCCCATGCCTCTAAGAGGGTGCTCTCCTACTCACCCACCCACTCCTGCCTCTGTGCCCTAGCATTCCCTTATGCTGCATCATTAAATCTCCACAGGACCAAGGGGATACCCTCCCCGTGATGCCAGAAGAGGCTGTTGTCTGCTATATATCCATCTGGAGCCCTGGGTATCTCCTGTGTACTCTTTAGTTGGTGGTTTAGTCCTTGGGAGCACTGGGGGATGGGGTCTGGTTGGTTGATATTATTGTTCTTCCTATGAGGTTGCAAAGCCCTTCAGCTCCTACAGTCATTGCCCTAACTTTTCCACTGGGGGTCCATACACTCAGTCCAGTATTTGGTTGTGTACATCTGTATCTGTATTGGTCTGGCTCTGGAGCCTCTCAGGGGACAGCTATAATGGGCTGTGAGTAAGCACTTCTTGGCATCAGGAACAGTGTCTGGGTTTGGTGTCAGCAGATGGGATGGATCCCTAAGTAGGGCAGTCTCTGGATGGCCTTTTCTTTGGTTTCTGCTTTTGTCCCTGTATTTCCCTTTTGACAGGAGGAATTCTATACTAATATTTCTGAGGACACATGCTCCACTATGTTCATAGCAGCCTTATTTATAATAGCCAGAAGCTAGAAAAAAACCAGATGTCCCTCAACAGATGAATGGATACAGAAAAATGTGTAAATTTACATTATGGAGTACTACTCAGCTACTAAAAAGGATTTCATGAAATTCTTTTTTTTTACAACTTTATTTTGAAAAAACAAAGATAAATGTATAGATTTTAAGCATTTTTTGCATAAAAGTATACAATACATTTTTGTCAGTACTTGGTTTTTTTTTAAAGGTTTGATAGTGTGATTAAGATCTTACTAGTTACAATGAGCATAAAGCACATGTAAAACAAGATGGAACCTGGAAATAGTCAAAGTTATCTTGGTGTGTAAAGATTTTTTTTTTTTTTTACAATGAGCAAACAGTACATGTAATACAGGGTGTAACCCGGAATTTGTCAATGTGCTCTTGGTGGGTAAGGATTGAGCAAAACTTTTTGTTTGTTTGTTTTGTTTTGTTTTGTTTTTTCTTGGACTTCATACAGTCTGTGAGTTGTTTCTGGGGCAGTGCGAGACTCTGGGGTTAGCATCCCACTATCAGTGACTGCATATTATGTCTGTTCTTTTGTGACTGGGTTATCTAACTCAGGATGATAGTCTCTATATGCAGCCATTTTCTTAAGAATTTGGTTAAGTCATTGTTTCTGGTGGCTGAGTAGTATTCCATTGTGTAAATGTACCACAATTTTGGTATCCATTCACCTTCTGAAGGACATCTGGGTTCTTTCCAGCTTCTGGCTATTATAAATAGAGCTGCTATGAACATTGTGGTGCATGTATCTTTGTTGTGTACTAAGGTGTCTCTGGGGTATATGCCCAGAAGTGGAATAGCTGGGTCTTCAGGTAGTACTATGTCCAATTTTCTGAGCTATCGCCAGACTGATTTCCAGAGTGGTTGTATTAGTTTACAACCCCACCAACAGTGGAGAAGTGTTCCTCTTTCTCTACAACCTCGCCAGCATCTGTTGTCATCTGTGTTTTGGATCTTGGCCAATCTGACTGGTGTGAGGTGGAATCTCAGGGTTGTTTTGATTTGCATTTCCCTGATGGCTAAGGATGTCGAGCACTTCCTCAGGTGTTTCACAGCCATTCCATATTCCTCAATTGAGAACGTTTTGTTTAGCTCTGTACCCCATGTTTTAATAGGGTTGTTTAGCTGGTGTCTAGCTTTTTGAGTTCTTTGTATACCTTGGATATTAGGCCTCTATCTGATGTGGAGTTGGTAAAGATCTTTTCCCATTCTGTTGGCTGCCGTTTTGTTTTCTTGACAATGTCCTTAGCCTTACAATAACTTTGCAATCACATTAAGTCACATTTGTTAATCTTAGACCTTAGAGCTTGAGCCATTGGTGTTTTATTCAGAAAATTTTCTCCTGTGCCTATGTGTTCTAAGGTTTTCCCTACTTTCTCATCTAATAGTTTCAGTGTATCTGGTTTAATGTGGAGATCTTTGATCCACTTACACTTGAGCTTTGTACAAAGAGATAAGAAAGGGTCTATTTTCATTCTTCTGCATGCTGAGTGCCAGTTGGACCAGCACCATTTGTTGAATAGGCTGTCCTTTTTCCATTGAATGTTTATGGTTCCTTTGTCAAAAATCAGGTGACCATATACATGAGGGCTCATTTCTGGGTCTTCTATTCTATTCCATTGATCCACATGTCTATTTCTGTACCAGTACCATGCAGTTTTCAGCACAATTGTCTTGTAATATAGCTTGAGGTCAGGGATAGTGATTCCTGCAGATGTTTTCTTGTTTTTGAGGATGGATTTTGCTATTCTAGGTCTTTTGTTATTCCATATGAAATTGTACATTGATCTTTCCAACTCAATGAAGAACTGGGTTGGAATTTTGATGGGGATTACATTGAATCTGTTGATTGCTTTTGGTAGGATGGCCATTTTTAAAATGTTGATCCTTCCAATCCATGAGCATGGGAGATCTTTCCATTTTCTGAGATCTTCCTCGATTTCCTTCTTTAGAGGTTTGAAGTTCTTGTCATACAGGTCCTTCACTTGCTTAGTTAGAGTCACACCAAGGTATTTCATAGTCTTTGTGACTATTGTGAACGGTACCTTTTCCCTAATTTCTTTCTCCATGTGTTTGTCCTTTGAGTATAGGAAGGCTACTGATTTGTTTGAGTTAATTTTATATCCAGCCACTTTGCTGAACTTGTTTAACTTCAGACCAATCTCTCTTATGAATATTGATGCAAAAATACTCAACAAAATCCTTGCAAACCGAATCCAAGAACACATCAAAATGATCATTCACCATGACCAAGTAGGCTTCATCCCTGGGATGCAGGGATGGTTTAATATAAGGAAATCCATCAATGTAATCCACCATATAAACAAACTCAAAGGACAAAATCACATGGTCATATCACTAGATGCTGAGAAAGCATTTGACAAAATTTAACACCCCTTCATGTTAAAAGTCCTGGAAAGAACAAGAATCCAAGGTCCATACCTAGACATAATAAAAGCAATATACAGCAAACCAACAGCCAACATCAAACTTAACGGTGGGAAACTTGAGGCAATCCCACTAAAATCAGGGACTGGACAAGGCTGCCCACTCTCCCCCTACCTATTCAACATAGTACTGTACGTCCTGGCTAGAGCAATTATTCAGCAAAAGGAGATCAAGGGGATACAAATCGGAAAGGAAGTGGTAAAAACATCACTCTTTGCAGATGACATGAAAGTGTACTAAAGTGACCCCAAAAATTCCACCAGAGAACTCCTGCAGCTGATAAACAAGTTCATGAAATTCTTAAATGGATAGAACTTGAAATTATCATCCTGAATGAGGTAACCCAGTGGCAAAAGAACACTCATGGTATGTACTCACTGATAAATGGATATTAGTCAAAAAGAAGCTTGGAATACACACAATACAACTGACAGATCATATGAAGACAAAAAGAAAGAAGATGACACCAAAATGTGGATGCTACCACAGTGGCAAGGAGGTGGATAATCTCTGGGAAATAAAGGGAGACAGTGATCTGGGAGGGAGAGAGAAGGGTAAGGACAAAGCAGGAACCAGTTCGGATATGGGAGAAGATGGGGGAGAAGTACAGATTTGAAAATGGGTGTGTAGCAGTAGGGAAGGGTGAACTGGGGATAGATACTAGAAAGTCCCAGATTCCAAAGAACCAAGAGTTTCCCAAGACCCAACAGGGAGGACTTTAGCCAAAATAACCAACAAGGGGAGATGGAACCTGTAGAGACCAAAAACTAAAATTCAAATTAGGTTAAATTTTTTATTAAATTATTTTATTTATTCACATTATCAAAGTTGTCCCCCTTCCAATAACCCGTCTCCGAGTTCTTCACTTTATCCCTCAGTCCCATCCCTCCAGCCTCTGAGAGGGTGCTCCCTCACCTGCCCACTCACCCCCTCCCCAGTATCCCTCTTCCTGGGAGCATCAAGTTTCCATAGGATTAAGCACATTCTCTCCCACCAAGGCCATACATGTGTGCCTACGGCCACCAACTAGCCCATGTATGCTCATGGTTTGTAGCTTAATCTCTGGGAACTCTGAGGGGTCTGGGTTACTTGACACTTGTTTTTCCTGTGGGGTTGTAATCCTCTAACTCTTCCATTTTAGTCTCTAACCACAATCCAATGGTTCTGCATTTGTTTCAGTCAGTTGCTGGTAGAGTCTCCCAGCAGACAGCCATGATGGCCTCTGTCTACACACACAATATGGCCTCAGTAAAGTGTCAGTATTTGGTATATATGCATGGAATTAACCCCAAGTTAGGACAGTCACTGCTCCATCTCCACCCCTGCATTTCCCCTAGCAAGAATAATTTTGGGTTAAAGTTTTTGAAGATAGATGGGTATTCTCCTGCCTCAAAAAGGACCCATATCTATCCACTGGAGGTGGCTCCTCTGGTTCCATTCCCTGCATTTCTTTTGCGTTTGTTGTGAAATTATTAATTTCTTGCATTTTCATATGTTTAGATAGCCTAGAGTTTCCCTTCTAGAATTCTCTCTAGGACTGGATTGGTACTTACTGTTTAAATTTCGCTTTGTCATTGAGTATCTTGGTTTCTCCAACTATCATGATTGAGAGGTTTGCTAGAGTATAGAAGAATGGGCAGGCATTTATGTTCTTTTAGGGTCTTTATGACATCTGTCCAGAATCTTCTGTCTTTTAGTGACTGTTGAGAAGTCTAGTATAATTCTGATACATGTGTTTTTGTTACTTAGCCTTTTTCCCTGGTATCTGTTCTTGTTTTGTTTTTGTTTTTTTATTAGATACTCTGTATTTACATTTGAGATGTTGTTATCCCTTTACCCAACCCTGGTCCCATCCTCCCTCCCCCTCCAGTTGCCTTCAAAAAGGTGCACTCACTTCTGATCCCCATCTTCATCCCATTGCCTTGTCATTCCCCTGCATTGGGAAAATGTGCCCTCTCTGGAACAAAAGCCTCTTCTCACATTGATGCCAGACACTGCTATCTTCAGCTACATATGAAAATGGATCAATAGTTCTCTCAAAGTGCACACAGAGTTTGGTGTTTTACTCCATGGTAGTTTAGGAGGGTTTGGATGGTTGATAATGTTGTTATCTTCCCAAGGGGTTGCAACCTCTTTCAGGTCCTTAGGTCCTTTCTTTAGCAACCTCCTTGGGATCCTGGAATTCAGACCAATGGATAGCTGTAAACATATTCAGTTATATCTATATGATTCTAGCACAGTCCCTGATATAGTCTATAGTGCTTGGATTTGGTGACTGCATATGTAGTGGATGGCAAGGTGAGGCAGCTTCTGAGTGATTTCTTTTTCAATCCCTGTTCCTCTATTTGACCTTGCATTTCCTCCCAAGAGCATTTTGTTCTCTTTTCTAAGAAGGACTGAGCAATCCCTAATTTGGCCTTCCTTCTTTTTGAGTTTCATAATGTCTGTGAATTGTTTCTTGGATATTGGGTATTCAGAGCTTTCTGGGGCTAGTATCCACTTATCAGTGAGTGCATACCATGCGTGTTCTTTTGTGACTGGGTTACCTCACTCAGGATGATAGTCTCTAGTTTCATCCATTTGCCTATGAATTTCATGAAGTCATTGTTTCTAATAGCTGAGTAGTACTCCATTTGTAAATGTACCACATTTTCTGTATCCATTCAACTGTGGATAGACATCTGGGTTCTTTTCAGCTTCTAGCTATTATAAATAAGGCTTCTATAAAAATGGTAGAGCATGTGTCCTTGTTATATTTTGGAGCATCTTTGGGGTACATGCCCAAGAGTAGAGTGGCAAAGTTTTCAGGCAGTAGTATGTTTAGTTTTCTGAAGAACCACCAGATTGATTTCCAGAGTGATTGTACCAGCTTACAACCAAAACAACAGTGGAGAAGTGTTCCTCTTTCTCTACATCCTCGCCAGCATCTGCTGTCACCTGAGTTTTTATCTTAGCCATTCTAACTGGTCTGAGGTAGAATCTCAGAGTTGTTTTGATTTGCATTTCCCTGATGATTGGGGATGTTAAGCATTTCTTTCGGTGCTTCTCAGCCATTCAATGTTCCTCAGTTGAGAATTCTTTGTTTAGCTCTGTACCCCATTTTTTAAAAGAATTATTTAATTCTTTATAGTCTAGCTTTCTGAGTTATTTGTATATATTGGATACTAGCCCTCTATCAGATGTACAATTGGTAAAGATCCTTTCCCAATCTGTAGGATGCCATTTTGTCTTCTTAACAGTGTCCTCAGCCTTACAAAATCTTTGCAATTTCATTAGCTCTTGGTTTTGTTGATTCTTTGTCTAATTCTTTTTGTCTCTATTTGGTTGATTTCTACTCTGAGTTTGATTATTTCCTGCTATATACTCCCCTTGGATGTATCTGCTCTTTTATTTTATTTTGTTTTAGAGCTTTCAGATTTGTTGTCAAGCTTTTAGACTATGCTTTCTCCAGTTTCCTTTTGGAGGCACTCAGAGCTATGAGTTTTTTACTTATTACTGCTTTCACTGCATCACATAAGAATGGGTATAGATTGGTGTCATTTTCATTAAATTCTAAAAAATCCTTGATTTCTTTCTTAATTTCTTCCTCGACCATGTTATCATTGAAAAGAGCATCGTTCAGCTTCCATGTGTATGTGGGCTTTTTATTGTTTTTGTTGTTATTAAAAACCAGCCTTAGTCCATGGTGATCTGATAATATGCATGGGAGTATTTCAATCTTCTTGTATGTGTTGAGGCCTGTTTTGTGACTGACAATATGGTCAGTTCTGGTGAAGGTGCCATGAGGTGCTGATAAGAAAGTATATATTTTTGTTCTTGGATGAAATGACCTATAGATATCTGTTAATTCCAGTTGGTTCATATCCTCTGCTAGTTTCACTGTGTCTATCTATGTTCAGTTTCTGTATCCATGATCTGTCTTATGATGAGAGAAAGGTGTGAAGTCCCACTACTATTTTGTGTAGTATAATGTATGCTTTGAACTTAAGTAAGATTTCTTTTATAAATGTGGGTGCCCTTGTATTTGGGGCATAGATATTCAAGATTGAGAGTTCATCTTGATAGATTTTTCCTGTGATGAGTAAAAAGTGTCCTTCCTTATCTCTTTTGATAAGTTTTGGTGGAAAATCTATTTTATTTGATGTTAGAGTAGCTACTCCAGCTTGTTTCCTGGGCCCATTTGCTTGGAAGGTTTTTTTTTTCAGCCTTTTACTCTGAGGTAGTATCTGCCTTTGTCTCTGAGATGAGTTCCTTATAGGCAGCAAAATGTTGGATCCTGTTTAAATATCCAGTCTGAGAGTCTATGTCATTTTATTGAGGAATTGAGTCCATTGATGTTAAGAGAAATTATGGAATAGTGATTTTTGGTTTTTGTTATTTTTGTTGTTAGAGATAAACTTATGTTTGTGTGCTTTTCTTCTTTTAGATTTTTTTTTTTTTGCATGATTATTTATTTGCTTTTTTTTGGGTGTAGTTTCCTTCCTTGTGTTGGATTTTTCCATTTATCATTCTTTGTAGGGCTGGATTTGTGGACAGATATTGTATAAATTTGGTTTTGTTCAAAAATATCTTAATTTCTCCATCTATGGTGACTGAGAGTTTTGCCTCTCGCTATCTGGTTATGTCTCCTGTTAACTAGCCTGGTGGCGCTGTCTGGAGCCTGTCTCCTTGGAGGCAAATAGAGCCCTGTGACATGGGTTAGAACTTCTTGAAAGCAAGCAGTGCTGTCTCTGTTTGGGGCAAGGGGTGGGAGGCAGGGGTAGGGCTCCTGGGTACCTGGTTAGAGGAGGTCTCCTATGTCCCTGGTTAGAGCAGTCCTGCTATGTCCCTGGAAGACAGGCAGGCTGTGGGAATTGGAGAAAGGGTGGACATTCTGATCTGCCCCTCTTGGAGGTGCAGACTGGAAGGGAGATAGGGGTTGCACAGAGAGGAGAGGTCCCACATCTGCTGGGCTCTGTGGGGGTCCTAGCTGTGGCAGCAATTTGAGTGGGAGGGTCTCACCTTTGTTCCTGTTTACAGCAGGTTCCTGCAGAAACCTGCCAGGTTCAATTCTTTTCTAGTCTAAATTATTAAAAGTCCATATCTATTGAAAGAATATAGACAGTAACCATGGTGTCTTACGGTTTTAAAGGGAAATATTTGTTGAAGTAAAGAGATTTGAAATAGGAATAACATAGATATGGTCACTATTGTCCATCATGTTTACATGATTTATGGCCTCCACTGCCTATTATTCTTACATGATTCATGGCCTATACTGCCCATCCTCCATGTATAGTCTGCGGTTGCCAGTGCGCATCATTTTTGTATGGCCTACATCTTCTTGAATATGAGTAGAACTCAAGACTAGAGTAAGATGTCACTCCTGGGATTATATTACCTCATAAGGCTAAAGGGATATAAGCCTACTGGACCCAATCTGATTACATCAGCCCTTTAAAATAGATCCTGCACCCACCCACCCTCCATGAGAAAAGCATAAGAGGGAGTTGGAAAGAGCCCAAGTGTGAAAAGTATCTAATGTAGTACTGAAGCTTTAGAGATGGAGGAGACCCAGTAAGAAGAAACGTGGGTGGCCTCTAAGAATAGCAGTGAGAACCCTATGGCTGACAAGTTGCAAAGAAATGAGAATTTTACAACTATACTTGCAAGACAGTGGATCATACCAACCTGATTGAGATTAGAGACAAATTCTCCAGAGCTTCTGAATGAGAGCCCATCTGAATGATGCCTTGACTGTGGCCTTATATCCTTCATACAAAAGCCCAACTTTGGATTCTACTCAATACCTGTGGCATAATGTGTAATTAATTATTGTTAATTATTAATAATTAACTATTGTTTTAAACTGAAAACATAACAATTAATTACACTACAACCTATTTTTATATTATTAATAAATATTATTACCAAACAGAATCCTTTGATGGTATATTTTCTTTAATTAATTATAATACCCAAAGAATAAAATTACTTGCATCAGAAATGCATTTGAGACTTATAGGCAGTATGATATTTCATGACTTAGTTTAGTGTAGTATGAAATTCTGAAGGCAATATTGCATTTATAGAATTTTTGTTTTATTTTTATTTTGTGTGCATACATATATTTCATACTTACCTGTAGATATGTATGTTAAGATATTCATGTGGTGGCCAGAGAACAGAGATACCCATGTTGGAATCAGTTCTTTTTTTCCCTGATGTGGGTTCCAGGATTGAAACTGCTTGGCAACATGTTCCTATATATACCATCTGAACTATTGATTTTGTGTTGTATTTAATGTTATGACAAAAAAATATTCCTGAAAGAGTACTGAGCTCTGACAACAATTTTGATAAAATAATAGATTGGTTTTACAGCTAGTGCTAGCTCCAAAGAGAAATACATCATTAGGCAAACCCCACTAAACAAAATCATCTCTTTGGAAATGAAGGGCTAAGAATCCTTATATTTTAAGTGAATTAATAGTAAAGCTAAACATTGCTGAAGACTTTGTGCATTACAATGATTATCTTTGCCCTGAGCCATCCTTGGAGTTGTTCATATTAGAATATGACCTTAGCCCAGCCTGACACTTTAAAGTCTATGCTCTAAATTAAATTTTTTCGTTTGCTACTTGTACTATGTTTCTTTAGGCTTCTTCAGCATTTAGATTCCTTTCTCTGTTTCACTCTTTCAAATTTAAGGCTCTCTGAGGACAGCTGTGCCTCATGCCAAGAGTGACATATACCTACACACAACAATTACTTTTGATTTCTTTTCATTATTTCTTCTCCTAATTTATTCCCCAGTTTGCACTCTAAATTTTTTTCCTGCTCACTAAACATGTTCCATGTTTGAACCCAGTGGTGTCTAAGGCCACTTCCAAATATTTGACAAATTGGAACTTTAATATAAAGTGAAACATATTACAGTTTAGTAAATGAGGTTAAGTGGCTAGGAAATATTCCTTGTTGTCATGTGATAGACCCTCCTTTGAGAATCTGAAAATATCAAGTGATTGGCCAGTGTTTGTCAACACCATTGATATCTCTTTCTTCAATTGGAAGCTGCAAGCACAAGAGAAAGATCCATGAATGTGATGGCTTGTGTTTTCCATGCATTTCTTTAGGCTATACTAATATCAAACAGCATACCAGAGGAGGACATTGTCAGCTGTCCTCAAACTTAGCAAAAGGCAGTAACAAGTTATCCACAAGCATTTTGATTGGTCTGTCTGTAATCTATAAGGAAAGTATGTCTACACATACATTTCATTTCACTAGCAGGAAAACAATAGAGACAAAGAGAGAAATATGTGATGCTATGAAAGACATCAAAGAGATGCAGTTGGTGCTTACTATGTAGAATTTGATGACTTTGGCTTGCTAATGCTAGACTATAAGAGAATCCCTGTGTAAGGTTGATACTTTGAAGAAATCATTGGGATCTGAAATTAATTTCTTAGCCTCAAACTTTTATTTGGCACATGAAGAATTAAGAAATAGCTAAAATCAAATATTTTCATTAGCCATAATTGTCCTCAGTAAAAATTAATTTGTACAATTATCCACTAATCCTTATTTATACTCTGAGGTATTGATTCACAAGGTAATATCATCACTCACACTTATTTTTAAACTGAAACAATTAATGTCCTTAAACTCAATTTCATTTGCCACTCATACATGACTCAAAACTAAAAATGGGATTGAAGGATCCTTGTCCTACTAGACTCACTTTAAAAGTATTATTTTAACAAAGGAGTATTTTAGTATAAAAATTTCAGGCTATACACAAATTTTCAAACAATATTTTTTGGCCTTTCAAGCATGAATTTTTCCTGTATAGGATATATACTTTTTATGCCTCCATGTTTTCACTTCCTTGTTTGTTGAAGTGTAAACTTCCTTGTTTGTTTCTTTGGAAAATTGTTTATGTCAAATGATGTTTTGCTGGGGCACACAGGTGAAAATATGTTTTGCTAAAGCAGACACATGGGAGGATGTGTGATGTTTAGAAGGAATAGAAATATGACGTCACAGACAGTGTGACCTTGAGCATTGGTTCACTTTGTTTCACCTTGCTATTCTTTCCTGACAGTGTGCATAGATGGTTTGCCTTATATTGTGTGGTTGAGCTTTGCTTGTGGTGGTGTCATAGAGAGAAACTTACCAACATGAGGTTCCTGTGACTTCTTGCTGCTTCCTCAGACTCAGGCAAGTTGGCAAGCCTTGCATTTTTTTATGGATTGAACTGCAGTTGCTGATTCCTATGTAGTGATTGCTGAGTGGACTGGTCTGCAGCTACTGATTCATGTTTAATGTTTGCTAGTAGACTAGACTGAGAACAACAAAGATTGGAATCTCCTTAAAGAACTAGTTCTAAACAGGTCCACTTCCCCATATTCTAATAATCTTTCCTTTTTCACTACTTCTGGTTAGTGGTGTGCTAGAGGGGAAGTTGAACCCTTATTAAAATATGCTGAGAAAAACTTATGCTTACAGTTTGTTTTCAGGTTTTTTTTTTTTTTTTTTATTGTTTTTATTTTGTTTGTTTTTCTTGGCCTGTTATGGCGGGGTCTTTTCAGGCCTGTCTGGCCTCAAAAGGGCCAGGTCGCTGAGAATGACCTGGAAATTCTGTTCCTTCTACCTCTACCTGTAATACTAAGCAATGGGATTACAGGTATGCAGATGTTATAATCAAGCTCAGGGATTCATGCAATCTAGACAAGTGTACAATTAACTAATACACATCCACAGCCATCACACTAGTCCCTCAACTCCACAGTTCCCCATCCTCACACTCTACTCTTGTTAACCACATACCTCAAGCTGTAAGCCCAGTCCCAGTATCACCTCATTCTAGACAAACCAAAAGACTCTTTCTAGCTCCCACTCCTATCCTTCTCCTTGGTCCTGGATCAGGCCTAAGAAATGGAAAGAAGCAATCTGGATGTGATGTTACTTGTTAAAAGCCTATGCAAGAGTAAAACCATATAAGACAGAGAAGAAAAACAGATAAAAGCCACTTCAATATAAAAAAAAAAACTATTTCTGAAGAGAAAATACTAAAGGAAATTTTTAAATAAACTTTTTAGTAAAATATTTCTATACAATGTATTTTGATGATGTTTCCTCTCCCCCAACTCCTCTCAGATAACCTCTCTACACACACTACTTTATAATTTTGGATTCTCTTTCTCTTTCAAAAACAAAAAACAACAAAAAAATAAAGTCAAAATAACAATAAGACAAAATTGTCAAAACAAAGCAAAATGAAACAAAAAGTCCACAAAAATAACACTGAGTTGTTTTGTATTAGGGAACTATACAGAAGTGTGTTCTGTACACCAAGAGAGACTCCACTGCAGAAGAATAATTTTCCTTCCCACTGGAAAATATCAATTGCAGACAGTTTCCAAGCACTGGGACCATGTGACAAATATTCTTGGTTTCCAACTTGACTATACCTGGTATTAGCTAAAACCAAAGCATCTGGATACACTTGTGAAAATTTTTTCTTAAAACATTTGAAGTTAGAAAACCCATTTTTAAAAGTTTATTGGATATTTTACTCATTTATATTTCAAATGCTATCTCCTTTCCTGGTTTTCCATGCAAAAACCCCCTATCCCATCCCACCTCCCTCTGCTTCTATGAGGAGGCTCTCCCACCTGCCCACTTCTACCAAACTGCCCTGGCGTTCCCCTACACTGGGGAATCAAGCCTTCACAGGACCAAGGACTCTCCTCCCAATTATGCCAGATAAGGCCATCCTCTGCTACAAATGAATCTAGAGCCAAGGGTCCTTCCATGTGTACTTTTTAGTTAATGGTTTAGTCTCAGGGACCTCTGGGGGTGTCTGGTTGACTGATATAATTGTTTTTCCTATGGGATTTCAAACCTTTTCAGCTCCTTCAGTCCTTCCCTAACTCCTCCATTGGAGTCCCTGTGTTCAGTCCAATGGTTAGCTGCAAACATCCACATCTGTATTTGCCAAGCTCTGGCAGAACCTCTCATAAGACAGCTATATCAAACTCCTGTCAGCAGGCACTTCT
Source organism: Micromys minutus (assembly GCF_963924665.1). NCBI lineage: Eukaryota > Metazoa > Chordata > Mammalia > Rodentia > Muridae > Micromys > Micromys minutus. The sequence goes on from NC_137958.1 coordinate 5,895,522, forward strand.
TGGCATCAGCAATAGTGCCTGGGTTTGGTATCTGTATATGGGATGGAATCCATTATATAAACAAACTCAAAGAAAAAAACCTGATCATGTCATTAGATGCTGAAAAAGTATTTGACAAAGTTCAACACCCTTTCATGTTAATAGTCTTGGAAAGATCAGGAATTCAAGGCCCATACCTAAACAAAATAAAAGCAATATACAGTAAACAAGTAGCCAACATCAAACTAAATGGAGAGAAACTTGAGGCAATCCTACTAAAATCAGGACTAGACAAAAATGCCCACTCTTACCTTCATGGTGCTGTTGGTATCCTCTGACTGGTGTGTGGATTCACCCTGCTTGTTGCTGCAGACTTCCTCTGCCCGGGCCTCCGCGCAATGGAGACAGGTTGCGCGTCGGCACCATGAACCGCCTGGGCTCCGTGCAGCGGAAGATGCCGTGCCTGTTTGTGACGGAGGTGAAAGCTGAGCCTTCAGCTGGAGCATCAGAATGAAGAGCAGACAGACCTTTAGAATGGATGACGTTAGGCACCGTTCAGGCAAGCCTGTGTGTGGAGGCAGAGGCCGTGTATCTTACACCAGTTTTTCTCTCTCTTCTTCTAAGCCATTTACTGAAACTCTAAGTGAAAAGGCGTTAGATGCAGACGTGTACAATGCAGTTGCAACAGAAAAGGTGGATGGGACATGTTGCTATGTTACTAACTACAAAGGTCAGCCATACCTTTGGGCTCGATTAGATAGAAAACCTAACAAGCAAGCTGACAAAAGATTTAAAAAATTTCTACATTCAAAAGAAAGTGCAAAAGAGTTTCACTGGAACACTGAGGAAGACTTCAAGCCTGTCCCAGAGTGCTGGATACCAGCAAAGGAAATAGAAAAGCAGAACGGGAAGCCATTGCCTGATGAAAACGGACACATTCCTGGTTGGGTACCAGTAGAAAAGAACAGCAAGCAATATTGCTGGCACTCGTCCGTAGTGAATTATGAGTTTGGAATTTCCCTGGTACTGAGGCACCATCCTGATGATCCTGGAGTTTTGGAAATTAGCGCTGTTCCCCTGTCAGAGCTTTTGGAGCAAACTATGGAGCTGATAGGAACGAATATCAGTGGAAACCCATATGGGCTAGGAAGCAAGAAATACCCATTACATTTTCTTACACCACATGGAGCATTCCAGGTCAGAAACCTGCCTAGGCTGAAACACAATGACCTGCTGTCCTGGTTTGAAGACTGCAGAGAGGGTCAAATCGAAGGGATCCTGTGGCATTGTGGTGACGGCTGTTTAATTAAGGTCCACCGCCACCATCTTGGTTTATGCTGGCCACTTCCGGATACTTACATGAACTCCAAACCAGTTATTATTAACATGAACTTGAACAAATATGACTGTGCTTTTGATAACAAGTCTTTGTTTAATCAGCTTTTAAAAATAGATAAACAGAAATTTGATAGGCTCAAAGATATAATCCTTGATGTATAAGATGGAAATAATAGTTGGGATTATTTTGATTTTTTTAATATTAAACAGTTTACCATGTTTACAGAGTCAAACTTTCAATTTAATTTTGCTAGCTGTTTGGCAAAACATGTCAACTTCTAAAAATGTTTCTAGGTATGTATAGAAATCATTGTTAGAATTTGAATATCTTAACACAAAAATAAGTATAAAATAATCAACTTTAAATTGTAAGATCATTATAAGCTTACCTTTATGCTTTTAGAAAATTTAAGATATGAAAATAGGAATATCATAGCTCATTGTGTACTGTATAGTCATAAATTATTAAAATCTTCAAAAATATATTTTTCTATCAAGTTAAAACTAAATATGATTTTATTTTTAAGCAAAAAAAAAAATACAATATTTTGAGATGTAACCTCTATAGAGTTGAGACTGCTTGATTTCCAGCTGAAACCTTTTAACTCATAGTTGTAAATCTACAGTTAAACGAGGCTGTTAATAAATAGGTAAACTGTTAGAGCTCTCCCCATCTTCTGGCTCTTCAGAAGCGGCACCAGGGCTGGGCAATTCAAATCCAAATTGTTCAGAAAGTTTTTTAACTTCTCTTCTAGTAGAATATTTTTTTCACTTCTTCCTTATAATTATACTTCAGGTCTTCAATTTCTTCAAAAAATGAAGGATCAAAATTCTCCAGTTCTTTTTTCAGCTTTTTAATTTTCTCCTAAAAGTTACATACAGGATACATGTTTTGGTTTGGAATTTAGATTTGATTATAAACAGGAAAACTCAAAATCTTAGATAATTTTCTTTGTATTTTACTGTTCAGGGTTCCATTGAACCATGGGAATAATGTACAGGCTGTCATCTTTGGCTTTATTTTAAGACTGAATCTTAAACTGCTTCAAGTTTTCTCAGGCAATCGAGAGGGACTTTGCTTTTCACAACATTTAAGACTTTTTAGTATTTTTAATGTTCTGATTTTTTACCTTTCCTGTCTAATATTTATGATCATGCAAACTGTGAGACTTATAAAAGTGAAGCCCCTGGTGAAGGAGCGTGAATGCTAACGGCATTTACACCAACAGTGAAGAGCAGGCAGTGCTCACTTCAGACCGTTGTGTTTCTGGAGTCTTAAGGGAGAGAACAGAAATGATTTAAGGGAAAGATCCCAGAAAATAATTTCAAGGTCTAAGCACTTTTCCCAACATGACCCGCAAATTAAGAAAACCTGCTATTAAGAGGTTTGCATTGGTTACAATTTAAAAAAATAAATTTCTTCTCTAATGCTTAAAAAAAAAAATGCCCACTCTTTTCCTACTCAAAGGATAGACACCCTTCACAATAGTCATAAATAATTTGAAATACCTTGGTGTGACCCTAACCAAGCAAGTGAAGGATCTGCATGACAAGGGCATCAAGTCGCTGAAGAAAGAACTTGGAAAGATTTTCCATGTTCATGGATTGGCAGGATTAATATAGTAAAAATGGCTGTCTTACCAAGAGCAATCTACAGATTCAGTGCAATTGCCATAAAAATTTCTAGTCAAGTATTCATAGAGGTAGGAAGAGCAATTTGCAAATTCATTTGAAATAACAAAAACCCAGAAAAGTAAAAATTATTCTCAACAATAAAAGAACTTCTGGGGGAATCACCATCCTCAACCTCAAGCTTAATTACAGAGCAATAGTAAGAAAAACTGCATGGTATTGGTACACAGACAGACAGATAGATCAATGAAAAGGAATTGAAGACCCAAAAAGGAATCCACACACCTATGGTCACTTGATCTTTGACATAGAAGCCAAAACCATCCAATGGGGAAAAAAAGACAGCATCTTCAACAAATGGTGCTGGTTCAACTGGCAGTCAGCATGCAGAAGAATGCAAATCAATCTATCCTTATCTCCTTGTACAAAGATCAAGTCAAAATGGACTAAGGACCTCCACATAAAACCAGATACACTCAAACTAATAGAAGAGAAAGTGGGGAAGAGCCTCAGACACATGGGCACAGGGGAAATTTTTTTGACAGAACACCAATGGCTTATGCTCTAAAATCAACAACTGGCAAATGAGATCTCATGAATTTGCAAAGTTTCTATAAAGCAAAGAACACTGTCAATCGGACAAAATGACAACAAATATTTGTACTAATCCTACACCCAGTCGACGGAGAAGACCCACTTTTAGTGTGACTCTCTTGAGGTAGGAATCTCACTTTTAATCTGAGTCATACCTTCTGGTGTCTGCCTATACAATGGACATGGAAGAAGGAAGCTTTTCCTCTTTGCAGAACTGCTCTCATTCTCTCTGGCAAGTCTTTTCCTTCATTGGAACTAGAGTCTATTTATTTTGGATCCTAGCATATACTGAAGACTAAGACATCCACCCTCACGGACTGAACAACTAATGGATTTAGACCTTCCACTGGTAGATAACCTTTGCTGGAATATCTGGACCTCAGCCTGTAATCCATTCTAATAAGTCACCCTATATGTGTGTGGTGGGATAGGTAGATAGATAGATAGATAGATAGATAGATAGATAGATAGATAGATACATACATACATAGATAGATAGATACATAGATACATAGATAGATACATAGATACATAGATAGATAGATAGATAGATAGATAGATACATAGATACATAGATACATAGATAGATACATAGATAGATAGATAGATAGATAGATAGATAGATAGATAGATACATAGATACATAGATACATAGATTCATTCTATAAATTCCGTTCTTTTACAGTGGTTCTCAACCTGTGGGTCACAAACTCTTTATCAGTCATATCATATATTTACATTATGATTTATTCCAGTAGCAAAATTACAGTTATAAAGTAACAACTGGATAATTTTATGGTTGAGTATTACCACAACATGAGGAACTGTAGAATTGGAAAGGGCTACATGGCCCTTTTGAAGCCAGACAAGATTGCAACATTAGGTAGGTTGAAAACCACAGCCTTAGAAAACCTAATACAGACTCCATCTGGCTTGTACCTATGCAGGTCCTGGGCATGCTGCCACAGTACCTGTGACTTCATACGCCCATCCATCCTATTGTATCAGAAGACTCTATTTTTTTGGATTTATCTATCACCCCTGACTCTTGGATTTATCTTTCTACCTCCTCCTTCCAAATATATCCTAAGGGAAATTTTTAAAGTCTTAATTATTGTTCAAACACTGCACTGATAACTATTTTTTAAATATCAATGTTTAATTTAAATGTAGAAGAAAAAAATCAACTCTCTGATAAAAAGAACTAATCAGGCTCATAGGGAAAGCCAGCTAGCTGTCCAGAGAAGTGAATACTCTTATGGTTTTCTTCCTTCCTCTGTTCACACTGCCTGCCTATCTTAGCTACTGTATTATTGCTGTAAAGAGTCACCATGACCAAGGAAACTCTTATAAAAGAAAGCATTTAATTGGGGGCCTGCTTACATTTTCAGCAAGCTGTCTACAGCAGCAGGCAGAGAGGCGGGGGAGGAAGAGAGAGAGAGAATGGCTTAGTGTGGACTTTTGAAACCTCAAAACACATTACCATTGACACATCCCCTCCAATAAGAACTTACCTTGTCCAACAAGTCCATACCTCCTAATCCTTTCCAAACAGTTCTTTAACTGGACACTATAGCCACATGTAGCTATGAATATCAAAGAAGGAATAGATTAATACAGGTCAATTTGTCCAATCTAGGGGGCTACTTGTATCAATATCAATTGGCTCTGCCTGGGTGTTTTATGGGTTAAAAATTTACTGTTATAAATCTGACTAATAATTTAAAAGCTTGTGGAGTTTTGATTTTACTGGGTTATGGTGATTTGTGATGGCTAGCCATAGAGGGCAGATGACTGGGAATGTGAGCCGGTTCAGTTGCAGGCGAACCAGTAGTCATGGGGGCAGGGAGACTGCTACAGCAGAGTGGGCCAGCAATAGTGCAGATTGATGTTTTTAATTATTACACACACAACACCCAAATCCACTACAAAGACCACAGAGCTGAGCAGAGAAAAAAGCCGGGCAGCATCTTTTGGACGGTGGAGGCAGTGAAATCGAGAAAACACAGGAGAGAAAAGGTGAGGAGACATATTCATCACCTCCCTTGTTGCTTTGAGCAAAGACCTGACACAAAGCAGCTTCAGAGTGATTTTATTTTCTCATACAGCCCTAGGGCATGTAATACTTGGTGAGTGTAAAGACAGGCCGCAGGAGCCTGGGGTGCTGGTCACATTACAGCCGCACTCAAGAAGCAAGGTTTTGTTATGATTTCCTATTTATCTTTATAGTAGCTTATGAACTCCTCAGTGTTAACATGGGTGGCAAGGCCCTAAACTACAGGTCTGGAGACTTTAGCATTGATTTATTTTGGTCAAGAAATCATTAACTAATATCTTCTAAAGCAGGCAAGTTGAGCTTTTGATCTCAGTTTGAAAACCCAGTAAAACACTTTTTTTTTAACTTAAAAGCTTCTTGAATAATTTTTTCTCTAGAATTATAAATACTTGACAGAAAAAAAGTTTTTAAAAGAAGTATATTACCTTAGGCCAAAGGATGAGCAGCAAGTTCAGAATTTTGTATGCATAAAGTATAAAAAAAAAATTAACTTTCTCTAACCTTATTATTTAAAATCACATTAAAATTCTAAAATACAGTGATATAAAATATACTAATTATCCTTGAAGTAACCTCCTTTCCCTGAGATAATTGGGCAACTCTTCATTTTCAACTAATAAGATGTTCGCCCCTGTCTATGTACAGATTTTGTCTTATTTCTCTTTAATATATTTTATTTTTAATGGGCACATAGAATTTGCACATATTTACAGAATACACTGTGACATTTTCATACATGTATTCAGTGCTTACTAATCTGATCAGGGTAACTGGCCTGTCACCTTAAGCCTGATAAATATCAAGTCTTAGTGTTGGGAATAATAAAAATGCTTTCTAGTGGCTAGTTTTAAAACACCCAGCAGTCAGCCATGGTTTTCTTATGCAAAGAATATTTAAAGTAACCCCTCTTATCCAACTGCACCCCTGCAACCTCTCACCATGCTCCTCCCAACCGCTGACACACTCTTCCCAGGTTTTAGGGACCATGGTTCTATGTTGTACTTAGGAGCCTCTTACATAAGTGAAACCCATAATATTTATCAAAAATTTTATGCAAGTTAAGTATCTAGAATCTAAACTAAGAAGTACAAAAGACTTTCTTGTTGTTTTTCCTATCATGATCACAATAATTGTTTTTTATAAATATGGTTTCTAACTCACATAACAATTTTGAAGCATGAACTCTCATACCAATAATAAGACTTCTAGCTATAGATAATGGTAAGTAGTAAATTCTTTCCTTGGTAAAACAAGGATACTTTTTTTAAGGAGCTTGATTGTTCTATTGGTTTTTCCCAACCTAGTCCAAACATTCATATTTATCTATGTACATATGTGCAATTTCACATATGGCTCAGTTTAGTCAAAACTAAACTAAAAGTCAATTTCTTTCTCCCTTACTAATGCACAAAATAATTACAATCAAGCCTCTGATTCTTACCCGGGCCACCTGCTGAGGATTATGCGAAATCAATATGGATAAGTGGGTGGTGATAATGGTGATGTTTGAAATGGCAAGCACTTTGTAAGTGTTATCTCTTATATCTACAATAATGGTTAAAGGTGGTTATTTTTATGTCTAGTCCATAGGAGATGGAGGAGGGACCTCTGAAGTCACTAAGTCGAGGTCACTAAGATATGCCACTAGGAGGCACTGGAGCTGGAGCGTGAAGCCACATCTTCTCTACATGATGGTGCTTCCAACTTCATCTGCCAGCATCCACTTCCTGTGCATCTCTGACCTTTCAATTCAGACAGTTCTTGGCATTCTAGTACCATGAGCTCCACCTGCTTGTCCAAACCCAGGTAGAGAACAATGAGTCTGTTATATAATCAGGCAGTTAACAGAATAGTGCAGAGATTTGGCCTGGAATGCAGTGGTGAGAATCTCAAGTGGAATAAAATGTCCCACGATAGTTAACAATGTGGTATATTAGCAAATGTTGCTCAAAGCCTCATCCTTCCCCCATCTATTAAAGTGCCCATCTCATGGATTTACAGTGAGAATTTAAGGAAATAGACTAACTAATGACATATCAAACATAAAAAAAAAAAAAAATCAGCAGTAATTATCACAAAGAGTCTAAGTTAGTTTCACTTTAACTGGTACTGACTGGTCTTGTATTCTTCGTTTGGCTTTCAGGAAAAACAGGATAATTCTCATATGGTAAGGAAACTGGTCATTGTCATGGTAACTTTGTTGCCATTCCTCAAAAGTTGTTATTCCTTGCTCCCCCACATCCCTATGTGGTAAGATACAGAACAGCTATATCACTAGACAACTTCTTTCTATTAGCTCTGAAAACTCAAACTTTTGTTATGTAAGTGCAACTCACGTTAACCTGGATCATAATACACACTTGCAACCAATATCTGGAAATTTAAATGCAAATGTTTAAAAAAAATTGTCCTCTTGCTAAATACAATTTATTTCAAAGGACCATCAAGGGACCGAGGTAGCTGATGGCAGTTTTCTTAAGTTTAAAGCTCTCAAAAGAGGCGATGGGCATCTATCAACTCTCTTCTATACAGCATTTTTATCCCATCTGGCAATACCACAGACAGCAGCTCACTAAGTGCAGGAACACAGGCTTTTTCCTCTGTTTAGGGTTCTATACAATCTATCCACAAAGAGTCTGTGTAAACTTATGTCAATTCACAAAATAAAGAAATTTCAGGTTGGACACTGGTGCTGCAGGCCTTGGAAGTCAGGGGCAGGCAGATCTCAATGAGTTTAAGACCAGCCTGAGCAAGTTCCAGGACAACCAGGACTACACAAAGAAACTCTGTCTTGAAACCTCCCCTGACCTGGAAAAAAATTCAATTCAGTTGTTTGGTGGCATCAATGAAAACAGCAATCCATTTATAGGAAGAATTCCTCTGGGTCCAGAATACTTATGGAGAGTTTTCTCTTTGCATAGTAATTTGACTCGATTTTCTCCCCTTTGTGCTACTTGAACACAGGTGAGCGGAGAATTGTGCATCAAGCATCACATTTTAAATCAAAACTCTCTCCAAAGGTAGATAGATTCCAATACTGTAAAAATTCTTGTGTCAGCCACAGGTTACAATCCCCTGGAGAATTTTACTAAATACCAGTGTTCTAGCCCACCCAAGCAAGGCAGATCAGATTCTCCAGGAGGTTTTTGAAGAGGGTCCCGAAGGGTACTTCAATGAATTGAGAATAACTGAACCCCTGTCCTTTTCACTCCCTTCCTTTGTCTCAGAAATACACTGTACTTCCTCCTCCCTTGAGACTGCGTTACCCAACCATGCCTGCCTACACACCTTAAAATTTTGAGAAAAACAATTCCATTCTTATTCTACATGCCCAGCCCTAGTGTTTGACTAGATAATATAAATGCTCAGCAGTTTGCTACAAACAAAAAGCAAGTAGCCAGAGGATGCTTGAGGGCAAAATGAAAGCAACTGCTTCCTGGTTTCTCCTCCAAAAATCTGACCCTCAACTCAGACCTCATTTTTCTGTCCCCATAAAGTTAAATCTTATCCTCTTCAGGTAGGAATTCTGAAGCTCTCCCACTGCCTGCCTGAGGCACAACCCCAACACACTCAGAGAAAAACAAGCTACAAAAGAAAACTGTTTCCTTCCTAATCTATTTCAATGGACAAAATGTTAAAGCCCAAACTGAATGTTAGGACCATGAATCCTAACTTAATCAACAGTGTTTCTCTGGGTTTTTGCTTTTGTTGTTGTTCCTTTTCTTTTGTTTTGTTTTGTTTTGTTTTGGTTTGGTTTGGTTTGTTTTGGTTTGGTTTGGTTTGGTTTGGTTTGGTTTGGCTTGGTTTGGCTTTTCTCACTTTGTTGCTCAAGAAAACTCACTTTTCAGAAATCAAAACTACACTAAAAAACATGCATATTGAAGAAAACTAAAATGAAGTTCATGAATGCCTACAACTTACTTTAGAGTCCATAAAATTTGGATGGAGAACCAGTGAACTGATTGGACTTACTTACAGACTTAGTACAGAGGAGTACTGTCAGAAGCTCGCATGATTCCAAAACAGCCTCACTAGAAAGTCTTCACTCAGTGTAACTAATGATTTCCCCATACTCACATAAATGGATGGAACTCCTTCAAATTAACTTTCCCCAACATAATTAGCCCTTCCAGAGATCAAATACAATTAGATATATAAATATATGTTGCATGCAAATTGCTGGAAGGAGTAGGTGGAATCTCAAGTCCAAAGACCCTCCTGCCCACTGCTTCTGTGAGAGAATGTCAATATTCCACAAGACTGAAGCTTGTGATTAACTCTTGCAAGCAAGAATACCTGATTTGATGAAGATGGTGGCTGTTTTGTTTAGAAGACTTGGATCTACAATACACAGAAATGACAATGTAGATAGATAGATGATAGATAGATAGATGATAGATAGATAGATAGATAGATAGATAGATAGATAGATAGATGATAGATAGATAGATAGATAGACAGATAGATAGATAGATAGATATAGAACATAAAAATTAATTGAAATATTAAATCTAAATTTAAAAGTCTATGTCTGGAAGCAAAGCGAACATAATAGTTCACATCTGTAATGCCAGGGCTTGGAAGGTAGAAACAAAAATACTACAAGTGACTCTTTCTTCAAAAAAATGTCTGTAATTTACTACAGTAAGATATATTTCAGTTTCAAAGAAAACTTTGGTAATTTATCAAAGAAAAACAGTCATGCATGTATGTTGAATTCTATCAGTGCACTTTTAAGCAACTGCATGTGGTACTCTGTGGAAAAGGAATATTCTAACTACATACATAGTAACAGCCACAGGTTTTGTCTGCCCTAAATTCCCATCTCTTTTCCTCCGTTGATTATCCATGCTAAAACTTACAAGGAATTTTTTAAACAAAACTCCTATAAAAATAACTTCAAAGTTAAAGGTGAGAGGATAAACCCAGACAAAGAAGTTCAATGATCTCCTTGCCTTAGTGTCCTAAAATAAAGAGCTACAATGCCTCACAAACAGGATCACAGGTGAGCCTCCCAATTCTAGATTGTGGTTCATTCCAGTTATAGGTTGACAACCAGGAATAGCCACTAGAAGAAAATAAACTGAAATTAAAAAAAAAAAAAAAAAAAAAAAAACATCAGATCCTACTAACAAAAAAGCCTTTATTCAACAAAACTGGAAAATCTATACGAAATGGACAATTTACTAGACAGATACCAGGTACCAAGTTGAATCTGGATCAAATAAACCTGCTAAAAAAAAAAAAAAAAAAAAGCCCAGGACCAGATGGGGAGTCCACACGATGCCACACAATGACCTCCTCCCCCAATTCCCCCCTACCTGAGAGCATGAACTTTTCCCAGGCCCCTGATATTTACATAAGATTAGCTGCATTTCCGATTTCTGCAAATGACTGTGCCCAGGTGTTCCAAGAGCTAACTAAACCCTAACCACGGAATGTCCTAGCAAACAACTGATCAGATATCCTTGTCTGTGTGCGCCATGTCTTCATTCCATTCCCTTGCTTAAAACACGAACCCTGAGAAACATTAAACAGACCTTGACAAGTCTCTGCTTGGTCTCGCTCCTCTTTTTTGCCCGTTTCTCTTCCAAGCTTGGTGCCCCTCCACCCACCCACCCCCCAATACTGGGTCTCGCGGGACTGGACAAGTGGCGCCCCACATGAGGCTCGAGGCACAGACCCTCGCCAGACGGAGACCACCCACCGGAGAAGGCCACCGCAGCTAAGGAAGCAGTTTAAGGACCACTCTCACCGCTCATGAGAATAGATCGTCCTAAGTAAGTGAGAATTTCTCCGTCTCAAAGAAATGGGCCATAAATTGTCTAAAGAAGCAGTCTTCATCAGAGACCTACAAGCTTCTTACAGAGAAAGGGGAGTCAGAGTTAAAAAAAAAGATTTGGTCAAGTTTTTTGTGTTCATAGATCAGGCATGTTTCTGGTTCATAGCAGATGGGCCAGAAATCCATCCTAAAAAGACCTCCGAAGGGAGACCCTCACTCAAATCTCAGGAGAGATGCGCACCCAGCGAGGCACCGAGACCAGACTTGCTGCAATCGCACAAGGAAGTTTATTGAAAGTGAAACAGAGTGAGATCTCAGGCCAGCATGCTGGGGTCGAAACTCATACACCACGCAGGGGTAGAGGAGTTCGACCCCATACTTGTTACAGGCTTATAAAGGCAAAAACCACAAAAGAGGGGGAGGACAGGGGGGATGAGGAAATTCAAAGGGGGCAATGAGGAAATTCAAAGGGGAAGAATCATACATTTTTTATCAGTGCACCCGGGGCATACCTAGGGCGTTGTAACATTCCACAGAGGTCATCCGGACCTTCTGCGGTTATTTTGGGAACTCAAATCTCAAGAAAGTGGGATTTCCTGGGAGCGATTTCCTGCAGAGGAAATCCCTGGGGCAAGGAATCAGTGTCCTTTGACAACCTTTTACTCTTCAGGAGCTGTTCCACTGCTTCTCCTAGAAAAATTTGTGTTTGTGGAGCTCAACAGGTGACAAAGTTTCCATCTCTTAAAATTACAGCTAAAAAAGCAAAAAAAAAAAAAAAAAAAAAAAAAAATTATCTAGTTTAAATATATAAGATGTGTGGTTATTTCGTGTCTGCTTTTGACTGGTTTTAAAAGGTATAAATATGCTCTGCATGTCTTGGTGGTAAATTATTTGCTTATAAGTAATTGGATATGATTCAAAAATTTCAATATTGGTAACAAAAAAATTTATTTAAAACTAGTAACTTGGTTACAGTCACCCTAAACCAACCCAGAGAAACATGTTTCTAAAATACCTCTAAATTGAGTTATATTATATGTAATAAGATAAGATTTAGGACAGTATCTCTGCACTGTAGTGTGTTTGTGTGCGGGAAACTAGCGCCAAACTTCATAGCATGAAACTCATGCGCTCTGGTTTTGATTTTGGAGAGACTAGATTGTTTAGGGGTTAAGTTTTGCTTTCTAAACTTATTAAAGAGTTTGTTGATAAGTTGATTAAAATGTTTGAGAAAGTGTTTGGGGCTGCTAATGTTAAAATGCTTTTGGTAAAAATGGGGATGCAGGCTCTTCCTACTGGAAAAAGATTTGGCTTTTCAGATGCTTATATTGGGTGCAAGCTTTAAAAGCTGAAAGACCTGAGTTAGCCTTAAAAGTAAATAGAAAACCTTGGCCTAAAACAGTTAGTGTTACCCAGTTACAAAGTCAAAGTACAGAGCAAAGCAGTGATCTCTTACATTAAGAAAATAAAAAAAGTCACCAAAGATATTTTTAGCCTTATTGTTTCTAATGGGAGTCCTTCTATATAGTCCAAATAATAATAAGTTAAAAAAAAAATCAGGGCTAAATTAGATCCCGCTGCAATTGCCCCTAGAAAAGAAAAAAACAGATCTAAGATATTTTTAATTGGCAAGCCTGCACACCATTAAGATAAAATTAATTTAAAAAGGTGACATCCCTATATGGGTTAATCAGCTTCAGAAAAAACTTTTGGCCACTCAATAGCTAGTGCAGGAGCAATTGCAAGCTGGGCACATTGAGCCTTCTAATTCCCCCTAGAATCCTGCCATATTTGTAATTAAGTAAAAATCAAACAGGTAAAAATTGCTGCAGCTTTGTGAAGGGTTGAGGCTGTGGAATTTACAGCCTGGCTTACCTCTTCAGTTGCCATTCCAAAGAATTACCATAGATTTTCAAGATCGTTTTCAAACTATTCCTTTGCATCTTCATGATTGTAAAGGGTTTGCATTTGGCTTGTCTACTTGTGGTTTTGAAGAGCCCTTGAGGCAATGGGTGTCTTTGAGAAGCTTAGCTTAAGGAAATGGCTGATGGTCTTTATTGTTTTGCTGCTGCCTCAAGGGCAGGAAGCCAAAAATTAAAATCCTCAATATTTACGGTTGTAGAAGCTTTGTTAGCTAACCACTCCCTAGTCAGATTGTGGCATAGGGGATTCATAACGTTAACTTACTTGTTTAATGAGATTTTTCAAAAATCATCAGATGTTAGCTGGCTAAAACCTGGCCTTAAGCTCACCACAGGAGGTCTCAAACCTCTGTCTCCAAATCCTATTCTCCAATGCAGTTACTGAGGGATGAAAAGTTTTACAGAAAATATAAAAAAAATAATAATAATTAGTGAACAGTAGATATTATGTAAATTATAATCAATTATTGGTTGTCTGTATTTTTTTTTTAGTACAGAATAGAGTTTATTCAGGTCATGGGAGAGTTAAGAGGGTGGTAGAGGCATGGGAGGGGATAGAGGAGTAGAAGCCGGCCATGAGCACGTGGAGGGAGAGGGGGAAAGGGAAGGGAAAGAAGAGGGATAAGGGTGGGAGAGAAAGAGAGCCAGGAGGCAAGAGAGGCCAAGAGAGAGAGGAGGGGGAAAGCAGCTCCTTTTATAGTGTCAGCTCACTGGGGCGGAGCATACCTGGCTACTGCTGGGTAATTGAGGTGGGGTTTACAGAATCCCAACATTCCCTTGTTTTGGTTTAATTTTAAAAAATTAGAGGTGGTGGTGGACCAGAAATAGGGTTGTTGTGATCTCTTGACTGCTTCACACTTGTTTGGGGAGAGTCCAGAAAAGTGGGGGTAGGGATGTTTGTCCAGACATGGCTGTTTCCTTGTTGTCCGGGGTCTGTGGAGCCATCTGAGGATAGGACAGAAGAAACAGGTCCAGTAGAAGTGTCTGTGTCTGAGAGAGAAGGATGAAGCATTTGTAGGTTGCTTTTCTGGAGCTGTTCTAGATGTAATGAGCACCTGGACTTGACAAGATGCTGGAACACACTTATGTATACATTATAGGTAGAGATTAAGTACATTTGGTTTGGAAGAAAGAAAAAATTTTCAGAAGCAGTCCTAGTGCTGCCATTTCTCCCTTTTTCTTATTGTAAAAAGGAGAAAAGGGGGAGGGGGAGGCCAATGGTGAAAGGGGAATAGGGACAGAATAGTCTCAATTGGCTACTTCCTACAGTCTTGGGGTGTCGTTGGGGGTGCAGCTGGCTTTCACCATCTGGGTCCACTTGCAAACATTCACATCAGGCTCCTCTATGGACAGTGGCTGGTAATCCTGTAACAGGAACTAATAGTTTGGTTAAAAATTTTTTTGTGTCTATCATTGAAGTAGACAGAGGATTGATAAGGTTTGGAGCAAATTACTACAGAATGTGTCCCAATGTCTTAGAACAGTTTGCCATGCCTTGAAGAGGAATAGAGGAAAAGTCTATGGCCATACCACACTGAACGCGCCCGATCTTGTCTGATCTCGGAAGCTAAGCAGGGTTGGGCCTGGTCAACACTTGGATGGGACACCTTCTGGGAATACCGGGTGCTGTAGGTATCTCGAGAATCACCTTAAAAGGGTCCTGGTAGGGCCTAGTAATTGGATGACAACAGAAGAATGATATTTAACAACAGACTTGGGGGTTTATCTGAGAAGCTGGTAAAGGAAACATGTTGGTGTTAGTAGGTTGACTGGCTAGAAGAAAGAGCAGAGAGGTTGCCAGTGAGCTTGGGTTCAGGCAAATGGTGGGAGCAAAGGAAATAGAGGCTCCCAACTTAGCTAGAAGATCTCTTTCCCAATAAGGGGACAAGACATGTTGGCACTACCAAAAAGTAATGCCTACCAGGTACACCCCTAAAAATGTAAGTGGTGGTATCTGGTGAGGAAGGTAAGGTGTCCTCTTACCCGACAATAGGAAAATGGGAGAAAGAAGTGGGTCCCCAAAACTCCATCAGGACCGAGTAAGTAGCCCCAGTGTCCAAGAGGAAGGAGATGGGCTGCTCACATACCATGATAGCTACCTGTGGCTCCCTGTTTGTGATGGCAGTGGTCAGGTCAAGGGAGCCTGGGCCTCTTCAGTTGTCCATAGCCAAGCCTAAAAGGCTGGAGGGTTATTTGGGCATGATGTCCCTCTGTCCTGTGTGACACAGGGCAATCGACGGCCCAATGTCCCTCTGGATTGTACTTAGGACATGGCCCCTTGGCTTGTGAGGGCTGGAGCAAGCTTTTGCCCAATGATCTATTTCATCTGTAGTAGGGGCCCAGTGGTGTAGCAGTGGCTGGGGCTGGTGGGAAGCCTTTGCCAGCATATGGTATTTGTTTGTGAGCCTTTTTGCCTTTCCCATGGTACACTTTAAAGGCCAGCACCAAGATTTCTCTGCCTGTGGAGTTAGGGGCACCCTCTCTAGCTTTTAAGCTAGTCTCTTATGTCAGAGTAGCTCTGGGGAAAGAAATAGGTTATTAGAAGTCATTTACCTTCCAGGTTTTCAGGGTCTAAGTTAGTGTCTATCTGTTTGATGGATCTCGTCTTCATGCATTCTTTCTGCTCCCAAACTTGCCGGCTTTTTTCAGGAAGTAAATTATTAGTGAGAATCATATGTAAAGCATGGAATATTAGACTATAAGATTGTGGCACAGAAGAGGATGAGATAGGGAGATAAGGGGCATCTGGCCATGGAGGGGAGAGTTTTGAAAAGCTTAGAGTAGCATGAGTAGAAGCTGAGGTAGAGGTTTGGATCTTGCATCGGAGAGAGGATGGCTCGTTGGCTGGATCGAGAGCTGTGGTGTCACCTGCCTTATTGCCTCATTGCTAAAAGGAGGTGGGTGGGGTTACAAGAAGAACACAGAGAGGGATTAGAGCAGAGATAAATAAATGCCTGTACACAGGGAACCTCTTTCCATTTACCAGATCTTTGGCAGTATGAGTGAAGGTCTCATTAAATTAATGAGTCTAGGGTGCCATTTTGAGTCATTATCTAGTGGATACTGAGTCCAAACATTGCTGCAGAGGTGTATCAATTTAGATGTCTTTAGCTGGGGTGTCAGTGTTAGAGGTTTGAAATTTTCCAGGAGACTTCCCAGTGGGGAGTCTGGTGACACATTTTGAGACATTGAGTTGTCCATTGGGAAGGTACAGGGAGGGGCTACCGAGCTGTCTCAAACCAGCGTCCCAGTGGATAAAACTCGGTAAGAAAGTTTCGCCTATGCGCAGGGGTCGTGAGTCGTCATTCGGACTCCTGGTGGCTTCACCAGATCCCGGATCTGGCAGAGAGTGCCCTTGCCAGGCCTGGTCTTCGGCTGAGTGAACCGGCTTCTAGAGCCCTGGGGGAAGGGATAAAGTGAAGGGCACTCCCGACGGGACTTTCTCAATGGTCAATGTCTGTCTCAAAACTGTGGCTATAGAGAATTAACCCTCTTTGCCCTCAAAGGCTGGCCAGGTCTTGTTTTGGAAATTGGAGATTTTCTCTGCCAACTGGAGTGATAATCTCTACCAATTTGCTGTTGTTTGTGCGGGAACCTTAGCCATGATCTGGTATCAGGAAAAGTGAAACCCTGTGGCGTTTGGCTTAATTATCTCAGTGACCTACACAGCGAGAGCTATAGTCATGAAAAGAAAGAAAAATTCTTAGAGGTACATTTGAAATCTAGAGGAATCCCACCCTTTAGAATAAGTAGTGAGCTTCAGGCAGATGTACTTATCTGGGTGGAGTCTTATTTGGTCCATTGGAGGTAGATCTGATGGTTTTCTGTAGCTTATAAGTTTATAAAAGAGATAACAACATGAGTTAACAACATAAACATTTTTAAGATGAGCCTTTATGAAGCAGAAGAAGCAAGAGTTATATGTAGTGGAAAAGGAAGCTTGGCAAGAGGAAACATGAAGCCTTAATGGAACCAGAGCTTACATAAGAAAGTAACCATATATCTGAGCTACTTGTTAGAAAATAGAAATCTATTTCTTTTAGTTGTTAAGCTGCAGTTACCTTAGCTGTCAATTCAGTCAGAAATCTGGCTTAGAATAAATAAAACTTTAATCTAGCAGGCAGAATAAGATTGAAAATAATAAAGGGAAACAAAACATATTTGAGACAGGCACTACTGCACACAGGTGAGAAAGTGCAGTTGGGGCACTGGAGGCACTCACATACAGGGAGGGGGTTTGGTTCTGTGGCAGCAGGGCAAGGCTAGGAGTTCTGGCCAGGGGGCACAACACCCTGCTCCTTGGTGGGCAGGGGAGTACCTGTGCTGCCCCCTATTGGGGTGGGGGGAGACCACGTGTGTAATCTGCTAGGCAGGCAGCTGCTTACTAGGAGGCCTGCTTTCATGGTTTCCCTAGGGACTGACATCAAGGCCAAGGTCCCTGCAGAAACCCAATTGCCATCATCCTCACCCACCCCCGGAGCGGCTAGAGCCTGGGGCACTTGGCCGCCCACAGCTCCTGTAGGCACTGTGTCCCAGACCAGATGCCTGCCCATCAGCTCCAAGCAGACATAAGAGTCTGGGATAGAGACAGGGGCAGAGAAAGCAGAGTCCCAAGCAGAGGCTGGGAAGGGGGGGGGGGCAACCCACTATTCACACAGCAAACTAGGTAACAGATAGCTAGCAAGGGAGTGCAGTTTATTGGTTTCTGTTTACTGTAAATAAAACCAAAGCATCCCAGGGAATAGGGACAAAGGCAGCGAAGGGGTGAGGGTAGGGATAGCTGCCATGGGGACACTAAACTTGGAGGCTGTGCTCCACAGAGGTGGCCCATGGGTGAGTCAGCAATGGGGCTAAATTGGAGGCAGTGCTCCAGAATGAGATCCAGGCCTGGCCTGGGTCTAGTAAAAGGAGGAGGGTGCTCCCAAGAGCAAAAGTACTAGAATAATTGTCAGTAAAAGCATCTGTCTTCAGGGGTAGCTCAGGGACACTTCCCTGGAACCTAGTGGATGCTTACTCTGACCAATGTGGGGAGGGAGCTTACCAGGTCTTGGGCTAGTGAGCCTCAGGATGCGAACCTGCATTTTCTTGAGTTGAGAGGAACCAATCCAATGTTGTTAAAAGTCATGGAATGAAAGAAAAAAGAGTTATCTGGTCATGAGGAAATCTAATCTCCTCCCACAGGGCACCAATGTAAGAAAAAGATGACGGGGCACCAATGAAAGGAAAAGTCACTGAAAGGAAAAGTCACGGGGCACCAATGTTGTGAAAAGATGACTTGCCGGTTTTCGGAACCAATGTTATGGGAAGGATGAAGAGAATGAGGGGCATATGGCCAATGGAGGTGTGGTGAGGCCTTGGGGCAAGGGAGATGCCTGTTCATGTTAGGAATCCCTTCCCCCTGAGGGACCAGCCACACAACGGTGTAGTACAGAATAGAGTTTATTCAAGTCATGGGAAAGTTAAGAGGCTGGTAGAGGCACTGGGGTGGGAGTGGGGGAATAGAGGAGTAGAGGCCGGGCAGGAGCACATGGAAGGAGAGGGGGGAAGGGATAGGGAAGAGTAGGGATAGGGTTGGGAGAGCAAGTAAGCCAGGAGTCAAGAGAGACCAAGAGAGAGGGCTGTCTGTATTTTTGCCTCACTCCTACCGCAGTCCTTTTGGCAAAAGAAACCATTAATGTAAATTCATCTTTTTTCCTCTTTAACTAAAATTTTAGCATCCTATTATGAAACCTTTGCTGTGTTAAAACAAATTGCATGATAAAATAGTAAAGGTATATATATATATATATATATATATATATATATATATATATATATATATATGTATATATATATATATATATATATATATATTAAGGTAATGTCTTAACGTAATAGAATATTTATTCCTTATTACAAACAATTAAATTGGTCGTTGCTAAATACTGATATTTGGCCTATTGCATGTGTAAACCTTGTCAGGCAAAGTTGACAATTGATAATCATTATCCAAAAGATGAGTTGTTAATTCTTTTCCCTATGCATGCTTTTTTATTGCCTGTAAATTTACTCATGCAGTCCATAGACAATGCAATTGCTACATTTATACATGGTTCATCTATAAGAAAGTAATATATACAATTGGATTACATGTTCATTCTCTTGAGTTTTCCCCTGCTGCAGCTGAGATTATTAGATTATGTGCTGTTGCCACTGTTTTGAAATGTTAAAAAATTAGTTAAACTTTAAATTTATATACTGATAGCCAATATATACATAGCTTATAGTTTACAATTGCTTAAAATTGTTTCATGAGTTTTACAATTATGTATACAAATACAAATTAATTTAAAAGAACGTACTGTCCGATACTTATTTAAGAGATACCAGGTTGCCTCGATCCCTTAATAAAGACAGTGCCACAACAAATTTGTATGCCAGGCAGATTATAATCTCATTTTTTACCATCAAAATAGTAATGGCCTAAAACAACAATTTTGAAATTTCTAGAGAATGTACACATCAATTGCAAAGATTTGTCCTAAATATCCTTGGTTTCTTAAGTTAACCCTTGAGGACCTATTTCTAAACAATTATGGCAAATATTTATTTAAATATTAACACCTATTCAAGCTTTCTAGTTGCAAATGCTTTAACAGAAAAAACAACTAAAGGTATAATTTTTCATGGCCTACGTTATTTTCCTATGGTTGGTGCTCCAAATCAGATTATAACAGATAATGGAACTGACTATTACAGTCAAGCATATGAGATGCTTTGTTTACAAGTTAATATTACCCATATTATTGAAATTCCTTATAATTCTCAAAAACAAGATATTGTAATACAGATACTGCAAAACTTTAAAACAATATTTTCATAAATTAAAAGGAGAGAGTTACATCCCCATTGATTTAAATTATCACTTTTTTATTTTAAAAAAAATTTGTATTTGGATGTTAAAGAATGTCTATGACATCCTACAACTGGGCAAACCTATACCTAGGTGAAATGAAAGGATCCACATACTGTCATATGGTATGGTCCTGGTCAAGGAGAACAATTATTATGGGGAAGAGGGTGTGTTTGTGTTTTTTCCCACAGGATGCTGCAAGAGCATGCTAGCTGCCAGAGTGGTTGGTGAGACTTGGTGATGCTGAGACAATGCTTCCCTCCAGGGTGAAGAGAGAGCCTATAACTGCAGTTACATTAGTGATCCTCCTTAGACTAGGAGCTGTAGGTGATGGGACAGGAATTTCCTCCTTGTTTACCTCTACCCAACAGTATGCTCAACAGAGACCTCAAAGAGCTGCAGTTGGGTCTTAAAAATCTCAAAGATTCAGTCTCCTCTCTCTCAGAGATAGTCTTACAAAATAGGAGAGGATTAGACCTCCTCTTTCTCCAACAAGGTAGATTGTGTTCTGCTCTTAAGGAAGAATGCTGTTTTTATACAGATAAGGCAGGACTAGTTGAAGATAGTCTACAAAAGGTCAAAGATAGTTTAGAAAAAAGAAAAAGAGAGAGAAAAAAAAAATCCTGGTATCAAAATTGGCTTTCTACCTCCCCCTGGCTCTCCACCCTGCTCCCCAGCCTTTTGGGGCCCCTTGTAGGTGTCCTATTACTTTTGACATTCGGCCCCTGGGCTTTTAACAGATTAACCAGCTTTGTTAAGTCACAGAATGATTCTGCCTTGAGCAAATCAATCACAGTCCACTATCATCGGCCCAACATCCGAGGCTCCACCGAAGACCTTCCATCCACCAATGTGGAGGGAACATTCGCTGGTCTTCAGTTCTCCACCCTCACTGCAGAGACAGAGCTTCCCTGGTACCACAGGCTGTGGAGAGTTCTGTGACAGTGTAGGTCACCCCAGACTCTCAATAGTGGCTGAGGGCCATAAACTGTGGAGTTGCCAATGACAGGAATATTGTAATGCCACGGTCCAGGTGCACACAGCTTAACGGCTGCAGGGTGACCCCATGACAGGATTATTGTGAGTCCACTGCCCGGATGCCCTTCATGACTACCAAAGGCCCAATTAAGGCCATTAGCATGAGATGTGATGCCAGGAATGGGTGCCAACCACATAGCCTAAGACAGGGCCCTGCCATACCAGGACCTAACTGGGCCTGGTCACTGCGGTGCTGGACATGGGTGCCTGCCACATAGCCTAAGACCGGCTCTCCATCGATCCTGTTATCATGGCCACCCACAACTTTTATAAAGAAGAAGGAGATGTTGGGGGCCGAAGTCCACACAATGCCACACGATGATCTCCTCCCCCCATTCCCCCCTACGGGAGAGCATGGACTTTACCCAGGCCCCTGACATTTACTTAAGATTAGCTACATTCCAGATTTCTGGAAATGACTGTGGATTCTGGAGTTTCATAAATGACTGTGCCCAGGTGTTCCGAGACAAAACCCTAACCAAAGAATGTCCTAGCAAACAACTGATAAGATATCTTTGTCTGTGTGTGCCATGTCTTCATTCCATTTCCTTGCTTAAAACACAAACGCTGAGAAACATTAAACAGACCTTGACAAGTCTCTGCTTGGCTTGTTCCTCTTTTTCACTCGTTTCTCTTCCAGGCATGGTCCCCCTCGACCCCACAAATAACTGGGTTCCACGGGACGGGACAGATGGGTTTAGTGCAGAATTCTATCAGTCCCTCATTGAAGGCCTAATATCAATACTCTCCAAACTATTCCACACAATAGAAAAATAACGAACACTACCAAATTCCTTCTATAAAGCCACAATTACACTTTCACCTAAACCAAACAAAAACCATACAAAGAAAGAAAACTTCAAACCAGTTTCACTCATGAACATCAATGTAAAAATCCTCAATAAATTTCTTGCAAAATGGATCCAAGAACATATCAAAACAATCATCCATCATGATCAAGCAGGCTTCATTCCAGGGTTGCAGGGATGATTCAATATACAGAAATCTATAAATATATTCTACTATATAATCAAACTCAAAAAAAATAAATGATCATCTCAGATGCTCAGAAAGTATTTGACAAAATTCAACACTCTTTCATCTTAAAAGTCTTGGAAAGATCAGGAATTCAAGGTCTAAACCTAAACATACTAAAAGCAAAATACCACAAACTGGTAGCCAACATCAAACTAAATAGTGAAAAACTTGAAACATTCCCACTAAAATTAGGGACTAGACAAAGCTGCCCACTATCTCACTACCTATTAAATGTAGTACTGAAAGTACTAGCCAGAGCAACTAGACCACAAAAGGAGATGAAAGTTATACAAATTGGAAAGGAAAAAATCAAAATATCACTATTTGCAGATGATATAATAGTATGCCTAAGTGACGCCAAAAAATCCACCAGAAAACTCTCACAACTGATAAACAATTTTAGCAAAGTGGTTAAATATAAAATTAACTCAAACAAATCAGTACACTTCCTCTACTCAAAGGCTAAACAGGCTGAGAAAGAAATTAGAAAATCCATACCCTTCACAATAGTCACAAACAATATAAAATACCTTGGTGTGACTCTAACCAAGCAAGTGAAAGATCTGCATAACAAGAGCATCAAATCTCCAAAGAAAAAATTTGAAGAACATCTCAGAAGATGGAAAGATCTCCCATGATCATGGATTAGCAGGATTAATATAGAATAAATGTCCATCCTGCCAAAAGCACTCTACAGGTTCAGTGCAATCCCCATCAAAATTCCAAGTCAATTCATAAAGTTAGAAAAAGCAATTTTCAAATTCATTTAGAATAATAAAATACCCAGGATATCAAAAACTATTTTCAACAATAAAAGAACTTTTGGGGGAATCACCATCCCTGACCTCAAGATGTATTACAGAGCAATAGTGACAAAAACTGCATAATATTGATACAGAAACAGGCAGGTAAGTCAATGGAATAAATTGAAGTCATAGAAATGAACTCACATATCTATGATCACTTGATCTTTGTAAAGAGCTAAAAAATATTCAATGGAAGAAAGACAGCATCTTTAACAAATGATGCTTGTTCAACTGGCAGTCAGCATATAGAATGAAAATCGATTCTTTCTTATCTCCTTGTACAAAGCTCAAGTCCAAGTGGATCAAGGACCTCCACATAAAACAATATACACCAAATAAAAAGAAGGAGATAAAGAGGGGAAGAGCCTTGAACACATGGACACAAGGGAAATTTTCCTGAACAGAACACCAAAGGTTTATGCTCTAAGATCAACAATCGACAAATGGGACCTCATGAAATTGCAAAGCTTCTATAAGGCAAAGGACAATGTCATTAGGACAAAAAGGCAACCAACAGATTGTGAAAAAATCTCTACCAATTCCACATCTGATAGAGGGTTAATATCCAAAACATATAAAAACTCAAGAAGTTAGAATCCAGATAATCAAAGAATCCTATTAAAAAGTGGGGTACAGAGCTGAACAAAGAATTCTCAACTGAGGAATACTGAATGGCTGAGAAGCACCTACAGAAGTATTCAATATTTCTAGTCATCAGTGAAATGCAAATCAAAACAACCATGAGATTCTACCTCACACCAGTCATAATGGCTAACCTCAAAAACTCAGATGAAAGCAGATCCTGGCAATGATGTGGAGAAAGGAACACTCCCACATTGTTGGTATGATTGCAAGCTGGTATAACCACACAGGAAATTATTCTTGCAGTTCCTCAGAAAATTGGACATAGTACTACCTGAGAACCCAGCTATACTACTCCTGGAAATATACACTAAAGATGCTCTAACAGATAACAAGAACACATGTTCCACTATGTTTATAGCAGCCTTATTTATAATAGCCAGAAGGTGGAATGAGCCCAGATGTTCTTCAGCAGAGGAATGGAGACATAAATTATGGTACATTTACACAATGGAGTACTACTCAGCTATTAGAAACAATGACTTCATAAAATTTACAGGCAAATAGATGGAACTAGGAAATATGATCCTGAGTGAGGTAACGTAATCACCAAAAAAAAAAAAAAAAAAAAAAAAAAAAAAACCCACAAATGGTATGTACTCATTGAGAAGTGGATATTAGCCCAAAAGCTCTGATTACCAAGATATAATTCACAGACCACATGAACCTCAAGAAGAAGAAAGACCAAAGGGCAGATGCTTCAGTCCTTCTTAGAAGGGTGAACAAAAATATCCACAGGAGGAAATATGGAGACAAAGTTTGAAGCAGAACGAAGCCCATCCAGAGACTGCCCCACATGGAGACCCAGCCCATATACTAAGCCCAGACAATACTGCTCATGCCAAGAAATACATGCTGACAGGAGCATAACACAGCTGTTCCCTGAGAGGCTCTGCCAGATCGTTACAAATACAGAGGCTGATGCTCACAGCCAGCCACTGAACTGATACAGGGTTCCCAGTGGAGGACTTAGAGAAAATATTAAAGATGCTGAAGGGGTTTGCAACCCCGTAAGAACAATAATACCAACCAACCAGAATTCCCAGCGACTAGACCAAAGAGTACAAATGGATGGACCATGGCTTCAGCTGCATATGTAGCAAAGGATGGACGTTTTGGTTATCAATGGGAAGAGAAACCCTTGGTCCTGCCAAGACTCGATGCCCCAATGTATGGAAATGTCAGGGTGGGTAGGGGTGAGAAGCTGGTGGGATACACTCATACAAGAAAGAGGATAGCATTTAAAATGTAAATAATATATATTCGACAAAAATAAAATTAAAATAATAGTTATTTTTGAAACATTTTCCCTTCTATTTTATGTATATAACTGTTTTGCCTGTGTACATGTCTGTATACACATATGCCTGATGCCTGCAGAGGCAAGAATAGTTCTGAGGCTGCGTACACATGGTTACATCATACAGGTGCTGGGAATTAAACCCAGAGCAGCCAAAGGTACTAACCACAGAAGCCATGTCTTTGGCCTCTAGGCTCAGCTTCAGAGGTTTCAATGTATTTCAATGCGGTCACAGTACTCTGGGTCTACAATGACAAATACCTGGTAACAAAAGCACATAGCACAGGAAGTATGTTCACTTCGTGTCTAGGTGGAGAGAAGAAAAAGGAAAAGGCTGGCTTTTTATTTATGTACCCCCATGTCAACGTACCAACAGTTCCATGGGATTGGGAACAACCACATAATACATGAGTATCTGGTGGACATTTCAAACCCAAACTATAGTAGGCATATGTATCTTGAAAGCCAAAGATCATCAAGCCCTGTATAAATACCAAAACACTAGAAAAGAAGATCATGGCCATTGGGAACAAATCGATGTCTTTCCTTCAATTTGGTGCCTTGTACTTTGATGAGAAAGTTTCCTTAAGGCTCTTGTATTTGAACACTTAATATTGCCTGTTGATGGTGTTTGGGATGTTAAGGAACATTTAGGACGTTGAGTCACCTTGGAGGAAGCTTGCCACTGGCAATACCTTTTTCAATCTACAATCTTCCTCTCTCCCTCCATACCTCCCTTCCTCCCTTCTTCCCTCCCTCCCCTCTCTATCCTTCCCTTGGATGAAAATGTAATGAGCCAGCTTCAACTTCCTGCTCCAGGTTTCATGCCCTTCCCTATTGTCATAGTCTCTTTTCCTCTGGGACTAAAAATAAACTCTGGGAGTTCTTTGTTTGTTTGTTTGTTTGTTTTTGTTTTTTTAAGCACAAAGTTTTTGGTCACATAAAACAAGGCAACATTTATTCCTTCCTCTCGTCCTTTGGCACTGGCTCTGTAGGCTGCTCCTCCACCGTGTGTTACTCTCTGAACCGGTGTTACTGTCACCGGTCCCTTCCACCTCAGTGCTGTCACCCCCTCTTGCCCACGCTCGCTGTCCGCAGCAGTAGACGTGCCTTCTTCACTGTCCTGCTGGCTCTCTGCCGTGTCTCCAAGGTGTGTCTCCTCTCTCCATCGGGATGTTCTCCTCATCCTTCTCCTCAGCTTTGTTCGAGACCTGCTCTCCCTCGGGGGCGATGCTGCCCTGACTCCGCTCAGTTTGCTCTGCTCTCTCCCTCTCCTCCTGCCTTCTGCGGGCCTGTTCCTCCGCCTGTGCGATCTCAGCGGCAGTCTTCTCCGCGTCTACTCCCACCCTCAGACCACACAACCTTTGACGTTCATTGTTAAAGGAGTCTATGCTTTCCAGGAATTTCCTCTTCTTTTCCTGGTGACCTTCCTCTATCTGAAGAAGATCGGCTTCTAGTTTCCGCTGATGAACCATTAAAGACTGGACCTGTCGCTTGAAGACCTGCATTCTAGCTGTTGTGACAACCGACCGCATATCAGGTACCACACTCTCACTGAGGACCTCACTGATGAGGCGGTGGTTTCTCTGGAAACAGGCAGTGGCTGTATTGCTTTATTGATATTGACATATACATCATCATAATCTTCCATATCCTCAGAAGGCTGAATGCTCATGTAAGGTTCTCTTTTCTCCATCGGAGACAGTCTCTGTCGACTTTCTTCCTCTAATGCAACTTCCGCACGACTTTTTGCATTAATGTACGCAAGGTGGGCAGGGGAATTGTGATGGGCCTTCATAGTCTCGCTGTACTCGATCTTTTCGGCTTCGTATTCATTTAAATATTGTTTCTCTTCATTGGTGAGATCTCGCCACATGCTACCAATAATCTTGTCAATCTCCCACAACTTTAGGACAGGGTTGGAAGCCTTTACTTGGTCCCAGACCTTTCTGCTGTACCTCATGTAGGGCACCAGCGGCTTATGTGGTGGCTTTGCAGGCTTTGGAATTGTAATGCCAGAGGATGCCGTGACCCGGATGTTGGTGCCCGGTTCCCTCCCAGCCTGTAGCTGTTGTAGGCGAGATGACTGGATCTATCCCACAAACCCTGGGGTGCTGGGCATTTGTGTTGCAGGATCTGGGGTGGGAGGTGGGGTATAAGATGATCTTTTTGACATTTTAAAAGATTAAGTTCTCAGTTCCTTAAGAATGAATCGGAGACACCACGGACTGAGAAGGCCAATTTTGTTTTTCATTAGTTGCTTTTGGTGAAGATATTTAATCACAGTAAAAGAGATGTAACTAGTACCTCAAATATCTTTC
Organism: Micromys minutus; assembly: GCF_963924665.1. Taxonomy (NCBI): domain Eukaryota; kingdom Metazoa; phylum Chordata; class Mammalia; order Rodentia; family Muridae; genus Micromys; species Micromys minutus. Next base: position 5,922,862 of record NC_137958.1, read on the forward strand.
ATCTAACTCTTAGTTTAAAAACTGTGATTTTGGGCTGGAAAGATGGCTCAGTGGTTAAGAGCACTGACTGCTCTTCCTGAGGTCCTGAGTTCAAATCCCACCAACCACATGGTGGCTCATAACCATTTGTAATGAGATCTGATACCCTTCTCTGGTGGGTCTGAAGAGATCTACAGTGCACTCATATATAATAAATAAATATTTTTTAAAAACTGATTTTTTTCTTCCATATAATCAAAACTCAAATTAATAGGCATGGTTTAAAAAAAAATCCCCAGTCCTTGGAGAAAGATAAAAATTAATGAAATATCTTAGTTCATTTTAAAAGGTGCAGTCACTAAACCCAAGCACTATTGCTGATGCCAAGTAGTGCTTACTGGCAGGAGTCTGATATGGATGCCTCCTCAGAGGCTCTGCCAGAGCCATTCTGATACAGAGGAGGACGCTTGGATCTAACCATCAGACTAAACATGAGGACCCCAATGAAGGAGCTAGAGAAAAGACTAAAGGAGCTGAAAGGGTCTGCAACCCCATGGGAAGAACAAAATTATTAACTAACCAAACCCACCATAGCTCCCTGGGACTAAAACACTAAACACTGAGCACACATGGAAAGACCCATGGCTCCAAGTGCATATGCAATAGAGGATAACATTTTCTGCTATCTATAGGAGGAAAGGCTTTTGGTCCAGTGAAGGTTTGTTTTCCCAGTGTAGAGGAATGCCAAGGTGCTGAGGTGGGAGAGGGTGGTTGTCAGAGGGAGCACCTTCATGGAGGCAATGGAAGAGGAAGGGGTGATGGGATTGGGGGAAGGTCATAACATCTGAAATGTAAATGCAGATAATTTACAATTAATTCTTATAAAATTCTAATAAAATTTTTAAAAAGAAAAGGTTTTGAAGATATTTTTATTTGAGAGGGGAAAATCCTCTGGAGGAAATTTGATACTTGCACCACATAAGCTAGATGAATGTAGTCAATCTGTACCAAATGATGCTATGTTCAGCCTCTTATTCTGAAGAAGAAGTTGACAGGGTATGAGCTAAGATTGTCTGCCTAGAATTTTTCTTTAAAATCTCAAGATGATTGGTGTAGTTGCTAGGCACCAACCTGTGCTGCAAAGGGCTGATTTGTCAGATGTCAGGACAGCTGATTAAGACAGCAAGTCCAAATAAAAGTTACAAGGAAGCCATTAGTCACATGCAGCAATAATCTGAGCAAGAGTATAAGACAGGAAATGTCAACCCCATTCAGCTCCATTTTCTATGGTGGAATGGCACTAGTCTAGGACCAGGAAAGAAGTACAGACACGGGTGTCAATCTCGGCCAAAGGTTCCTCCAACAAATTTTCCTGCAAAACAGAAGAACCTAAGCAATGGGAGGAGTGGAGGGAAGAGCAATGGGCTGGAAAAGCACTAGTTACTGAGTCAGACAAAAGGTCTGTGTCCTTTGGCTTCTTCCTCACATCTCTACAGAAGGTCTCAGGTATTAGGGGACTCCACATAGGGGCACCCCAGTTACAGATACAGGTATGTATAGCTATGACCTCTCAGAGGCCCATGTCCTTGACCAGAATCCTTTGCACAGACAGCAATGCACTGGATCTGCACAATGGAGAGAAGACGGCTGTCCTGTATAACATTTACCTCCGGAGGAATTTGTGACTGCCATGGCTGCATCTAAAGAGCTCATGTAATGTTTTGGACAGAAGCTGACCCCTCGGAGGTGGCCTTTAAATTTATTCCTGGTTCATCCCCACATTTACATTTGTGTTTTATAGAAATTAATTGTCTTGGCGAAAAGAGAAGGAAGGGAGAGGAATATATGAACTATTTGTAAACTATAGTATATGAACTATATATAAAATACATCTTAAATATTTTCACACAAAGAAGTAAAATACCAAAAATAGATAATTCTTTGCTTTCTTTTTCATTTTTAATTATGTGTATCTGTGAATATATATTTAAGATATGTGTGGATACTTTTTGAAGCCAAAAAAGGCAAATGGTAGCAAAGAGCTATAGATATGAGAAGTTATAAATCATTCAACATGGGTGCAAAGAACCAAACTGTGTCCTTAGCAAAAAGTGCCAAAATGCCTTTAAAAATCTGTGAATGTATCCCTCTTTAAAAAAAAAAAAAAAACGGTAAGGAAAAAAAAAGAGATAATGGAGGATATTGCATAACATTATTTTTGCAAGAAACAATTTTATCATATGTGTGCCTAAGCAAGTATGTAAGGCAAATATTAATAAATGTGAAGAAGAGGTTAATTTCCATTAAAAAACTGTGAATGTTATTCATGACTGGGCCATATCTTCAACCCTTTGAATTAATACTTTGCTGACCCAGGTTGCTGTATCCAGCAAAACTCTCAAATATTATGAATGGAGAAAACAAGATATTCCAGGACAAAAGCAAACTTAAACAATATCTGTCCACAAATCCAGCCATAAAAAAGATAATAGATGGAAGACTCCAACACAAGGAGGGAAACTTCACCCTAGGAAAAGCAAAAAAAAAGAAAAAATCTTCTTGCAAAAAACACCAAAGAAGAAAAATACACAAACATAATTCTATCTCTAACAACAAAAACAGAAAAAAACAACAGTCACTATTCCATAATACCTCTTAACATCAATGGACTTAATTCCCCAATAAAAAGACACAGATTACCAGACTAGAATCATAAACAGAATCCAGCATTTTGCTGGAGACAGGAAACTCATCTCAGCAACAAAAGTAGGCACTACCTCAGAGTAAAAGGTTGGGAAAAAAAACTTTCCAAGCTAATGGTCCCAAGAAACAAGATGGAGTAGCCATTCTAATATGAAATAAAATCAATTTTCAATCAAAAGTTATCAAGAAAGATAATGAAGGACACTTTGTGTTCATCACAGGAAAAATCTGTCAAGATGAACCCTCAATCCTGAACATCTATGTTCCAAATACAAGGGCACCTACATTCATTTTTAAAAAATCTACCAAAGCACAAAGCTTATGTTGCACCACACACAATAATAGTGAATGACTTCAACACCCCACTCTCATCAGTGGACAGATCATGGGAGCAGAAACTGAACAGAGACACAGTGAAATTAACAGAAGTTATGAACCAAATGGTTTTAACAGACATCTGTAGAAGATTTCATCCTAAAACAAAAGAATATACCTTCTTCTCAGTACCTCATGGCACCTTCTTCAATATAGTCCATATAATCAGTTACAAAACAGGCCTCAACAGATGCAAGAATATTGAAAAAATCCCATGCATCTTATCAGATCACAATAGACTAAGGCTGGTCTTCAATAACAACAAAAACAACAGAAAGACAATACACATAGAACTTGAACCTTACTCTACTTAATGATAACTTGGTCAAGGAAGAAATTAAGGAATTTTTAGAATAAAACAGAAATGAAGACACAACACACCTGAAATTATAGGATCTAATTCAAGCAGTACTAAGAGAAAAATGCATAGCTGTAAAAGCCTCCAGAAAGAAACTGGCATACCCTAGCAGCTTGACAGCACACCTAAAAGCTCTAAAACAAAAAGAAGCAGATACACACAAGAGGAGTAGACAGCACAAAATAATCAAACTCAGAGCTGAAATCAACCAAGTAGAAACAAAAAGAACTATATAAAGAATAAACAAAACCAGCACCTGGTTCTTTGAGAAAATCAACAAATTGATAAAACCTTAGCCAGAGCTACTAGAGGACACAGAGAGAGTATCCAAATTAACAAAATCAGAAATTAAAGGGGAGACATAATCACAGAATTTAAGGGAATTCAATAAATCTTCAGAACACACTACTATATATACTCACCAAAACTGGAAAATCTAAGAGGAAATAAACAATATTCTAGACAGATAACAGGTACCAACAGTTAATCAAAATAATATTTAAAAAAAACCATTTAAACAGTCCTATGACACCCAAAGAAATAGAAGCAGTCATCAAAAGTCTCCCAACCAAAAATAAATAAATAAATAAATAAATAAAAATAAAAAAATAAAAAAATAAAAAGCCGAGGACCAAATGGTTTCAGTGCAGAATTTTATCAGACCTTCTTAGAAGACCTAAACCCAATACTTTCCAAACTTTATCACAAAATAGAAACATGACTGCACTCATTCTTCGAAACCACAACTATACTCATACCTAAACTGAATAAAAACCCCACAGAGAAAGACAACTTCAGACCAACTTTCCTTGTGAACATCAAACCAAAAATATTCAATAAAATTCTTGCAGACTAAATTCAAGAACATATCAAAATACTCATTCACCAAAACCAAGTAAGCTTCATCCCAGGTTTGTAGGAATGTTTCAATATATAGAAATCCATCAATGTAATCCACTATATAACCAACCTCCCCACAAAAAAAAAAAAACAAAAAAAAACAAAAAACAAAAAAAAAAACACATGATCATCTCTTTAGATGCTGAGAAAGCATTCAACACCCCTTCATGTTAAAAGTCTTGGAAAGATCAGGAATTCAAGGCCTACACCTAAACATATTAAAAGCAATACACAGAAAACCAATAACCAACATCAAACTAAATAGTGAGAAACTTGTAGCAATCTCACCAAAATCACAGACTAGACATTGCTGCCCACTCTCTCCCTACCTATTCAATATAGTACTGGAAGTCCTATCCAGAGCAGTCAGACAGCAAACATGGGTCAAAAAGATACAAATTGAAAAGGAAGAAGTCAAAATATCACTATTGACAGATGATATGATAGTATACTTAAGTGACCCCAAAAACTCTATGAGAGAATATTACAGATAATTTACAACTTCAGCAAAGTGGCTGGATATAAAATTAACTCAAAGAAATAAGTAGCCTTAGTATACTCAAAAGATAAACAGGCTGAGAAAAAAATATGGAAATGACACCCTTCGTAATAGTCACAAACAATAATAAATACATTGGTAGGACCCTAATTAAGCAGTGAAAGACCTGAATGACAAGAACTTCAAGTCTCTGAAGAAGAAAATTGAACATGATCTCATAAGTTGGAAAGATCTCTCATTCGCATGGATTAGAAATATCAACAGAGCAAAAATGGGCATCTTGCCAAAAGCAATTTACAGATTCAATTCAATCACCATCGAAATTCCAAACAAATTCTTCAAAGGGTTAAAAATTTATTTGGAATATCAAAAAATAGGATAGCATAAACTATTCTCAACAATAAAAAACTTCTGTGGATATCACCATCCCTTACCTCAAGTTGTTTTACAGATCAATTGTGATAAAAACCTAATGGTATTAGTACAGAAGTGGGCCTGTAGATCATGGAACAGAACAGAAGATGCAGAAATGAACCCACACAACTTTGGTCACTTGATCTTTGACAAAAGAACTAAAATCATACAATAGAGAAAGGACAGAATCTTCCACAAATGGTGTGGGGTCAACTGGCAGTCAGCATGCTGAAGAATGTAAATCAATCCATTGTTATCTCCTTGTACAAAGCTCAAGTTCAAGTAGATCAAAGACCTCCACATCAAGTCAGGTACGCTGCAACTAATAGAAGAGAAAGTGGGGAAATGCTTAGAACACATAGACACAAGGGAAATTTTGCTGAACACACCAATGGTTTATGCTCCAAGCTCAAGAATCAATAAATGGAATCTCATGAAATTTCAAAGTTTCTATAAGGTAAAGGAAACTGTCAAAATGACAAAAAGGCAACCAACAAATTGTGAAAATAGCTTTACCAATTCTACATCTGATAGAGGGATAATATGCAATATATACAATAGACTCCAAAGAATCAAATAATACTATTAAAAATGGGGTACCGAGCTAAACAAAGAATTCTCAACTGAGGAATACTGAATGGAGGAGAAGCACCCAAAGAAATACTCAACATCCCTGGACATCAGGGAAATACAAATCAAAACAACTGGTGTGAGATTCCACTTCACACCAGTCAGAATGGCTAAGATCAAACCTCAGGAAACATAAGATGCTGTTGAGTATGTGAAGAAAGAGGAACACGCCCCCCCCCCCATTGCTAGTGGTATTGCAAGCTAATTCAACCACTCTGAAAATTAGTCTGGCAGTTCCTCACAAAATTGTACATAAGTACTACAAGAAGACCCGTCTATTCCACTCCTGGCCATATACCCAAAAGTCGCTCCAACATATAACAAGAACACATGCTCCACCATGTTCATAGGAGCCTTATTTATAATAGCCAGAAGCTGGAAAGAACCCAGATGTTCTTCAATCAAGCAATGGATACAGAAATTGTAATACATTTACACAGTGGAGTACTACTCAGCTATTAGAAACAATTGCTTCATAAAATTCTTAGGCAAATTATTGGAACTAGTGTTTATCATCCTGAGTGTGGTAACCCAGTCATAAAAGAACAGGAATGGTATGCAGTCACTGATCAGCAGATACAAGCCCCCAAAAGCTCTGAATATCTAAGAAACAATTCACATACCTTATGAAGCTCAAAAAGAAGGGTGACCAGAATGTGGATGCCTCACTTCCTCTTAGAAGGTAGAACAGAACATTCACAGGAGGTAATTCATGTATAAATAAAGGAGCAGAGAATGAATAAAAGATTATTCAGAGACTGCCTCACCTGGGGATCCACTTCAAATGCAGCTACTAAACCCAAGCAGTATTGCTGATGCCAAGAAGTGCTTACTGGCAACAGCCAGATATGGATGGCTCTTTGTAGGCTCTGCCAGAGTCATACTGATACAGTGAAGGTTGCTTGCAACTAACCATCATACTGAACATGAGGACCCCAAAGAAGGAGTCAGAGAAAGAACTAAAGGAACTGAAAGGGTTTGCAACCCTATAGGAAGAACAACATTATCAACCAACCCAACGCTCCAGAACTCCCATGGACTAAAACACCAACTAATGAGCACACATGGAGAGGCCCATGGCTCCAGTTGCATATGTAGCAGAGGATAGCATTCTCTGGCATCAATGGGAGATGAGGCCTTTGGGCCAGTGAAGGTGAATTTACCCAGTGTAAGGGAATGCCAAGGCACTGAGGTGGAGAGAATGTTTGTCAGAGGGAGAGGGACAGGGTGGATGGGAATTGGAGGAAAGGGAATAACATTTGAAATGTAAGTACAGAGAATATGCAAGAAAAATAAAAAAGTTTACAGACATAAAAATGTTTTCTTCCTTGTAAGTTTGGAAATTTTTATTTGTCAAAAGCATGGTCCTAAATCTTGTAGGTGTGCTCATAAAAGCTTAAATAATGGAATCAGTTTTGTTAGTGAAAATGATCACTGTTCAGATATTTCTCTTTTCTCTTGACAGCCTTGAAAATGTTATTATTTTAAGGAATTTTTATTTCATCAAATTGTTTGGGTCCAATTTGTTAGGCACTTACTTTTGCTTGGTTGGTTTGGTTTAGTGGATAGATTGGTTGGTTTGTTGATTTTGTTGTTGTTGTTGTTGTTTGTTTTTATTGTTTTAAGCTACTATGAATGATTGCCTTCTCCTGGTTTCGTTCCAGGTAAATTTGTTGTTGACATATAGAAATGTGACTAATTTCTGTCTATTTATTTGTACCCTATTATTTTGTTTAAAATGTTTATAATGTCTTAGAGTTTTCTGTAAAGAGTCATTGGAAAAATTTTTAAATTCCAAACAACTTATGTGTGTAATAACAGATTGATAAATGATGATGCTCTACCAACAGGGTCTGATGGTACAATGTCTCACCAAACGTTTTGTGCATTTCAGACATGAGTTCTTCGGTATCTTACCTCAGAAGCACAGCAGCAATCATTGTGGTAAAATGAGAAGCTTCCCTCATCCTCACAGCCTTCTTGGACTATAAAGCTGATGTAACCCATATTAAGCAAGTAGTTGATATGCCAGGATCCAACAGGAAGAAAATTGTGGTTTCTGTAATCATTATGGAAACATCACCCATGGTATCTGTGGGCATTGTGGGATATGTAGATACTCCATTAGGCTTCAGAACATTTAAGACCATTTTTGTTAAGGATACCACAAATGGCACAGATTCAAGAAAGGCTTCTCCAAACACTAAAAAAAATGGCAGAATGACCTGGGTAGGAGACAGCTGGAAAAAGACTCTAGCAGCCTGAAGAAGTACTTTCAGGTCAACCATACTCTTGTGCACATACAGATATGCCTGATTCCTCTTCACCAGAAGGACCACTTGGTGGAAAGTCAGGAAAATGGGATCAATCCATCTGAAAAACAAGACTAGACTTGAGGAAAGCTGGAGCAACAGGTCCCAAAGAATCAGGTGGTTAGTCAGGATGAAGTAACCTTTACCAACCAGGCAACCAACGCCAAAGGCTGCTGAGGAGTCACCAGTGACTGACACAACTAGAAAACCTGTCCAGAAAAAAATCTACTGAGGTACACTCAGTTGCTTGTATTGAGGCCTATACCCTGCCTGTGTGGTATTCCCCGTGGCTCAAGCTAGGCAGAAAGGCCACAATCAGACCACAAGAAACAGGACATTAAAGATTTATCAGAGCTACTTTGTCAAGGATGACAAGTTTATCAAAACACAATGATTCCACAGATTGTCATCTATCTGACAAGAGCATCAACACACTAGATGGCTTTGTCAGTTATGGTGAAGTTACTAAAGACTCTGTCATGCTGAAAGGTTTTGTGGTGGGAGCCAAGAAGTTGGCAATCCTCTTTTCAGTCCTTACTAGTGAAAACCAAATGACGAGCTCTGGAGAAGATTGACCTAAAATTTATTAATAACCCGTTCAAGTTTATCCACAGATATTTCCAGACCATTAAAAAGAAGAAACCATGCATGGGAGTACTCAAGAAAGACAGGACTATCAAGAATTAAATTTACAGTGTCTTTTGCTTTACAGAAACTTTTCAGTATCATGAGGTTCCATTTATCATCTTAGAACGTGAGCCATTGGTGTTCTGTTCAGGAAGTTGTCTCCTATGCCAATGTGTTCAAGGCTATTTTCCACTTTCCCTTCTATATCTGATTCTATGTTAAGGCCTTTGATCCACTTGGACTTGGGTTTGCTCAGGGTAATAAATATGGATCTATTTGCATTCTTCTACATGCAGATATCCAGTTAGATCAGCACCATTTGTTAAAGATGGTTTTTTTTTTTCCATTGTATGGTTTTGGTTTCCTTGTCAAAACTCAACTACCCATACCTGTATGGGTTTATTTCTGGGTCTTTGGTTTAATTTCATTGATCAACCTATCTGCTTCTGTACCAGTACCATGCAGTTTTTATCACTATTGCTCTGTAGTACAGCTTAAGGTCAGAGATGGTGATTTCTCCAGAAGTTCTTTTATTGTACAAGTTGGTTTTAGCTATTCTGAGTCCTTTATTTTTTTCATATGAAGTTGAGAATTGCTTTTCCTGTAAAAATATTATGTTGGAATTTTGATAAAGATTGCATTTAATCTGTAGATTATGTTTGGTAAAATGGCCATTTTCACTGTGTTAATCCTACTTAATCTGGTTGTCTTTGAGGTTGGCTGGGTTGGCCTAGTAATCCCTAGGGTAAACCTCGGGGACAACATGGTTATCCCACATAGTGGCAGGCCCTCCAAAATTCAGGCAGACCTGTGGGCTAGGGTGTGGGATCCAAATCCTCAATTGCAGGTAGAGATGTGGACCAGAGGAAAGATGAAGTTCTGATAGGGCAGGGCAGGCAGAGCTCAGTGCTCCTGAACTTGCTGGTGTCCTAGCAGGTGTGTGTGGGAGGGGCAGCCAACACAGGGGCCTCTCACCTGGGAGTCTGAGTTTGCAGCAGGCCTCACAGAAGGCAGGCAGAACTGTATTATAGTGGCTATGAAGGTGGGCAAGTGGCTCTTAATATCTTATATTGAGTCTTAATTCAGTATTTAAATTCATCTGCCTTGTGTTTGAGCCCTAATACTACTGGGTCTTCCCTTTGATTTAATCTAGTAATGAAGCCTTTTCTTTGACTTATTAAGGTTTTTCATTTCCAAAATTTCAAGTGTGTGTGTGTGTGTGTGTGTGTGTGTGTGTGTGTGTAGCACCAATCACTGAAAATGAGGTCTTACATTTCCTAGGCAAGCACTCTATTACTGAGCCACATTTCTAGGCCCCAATTTTAGTCAATACTTCTCTCCTTTTATAATTCTCTTCATATCTGTATTAATGTCCTCACATCATTCAGTGCTTTATCTGTACTCTCTTTGAATTCATTCAGAATCTTATGTGTGTTTTCTTTAAATTCATTGAGCATTCTTATAATCATCTTTTTAACTATGTGCTGGAATCTTATCTTATTGTGCACTTCTGACCACTGTAAGCACTTGCCACTTTTCTTTCCTCTTCTGAGTAACTGGTGCTTCTCACTCCAGTCTACATCTCAGACCATAGTTCCAACATATTAAAGACTGTGTGGTTCCTAATTCAATGTTTTCCTCTCTAAGGAGAAGTTTGGGATTCAGTACATCTTCATTTAAGATACTAGTTGAAACTTGAAGGAAGGAAACAGAAACTGAAGGGAAGGAAGGGTTGAGACAGACTCTCATGTAGTAGTCCAGGCTAACCTCAAGCTCTACCTTGAACTCTTGACCCTCTTGTCTCTATCTTCCAAGTGCTAAACTTATAGTTATTCACAACCACCCCAACAATAATTATAATTTTATGTATACAAAAAGGAAAAATATTAGAGCCACAGAAGAAGACTAAAGAAAGGGTCAATATTGAAGTCATTAAATCAAGTGACAGTCATAATATCCACAGTCAGGACAATAAAGTGTTAAGGATGGAAGTAGGGGGAAGGACTTGAGAATTACAAAAGAAAAAATTAAGTTATTGACCAGATGTAAACAAATCAAATATTATCCAATCAATTCACAGTGACAAATAACTTCTCCTAAAACAATCTTTAAGCATTAGTAGTGTGATTATAATATCGAAAGTGTTGTTTTCTTATTAAGTTTTTCATTTTTAAAGCCCTAGGAATCCAATTTAAATAAGATATTTGGTTTCTGGTCATGGATAGAATATCACTAACATAGAAAATATATGTAAATTAAGATGTATGACTCTCAAGTGATCTAAAGAAATGTCATTTGGTTTATTACATGAGATGTCTTTTTCTGATACACAGATATAATAACCTTTTCACCAGAGAAATATTTTTTTTTGATTTTCTGAATATACATGCAGCATACTCAGAGAGAATGATGGCAGCTAAAAACCTACCAGGAAAGGGCTATCTTCAGTGGCATCTGACACTTAAAATCCATTTTCTTAAAAAATTATTCACAGTTAGAAATGATAAGAAATGATATTTCTGGGTTTTCTTGAGCAGACCAATGAATAGGTGTATATAAGCCCCACACAGATGATGGGATAGAATAGATATTGTGCTCACTGACAAATGAGTGGTTCTTTGCTACACAACTTAACAAATTGCAACCTGACATGTTGTAAAGCAGACTGTGGAAGCTGCAAACTTGAAATGCGGGAAGTGTCTGCTTCCTGCTGGCACATTTGTTCCCTGCTTTCAACTCCAAGCCTTCTGTATTTCCTCTGAGGCCACAGCTTATAAATCAGATGAGATCGGTCATCTTGCAACAAAATGGATTTTTTAAATGTGATTTTGAAGAGATTGGAAAGTGTAATACAGCAGATTTTTCAGTCTTTGCTGCTGAGAAATGATTGCTTTATTGATGGCTCTATTGAGAATGGGGTGTTGCTCCAGGAACTCATAGGCCTGAAGCATTTCCTGGAGTGACATCACTGGATGCTTTATTCCTGAGCCTAAATGGTCAGGAACCAATTATGTGCTTGACTTTTAAAAGATGGAAGACTGACACCTGAAGGGCTCTAGACATTGCATTTTATTTTGAGTTAATCAGGATATTTTTGACAGATTCACAATGGAAAGCTTGAGTGATGAGTTCCAGTGAAATCTAAATGTTCCACTACAGGTGTATGGTTAGTGACAAGAGAGGTGAAAGGAAGTTCACATTCTAAATCTCACTCTTACCAAAGAGAAGAGTTCAGCTGCGTACACCGCATTTCATAGTGGGTCCACGCCTACATCTATAGAAACATATTGTATGTCTGGCTTCACATACCCACAATATTCACACTAAGAAACGGTTTTAAGTCAGTGTCTGGAGAGATCACCGCCTTTTCAGATAACCAGGCTCAGAGGGTACTACTTATCACTCCCCAAGATGTTTCAGAAAATGCTGGCCCAACCCACCTCCCCTCAACCCCAGCTCGCATTTAATAATGAAAATTCATGCGCACTAGCTGCTCTGACAGGCTCCTAAGGAGCTGGCTAAAGCTGAAACCAGGTGGAAGATGGCAAGTTAATTGGATCTTTCTTTTTCTGAACACCAAGGGACAGCTGGTTAGTATTGTCTTTCTAATGAGCAGCAGAGAGATAGAGGCTGGGCAGTTAGCTGAGCTCTCCCTCTGCTGTGTACAAACTTGGAAATCATTTTATCACCCTCAGAGGCTTCAATGATGAAAAGAATACTTTCTAAGCTAAAAATAATCTGGACTGATATTGGGGAAAGCTGATGATATTATTTAGTCCCCAAGTTCAGATCTCACAGATCTAAAAAGTCATTTCTTCCGATTAATCATCCATTGTATGGGCACATCCGCCTGACATCAGGGCATGTGCTACTAATACATGCACACGTTCTGCTGGGTTGTCCCCCAGGAGAGGTACAATATGAGCTCACAATAAGAGAGACGATATTAATTTAAGCTTGTGGGCCTCATAGCAAGAGCCAAAGGTCAAAGCTATTTTTAAGCAGAGTAGACCACAACCACAGAATCTATTCTTTAAACAAGGAGTCCATTAGCACCTTTGCCAACTGTCAGAATAAAGGGAAAGTTACTCAGAATAGTCCTATAACCTTGTTAACTAGTCAACCCACAAAAAACATTACAGTTTATAATAGGGCTATCTACCTTTCAATAAGAGAGTCTCTGAGCTACCCAGTTAAAGCCTTGTCCTGAGCCCTTTGGGTATTCAGCCTTGGGCCCTGACTGCTGCAACCACTGTAGCTTCATCTGTTTTCATTTGCACTTTCCAGAAATATCAATGTCTTTCTATTTTCAGAAGGAGAAATTAAACTGTCTCTAAATAGTGTTGAGATATAAAAGTTTTAATAAAACGACTAAGCTCTGAATGTTCTTTGTTCCCCTCCAGGACAGTAGAAACCATATAGTCAGAACCACGGAAGAAACGGAATAGTTTTCTCTCCATCAATTTTCATCATTTGTCTGGATCTTATTTTGTTTTTTAAAGGTTCCTTTTGATTTTCTCCCTAAAAAAAAAAAAAAAAAAAAAAATGCTTTTTGAGATACTGTTTTTCAGGAGCATATACAACTGCTACAGGAAACATATAAGGCCACCCTGAGAGGAAGGGGCATTACTCAGCATTAAAATGGGCCACACTGCAGCCCTTTACTTATAAGAGACTCATCTAAATGATAATGAGCATGAAAAATTGATTATCTCCTAAGTTGAACCTGTCTTTGTGTTTTTCATGTGGTGAATCTAATCATTCAAGACTGGGTCTCAAAATACAAACATGCCAGCAGTTCAGTCCATAAACTAGTAAGAGGCAAAGTCACAGGATGTTGGCTATTATTTTAATAAAGTATCCCAAGTAATAGTCATCTGTATCATAAGGTCAACCAAAAGAAGTCCATTGTGAATCTTTAGTCTTCTGTTTAAGTTTCTATGCAGACTGTTTTCTTTCACATTCTTTAGTTAGCAGATGAATTTATAGTTTTCATGCACAGCAGACTATGAGTAACAATAACTCAATACTCTAGTTAATAAATACCACAATAAAATTGATGAGAAAAGCAGCTGTCTTCATTTTCATGTTGATTTTTAATAACATGTTTATGACACTTTCATATATACAACTTTGTATTTTGTTTATATTCCCATATTTTCACTCTCTCTTCTCTCTTTCTCCATACTTTTTCTGCTTCCATCTCTCTCTCTCTCTCTCTCTCTCTCTCTCTCTCTCTCTCTCTCTCTCTGACACACACACACACACACACACACACACACGCACGCACGCACGCACGCATGCACGCACACTCACAAAGTTCAAGCTCTGCAAGGAAATACGCAAAATTTGGTTTTCATTTCTTTTGTCTAATATCATCCTTTTTGACTCCCAATCCTTTAGATTCTTTCCCTTCTCTCAAAGAGTTCCCCTCCTGAATCCATACAGTTGGAACTAAACACACCAATCAATTTTCATCACTTCGGCTGCTCTCATCTTTATTTTTACAAGCTTCCTTTTCATTTTCTCTTCACTTTGCAATTTGAGATAGTATGTTTTACATGGAGCATATATGACTGGTAGAGAAAGCAAACAAGGCCACCCTGAGAGAAAGAGGTGTTACTCAGCATTAAAATGGGCCACACTGCAGCCCTTCCCTTAGAGGGGGAAACGGGCAGACATATGAGAGAGGCAATATTTGTCCTCCTAGCCTGGCTTATTTCACTTACTGAAATCTCCAGCTCTACCATGAAAAAGGTAGTTCTTGTTTGAGAGGGTATGTTGGCACTTTCCCGGTCATCTCCGGTTTCTTTTGGTTTTTCTTCTAATATTTTATCATCAATTTCTTATATTTACTGCCTTTAAAAAACAAAAATGTTCTCTCTGGGATGGAGATTTAACTCAACAGGTCAATGTACCTGCTGCTCTTTCACAAATCTTAAGTTTGGTTCTAAGCATTCACATGGCAGCTTACAACAGTTTATAAGTCCAGTTCCAGAAAACCCAGTGCCCAGTTCTGCCCTCCGAGGACACCTGAACACACATGACATACTTATTCAGATATGAAGGAAAATTTTCTCACCCACTTTTTTCTTTTAAAAGTATTCCCTTCAAAAGCCTCTCTTGGGCTTATCGGGAACTATGGCTGGGGCCCTAATTACTCTCCAGAGCTATAGACCCATGGACTATGAAAACCCATTTCTTATAACAGTGATCACTCATTTATATTATTCTATGGTTTTCTCTATCATTTTTTTCTGCCTACCTCCAAAAGCATCCTAAATTGTAAGATGGTCAGGATAGACAGTGTTTTATTTGTACCTCTGGAAGTTACTCTATAAGCACTTATTTAATAATATATCAATATTGAATGAATGAACAATCACATAACACTATATTCAGACTACAGTTATAGTACTAGTATATAGAACTTCAAAACTTGAAAATTCACGTTGAAAGTCACAATGAGGCCCATTATTTTTTACAACTAGTAAACATGAATAATAATTTAAAATTTTTATATTGGTGTCACTATGAAAACTGTCACTTAAAAATCTGAGCTGATCTTTGTTTTATCTTAGTTTTAGTTAAATTGGCTAATTTTTATTGTGGTTTTGTGTTAGGGCATTATGTGGTTGTATTTTCCAAACGTCTTTGCTCTTAGAAACGATGTGGTATATTATTTAGGACTAAAACGTAAGAGACACACAATATCTGTCATTACTATTGAAGCTAAGCATAATGTTTTTAAAAAATAAAACAGTTAAATGTGCTAAATTCAAATATTATAGAAACCAGCCCTGGGCTAAACTAGAATAATTTTCAACCTACTTAAGGCATCTTATTCCTGAAGGAGTCTGTCATGTCTGATCTCATGTCATTCTAACATAACAAATACCCCACATCCCCAGAGCAAAATAATCATGAGTCAAGTGGCTGTTTGCGTGGTTAAATGCAATAAAAATAAAACAGAAGCCTACATGCACAATCTATACCACATATCATACAACTTTATTAAATAAGCCCCTCATTTGCCTGGCAGGGCTTGGGGGAAAGATGTTAGGAAATGTTAAACTCTATCAGTTAATAAATTCAAACTCAAAAAATCACAAAATGAACCTGAAAATCCCACTGAAGCTTTAAAGAAATCTTCAAGTAAAGCAACTTTTGTATCTTCAAATAGGATTCTGGTATTCTTCTCAAATCTACTGACTCACCTGAGAACTGGGGGAAGAAATGTGTATGCTGGGCTTTCATCAGTTCTATAAAAGAGAAGAAAGGACAGGGGACAGGGACATAGAGGGTAAAATAGAGACACGGGCAGAGAAAACAACTGAGAGACAAACTCAGCTGACAGGTAGAAACAAAGAACCAAGAAGAAGGAGAGAGGCACACCCCACAATCCTGCCACCTATTCACTTAGGACCACAAACCAAAGGCTTTCAAAAAAAACCCTTTAGTCTCACTCCCCTAAAAAATTTCAACCTATATCTCTTTGACAGCTCTTATGAATCATTTTAGGAATAAAGGGCTTCTGATTCCACCAAGACGCCTTGATTTTATCTGCTAATGTATTAGTACTCCTAAGACTACATTGTTTACTTTGTTTCCTTCAAAAATCACTGAGTTTGGCACCCTCATAATGCAAGTTATTAAGCCAAGATCAAAGGGAGTCTGATATGGGATCTAGAAAGTTGTTCTTTACCCACAGACAATGAGTTATAGCCAGCCTTTGGGAAACAGTGCTGCATTTGTGCTGATGTATGCCTTAAATCCCACAAAAAAAAAATGCAATTTATATGTAATCAATACCAAATTCAAGGCCCTGCATACTGCAACCCAGGACTCTGACATCAGCTGGCTAAGGAGTTTAGAAGGTTTAAAAGTTAATTTAGCATCAGTGAGCAAAGTGATTTATAGCCTAAATATGTATGTATTTGCTCCCAAGGGATGGCTCTCAGAGGCTGGTAAAACAGCATGCTTTCTTTGGCCCTAAAGCCTCTTCCAGATGGCTCCTAAACGAGCCAGAGGGATCTGTGGTGACTTTTTAAAATCCTACTTCCATATCCACATGGTCTTGGCAATATGAATACTTTAAGAAGTGTTAGAGCTAAGAAATGACCTTACTGGGCAGGAGACAAATAAAGAGTGGAACCAACTGCTATTGCCCCTCCCGCACCTCACTCCCTAGAACTAATCAAACTCTCAAAAATGAGCCTATGGCAAACACTCAGAAAGAGATGTAGAATGGGCATCTAATGATTCTAAACGTGTTCTAAGATAGAAAGAAAACTAAAGGAATATGCCAGATATGCTGCTTCCTTATAGCAAGAGCCTTAGTCCTATTCTCATTCAGAGTACACTGTATGGACATATTGCTGATCTCAAATATCAGGGCTCGCACTCTCATTCTGAGGAGGAGATTCCTCTTTCCACCCTCTCTGAAGTTAGATAAGCAAGGTAGCTGATTCTACCAATGAACTCTAAGTCAGTGGATCTGAGTCTTGCTAATGCTGCAACACTCAAATATGGTTCCTCATGTCGTAGTGACTCCCCTGTCATAAAATTATTTTGTTGCTACTACATAACAGTAACTTTGCTACTGTTATGAGTCATAATGTAAATATCTAATATCTAGGCTATCTGATATGGAACTTCAAAAGTGGTTGTTACCCACAGGTTGAAAACTGTGATGTAAGTAGATACTACCACCTGTCCCTTTGGGGTAAAAAAAAAGCAAGCAAAGTTCCTATACCACTCTCTGTCTTTCCTGCCACTGTGGAACCTAAGAAGGTAAGATTCCTAAATTACTGGTTGGGTCAGAGATGCCTTGTAGAGTTTCAGTTTTTATGAAATAATTCTTGAACTATGGCCAGGGAAGCAAATAGGTTGACTGCAGATTTTCATCGCTTCCTTCTTTCCTCCAGATTCATTCCCACAATCTCATTTCCAGTTCTATGGAAGATGACCAGTTGTGACTTTACCTCACTCCATACCCCCACCTCCAGTGGATCAAACAGATCTTTTCCTCCAAGTTTCTTTCTACCACTCATCATTTTACCCCAGAGAGGTAAAGATGGTTCAACAGACATAAATCGATAAGTACAATCCACCATAGAAACAAACCAAATTACAAAACTACATAATTGTCTCATAATTTAACAAAAACCCAGCCATACTTTGTGATAAAGTCCTGGAGAGATTAGGGATACAAAGTACATATCACAACATAATAAAGACAGTAAGCCCATAGCCAACATAAACCTACATGGAGAAAAAAAAATATCAAAGCAAATTCCACTAAAATCATGAACAAGACAAGGTTTGACACTCTCTCCATACTTATACAATACAGTGCTTAAAGTCTTAGCTAGAGCAATAGAGCAAAAACTGAAGGAGACCAAGGAGATACAAATAAGACAGAAAGAAGTCAAAGTATTTTTATTTGCATATCATACAATAATATATATAAGCGTCCCTTTAAAAAAAATCCACATGGGAACTCCTACAGGTGATAAACACTTTCATCAAAGTAAGAGGATACAAAATTAATTCACAAAAATTAGTGTTTCTTATATAAACAAATGACAAGAAAACAGACTGAGAGAGAAATCACATAAGGAAAGCCTTTTACAATAGTCTCAAATAATATATAATATTTTGAGGTAATTCTAATTAAGTACAACAGTTGTATGATAAAACTTCAATACACTAAAGAGAGAAAATGAAGTAGATGTCAGAAAATGGCAAGGTCCTCCATATTCATGGACTGGTAGAATTAATGTAATAGAAATGGCCATCCTACTAAAAGCAATTGACTGATTCAGTATAATCTCCATCAAAATTCCAACAATGATTCTTCACAGATCTTGAAGGGACAATTCTCAGATTCATATGGAAACATAACACACACACAGAGAGAGAGAGAGAGAGAGAGAGAGAGAGAGAGAGAGAGAGAGAGAAATAGGATAACTTAAAAAATCTTGAATCTTAAATAGTAAAATAACTGCTAAAAGTTTCACCACCCCTAATTTTAAGCTATACTATAGAAATATAGTAAGAAAGTTCACATGGTATGGGCAAAAAACCAGACACCCTTATCAATGGAGTTAGACTGAAGACCTAGACATAAATCCACACACCAGCACACATATATTTTTGATAAACAAGAAATACATACTGAAAAACAAACAGCATCTTCAACAAATGGTGATGGTTGAACTGGACACCTTCATGTAGAAGAATCCAAATAGTTCCATACTAATTCCCTTGTACAAAATTCAACTCTAAATGAGTCCAAAACCTTGACATAACCTGAGATACACTGAAAGTCATAAAAGAGAAAGTGAAGGACAGCCTCAAACTCATTAACACAGGAAAAGACTTTCTAAACAGAACACCATTAGCACAGGCACTAAGACAACTGATTAATAAGTGGGATTTCATGAAACTGAAAAGCTTCTGCATAGCAATCGATTCTGTTACTTAGGCAAGAGGGCAAGCTATAGAATAGGTAAAGATTTTTACCAACTACATTTCCAATAAAGGGATAATATACAAAATACATAAAGGTCTCAAAGAACTAGTTGTCAAAAAAACAAATAACCCCATTTTAAAACTGCAGTACGGAAATAAATAGAATTCTCAAAAGAGGAAACTCAAATGTCTGATAAACACTTAAATGTTCAAGATTCTTAGTCATCAAAGAAATGCAAATCAAAGTTACTTTGAGATATCATCTTGCAACACACATCAAAAAGGCTAAGATGATAAAAGAAGTGACAGTTCATGCTGGCAAAGATGTGTAATAAGGGGAATACTCATCCATTGCTGGAGGGAGTAAAAACGTGTACATCCATTATGGAAATCAGTGTGGTGGTTCCTCAGGAAGATGGGAATTGTTCTACCTCAAATCCAGCTATATCATTATTGGGCATATACCCAAAGAGTATATACCCTTCATCCTACCAAAGAGACACTTGCTTAACCATATTCATTGCATGTTCATAATAGCTAAAGTCAGGAAGCAACCTAGATGTCTCTCAAGAGATGAATAGATAAAGAAAATGTGGTATTCATTTGCTGTTTAAATAAATGAAACCATGAAATTCACATGTAAATGAACTTAACTAGAAAAAATCATCCTGAGGGAGGTAACCAAGCACCATAAAAACAAATATGGTATCCATTTGTTAATATGAGATATTATCTGTTAAGTCAATGATAACCAAGCTACAATCCATAAAACTACAAACATTAGGTATGGAGTAATTGACTTGCAGAAACAAATAAATCTCCCTAAAAAAGGGAAATATAATAGTTACTTATGGATGGATAGGGAGACTGAGGTGGGAAGATCAAGTGAGGGAGGAGAGCAAAGATAGGAATGAGGGAAGGAATATAATGAAAGATGGCTAAATTAAGAACCACGTGGAGGGTTATATAGAAACCTGATACAGGAGAAGCTTCCTCAAATATATGCCTATATGAAGGTGATCTAAATTAAATCACATAATGGGGAAGACAGAGCCCTAACTAGACATCTCTTGTCACAAAATAAGGTTTTAGATTAATTACATCTAATCAAGTTGTTGGCCAAATGGGCTCAATGGAAACCCTATTGTCAAGACTTTAGGTTGCTCTCCACGAACAGACCCCAAAGCCTATTGCTAAAGACCCCCACACATTTTACTGACTATGGAGAGGGTACCTACACAGATCCCTTTGTCTGTATGTGCCGGCATTTTTGATACAAGACTGCTCAATTCCCGGTGGTATACAGCAACCTGGAGCTTATATAGGTGCTGTTTCCCCACATACATGTTGTCCAACCACACTGACTCTAAAGATCAACAAGGTATCTGAGATGAAGAATAGTTCATTTTCTGAATTAAGTCCCCTCAAAAGATTTCTATGTTCCATACTGTGCCAAAATCCATGTCCAAGAGCCAAGCTGCTGCAATGGGCCATGTTTTTGTTTATAGTCTCTGTTGCCAACTAAAATCACATTGATATCTGTGGTCTGTGCTGCTACTGGAGTCCTGTTGATATCCAAGGTCTTTGCTGCCACCAGAGACCTGATGTCCATGATCCATGCTGCCATTCCAAACCATGGTGAAGTCCACAATGGACATTGCTGTCCAAAATCATATGGTGGTCCATGATCCATGTTGCCACTATCTGCTATGGGCAAAAAGTCTTTTTGCAATGGTCTGGATGGCTAGAGACTCATTACCAAGAATGAAAGACATTGAGACTTCTGTGACAATCTCCGCAACCCCACTCTCCCAAAAGAGAAATAATCCAGACAGGAAGCTATTGACAAAAGTTCTAAAAATCTGTAATAAAGATGTGAAGTGTAGCTCTTCACTCTTGATGGCTTCTGGCAGGCTGGTGGAGAAGGATACAGTTTTCTTTAAAGGGCTGCTCCAACAAATATCTAGGCAACACAAATTAAACTTGATGAGTGGTTTGGTTTGGTTTGGTTTGGTTTGGTTTGGTTTGGTTTGGTTTGGTTTGGTTTGGTTTGGTTTGGTTTGGTTTGGTTTGGTTTAGGGAGAGTGTAAAGGAGGAAAGCTAGGCCTGGAAGGAATGGGAAGTAAGTTTGATGGGGTGCATTGCACAAAATTTCCAAATAATTAATAAATATTATAATGAAGAAAAAATATGGTAGGAAAATGAGGAGGAAGTAGGAGGAGTAGAGGGAGGGAAAATTGTAATCAAGACATTATATGAGAGAAAAAAAATCTCTTTTCAATAGAAGAAAATAATCCCTCCCTTGCATAACAATGTCTAAATGAAAAAACTACAATCCATACAAGCAAGAAATATATTCAGGAGATGTGGTAATCTTCAAGCCCCTCAGCATCACCACAATCTACTTAAAAAAACAGCTATCACATCAACCCCCTGTAGAGGTGGTTCAGCAGAATAGACGGGACTTTGCTGAAAATTGGATTCCAAGCAGCCCAAGCTTAAATAGACATCAGTTTTCCAGTCATGCCCATTCACAAACAATATCAGCACCAACCATGACTCTGAAGGCCGTGGGTTGTTAGTAGGAAACAAACCAGGAATTGGTTTTTACTGACTAGCCATGTGATCAGTGTCCGTGGAATACATTCCAGTATTCTAATCAAAGTGCAGCTATACACAGACAATAAGTCAGACACCAGAGTGGCCTCATAAGAGTGATAACCTATTAAGATGATCCATGTTCACAGGACATGAACACTTGCCTTCCAAAATCAAGTGTTTGGTCCCAAGGCCAGAGCCAACATGCTACCCCACTCCAGAGTCAAACCTCTAACTTGCCCCTTCAAGCTACCTCAAAACTTAAAACAACCACTAAAATTTCATATACTCCTAATCAAAGATTCAAGAGAAACTGTAAGCACCCCCTTTTAAAATCTGGGACCATATATCTATGACAGAAGTCATTAGTACTTTGTACTATGGTCATGGTTTTAAGAAATGTTTACTGTATATAACCCCACCCACATTTAAATAACAAGTCTGCTCTGATTTGCACTGTCATAATAAGATTCAAATCTAAACCACGGGATGAAGTAGCAAAGATGACTAAAGTCTTCTGATTCCAAACCCCCTTTGCCAGGCTAACTCTGAGAACATAATTTTACTTGAATAATTATTTAAATGTGTGCTCATAGGCAATATTATCAAATTATAGTAAATGAACAAATGCAATCAAATAAAACTATGTCTCCTCGTGAGCACATAATGATCTAAGATGTTTGGCCCCAGGAAATGTGGTTAGAGTGAACATTCATCTCTGTCCACTGACTCAGGTGTGCACAACAATCTAAGTTTTAATAAACATAATTTCTGTCTCAGTCTCCATTCTGCAGCTTGGTGGGGGATGGCTTTCTCTCTAGAGTCATTTGAAGGTCATCTTTCTTTATAAATTATTCCTGGAATACCTACTATTCTATATTTAAATGGTCTTTGCAGATCTAGAAGATTCATTCATACTGCTTCTATGCTCTGCCATGGTGAAGAAACACATATCAGGCTAAAGATGAGCTACAGAGAGACCATCTCCTGTGCACCAGTCAGCCCTTTTATTTGGGATCTTGATTCTATATAATCTAATATAATAACCTTCTTCAAGTCGATATAATTACCTTCTTCACTTGCTGGTATTCTGGACCACAGGACTCACCTAGAACAATTTTTTCTCTGGCCTGATAAAATTTGATATAGCTGTCCTTGAGTATCTCACCAGGGACAAATTCTAGCACTCCTAGAGATACCAAAAGCCATGGATGCTCAAGTTCCCTGTATGAAATGGAGTAGTATTTGTACATTCTTTTGTGTAATTTCATCTCTAGACTACATACATTACCTAACACAATATAAATGGTAGGGCTGGCAAGATGTTTGATGGGTAAAGGCACTTGTAACCTTGTCTGATAACCTGAGTTCCAGGTAGTGGAAAGAAAGAATTGACCCCACAGTTTGTCTCTTATCTAACCTCGACTAGTACATGCACACATGCACACACGCACACATGCACACACGCACACATGCACACACGCACACACACTATAAATAAGTAAACAAATGAATGAATAAATATAATAAAAAAGACAAGAGAAAAGATTAAGAACATTCTTTCTGATGTGTTTTAATGGGAATAACGACAAGAATTCTGAAAAATGTTTACTATAAATACATTTAATGTTTTCTGCCATTAATTGAGTCAGTAGGTACAGAGCACCAAGATACAAAAGGCCAATTGAATTTCCCTCCTGTTCGTTCCAAGCCAGTCTTGTCCTTCCCACAAACCTTCTTTCTCCCCTCTTTTACTTCTGCAAATCACCTCATCCTCTCATAAACTTTATAAATAAGCATGATGATTTATCATATGATGATTATTTTTATGCTCAAGGAAGCAATTTTAAAACTTAACCTCTGGTTTAAAACATAAAAACAAACTAAATACACAGTGTTTCCTAATTTGCTCTGGTGTGTCTCAATAGCTACAGTACTATTTTTAGAATCTGCTCACAGAGCACAAAGGAGGAAGGTTAAACTGTCAGAAGTAAATTAGGAGAAAATATGAACTTTCAATAACCATACAGCACAGCCTATTGATTTCCTTCTCCTCACCAATTAGTGTCACTCAATTAAGTCAGATGAATTTTCTCTTAATCCGGTGCATTTAAAACTCATTAAAATAACTGAGTAACTTTCATTGAGGCCTTTTTTCTCTTTTCTTTTATTCTAATTATACACAGCCCACTGCCTTGGTTCAAAGCCCTGCTAAGAAACTCTTGTCAGCCCCAAACAAATAATATTAAAGTTACTCCGGCTTCTACTCATTCAGCCAAAATTTCTTTTGCTTTCTTTGTGTGTGTGAGGGGGAGGGGGTGCTTAGAGAAAGTATCTCTGAGAGTTCATATTTATTCATAGAGCTTTCAAATGTTAGAAACTTGTAAGGAAGCTTATAGGAATTTTTGAAATCACATATCTCTAGGTTAAGAAATAAGTAGTTAACAACCATCACAAGTTTACTAGGACTTAATGAATTGCAAAAGTCAAACAATAGTGGAACACCTACTTATAGGCTACGAGACTAATCATCTTTGATGCTATACTATTTACAAAAAGGAATGATAAAGATTGACTGGTATTGTATTTATAAGCCACAATGTGCAGCATGAGCCAGATTTTGTGCCAAATGGGAGCCTCTTGAGGAGTTTGGCAGAATCAATAACATTTTAATCAATGAGTCATCACGAAATGAGCTTCCATGCAATGACACAAACTTTGCCATATCCTGAGGACAAAAAGTTGAACAGCACAAAATCTATCACCTCAGAACTCAGAGTGGAACAAGGCAGACACAGATGTGGACAGCAATTGTATTCTGTGAGCAGAGTTCCATGACTCTCACCAATAGGATATGTGAGACCCTCCCAGCCATGATCTGGGGATCAAAGAGGACAAAGTCACCTACATGTGGTGGCACATGCCTATAATGCCAGGTCTCTCAGAAGGAAAAGACAAGAGGATCAAAGATGGCAAGTTTGAGGGATGCCTGAGCATATATATAAAAGGATGTTGTCTCAGGAAAAAAGAAAAGTAGGGGAAGAAGCCTCATCAAGTTGAAGACATCTAGATGAGTTCTGTACAGGAAAATAAGAAAAGCTACTGAGTTTGAGCAATGGGTGAAAGGAGTTCCAGGAGAAAAATAAGAGTTGAGATAAAAAAAAAAAAAAAAGCAAAGGAAAAAACCCACTGATCAATGAAGAGCTACAATTAGCATTCCCAAACTTCATGAGCTAACGTGAACAACAACTAAAGAAACACACTCGCAAAGCATTTTTCAAGGAAATAAATAAATGATGGTGGTGATGATGAGGAGGAGGAGGAAAAAAAGGAGGAGAAGGAGGAGGAGGATGTCTTGGAATAAGCCAATGCCTGTGAGGGGCTATTAGCTGCTATTTCTGTGGCTACCACCACCATGGCTCTGAAAAAAAAATGTAAAAAATATTGCCTGTAGAGACTCCTCATTCAGTGCTCTGTATATAATAAGTATTAAATAATAATTCTTTCATGTATAAATGAATATAAAAGACAAGTGTGGAAAACTAATGGACTATTTTTTTCACTGTTGCCTTTGTTCAAGTGGCTAGGCACTTGTCTTCTAACTGTATTTTCTTTGATTGTGAAAGTCTGAATCGGAACTGCTGGTCAAATTTAATTAAACTTAGAGAAAAAGGAGTTACACACTTATCAAATGATGTTAAGAGTGATAACTTGGTGTTTCCACAACAATTGTACAATGTGGAGTTAAACTGTCAGTTATGACAGTCCTTCTGCAAAACTTATTGATAGGTCAAAAGAAACAGAAACTAAAAAATATGTGTAGATTCTTCAGGAATAAGGTATCAGCCTGATTATTATACAGTAGAAAAGTTTGGGATTATTATCAGCTTTGCTTTTTCAAAACTATTTTATTCAAGTGTCTTGAATAGAAACCCCTGAATCTTAACCCCTTAATAAGGTTCCCAAAGCACTGCCTTATGCTGGAGATGGATGGAAAGGGAATAAGCAAGGTACAAGCAGACAAACACTTCAGCCTGATGAAGACCAAAGAAAGCACAGAAATTGTGTTGGGGGAGTGGGCGTAACTATTTTCAAACTCAGCCTCCGATCAATTTACCTCCCTGCATCCATCTCCCTGTAAATGAACCTATATGTGCAATCCCCAACTACAAAGATGCAGGGGACATTTATTATATTCTTTCTTGGCCCCAAGGCTCTATCCTAGTTAGCTTATCAAATTCCACTGCTGACTCTTGGCCAGGTCTGCCTCTGAGAACAAACCCAATACCAAGATTCTAAGTCTTGCATAAGCAACAAATTCAATTTGCAAAACCCAGGTGTTGCCTTCTCAGTGGAAATGTTCCAGGTGAGGTTCTGAAGACAAGACAGATCCAGATTGAACAATACCACTAACTGAATCCTTGGACTGATTTCTCATCCTGTTTGCCCACTCCACTTCCCTGTATTTCCAAACTAAGGAGAAAATACAGAAACAAAGCAAGGCAGGTATCCCTCCCAGAGGCCCAGATTCACTCACCACATTATCAAACCATCAGTTACTGTCTTCTCATAGTTTTCCAATGGTATTAGAACAGAATTCTCCTCTTTACTATGTGTCCATTGTTCCTGGACTACAGAGGACTTTGCAAAACATTCCTCAAACACACAAAGTTGGAATCATGAAAGCAAGCAAGACCAGGCACTAGTTCTGGTAATGATCTAGTTTTCCATCAACCTGGGGGGGGGGATCTCATGATAGATACATCCCACAATTCCCAGTGCTGAAAATGCGGCTTACAAAAAAACATGTTTTTACATCATTAAAGCAAAGAAAGGCTGTGTTTGTTTTCTTATCACTGTGAGTAAAAACATAACCAAAAAAAAAAAAAAACAAGTTAAAGAAGAAAAGACTTATTTTGGTTCATGGTTCAGGTGTTCTGTCAGTTAGGGTGGGAAGACATAGGAATCCAGCTTGCTCTCTGCTTAAGTGATCAGGGAGAAAGTGAACTTATAAAGCTCATCTGACTTTTTCCTTTCACCATTTATTTCAGTCTAGGACACCAGTAAAAGGAATGGTGCATACCAAAGACCTACCTCTGTAATGCCCTAGGTCTTTCCCTAACTCAAACAAACTAGTGGTGAAATTAACTACCAATGAAGCTTAGATAGCCTTTTGTGTGGATTTATAACTGTCCAAACAACATTAGCTACTCGAGTTTGCACACACACACACACACACACACACACACACATTGATAACTTAATAACAGCCTTTTTTAGTAATTCTGTGGTATCACTAGTCAAAGAACTATATTATTATGTGTTTATTTACTCTCACATACTAGGAAATCAGCTAAGTGTTGCCCAGAGATGCTTCATTATCTTTTTATCTCCATCACACAGGGAAGGAAAAATGTGTTGACTGAATAGGTGAAAGTTTAAAATGTAGAGACAGAGAGAGGCTAGGAAGAAGTAAAGTGCTTGCTGTGCAGGCATGAGGGCTTGAATTTGATTCCTAAAACCTGCAGGGATAAAAGCTGGAGGCATTGGGACATTCTCATAATCCCAGCAGTGGAGATCCTGAGACAGGTATGTAGGCTTAAAATTTTTGAAAACTACTATAATAAGGATTATAAATTAATTGTTTCAACCTTCCTTCTAGTCCACCTACCAGAGAAAAGTTAATGGGAAATGCGGGTTGTGGACCTGTTAAGAGAGGTTCTTATTGGGCTAGTATCTGAATAACCAAAAAACAGTTCACAGGCACTATGAAACTAAAAAAGAAAGAAGGCCAGAATGTGGGTGCCTCAATCCTTCTTAGAAGTAGAACAATCAATGTGCAATTTCATATGGAATAACAAAAGACCTAGAATAGAAAACTCCATCCTCAACAACAAGAAAACAACTGCAGGAATCACTATCCCTGACCTCAAGGTATATTACAAGGCAATTGTGCTGAAAACTACATGGTACTGGTACAGAAATAGGCACGTGGATCAATGGAATAGAATAGAAGATCCACAAAGGAGCCCTCACGTATATGGTCACCTGATTTTTGACAAAGGAGCCATAAACATTCAATGGAAAAAGGACAGCCTATTCGACAAATGGTGCTGGACCAACTGGCACTCAGCATACAAAAGAATGAAAATAGACCCTTTCTTATCTCCTTGTAAAAACTCAAGTGTAAGTGGATCAAAGATCTCCACATTAAACCAGATACACTGAAACTATTAGATGAGAAAGTAGGGAAAACCTTAGAACACATAGGCACAGGGGAAAATTTTCTGAACAAAACACCAATGGCTCAAGCTCTAAGGTCAAAGATTAACAAATGGGACTTAATGAGATTGCAAAGTTTCTGTAAGGCTAAAGACATCGTCAAGAAAACAAAATGGCAACCAACAGAATTGGAAAAGATCTTTACCAACTCCACATCAGATAGAGGCCTAATATCCAACGTATACAAAGAACTCAAAAAGCTAGACACCAGAGAATCAAACAACCCTATTAAAAAATGGGGTACAGAGCTAAACAAAACGTTCTCAATTGAGGAATATCGAATGGCTGAGTAACATCTGAGGAAGTGCTAGATATCCTTAGCCATCAGGGAAATGCAAATCAAAACAACCCTGAGATTCCACCTCACACCAACCAGAATGGCTAATATCAAAAATTCAGATGACAGCAGATGCTGGCGAGGTTGCAGAGAAAGATGAACACTTCTCCACTGTTGGGGTTGTAAACTGGTACAACCACTCTGGAAATCAGTCTGGCAATACCTCAGAAAATTGGACATAGTACTACCTGAAGACCCAGCTATTCGACTTCTGGGCATATACACCAGAGACACTTTAATATACAACAAAGATACATGCACCACAATGTTCATAGCAGCTCTATTCATAATACCCAGAAGCTGGAAAGAACCCAGATGTCCTTCAGAAGATGAATGGATACAAAAATTGTGGTAGATTTACACAATGGAATACTACTCAGCCACCAGAAACAATGACTTAACCAAATTCTTAAGAAAATGGCTGCACCTAGAAAATATCATCCTGAGTGAGATAACCCAGTCACAAAAGAACAGACATAATATGCAGTCACTGATAGTGGAATGCTAACCCCAGAGGCTCGCACTGCCCCAGAAACAACTCACAGACTGTGTGAAGTCCAAGAAAAAAAGAAAACAAAACAAAACAAAAAGTTGAATTAGTAAACCTATAATAATTTTGGTCATATGTAAAAAAAAAAGAACTATAAAAGAAAGTCATAATTTGACTTCTTAAAATGTGCTTTTTATATAATGTTAGGAAAATTAGAGGCAAGTACTCAAATGGAAAAAAAAGTAGAACAAAGCACTCATGGGAGAAAACACTGAGACAAAGAGGGGAGCAGGGATTGAAGTAAAGATCATTCAGAGACTGCCTCAGCTGAAACTCTATCCCATATACAGCCACCAAACCCAAGCACTATTTTTGATGCCATGAAGTGCTTACTGGCAGGAACCAGATACAAATGCCCCAGAGGCTCTGCCAGAGTTATACAGATACAGTTGAAGATGCTTGTAGCTAACCATCAGACTGAACACGAAATCCCCAATGAAGGAACTAGAGAAAGGACTGATGGAGCTGAAAGGGTCTGCAACCTCATGGGAAGAACAACATTATGAACCAACCAAACCTTCCAGAGTTTCCAGAAATTAAGACACCAACTAATGAGCACACATGGAGAGACCCATGGCTCCAGTTGCATATGTAGCAGAGAATAGTATTGTCTGGCATCAATGGGAGGAGAGGCCTTTGATCCAGTGAAGGCACATTTTCTCAGTGTAGGGGAAAGCCAAGATGCTGAGGTGAAGAGGGTGGTTGGAAGAGGGAAGACCTTTATGGAAACAAGGGGAGGGGAAGGGAGTAGGGGGAAAGGGGATAGCAGTTAAAATGTAAACACAGAAAATATCCAATAAAAACAAAAACAAAACAAAATAAAAGAAATATAGATGGTGAATAAGTACACACACAAACACACACACACACACACACACACACACATACACACACACACACACACACACACACACACACACACAAAAGATATAGTCCTTTGGGGCAATTCCAATCTTGAGTCCAGTCCAAAACATCAAACAAAATCAATGTTGGCAGTCCATTAAATCTGTAAATACTAAACATGATTCAGCAGTAGTGGTTCTATCCAGAAAAAAAAAAACAAAAACAAAAACAAAAACAAAACTTGTGGCTCCACCTAATTGGCCTGAGTCCAAGGAAGGCATAAGAAGCAACCAGATTACCATGAGAAGAATTTGGTGGTTTTTTGGTTTGATTTTGTTTTGTTTTTCTCTCACACCAAGCAAAGATAAGCAAAGACCAGAATAGTGTAGCACACTAATGCAAGTCTATAAGGTTCTACTTAACCTCTCTCCAAAAATCACATGTCCTCTAGTGCCTCAGCAAATAAGGCAGCTTCCAGAAAAACACAACATAATATAACTGATCTACAGAGAAAGCAGAAATTTCTGCATCACAGTCAAATTCCTTAATGGCCACCCAGCCCAGCTTAATCAGTGAGCTCCAGTCTCAGAAAAAAAAAAAAAAGAAAAGAAAAAGAAAAAGAAAAAAGACCATACAAAAAAAGAGAACTTCAGACCAATCTCACTTATGAGCATTGATGCAAAAATACTCAACAAAATCCTTGCAAACCAAATCCAAGAACACATCAAAATGATCATTCACCATGATCAAGTAGGCTTCATCCCTGGGATGCAGGGATGGTATAATATACAGAAATCCATCAATGTAATCTACCATATAAACAAACTCCAAGAAGAAAACCATATGGTCATCTCACTAGATGCTGAGAAAGCGTTTGACAAAATTCAATACCCCTTCATGTTAAAAGTCTTGAAAATAACAGGAATCCAAGGCCAATACCTAAACATAATAAAAACAATATAAAGCAAACCAATACTGAACATCAAACTTAATGGTGAGAAACTTGAGGCAATCCCACTAAAATCAGGGACTAGACAAGGTTTCCACTGTCCCCCTACCTATTCAACATCGTACTGGAAGTCCTGGCTTGAGCAACTAGACAGCAAAAGGAAATCAAAGGGATACAAATTGGAAAAGAAGAAGTAAAAACATCACTGTTTGCAGATGGCATGATAGTATGCCTAAGTGACCACAAAAATTCCACCAGAGAACATCTACAGCTGATAAACAATTTCAGCAATGGGGCTGGATATAAAATGAAATCAAACAAATCAGTAGCCTTCCACTACTCAAAGGACAAACATGAGGAGAAAGAAATTAGGGAAAAGATACCCTTCACAATAGTCACAAACAAAAAGAAACACATTGGTGTGACTCTAGCTAAGCAAGTGAAGGACCTGTATGACAAGAACTTCAAATCTATAAAGAAGGAAATCGTAAAAGATCTCAGAAAATGGAAAGATCTCCCATGCTCATATATTGGAAAAAACAACATTGCAAAAATGGCCATCTTACCAAAATCAAACTACAGATTCAATGCAATCCCCATCAAAATTCCAACCCAATTCTTCATAGAGTTGAAAAGAGCAATGTGCATTTTCATCTTAAATAACAAAAAAGACCTAGAATAGCAAAATCCATCCTCAACAACAAGAAAACATCTGCGGGAATCACTATCCCTGACCTCAAGCTATATTATAAGGCAATTGTGCTAAAAACTGCATGGTACTGGTACAGAAATAGGCATGTGGATCAATGGAATAGAATAGAAGATACAGAAAGGAGCCCTCATGTATATGGTCACCTGATTTTTGACAAAGGTGCTGTAAACATTCAATGAAAAAAGGACAGCCTATTCAACAAATGGTGTTGGTCCAACTGGCACTCAGCATGCAGAAGAATGAAAATAGACCCGTTCTTATCTCCTTGTACAAACCTCAAGTGCAAGTGGATCAAAGATCTCCACATTAAACCAGGTACACTGAAACTATTAGATGAGAAAGTAGGGAAAACCTTAGAACACATAGGCACAGGAGAAAATTTCCTGAACAAAACACCAATTGCTTGTGCTCTAAGGTAAAAGATTGACAAATGGGACTTAATGAGATTGCAAACTTTCTGTAAGGCTAAGGACACTGTCAAGAAAACAAAAAGGCAGCCAACAGAGTGGGAGAAGATCTTTACCAACCCCACATCTGATAGAGGTCTAATATCCAAGATATACAAAGAACTCAAAAAGCTAGACACCAGAGAATCAAACAACCCTATTAAAAAATGGGGTACAGAGCTATACAAAAAGTTCTCAATTGAGGAATATGGAATGGCTGAGAAGCATCTAAGGAAGTGCTCAACATCCTTAGCCATCAGGGAAATGCAAATCAAAACAACCCTGAGATTCCACCTAACACCAACCAGAATGGCTAATATCAAAAATTCAGATGACAGCAGATGCTGGCGAGGTTGCAGAGAAAGATGAACACTTCTCCACTGTTGGTGGGGTTGTAAACTGGTACAACTACTCTAGAATTCAGTCTGGAAACTCCTCAGAAAATTGGACATAGTACTACTTGAAGACCCAGCTATTCCACTTCTGGGCATATACCCAAGAGAAGCTCCAACATACAACAAAGACACATGCACCATAATGTTCATAGCAGCCCTATTTATAATAGCCAGAAGCTGGAAAGAACCCAGATGCCCTTTAGTTAATGAATGGATACAAAAATTGTGGTATATTTACACAATGGAGAACTTCTCCACCATCAGAAACAATGACTTTATGAAATTCTTAAGAAAATGGATGCATCTAGAGAATATCATCCTGAGTGAGGTAACTCAGTCACAAAAGAACAGACATAATATGTAGTCACTGATAATTAGATACTAACCCCAGAAAGCTCTGAACACCCCAGAAACAATTCACAGACTATATGAAGTTCAAGAAAAACAAAGGCCAAAGAAAAAAATGAAAAGGAAAAACCATTATGCTTAATCTTTACACACCAAGAAAACTTTGACTATTTCCAGCTTACATCCTGTTTTACATGTACTTTATGCTCATTGTAACTAATAAGATTTTAATGCATACTATCAAACCTATAAAAAAATCAAGTACTGACAAAAATGTGTTCATATACTTTTATGCAAACATGCTTTTAAAATCTGTACACTTATCTTTGTTTTTTAAAATAAACTTGTTCAATTTTAAAAAAAAGAATAACTTCAGAAGAACAATATCCAAGGCTTTCCTCTTTTCTACATAAGCACACGCAGGAACAGCCCCTGCACCCACACATATACAAAAACAAAAATGTAAATATCAGTTGGGACTTTTTTTTTTATAGTTCAGAGGTTTATTTCATTATCACCATGATATGATTCATGGTAACATGCAAGCAGACACGATGCTAGAGAGGTAGGTAAGACTTCTATATCTGGATCAGCAGGGTCTGGCAGCAGGAAAAATAAAGGTGTCATTAGGCTTGACTTGAGCTTCTGAGACCTTAAAGCTCACACACCTAGCCATACTTCCTTCCACAAATCCACACCTACTCAAAGAAGGCCATATTTCCTAATACTGCCACTTTCTTTTTTTTTTAACAGTTTTACTTTAAAGAACAAAGATAAATGTACAGATTTTAAGCATTTTTTTTGCATAAAAGTATATAATACATTTTTGTCAGTACTTGTTTTTTTTGTTTTGTTTTGTTTTGTTTTTTTACAGGTTTGATAGTGTGATCAAGATCCCACCAGTTACAATGAGCAAAAAGTACATGTAAAACAAGATGCAACCTGGAAATAGTCAAAGTTTTCTTGGTGTGTAAAGATTTTTTTTTAACAATGAGCAGACAGTACATGTAATACAGGGTACAACCCGGAATTTGTCAATGTATTCTTGGTGGGTAAGGATTGAGCATGACTATGTTTTTTTGTTTTGTTTTCTTTTTTTCTTGGACTTCATACAGTCTGTGAGTTGTTTCTGGGGGAGTGCAAGCCTCTGGGGTTAACATCCCACTATCAGTGACTGTATATTATGTCTGTTCTTTTGTGACTGGGTTATCTCACTCAGGATGATCTTCTCTAGATGCAGCCATTTTCTTAAGAATTTGGTTAAGTCATTGTTTCTGGTGGATGAGTAGTATTCCATTGTGTATATGTACCACAATTTTTGTATCCATTCGTCTTCTGAAGGACATCTGGGTTCTTTCCAGCTTCTGGCCATTATAAATAGAGCTGCTATGAACATTGTGGTGCATATATCTTTGTTGTGTATTTAAGTGTCTCTGGGGTATATGCCCAGAAGTGGAATAGCTGGGTCTTCAGGTAGTACTATGTCCAAATTTCTGAGGTATCGCCAGACTGATTTCCAGAGTGGTTGTATTAGTTTGCAACCCCACCAACAGTGGAGAAGTGTTCCTCTTTCTCCACAACTTCGCCAGCATCTGTTGTCATCTGAGTTTTGGATCTTGGCCAATCTGACTGGTGTGAGGTGGAATCTCAGGGTTGTTTTGATTTGCATTTCTCTGATGGCTAAGGATGTTGAGCACTTCCTCAGATGTTTCTCAGCCATTAGATATTCCTCAGCTGAGAATGTTTTGTTTAGCTCTGTACCCCATTTTTTAATAGGGTTGTTTGATTCTCTGGTGTCTAGCTTTTTGAGTTCTTTGTATACCTTGGATATTAGGCCTCCAGTTGGGACTTTCTTATTAGAACTTTATTAATGTCATGAGTAAGATTAGTCTTTTAACATTTTTATTAGATATTCTCTATATTGACATTTGAAATGTTATCCCCTTTGCCCACCCTAATTCCCTCCCCTCTACTTGTGTCCTGTTAATATATTTCCCCTATACCTATGTGATCTAAGTTCTTTCCCACTTTCTCTTCTAATAGTTTCAGTGTACCAGTTCCATTTGAACCAACACAATTTGTTTAAAACATTGTACTTTTTCCATTGAATAATTTCAGCTCCTTTGTCAAAGATCAAACTACCATAGGTGTAAGAATTTATTTCGTGAATTTTTTCAGTTTCTGTTGTTATGTCTCCCTTTTCATTTCTGATTTTGTTAATTTGGATACTCTCTCTGTGCTTTCTTGTTAGTCTGGCTAAGGGTTTTTCGATCTTGTTGATTTTCTCAAAGAAACAGCTCCTGATTTTGTTGATTCTTTGTTTAGTTCTTTTTGTTTCAATTTGGTTGATTTCCGCTCTGAGTTTGATTATTTCCTAATCTACTCCTCTTGGGTGTATCTGCTTCTTTTTGTTCTAGAGCTTTCAGGTGTGCTATCAAGCTGTTAGTGAATGCTCTCTCCATTTTCTTTTTGGGGGTGCTCAGAGCTATGAGTTTTCTTCTTAGCACTGCTTTCTTTGTATCCCATAAGTGTGGGTATGTTGTTCCTTCATTTTCATTAAATTCTAGGAAGTTATTGATTTCTCTTTTTATTTCTTCCTTGACCATGTTATAATTGAGTAGTGCATTGTTAAGTTTTCATGTATATGTGGGTTCTTTGTTGTCTCTACTGTTATTAAAGACCACCCTTAGTCCATGGTGATCTGATAGGATATATGGGAATATTTCGATCTTATATCTTTTGAGACTTGTTTTGTTATCGACTATATGGTTAGTTTTGGGGAAGGTACTGTAAGGTGCTGAGAATGTTTCAGAATAAAATACTCTATAGATGTCTGTTAATTCCAATTGGTTCAAAACCTTTTCTAGCTTTGCTGTGTCTCTGTACTGTTTCTGCTTCCATGATCTGTTCATTGATGCGAGTAGGGTGTTGAAGTCTCCCACTATTGTTGTGTGTGGTGCAATATATGCTTTGAGCTTTAGTAGGGTATCTTTTATGAATGTGGGTGCCCTTGTATTGGGAGCATAGATGTTCAATATTAAGAGTTTATCTTGATAGATTTTTCCTGTGATTGAATGAAAATTGTCCTTTCTTCCTTTTTTTGATAACTTTTGGTTGAAAAATCTATTTTATTCAATATTAGAATGGCTACTTTAGCTTGTTTCTCAGGATTATTTTCTTGGAAGTTTTTTTCCCAGCCTTTTACTCTGACGTAGTGTCGATCTTTGTCTCTGAGATGAGTTTCCTGTATGCAGCAAAATGTTGGATCCTGTTTACCTATCCAGTCTGATAGTTTATGTCTTTTTTTGAGGAATTGAGTCTATTAATATTAAGAGATATCAAGTAAATAGTGATTGTTGTTTCCTGTTATTTTGTTAGAGGTAGAATTATGTTTGTGTGCTTTTCTTCGTTTGTTTTTCGTGCATGATTATTTTCTTGCTTTTCCTTGGTTGTAGTTTCCCTCCTTGTGTTGAATTTTCCATTTATTATCTTTTGTAGTCAGATATTGTATAAATTTGGTTTTGTCCTGGTATATCTTGGTCTCTCTTTCTATGGTAAGTGAGAATTTTGCTGGGTATAGTAACCTGGGCTGGCATTTGTGTTCACTTATGGTCTGTATGACGTCTGTCCAGGATCTTCTAGCTTTCATAGTCTCTGTTGTCAAGTCTGGTGTAATTTTAATTGGTCTGTCTTTGTGTGTTACTTGTCCTTTTTCCCTGTTTTCAGTATTTTTTCTTTGTTCTAAACATTAGCTGTTTTGACTATTATGTGTCAGGAAGAATTCCTTTTCATGTCCAATATATTTGGAGTTCTGTAGGCTTCTTTTATCTTCATGGTCATCTCGTTGTTAAGAATAGAGAAGTTTTCTTCTATTAAGAATAGAGGAACCACCAGCCGGAAAGACGGCTTGTACAGGCTGAGCAACTGGTGAGTGGGAGACCTAGGCTGCGGGGGAGCAGAGGGATCTCTGCGGAGTGCACACAGAAAGGGCACCCCCTGCCCTGACCTGCCCTGTCCTCCCCGATCCAGTGACCGGGAACAGATCTTAGGAACTTCTGTTCCCACCCGGAGACGACTTCAAGACACAGAGCAGAGCCTGGCCCAACCACCAGCCGGAAAGGCGGCTCGTACAGGCTGAGCAACTGTGACTGGGAACAGATCTTAGGAACTTCTGTTCCCACCCGGAGACGACTTCAGGACGCAGAGCAGAGCCTGGCCCAACCACCAGCCGGAAAGGCGGCTCGTACAGGCTGAGTAACTGGTGAGTGGGAGACCTAGGCTGCGGGGGAGCAGAGGGATCTCTGCGGAGTGCACACGGAAAGGGCACCCCCTGCCCTGACCTGCCCTGTCCTCCCCGATCCAGTGACCGGGAACAGATCTTAGGAACTTCTGTTCCCACCCGGAGACGACTTCAGGACACAGAGCAGGGCCTGGCCCAACAGCCAGCCGGAAAGGTGGCTCGGAGAGGCTGAGCATCTGTGACCAGGAACAGATCTTAGGAACGTCTGTTCCCACCCGGGGGCAACTTCAGGACGCAGAGCAGAGCCTGTCCCAGCTGCCACCTGGAACCTGGGCTGCTGGGGAGTAGAGAGATCTCTGAGGATTGCACACGGAAAGTGTACCAGGGACACAGACCAGATACAAGGGAAAGGCAAGAACATATCACTGACAACAAAATGGCAAGAGGAAAGAGAAAGAGTATATCCCAAGGAAACCAAGACAATCTAGCAACACCAGAACCCAGCTCTCCGATAGTAGCAAACATAGGAATTCCAAACACTCCAGAGAAAGAAGACACAGACCTGAAAACATGCCTCAAGACGCTGATAGAGTTACTTAAACAAGAAAGGGAGGAAAAGCAAAAAGATTCAGAAGCTTTTAAAGAAGAAACAAGAAAAACACTCAAAGAACTCAAAGAACGAGACGAAAACAGAACCAAAGAAATAAAGGAATGGAAGAGGGAAATTAAAACAGAAATTGACACAATAAAGAAAGCACTAAAAGAGATAACCCTAGAGTCAGAACACCAAAAAAAGAAATCAGGAGTCACAGAAGCAAGCATTTCCAACAGATTACAAGAGATCGAGGAGAGAATCTCGGGGGCAGAAGACAACATTGCAAACATAGACAAAACAGCCAGAGAAGATGCAAAAAACAAAAAGCTCCTAACCCAAAATGTCCAGGAAATATAAGACACAATGAGAAGACCGAACCTAAGGATAATAGGAATAGAAGAGGGAGAAGAGTATCAACTAAGAGGCACAGTAAATATCTTCAACAAAATCATAGAAGAAAACTTCCCTACCCTCAAGAATGAGATGACCACGAGCATAAAAGAAGCCTTCAGAACTCCAAATAGGTTGGACCAGAAAAGAAATACCTCCCGACACATAATAGTAAAAACATCAAGTGCCCAAAGTAAAGAAAGAATACTAAAAGCAGTAAGGGAAAAAGGTCAGGTAACATATAAAGGCAGACCAATCAGACTCACACCCGATTTCTCAACAGAGACTATGAAAGCTAGAAGAGCCTGGACAGACATCATGCACTCCTTAAGAGAGCACAAGTGCCAGCCCAAGCTGCTATACCCAGCAAAACTATCAATCACCATCGATGGAGAGACAAAGATATTTCAAGACAAATCAAAATTCACACAATATCTGACCACAAACCCAGCACTACAACGAATTATAGGTGGAAAACCCAATACAAGGAGGGAAAATACAGCCTAGTAAAAACAAGAAAACTCCTAAACAAGAAAACTAAAGAAAAAAACACAGACACAACTCAACCCAAAAAAGCAAAAATGGCAGGAAACAGAAACAATTATTCCTTGATATCTATTAACATAAATGGTCTCAACTCCCCAATAAAGAGACATAGACTATCAGACTGGATACATAAACAAAATCCAGCCTTTTGCTGCATACAGGAAACTCATCTCAGAGACAGAGACAGACACTATCTCAGAGTAAAAGGTTGGGAAAAAAACTTCCAAGCAAACAGCTCCAAGAAGCAAGCTGGAGTGGCTATTCTAATATCGAATAAAGTAAATTTCCAACCAAAAGTTATCAAAAAAGATAAAGAAGGACACTTTTTACTCATTACCGGGGAAATCTGTCAGGAGGAACTCTCAATCCTTAACATATATGCTCCAAATAAAAAATCACCCACATTCATAAAAGAAACTCTAATAAAGCTCAAAAAATACATTTCACCCCACACAATAATAGTGGGAGACTTTAACACCCCACTCTCACCAATGGACAGATCAGGGAATCAGAAACTGAACAAGGACACTGCAAAACTAGCAGAGACTTTGAACCAACTAGAATTAATAGATATATACAGAACATACTATCCTAAAGTAAAAGAATACACCTTCTTCTCACCACCCCATGGCACCTTCTCGAAAATTGACCACATAATTGGACACAGAACGAGCCTTCATCGATATAAGAAGATTGAAATACTCCCATGCATCCTCTCAGATCACCATGGTCTACGGCTGGTCTTTAACAACAACAAAGACAACAAAATGCCCACATACTCATGGAAACTAAACAACACTCTGTTAAAGGATAGCAGGGTCAAAGAAGAAATAAAGAAATTAAGGATTTTCTAGAATTCAACGAAAACGAAAACACAACATACCCAAACCTATGGGATGCAATGAAAGCAGTATTGAGAGGAAAACTCATTGCCCTAAGTGCTTCCAAGAAGAAACTGGAGAGAGCTCACATCAGCAACCTGACAGCACAGCTAAAAGCACTAGAACAAAAGGAAGCAGATATACCCAAAAAGAGTAGACGGCAAGAAATAATCAAAATTAGGGCAGAAATAGACCAAATAGAAACAAAAAAAAACATTGAAAAAATCAACAAAACAAAGAGTTGGTTCTTTGAGAAAATCAACAAGATTGATAAACCCCTAGCCAGACTAACTAAAGGGCAAAGAGAGAGTATCCAAATTAACAAAATCAGAAAGGAAAGTGGTGACATAACAACTGAAACTTAGGAAATTCAAGAAATCATCAGATCCTACTACAAAAACTTATACTCCACAAAATTGGAAAATCTGGAGGAAATGGACGAATTCCTAGACAGATACAAGGTCCCAAAGTTGAACCAGGACCAAGTAAACCATCTAAATAACCCTATAACACCTAAAGAAATAGAAGAAGTCATCAAAAGCCTCCCAACCAAAAAAAGCCCAGGTCCAGACGGGTTCAGTGCAGAATTTTATCAGACATTTATTGGGGATATAACACCAATATTCGCCAAGCTATTCCAAAAGATAGAATCAGATGGAATATTACCCAACTCATTTTTTGAGACTACAATAACCCTCGTACCTAAGCCACACAAAGACCCTACAAGGAAAGAGAACTTCAGACCAATCTCACTTATGAACATTGATGCAAAAATACTCAACAAAATCCTTGCAAACCGAATCCAAGAACACATCAAAACCATCATTCATCATGACCAAGTAGGCTTCATCCCTGGGATGCAGGGATGGTTTAACATAAGGAAATCCATCAATGTAATCCACCATATAAACAAACTTAAAGACCAAAATCACATGGTCATCTCACTAGATGCTGAGAAACATTCGACAAAATCCAACACCCCTTCATGTTAAAAGTCCTGGAAAGAACAGGAATCCAAGGCCCATATTTAAACATAATAAAAGCAATATACAGCAAACCAACAGCCAACATCAAACTTAATGGCAAGAAACTTGAAGCAATCCCACTAAAATCAGGGACTCGACAAGGCTGCCCACTCTCTCCCTACCTATTCAACATATTACTGAAAGTCCTGGCTGGAGCAATTAGACAGCAAAAGGAGATCAAGGGGATACAAATCGGAAAGGAAGAGATAAAAACATCACTCTTTGCCGATGACATGATAGTGTACTTGAGTGACCCCAAAAATTCCACCAGAGAACTCCTACAGCTGATAAACAAGTTCAGCAAAGTGGCCGGATACAAAATTAACTCAAACAAATCAGTAGCCTTCCTATACTCAAAGGACAAACATGTGGAGAAAGAAATTAGGGAAAAGGGACCCTTCACAATAGTTACAAAAACTATGAAATACCTTGGTGTGACTCTAACTAAGGAAGTAAAGGACCTGTATGTCAAGAACTTCAAACCTCTAAAGAAAGAAATTGAGGAGGATTTCAGAAAATGGAAAGATCTCCCATGCTCATGGATTGGAAAGATCAACATCTTAAAAATGGCCATCCTACCAAAAGCAATCTACAGATTCAATGCAATCCCCATCAAAATTCCAACCCAGTTCTTCAAGGAATTGGAAAGATCAATGTTCAATTTCATATGGAATAACAAAAGACCTAGAATAGCAAAATCCATCCTCAACAACAAAAAAACATCTGCGGGAATCACTATCTCTGACCTCAAGCTATATTACAAGGCAATTGTGCTGAAAACTGCATGGTACTGGTAGAGAAATAGGCAAGTGGATCAATGGAATAGAATAGAAGATCCAGAAATGAGCCCTCATGTATATGGTCACCTGATTTTTGACAAAGGAGCAGTAAACATTCAATGAAAAAGGACAGCCTATTCAACAAATGGTGCTGGTCCAACTGGCACTCAACATGCAAAAGAATGAAAATAGACCCGTTCTTATCTCCTTGTACAAAGCTCAAGTGTAAGTGGATTAAAGATCTCCACATTAAACCAGATACACTGGAACTATTAGATGAGAAAGTAGGGAAAACCTTAGAACACATAGGCACAGGAGAAAATTTCCTGAACAAAACACCAATGGCTCAAGCTCTAAGGTCAAAGATTAACAAATGGGACTTAATGAGATTGCAAAGTTTCTGTAAGGCTAAGGACATCGTCAAGAAAACAAAACGGCAACCAACAGAATGGGAAAAGATCTTTACCAACACCACATCAGATAGAGGCCTAATATCCAAGGTGTACAAGGAACTCAAAAAGCTAGACACCAGAGAATCAAACAACCCTATTAAAAAATGGGGTACAGAGCTAAACAAATCATTTTCAGTTGAGGAACACCGAATGGCCGAGAAACATCTGAGGAAGTGCTCAACATCCTTAGCCATCAGGGAAATGCAAATCAAAACAACCCTAAGATTCCACCTCACACCAGTCAGATTGGCCAAGATCCAAAACTCAGATGACAGCAGATGCTGGCGAGGCTGCGGAGAAATAGGAACACTTCTTCACTGTTGGTGGGGTTGCAAGCTAATACAACCACTCTGGAAATCTGTCTGGCGATACCTCAGAAAATTGGATATAGTACTACCTGAAGACCCAGCTATTCCACTTCTGGGCATATACCCCAGAGACACTTTAATACACAACAAAGATATATGCACCACAATGTTCATAGCGGCTCTATTTATAATAGCCAGAAGCTGGAAGGAACCCAGATGTCCTTCAGAAGACAAATGGATACAAAAATTGTAGTACATATACACAATGGAATACTACTCAGCCACCAGAAACAATGACTTAACCAAATTCTTAAGAAAATGGCTGCATCTAGAGAAGATCATCCTGAGTGAGATAACCCAGTCACAAAAGAACAGACATAATATGCAGTCACTGATAGTGGGATGCTAACTCCAGAGGCTTGCACTCCCCCAGAAACAACTCTCAGACTGTATGAAGTCCAAGAAATAAAGAAAACAAAAAACTAGACATATATTCACAAAACAAGAAGACTTTGACTATTTCCATGTTGCGTTTTGTTTTGCATGTACTTTACGCTTATTGCAACTAGTACGTTTTCAATGCATACTGTCAAGCCCTTGAAAAAAATCAAGTACTGACTAAAAAACATATTCACATGGTTTTATGTAAA
Source organism: Micromys minutus (assembly GCF_963924665.1). Taxonomy (NCBI): domain Eukaryota; kingdom Metazoa; phylum Chordata; class Mammalia; order Rodentia; family Muridae; genus Micromys; species Micromys minutus. The sequence continues at coordinate 5,965,461 of NC_137958.1, forward strand.
ATTTATTTTAATGTCTGAAAAAACAGTACTGACAAAAATGTATAATTTTAAGCAAAAAATGTTTAAAATCTTTAAAAAAAATAATAAGCTGTTAGTTTTTTATGCAGATGGAAATATCTCAAGAAACACTTCTTGTTATGATTAATAATTTGAGTCTTATTTGTAACAGATAAGAGACCAATGTATTTTCCATGTATTTTCATGTTAAAAAAAAATAAATCTTGTTTTGAAGACAAAAAAAAAAAAAAAAAAGAAAAAAAATAAATATGGGAATGGAGAATTTCCCCATTGTAAAGAACAATTGTGAAAAAGAAATTCCACTTCTTTTTGTTCCTTTATAAATATATACAACAAAAATTAAAAAAAAAAAAAAAAAAAAAAAAAAACACGGGGTGCTAAATAAAACTTTAGCTCATCAGAGTCAGAGAGACGTATAAAAAAAAAAAAGAATAGAGAAGATTTTGTTGAAGATATTTACTGTGCCTTTTAGGTGAGAGTTTTCATCCTCTTCTACACCTTATGTTTAGTCTTCCCATTGTGTCCTGGATCTCAGGACATTTTGGGTTAGAAGCTTTTTGATTTTTGCATCTTCATTGACTGTTGTGTCTATGTTTTGTATGTTGTCTTCTGCCTCTGAGATCCTCTCTTCCATCTCTTGTAGTCTGTTGCTGATGCTTGCTATGACTCTTGATTTCATTCTTAGGTTTTCTGTCTTTAGGGTTATCTCATTTTGTGATTTCTTTATTTATTCTATTTCCATTTTCAATTTTTTAACCTGTTTGTTTTCCTGTAGTTCTTTGAACGATTTCTCCTGGTTCTCCTATAATTGTTTAAGAAAGTTATTCATGCACTTCTTAAGGATCTCCACTATCATCATGAAGTATGATTTTAAGTCTAAATTTTGTTTTTCTGGTGTGTTGGGAAATCCACCACTACTTGCTGTCGTGGGAGAACCAGGTTCTGATGTTGCCAGGTTGTCTTGGTTTTCATTGCTTAGGTTCTTGTGCTTTCCTCTTGTCAATTTGTTTTCTGAGATTATAGGTGATCTTGTCTCTGACTGGAGCTTCTCTCTCCCGTGGTTCTGAGAATCCATGAGCTCAGGAAGGAGATTCCTCCTGGATGTTTGGCTCTTTGTGAGCAAGCAGTAAGTTCTGATGACTCGGTTCTGTCACTGTGGGCTTAGTTCTTAGAGCTATATCCAGGCTGTTCCGGAAGCTCAGCTTTCTGTGTGCAGGTCCTGAGTCCTGCTTGTGGTCACACAGCCCTCTCTCTGGGTCAAAAAAAGACAGGATCCCAGATTGCACCACCCTATCTGTGCAGTGAAATATCTCAGGAGATCCCTCCCTGGATAGCCAGTGTGGGTTCGTGGCTCAGGTCTTAGAGCAATTAGGCTGTTCTGGGAGTTCAGCTGTCTGCACAGAGGTCCTGAGTCTTGCTGGCAGTCACACAGCACTGTCTGTGGGCCAGAAAGCCATTTTAAGGTTTTGTGTTTATAGAAGTAACTTATGAGATAGTAAATACATAAGAGTTGTAAACACTAGCCAGTGAACATCAAATGAACCAAACCTACTATGGTTAGAAAATTCCTTATGCTTTCATCTCTCACTCTCATTCCCATCTCTACTCTACCATAAGTCAAGCCCCTCATTGAATATGTTGTCTATAAAATAACCATTTTTAGAGAAAATGTCAGGTTCTTGCAACAAAATGAGCATGGCCATGGCATCCTTATCTCAGAATACACAGAGGTTTGCTGTTCTGTATAGTCTGGAGAATGGTCTACAGCATTTATGCTTTCAATTCTGAATGAGTTCATTGAGCATGCAGCCAGCAAAAGTAAAACAAGAAATAGCAAGTAGCAGATAGATCCTAGATATCATCAAATTGGATAATGAAAATGTTCTTGGATCAGAATCAATTGAAGCTCTCCAATTAAGAAAGCAAACAAAAGGTAACATCACCAAATCAGGGGCTTGCAAACATAGCAAAACAAACTGAGGAAGTCAAGACAGTAAATCAAAGTTCTCAATTTAGACTACCAGGCAGAACAGAGCACCTTCTTGGGTGAAACCTCTAAGTCAAAGAAAAAAATGACAGCAGAAAGATAACATATTAAGTCATAAATTTACAGGTAGGCACAGAGCTGCTGAGTGAGCCCTGCTGAAACATTGCTGTTGTAGTTTCCAGTAGAGGGAGCAAGGAGTAAAGAGGCATCTCTGGCTCTTTCCCACTGCAGGGAAATTTCATATTAAAGGATAAACATAATTTTTATATTATAGGTTAAACATCATTTTTATATTATAGGATAAACAATTATAAACTCAGTTGCAAACCATTTACCTTTTCATTGCTCTCAAAGATGTATTTTAATATTCTTATCTGCTTGCTGTTTCTCCTTGTTACAATTAGACAGGCAGGCTCCCCAGGACCAGGACAGAGCATTCTGGAGGAAACAAGGGAGAGCCTTCTCCTCCTCACACCCAAAGTCTATTTTCAACATGCTTAAACAATGCATATGACAATTAACCAAAATAATGTAGATTATATTTGCCTCACAATATTTTAGAATATAGATACACTTATATTATTTAATTATAAATAATATAAGTTAATTATTTAATTATAAATCCATATATAATTCATAAATGACATAAATGTACACAAATAAAAACAGCTTAAAATGATTTGACCTAGAATCCAAAGTATTTCCAGCTCATTTACCATCAAGAACTTTAAACTGAAGGTTCAAAGTCTTTTGATCCTCCAAATCACCAGCCCCTACCAGTCAGAGTTCAGAGCCACAGGACAAATGTGATTGACTCTGCAGTACAAAGAGGACATTTTACATTTACTTAGATGATTCAACCTCGCTAATCCAATAATGGCTTCTGGCTGCATGCTGGAGCTATTGAGAGCATGGCACCTGTTCCATGTACTGACTCGGATTTGGTGGCCTTTTTATATTATATCCATTATAATATGCACCATGGAAACCAAAGGGTAAGACAAATCCACAGAGACTGGGGCTTAAAATATATTCTATTGAAGCCAAAAGATCAAGGAAAAGGCCAGTCTTAAGTCAGAAGGGAATGATGACTATTAAAAGGTAACCTAAAGCAGCTACAGTACACATTCCTAACTTGTGTCAGGAGGATACAAGTTCAGGGTTTAAACCAGATTCTACCCCAAGATGGGGAAATGTTATCTATATTTTATGTATAAGCAACTCTAAATACATTTGAGTGTTTTTTAAGTAACCATTACCTCAGTTTACCAACAATGATGAAAGGATAGCCATCACAAATATCAGAAATTAAGAGCAGTTTTAACATTAGAATCATTGATATAAAGAAAATACTATACCCATAAGACACTGCTAGCTCACTACTACTATGGATACAAATTATTTTTATTATCTTTTTAAATAAAAAATTTGTTAAGATCTTCCATTTTGTTTCTGGACAAAAACAATAAATTTAAGGAAGACATGTTATTCTAGATTGAAGCAAATAAAAGTAGAAAAGACTCGTGATAGGCAGATAAATAGTGAGTAGATGAATGGATAGATGGCTAGATGTATGGATACATAAATGGATAAATTGATGGATATATAAAGCATATATACACAGATAATAGATATTGAGCAGACATAAATATGTATAAATATGGATGGTAAAAATGATAAATACAGATAGATTATAGATAGATATTAAGATAGATGATGGATAGATGATAGATAGATGATAGATGATAGATAGATGGATAGATAGATAGATGATAGATAGATAGATAGATAGATAGATAGATAGATAGATAGATAGATAGAGATAAATACATAGATAATATTCAGATAAATGATAGATGGGTGAATAGGTGATAAAATGATAGGTGGAAATATGATCAATAGATGATAGATAGATAGATAGATAGATAGATAGATAGATAGATAGATAGACAAACAGACAGATGATATTCAGACAAATAGATGATAGACAAATAGATAGATACATACATACATAGATGCATAGATACATAGATAGAGACATAGATAGATACATAGATAGATAAATAGACAGACAGATAATGGTAAATTTCAAACCTAATGATTTACACTGTTCCAAACTCATATAATTCTGCTCCCACGTTTGATTGACCATTTCTTTGCTTTCCTGTATACAAACACTGTGGATCACTCTTTATACTCTTTTTCTTTGGTAAGAAAATGGCGGTTTTGCTTAGGCTGCAGTATTCTGTTGACTCTCTATTGGTCTATGCCCACCACAATAGTTTTAATCTACTTTGCCCAGGAGTTGGCCAATAACATACTGGAAGAGAAATCTGAACATATGCAGTACTACAGAAGATATTTTAGTGTGAGCTCCTGATCCTGGGAGCTCTGGAAACCAGCATGAACCCTTGAGGTCACAGGCAACATAGTAACATTAGCAATACTTGGGAATAATAGACCATAAAGAAAAAAAGCTATATTCTTTTCATTTAAAAACAACTCACCTGCAAGCACACAGACACACACACACACACACACACACACACATCTGCCATTGCATTCGTCAAAATAGATAATTCATTTTCTTATGGTTCTTCTGAAAGCATCCTATCGGATAAACACTAAAGAAATAAAAACCTGATCTAACAAACAGTAGAACAAAAAAGTTTGATGACATTTTTAAAACAAATTAAAGTGCCTTCAGATGTATTAGTATCTATATAACACATGACTATGGTATCAAAAAAAAAAAAAAAAAAAAAACAAAAAAAAACAATCCCACCATGATGTTTCTTGGTCAAACCATACCCTACATGGTAATAAGTTTTCTTTGGCTCAGGAAATTCTATTTCATATAGAGAAGTCATGCATATATAATAGTTAAAATGAGAGGCATAAATGTGTTGGTTAACTTTCTTAATGCTATGACACAATAATTGAGAATAAATGACTTTTAAATTAATGCTTTTTTGGCTCAGGGTTTACGGGGGTATAATCAGTCTATCAGGCATGGAAGGCAAGAGGACAAGTGGATTGTCACAACACATCTGCAGTTAGGAAGCAGAGAGAGTGAGATCAGTGTTAGTGCTTCGGAAAGTTTTTATGCAGTCTGGGATTCCAACCATGAGAAGGTACTGTCCCTTTTCAGTCTGAGTCTTCCCTCTTCAGATAAACTTCTCTGGAAGCACCCTCACAGACATTCCCCAGGGTACATCTCCTAGGTGATTCTAAATCCCATCAAATTGACAACCAAGCTGAGCCATCATAAAAAAGCAAAACATTTGAAGGTACTATATGAATTGCTTTGGGCTGTGTAATAGAACACAGAAGCAGTCACTATGCCTCATTTAAGCACAAAGACCTCCAAAACAACAGTAAAAACAAGAGAACAAGCTGTCCTACCCACTTGGTCATGAAGTTACTCTTTCTGTACTCTCCACTTTTATAGTTCCATCACTCAACCAAGCAACCCAATGTCAGAAAACAGTCATTCACTCTGCTGTCTCCTGTTCTCACCTCATCTCTACAGCTGAAAAATTCCAATTATCTGCAGCTGTTTGATGAGGCTTTCCCATGCCTCTTTATCAGATGTGTCTGATGCCACATCTTTGACCACCATCATCTTTATGTGGAATGCTACTAATAGCCTTTCTCCTACCTCAGGGCCTCTATAATAGTGGTTTTAGCATCTCCAAAATTAGTACTCTTAGAAAACAGATATCTTTTCTATTGCCTTCAGAATAAAATCTTAAAGGTTTTTATGAATTTGTCACTGTTCATTCTTCGTAGTATTCTGTTTATCTCAAACTATTTAAAGGTTCTTAAAAATATATTAAACTGTCGACATTCATTGTATATCTCCTCACCCTACATCTGCAAGGAGAATCCCAACATTCCCTGTGAACATCAACATACTAAAAATATAAAAGTATTTGCAAAGTCCCTGTCCAAACAGGAGAACAAAGATACAGTCTGCTGAACAGACCACCAACCAATCCAAAAAGTCTCATACATTGTCTTAGGGTTTCTATTGCTGCAATGAAACACCATGACCAAAAAGCTTAAGTTTGGGAGGGAAGAGTTTTTCAGATTACACTTCCACATTATTGTTCATCACCAAAGGAAATCCATACAGGATCTCAAACAAGGTAAGAATCTGGAGGCAGGAGCTGATGCGGTGACCATGGAAAGATCCTGTTTACAGGCTTACTTCACATGGCTTGCTCAGTCTACTTCTTATAGAACCCAGGACTACCAGCCCAGGGTGACACCACCTAGAGTAGGGTGGGCCCTTTCCCACTAATCATTAATTGAGAAAATGCCTTATATCTGGATCTCATAGAGGTATTTTTCTCAACCAAGTCTCCTTTCTTTCTAATAACTCTAGCTTGTATCAAGCTGACATACAAAACCAGCCAGTGCATACTTTGTTCCTATGGAATCAAGAAAGATAGAAATTGAGAAAACATACAACAAAATATAAATGCAAGAAAGTGAGAAAGAACACACATTAAAATAAAGAGTAATCTCAGAGTCTGAATAAGTTCACTGATCTCATTTTAGGAATGACTGTGTATTCTGACATGTGGAAAAGCCTGTTCCAGGTACCCACTACTAAACAGTTACTGCCTTTGGTAATAATGATCTAAACAGCTGTACACTCCTATGCCTAAAAAGGTCATCCATGATGCTATGTACAGAAGCAAGATTGTTACATACACGCTGGTGGCCTATAAAATGTCCAGAATACACCATAGGAGCTACTGTGTGCAACCGGTTTGTGAATCAGCTTAGTTTCAACTTTCTGTTGGCCACTGTTCAGTTTTCAGCATTTTCTCTGGAATTTGCCAGTGAGATTCAGAAACAAACAAACAAAAGAAGGAATTCTGTGTTGCCTTAGGCTTCACAGAGGTGGTATTTCTCTATATTCATCACTGAAATTTTTGTTACATTATTCTAAGTCTTATTTGTGGATTCCTAACTTCTGGGTGAGAACCCAAATCTGTGGAGGACTAAACCAGATGCTAAATAAGGTTCATTTACCTTCCTGCCCTACCCATCATTCAGCACTGCCATTCTCACCTAAAGTTCCAATGCCCTTGAAATTTTGCCTTTAGAATCAAATCTTGCTAAATGCAAACACACAGATACTTTCAGTCTGAAATTTCTTCCAGGCTTTTCATGCCTAACTGATATAAGTATAGTCAGTAATGCTTACAGAGTAAACAAAGACATGCTTTGAAAAGTTAAAATGTATGACAAGTGTATTACTCTAAAAATAGTAATCACTATGCTCTTTAAAAGATGTTCAACACAATTACATACAAAACCTTATAGTACACAAGAGTTCATGAAGGTGGTGCTGACAAAAAGCTAAAATGTGGAAATAGCCAAATACTCATTATCTCATGAGGATAAATATAGTGAGATAGATCCATATGATAGGATAGTATTCACTCATTAAAGAAGCGAAGTAGATAGGGACCCACAACCTGCCCACAGAGAGCTGAACAACCAGGAGCACTCTCACTCCTAAGCCCACAGCTGAGAACCCGCTTTCTCTCCAGTGACTGTCCAAAGGGATACCCGACAGGAACACACATGGCACGGAAATCGCGGTGCTGCCTGGGACTGGATTCTTCCGGTCTCCATTCGTGCCCAGAGCTAGGGCCGTCTCACTGCCATACAGACCCACAACCTGCCCACAGGAGCATTCTCACTGCTAAGCCCACAGGCCCGCAGGCTCACGGAAGAGACAAGCTCCAGTCAGAGACAAAACCCAACCAGTATCACAGAGAACAGGATGGCAAGAGACAAATGCAAGAACCTAGGCAACAAAAACCAAGACAACCTGGCAACATCAGAACCAATTTCTCCCACCACAGCAAGTAGTGGATCTCCTAACACAACAGAAAAACAAGATTTGGACTTAAAAGCATACCTCATGACGGTGATAAAGGGCTTCGAGAAGCACTTGACTAACTCCCTTAAAGAAATGCAGGAAAACACAGGTAAGCAAGTAGAAGCACTTAAAGAGGAAACACAATATCTACAGGAAACACAACCAAACAGGCAAAGGAATTGAACAAAACTGTCCAAAATATAAAAGTGGAAATGGAAACAATAAAGAAATCACATGAAAAGACACAACGCTGGAGATAGAACACATAGGAAAGGCACAGATCCCTGGGAGCTCCGAAGAGCAGCAGGAACGCTTTCCATCCTAAGCAGAAGGGTGAGTCAACTTCTGCCCACGTTCTACCTCAGGAAAGGCTACACAGAACTTTGACCGTTCGAGCAGTGGGACTGAACGGGGGCATTGATGCAAAAATACTCAATAAAATTCTTGCCAACCGAATCCAAGAACACATAAAAACAATTATCTTCCATGATCAAGTAAGCTTTATCTTAGGGATGCAAGGATTGTTCAACATTCAGAAATCCATCAACGAGATCCACCATATAAACAAACTCAAAGAAAAAACACACACACATACATGATCCTCTCATTAGATGCTAAGAAAAAAATTCGACAAAATTCAACACCCCTTCATGATAAAAGTCTTAGAAAAATCAGGAATCCAAGGCCCATACCTTAATATAGTAAAAACAATATACAGCAAACCAGGAGCTAACATCAATTAAACGGAGAAAAACTAAAAGCAATCTCATTAAAATCAGGGACTAGACAAGGCTGCCCACTGTCCCCCTATCTATTCAATATAGTACTGTAAGTCCTTGCCAGAGCAATTACACAACAAAAAGACATCAAACAAATTCACATTGGAAAGAAAGAAGTCAAAATATTACTATCTGCAGATGATATGATAGTTTCCTTAAGTGATACCAAAAATTCTACCAGAAAACTTTTACAACTAATAAACAACTTCAGCATAGTGGCTGACTATAAAATTAAACCAAATCATCTGCCTTCCTCTGTGCAATGGATAACCAGGCTGAGAAAGAAATTAGAGAATCAACACCCTTCACAATAGTCACAAAGACTATAAAATACCTTGGGGTGACTCTAACCAACTAAGTGAAGGATCTGTATGACAAAAATTTTAAGACTCTGAAATTGAAGAAGATCTCAGAAGATGGAAAGATCTCCCATGCTCATGGATTGACATGATCAACATTGTAAAAATGAACATCTTACCAAAAGCAGTCTACAGATTCAATATAACCCCCATCAAAATACCAACTCAACTCTTCATAGAGTTGAAAAAAGCAATTTGCAAATTCATCTGGAGTAACAGAAAACCTAGAATAATAAAGTCTATTCTCAAGAATAAAAACATGTCTAGGGGAATCACCTTCCCTGATCTCAAACTATATTATAAAGCAATTGTGATAAAAATTGAATGGTATTGGTACAAAGATAGGCAGGTAGATCAATGGAACAGAATTGAGGACCCAGAAATGAACCCACACACCTACGATCACTTCATCTTTTACAAAAGAGCTAAAAACATTCAATGGAAAAAGAACAGCCTCTTCAACAAATGGTGCTGGTTCAACTAGCAGTCAGCATGCAGAAGAATGCAAATCGATCCTTTCCTATCTTCTTGTACAAAGCTCAAGTCCAAGTGGATCAAAGATCTCTACATAAAACCAGGTACACTGAAACTATTAGAAGTAAAAGTGGGGAAGAATTTAGAACACATAGGCACAGGGGAAATTTTCCTGAACAGAAAGACAGTGGCTTGTGCTCTAAGACCAAGAAACGATAAATGGGAGTTAATGAGACTGCAAAGTTTCTGTAAGGCTAAGGACACTGTCAAGAAAACAAAATGGCAGCCAACAGATTGGGAAAAGATCTTTACCAATCCCACATCTGATAGAGGTCTAATATCCAATATATACTGCAGGAGGCTACGTGGGCCTCCATTTGTGGTGGCTGAACCACGAACAGCTACTCTGAACTGGGTGAAGGCCCAAGGTTTTGAAAGAAAGACACAAGTCCATTATTCATGCTACCAGAAAGTTTACTCCATCTTGAACTGCCATCTCTCCAGACAGCCTGCAGTCACACCACACAGACTGCAGTCCCAGTATTATACCCTCAGGTAGTTACAGAGGAGCTATGCAAATTTACTAGCTATAGGATGGAAGTTACCTCCTAGGGTGAAGTTTATAAGCTAATGCAGCTGGAGACAGGAAGGCCAGTACAGTGCAGAGTGGCTTGTGACTGTGCCAAATAGCATAACAAAAGGGGGGTTTTATCTCTCCCAGGGTTGAGGTAAGCAAGCAGGCAGTGTAGCTAACCCCAAGCAGATGCAAGAGTTGGCATGATTATTCCAACATCATACAAAGAACTGAAAAAGTTAGTGCGGCACACTCCTCGACCAGCGAGGAAAGAGGACCACCACCAGAGGATTCTTCTCAGATCACGCTTTATTGTGGGAGCCTCTTGATTGAAGGGAAGAGCAGGAAGCAAGGGGGCTGAACTACCCTAGCTGTCCACTTATATAGGGAGAAGCGCATACGGGCTTGCCATGATTGGTTGTCACCAGTCTGCTGACACCAGAGGCCTCGGGATTGGCCGGAGATAGGTTATGTACTGCACATGAGCAGGGTGCAGTGCCTTAGCTGACAAGAGCATTACTATATATGGACTTGTTTACCTCAAACCGCGAGGGAGCCAGCGCCATCTTGTAATGGCGTCTGCATTCAGCTCCCCACAAGTTAGACTCCAGAGAACCAAACAATTCTATTTTTAAAATGGTGTAAAAGCTAAACAAAGAATTCTCAATTGAGGAATATCAAATAGCTGAGAAGCACCTAAGGAAATACTTAACATTCCTAGTCATCAGGGAAATGCAAATAAAAACAACCCTAAGATTCCACCTCACACCAGTCAGAATGGCTAAGATAAAAACTCAGGTGACAGCAGATGCTGGCAAGGATGCTGAGAAAGAGAAACACTCATACACCATTGGAGGGGTTGTAAGCTGGTACAACCACTCTGGAAATCAGTCTAGCAATTCCTCAGAAAATTGGACATAGTACTAACTGAAGACACAGTAATTCCACTTCTGGGCATATATCCCAAAGAAGCTCCAATATATAATAAAGACATACTGTACCATATTTATAGCAGCCTTATTCATAATAGCCAGAAACTGGAAATAACCCAGATGTTCATCAACAGATGACTGGATACAGATGTGTGGTACATTTACACAGTGAAGTACTACTCAGCTATTAGAAACAATGACTTTATGAAATTTGTAGGCAAATGGATAGAACTAGAGACTATCATCCTTAGTGACATAATCCAGTCACAAAAGAACACACATGGTATGCACTCACTGATAAGCAGATACTAGCCCCAGAAAGCTTGGAATACCCAATACCCAAGAAATAATTCACAGACATTATGAAGCTCAAAAGAAGGAAGGCCATAATGAGAAGGCTTCAATCCTTCTTAGAAAAGAGAACAAAGCTCTCATGGGAGGAAATCCAAAGTCAAATAGAGGAACAGGGATTGAAGATCACTCAGAAGCTGCTTCACCTGGGAATCCATCATATATGCAGTCACCAAAGCAAGCACTATTGCTGATCCCAATAAATACTTACTGGCAGGAACCTGACAGAGATGCCACCTCAGGGACTATGCTAGAGTCATATTAGACACAGCTGAGCATACTAATAGCTACTTATCGGTCAGAACTCAGGGATCTCAATGAGGTTGCTAAAGAAAGGACCTAAGGAGCTGAAAGGGGTTGCAACCTCAAGGGATGATAACATTATCAACCAACCAAACCCTCCAAAACTCCCATGGAGTAAAACACAGACCTTTATGCGCACTTTGAGGGACCTATTGATCCAGTTGCATATGTAGCTGAAGATAGTAGTGCCGGGCATCAATATGAGAAGAGGTTTTTGTTCAAGAGAAGACATATTTTCCCAACATAGGAGAATGACAAGTCAATGGGGTGGAGAGGGAGATCAGAAGGGAGTGCACCTTTGTGAAGTCAACTGGAGGGGAAGGGGAATGGTAGCAGGGTGGGATAGAGGAATAACATCTCAAACATAAATAAAAAGTATCTAATAAAAAAGAGGGAAAAAAAGAATACATAGGAAAGAGATTAGGATTCATAGATGCAAGTATCAGGAACAGAATACAAAAGATAGAAGGGAAAAATCTCAGGTGCAGAAGATGCCATAGAAAACATTGACACAATAGTCAGGGAAAATGCAAATATCAAAAAGTTCCTAAACCAAAACATTTAGGAGGTCTAGGACACAATGAAAAGACTAGACCTAAGAATAATAGGTGTAGAAAAGAGCAAAGATTCCCAACTTAAAAGGCCAGTAAATATCTTCAACAAAATCATAGAAAAAATACTTCCCTAACCTAAAAGAGAAATGTTCAATAACATAAAAGAAGCCTACAGAATGCCAAATAGAATAGACCAGAAAAGAAATTCCTCCCAATATTTAAGAGTCAAAACATCAAATATACAAAACAAAGAAACAATCTTAAATACTGTAAGGAAAAAAGGTCAAGTAACATATAAAGGCATGCCTATTAGAATTGTACCAGACTTCTCAGCAGAGACTATGAAAGCTAGAAGATTCTGAAAAGAGGTCATATAGAACTGAAGAGAACACAAATGCCAGCCCAGGTTACTATATCCAGAAAAATCTAAATTGCCATAGATGAAGAAACCAAAATATTCTATAGCAAAACCAAATTTACACAATATATTTCCACAAATCCAGCCCTACAAAGGATAATAGAAAATTCTAACACAAGGAGGGAAAATACATGCTAACAAGAGCAAGAAAGTAATTACATTGCAAAAGACCCAAAGGAACATAGGCTCACAAACATAATTCCACCACTAACAACAGAAATAACATGAAACAACAATCAGTATCCCTTAATATCTACTAACATCAATGCAGCAGCCAACAGAGTGGAAAAAGATCTTTACCAACCCCACATCTGATAGAGGCCTAGTATCCAAGGTATACAAAGAACTCAAAAAGCTAGACACCAGAGAATCAAACAACCCTATTAAAAATTGGGGTACAGAGCTAAACAAAAAGTTTTCAATTAAGGAATAACGAATGGCTGAGAAGCATCTAAGGAAGTGCTCAACATCCTTAGCCATCAGGGAAATGCAAATCAAAACAACCCTGAGATTCCACCTCACACCAGTCAGATTGGCCAAGATCCAAAACTCAGATGACAGCAGATGCTGGCAAGGATGTAGAGAAAGAGAAACACTTCTCCACTGTTGGTGGGGTTGTAAACTTGTACAACTACTCTGGAAATCAGTCTAGAGGTTCCTCAGAAAATTGGACATAGTACTACCTGAAAATCCAGTTATTCTGGTTCTGGGCATATACCCCAGAGACACGCCAATATACAACAAAGACACATGCACCACTATGTTCATAGCAGCTCTATTCATAATAGCCAGAAGCTGGAAAGAACCCAGATGTCCTTCAGTAGATGAATGAATACAAAAATTTTGGTACATTTACACAATGGAGTACTACTCAGCTATCAAAAACAATGACTTAACGAAATTCTTAAGAAAATGGCTGCATCTAGAGAATATCATCCTGAGTGAGATAACCCAGTCACAAAAGAACAGATATAATATGCAGTCACTGATAATGGGATACTAACCCCAGAAAGCTCTGAACATTCCAGAAACAGCACATAGACTGTGTGATGTTCAAGGAAAAAAAAAAAGAAAGAAAGAAAAAAAGAAAAAACCATTATGCTCAATCCTTACACACCAAGAAAACTTTGACTAATTATGGGTTACATCCTGTTTTAAATGTATTTTATGCTCATTGTAACTAGTAAGACCTTAATGCACACTATCAAACCTTTGAAAAAAAAAAGGGGCCAAGCACTGACATAAATGTATTTGTATACTTTTACACAAAAATGCTTTAAATTTGTACATTTATCTTTGTTTTTTAAAATAAAGTTGTTCAAAAAAAAAGCAAAACAAAAAAGAAACTTCAATTAAAAAAAAAAAAACTCAATGGAAGCAATCCCCCAGTAAAAAGATATAGACTAACAGACTGAATACAGAAACAGGACCCAGCATTTTTCTGCGTACAGAGAACTCATCTCAGTGACAAAGACAGAGACTACATCAAAGTAAAAGGCTGGAAATTTTTTTTTACTAGCAAATGGTGTATCAGCTGGTTCTGTCTCAACTTGACACAAGCTGGAGTTACCACAAAGAAAAGAGCCTCAGTTGAGGAAATGCCTCCATGAGATCCAGCTGTAAGGCATTTTCTCAACTAGTGATCAGGGGAGAAGGGCCCAGCCCATTGTGGGTGGTGCCATCCTGGGCTGTAGACCTGGGTTCTAATACAGCAAGCTGAACAAGCCAGGGGAAGCGAATAAATAATCAACATCACTACACAGTTTCTGCATCAGCTCCTGCTTCCTGACCTGCTTGAGTTCCAGTCCTGACTTTCTCTGGTGATAAACAGCATGTGGAAGTGTAAGCTGAATAAACCCTTTCCTCCCCAACTTGTTTCTTGGTCATGATGCTTGTGCAGGAACAGACACCCTGACTAAGACAAATGGTTCAAAGAAAAAACATGGAGTAGCCATTTTAATATGGAACAAAATATATTTTCAATGAAAAATTATCCCAAAAAAAGATAAAGGACACCTTTTACTCATCAAAGAACAAAAATCTATCAAGATGATTTCTCAATCATGAATACCTATGCTCCAAATTCAACATCATCAATATTCAAAAATTAACCTTTACTAAAGCTCACAGCGTATATTGCACCACACAGAATAAGAGTGGGAGAGTTCAACACCCTATTTCCATCAATAGATAAATCACAGAAGCAGAAACTGAACAGAGACACATTAAAACTAACAGAAGTTATGAACCAAATGGATTTAACAGATGTCTATAAAACATTTCAATCTAAAACAAAAGAATATACCTTCTTCTCAGCACCTCAGGATGCCTTCTCCAAAATTGACCAAATACATGGTCTAAAAACAGGCCTCAACAGATAGAAGAAGATCAAAATAATGCCATGCATCCTATCAGATCATCATGGAGTAAGAATGGTCTTCGATAACAGCAGAAAACAAGAAAAACCCCACATACACATGGAAATTGAACAATGTGCTACTCAATGATAATTTGGTCAAGGAAGAAATAAAGAAGGAAACTAAAGACTTTTTGGAATTTAATGAAAATAAAGGCACAACATACCCGAACTTATGGGAAAAAATGAAAGCAGTGCTAAGAGGAAAACTCATAGCTCTGAGTGTCTCCAAAAAGAAACTGGAGATAGCATACACTAACCCCTTGACAGCACACCTGACAGTCTCTAGAACAAAAAGAAGCAAATACACCCAAGAGGAGTAGACAGCAGGAATTAATTAAACACGGGTGTGAAATCAACCAAGTAGATACAGAAATAATTATACAAAGAATCAACAGAACCAGGAGCTGTTTTTGAGAAAATCAACACAGTAGATAAACCCTTAGCCAGACTAACTAGAGGGCACAACGAGCGTATACAACTAACAAAATCAGAAATGAAAGGGTAGACATAACAACAGAACTGAGGGAACTCAAGAATTCATCAGATTCTACTATAAAAGCTTATACTCAACAAAACAAGAAAATCTGGAGGAAATGGACAACTTTCTAGAGAGATACCAGGTAAAAAGTTAAACCAGATTCAGAAAAACCATATAAACAGCTTCATAGTCCCTAAAGAAATAGAAGCAGTCATAAAAAGTCTCCCAACCAGGAAAGGCCTTTGGTCCAGCAAAGGCTCACTTTCCCAGTGTAGGGAAATGCCAAGGTGTTGAGGTGAGAGAAGGTGGTTGAAAGAGGGAGCACATTTATTGAGTCAATGTAAGGGGGAGGTGGGATGAGATTGGGGAAAAAGAGGATAACATCTGATATGTAAATACAGAGAATATCGGATTTTTTTTAAATGTCATCAGGAAAAAAAAAAAAAAAAAAGGCTCTTAACCAAAATAAGGCAGGGACCAGATAGGTTTAGTGCAGAATTCTCTCAGACATTCAAAGAAGACTTAATACCAATACTCTCCAAAGAATTTCATAAAATAAAAACAGAAAGAACACTATCAAATTCATTCTCAAAGCCACAATTATGCTCATTCGTAAACCACACAAAGACCTTACAAAGAAAGAGAACTTAAAACCAATTTTCCTCATGAACATCTATGCTAAAATAATGAATAAAATTCTTACAAACTGAATCCAAGAACATATCAAAATGATCATTCACCATGATCAATCAGGCTTCATCCTAGGGATGCAGGGATGGTTCATCTAAGGAAATCCATCAACATAATCTGCTATGTAAATAAAATCAAAGAAAAAAAACTACATGATCATCTCTTTAGATAATGAGAAAGCATTTGGCAAAATTCAACACCCCTTCATGATAAAAGTCTTGGAGAGATCAGGAATCCAAGGCCCATATCTAAACATAGTAAAAGCAATATACAGCAAACCAGTAACCAACATCAAACTAAATGGTGAGAAACTTGAACCAATATCACTAAAACCAGGGACTAGACAAGACAGCCCATTTTTCCCCTACCTATTTAATATAGTACTGGAAGTCCTGACATAGAAAATAGACAAGAGAATATCAAAAGGTTACAAATTGGAAAGGAAGAATTCAAAATATTACTATTTGCAGATGATATGATAGTATACTTAAGTGACCCCAAAATTTCGACAAAGAACTCCTACAGCTGATAACTTTGGCAAAGTGGCTAGATATCAAATTGACTCAAACAAATCAGTAGCCTTTCTCTATTCAAAAGATAAACAGGCATGGAAAAAATTAGAAAAATGACAAATAATATAAAATACCTTAGTGTGACCCTAACCAAGCAAGTGAAAGATTTGTATGATAAGAACTTTAAGTCTCTGAAGAAAAAAAAATTGAAGAATATCTCAGAAGATGAAAAAATCCCATATACAGCCACCAAACTCAGTCACTATTGCTGATGCCAAGAAGTGCTTACTGGCAGGAATCTGATATGGATGCCTCCTCAGGCTCTGTCAGTGCCATACCGATACAGATGAGGATGCTTGAAGCTAGCCGTGGGACTAAGCATAGGGGGTCCAATGAAAGAGCTAGAGAAAGGACTGAAGGAACTGAAAGGATTTACAACCTCATGGGAAGAACAACATTATCAACCAACCAAATTCCCCCAAAGCTTCAAGGGACGAAATCACAATTAATGAGTACACATGGAGAGACCCATGGCCCAGCTGCATATGTAGCAGGAAAGATCATTGTCTGGCATCCATAGAAGAGGCCATTTGATCAGTGTATGTGGGTTTTCCCACTGTAGGGGAATGCCAAGGTGCTGAGTTGGAAGTGGGTGGTTGGGAGTTCATGGAAGCAAGGGGAGAGGGAGGGAAGAGGGGAAGAAATGACATTTGAAATGTAAATACAGAGAATAAACAATAAAAATTAAAGAAAGGTAAGGTATCCTGAATAAATGAAGCATGTAAAAGGATCCATGTTATAACATAGATGAACCTTTCAATACCATTTTAGGAGCTGGAGAGATGACTCGGAAGTTAAAAACTCTTCCTTAGGACCGGAGTTCAGTACCCAACACTCATATTGGTCATCTTACAACCATCTGTAACTTTCATTCTAGGGTATCTGATGCCCTCTTTTTATTCTTCAGCATCACCACATACATGGGATACATTTTCAGAAATGCAGATGCACACAATCAGTTTTAAAATGTGTACTGGATCCTCACCATCACACACCTCACCATCACCTTACTATGATATTAGCCAAATTTAGATAATGCCTTTATGTGTGTTCAAATTAATGAGGTCATCAGAATGAGTCCTAGTTCAACATAGTCAGTTTCCTGGGATGGGTAAACTTGAGAGCAGAAGCAATATACCAGGAAGATATAAGTGAAGATAGACATAGCATCTATCAACCAAGAAACAACAAATATTCTCCTTGCTCTCCAAGCACTAAAAGCTAGGAATGGTCTGCCCAACAGCTCTCAGGGCAACAAATCTTGATGACACTTTACTCTCCAACCTCTGACCTTCAGAACTGAAATGCTAAAATTCTGCCTTTTAAGCCATTTAAGCCACCCAGCATGGGATCCTAAGTAAGATAGAAGTCCTAGCCACAAGCCTACGAGATAGAACAGTAACCCCACTACTGTTCTCAATGACATTTTCCAGACTTTCTTCTTATGATTTGCTTGTCCTAAAGGCTAAGTTTTAAATTATATTAGAAGGTGTGGTGGTTTGAATATGTTTGGTTCAGGGAATGGCACTATTAGGAGGTATGGACTTGTCAGAGTAAGTGTGGCCTTGTTGGAGAAAGTGTGTCACTGTGCTGGTGAGCATAGAACCTAAGCATGGGGGAGCTAGTTTTCTTCTAATAAAAGATTTAAAACTCTCAGCTCTTCCTGTGCCATGCCTGATCGGATGCTACCATGCTCTCACCTTGACGATAATGGACTGAAACTCTGAACCTGTAAATCAGCCCCAATTAAATGTTGTCCTTATAAGAGTTGCCTTTGTTATAATGTCTGTTCATAGCCATAAAACCATAACTAAGACAGAAGGCCAAATAGTCAGGAGGGAGTCTAGAGCCCACAAGCACCTAGGATCATTCTCCCTTCTAAAGAAAACCTTCATACTCCAATCAGCACAGTAGCAAAAAACTATCCTCAAAATGGCAATTTTTGGAAATGAAGCATGATTTGGGGCAAATGATCCCCAAGGGTTCAGTAACAAACATGAACAGATGTTACTGGGGAAGAAATACAAGCCTAAAAGAAGAAGAAATAATGACACCACACTGACATTTCATACCCAAGGCCCTGTCTGAGCTCAAGTCACCAGTACACCTGCTGCACAAAGAGCATTTTGATGATTTAATATACTCAGTGATGAGTTCAAAAGTGCAGCGTGCACATAACTTCATTCTAAGGCCTGTAAATTAGAGTCATCTTCTAATAAGAGATAATAAGTCACATTTCCAAGCCTGCACTTATGAAGTCACAAGCTGAGCAAGAGCTGCCTCGGAGATAAAGACCTGCCCTTGCTTTTCCCTCCTACTCAAGCCTTTAAGAAGAGCAAATGTCAAGGAACCAGTGGCAGTCACAGTCCTATGTGTAAAGCCAGCTACTTAGGGTCTTCAGAGCTAAAAATGCTCCCATCTGTATCATTCAAACACTCTTCTCCTTAAAGTCAAAGTTTATCTCAGTTTGTCAAAGATAAGTTTAGATAAATAAACTAAACAAAGAAAACTGAATCACATGTCCTAGAGAGGAAAAATATAAGCCTTACATTTAACTATATAAAAACTATTTTAGAGAAAATAAATTTAACCCAGTAACCTGTTTGCTAGCTTCCAATGATATACTTCTTTTGTGTGCTTTAGCACTGCTCTGTCAAACTTCAGAATCTTCCTCAAGTGCCTACCCTGTACCAAGCAAAATATGGAATGCTAGGTAAAGGCATAATCAGATAGATAAGTCACTGCCAAGGAGATAGGACAGTGGGCAGAAGTCAGGCTTGAAAGTCAGGCCCAGCTAAGCTCCATCTTGATTCTGTCGTTTCTTAGAGAAAATCTTGGAGAGGTCATCTGACTTCTCTTAACATTAGCTTCTTCATCTGCAAAAGAAATGATGGTAACATCCTGTGCATTATAAAGTCTCTAGTTACATAGGAAGCCCTAGAAAATGGTAGCCTATGTTAGGAGTTCACAACCATCTCTAACTCTATCTATAGGAGATTGGATTCCTTCTTCTATCTGCAAGCACCTACACACGCGCGCGCGCGCACACACACACACACACACACACACACACACAGAGAGAGAGGGAGATCTTTAAAAATATAAACAACATTTTTTAATGATTACCAATGTTAAGAGAACTTCTCTATTCTCAAAACAAAATGTTTAACATGCCATTTTTCTCCTTCTTAGCAAAGATAAGCCAGACATTGAAGTGACTCATTCTTGGCTCCTCAAACCAAAAAGCCTTACAAAACCTATAGAATGTATCTGCATTGTATAAACTTAAATAGCATGTAGATGTTCTGAAAGCTATAGAAGTATAGGTATTCCTGAGTCACATGAAAATATAATGGAGCAAGTCTCATCCTTGAAAAAATAAAATGCTTCTACTGAGAAACAAAGAATTTTCCTGCAAAGCAAAATGCTCTTCAGGACAAGAAAAAAGATCATTTACTTTGCAAAGAGATCATTTTGTCCATTTAATTGAAAAGAACTAGAATTTTCTGGGTTGTGATTCTGAGGTGCAATAAAACTAGATTTAAAGAAATTCTTCATCCATTGGGTGGATATTCCAAACTTATCATGAAACACATTTCAAATAGAGTCAGATTGTTGAGTGAAATATATCTTTCCATACTTTTACTCTCAAAAATTTGATATTTCTTATTAAAGATGGATAATAATAAGCTGTTATAAAATTTAATAAATTCTTCTTTTACTCAAAAACTCAGCATTTAACCATGAAGAAAACAGTATACCTGGCAACAGGGGAAAAGGTGGGTTTAAGGGCTGGTGGCAGAGGTTTGTAAGCCTACACTCAGCAAGCATAGGCAAGAGGAAAGCCTAAGTTCAAGAACAACCAGGCCTTCATCCAGGCCACCTTGTCTCAAAATGAAATAAATAAACAAAATGTTTCCTGGGAAGAATTGATATTGTGGCACAAATATGCAATCCTATCTCTTGAGAAATTAAAGCAAGGAAGACTGAGAATCAAGTCCAGTCTCACTTAGATAGCAAGTTCAAGATTAGTCCTGGGTACATGGCATCTTTCTCAAATAAATAAATAAATAAATGTTGAAGCTGGGCATTGTGATGTATTCCTTCAACAGAGGGTGGAGATAATGGGTGTTGAGACAGAAAATAGCCAATAACTGAAGGTTAACTTGAGCTATATGGTTAGTTCCTAGTCAGCCTGTGATATAAATAACAACTACCAAAAACAAAACTCTTAATTGCCATAGATGGAGAAACAAAGATACTCTAAGATAAAAGCAAATTTACAAAATATCAGCCTACAAATCCTGCACTACAAAGAATAATAGATGGAAAACTCCAACACAAATATAGAAACTTCACTCTAGGAAAAGCAAGAAATTAATCTTCTTGCAACAAACCACAAAGAAGAAAAGCACACAAACATAATTCTACCTCTATCAATAAAAGCAGCAGGAAACAACAATCACTATTCCTTACTATCTCTTAACATCAATGGACTCACTTCCCCAATAAAAAACTTAGATTATCAGACTGGATACTTAAACAGGATTCAGCATTTTGCTGCATACAGGAAACTCATTTCAGCAATAAAGACAGTCACTACCTCAGAGTAAAAGATTGGAAAAAATTTTCCAATCAAATGGTCCCAAGAAAAGAGCTGGAGTAGCTATTTGAATGTCAAATAAAATAGATTTTCAACCAAAAGTTATCAAAAAAGATGAGAAAAGACAATTTTACTCATCAAAGGAAAAATCTGTCAAGATAAACTCTCAATCCTGAACATCTATGTTCCAAATACAAGAGCACCCACATTCATAAAAGAAACTCTACTAAACCTTAAAGCATATATTGCACCACATACAATAATAGTAGGAGACTTCAAAACACACTTCTAATCAATTGACAGATTATAAAAGCAGAAATTGAACAGAGACATAATGAAACTAGCAGAAGTTATAAACCAAATGGATTTACCAGACATCTATACAATATTTCATCCTAACACAAAAGAATATACCTTCTTCTAAACACCTCATGGCACCTTCTCAAAAATTGACCATATAGTCGGTCACAAAACAGGACTCAACAGATACAAGAACATAGAAATAATCCCATGCATCTTACCAGATCACGATGGACTAAGGCTGGACTTCAAGGACAAAAAAAAAAAAAAAGCTCACATACACATGGAAGTTAAACAATGCTCTACTCAATGATAGAAATAGAAAAATAAATGAAAGACGTTTTAGAATTTAATGAAAATGAAGGCACAACATATCCAACTTATGGGATACAATAAAAGCAGTGCTAAGAGGAAAACTCATGGCTCTGAGTGCCTCCAAAAAAACTGAAGAGAGCATACACTAACAGCTTGACAGCACCCTTGAACGCTCTAGAACAAAGTTTTAGATACAACCAAGAAAAGTAGATGGCAGGAAATAATCAAACTCAGAGCTGAAATCAACCAAATAGAAAAAAAAAAAAAAAAAAACTATACAAAGAATCAAATAAAGAGGAGCTTGTTCTTTGAGAAAATCAACAAGATTGATAAACCCTTAGACAAACTAACTAGAAAGCACAGAGAGTATCCAAATGAACAGAATCAGAAATGAAAGAGGAAACATAAAAACAGAAACTGAGGAAATTCAAGAAATCATCAGATGACACTACAGAAGCCTATACTCAACAAAACAGAAAAATATAGAAGAAATGGCCAATTTTCTAGATAGATACCAGGTACCAAAATTAAATCAGGTTCAGATAAACCATCTAAACAGCCCCATAAATCCTAAAGAAATAAAGCAGATATTAAAAGCTGCTCCCCCCCCCCAAAAAAAAGCCCAGGACCAGAAGGGTTTAGTGCAGAATTCTATCAGACCTTCATAGAACACCTAATACCAATACTCTCCAAAATATTCAACAAAATAGAAACTGAGGAAAAACTACCCAACTCATCCTTTGAAGCCACAATTATGCTCATGCCTAAACCACACAAAGACACTACAAAGAAAGAGAACTTCAGAGCAATTTCTCTAATAAACATTGACGCAAAAGTACTCAATAAAATTCTTGCAAAACAAATCAAAGAAAACGTCAAAACACTCATTCAACATGATCAAGTAGGCTTCATCCCTGGGATGCAAGGATGGTTCAATATATATAAATCTATTAACTTAATCCACCATATAAACAAACCCAAAGGAAAAAAAAAACTACATGATCATCTCAGATGCTGCAAAAGCATTTGACAAAATGCAGCATCCTTTCATGTTAAAAAGATCTAAGATCTTTGGAAAGATCTAAAATTCAATACTTAAACATAGTAAAAGCAATATACAGAAAACCGGTACCCAACATCAAACTAAACAGTGAGAAACCTAAAGCAATCCCACTAAAATCAGGGACTAGCCAAGGCTGCCCACTCTCTCCCTACCTATTCTGGAAGTACTGGCCAGAGCAATAAGACAGCAAAAAGAAGTCAAAGGGATACAAATTGAAAAGGAAGAAGTCAAAATATCACTATGTGCAGATGATATGATAGTATACTAAAGTGACCCCAAAAACTCTGTGGGAAAACTTTTACAGCTGATAAATAACTTTAGCAAAGTGGCATTATATAAAATAAATGCAAACAAGTAAATAGCCTTTCTAACTAAAAGGATAAACAAGCAGACAAAGAAATTAGAGAATTGACACCGTTCACAATAGTCATAAAAAAATAAAATACCTTAGGGTAACCCTAACTAAGTAAGTGAAGGATATGTATGAGAAAAACTTCAAGTCTCTGAAGAAGGAAATCAATGAAGACCTCAGAAGATGAAGAGATCTCCCATGTTCATAGATTTGGAAGGATCAATAGTAAAAATGTCCATCTTGCCTAATGCAATCTATGGATTCAATGCAATCCCCATCAAAATTCCAACTCAATTCTTCACAGAGTTAGAAAGAGCAATTTGCAAATTTGTTTTGAATAATAGAAAATCCAGGACAACAAAACTATTCTCAACAATAAAAATACTTGTAGGGTAATCACTATCCCTGACCTTAATCTGTATTACAGATCAATTGTGATTTTAAAAAAAAACTGCATGGTTTTGGTACAGAGACAGGCCAATAGATCAATGGAATAGAATGGAAGACCCAGAAATGAACCCACATACCTATGGTCACTTGATCTTTGACAAAGGAACTAAAAAAATTAAAAAAAACAGCCTCTTTAACAAATTGTGCTTGGTTCAACTAACAGTCAGCATGCAGAAGAATGCAAACTGATCCTTTCTTATCTCCTTGTACGAAACTCAAGTCCAAGTAGCAAAGACTTCCACATACAATCAGATAAACTGAAACTATTAGAACAGAAAGTGTGGAAGAGCTTAGAACACTTAGCACAGGGGAAAATTTCATGAACAGAACACCACTGGCGATGCTCTAAGATCAAGATTTGACAAATGAGACCTCTTGAAATTTCAAAGATTTAGTAAGGCAAAGGACACTGTAAAAAGGACAAAATGGCAACCCACAGATTTGAGAAACATCTTTACCAATCCTACATCTGATAGAGGGCTAATATCCAACATATACAAAGAACTCCGGAAGTTAGACTCTAGAGAATCAAAGAATCCTATTAAAAAACAGTGCAGAGCTAAACAAAGAATTCTCAACTGAGAAATATTAATGGCTGAGAAGCACCTAAAGAAATGCTCAATATCCCTAGTCATTAGGGAAATGCAAATTAGAACAACCCTAAGATTGCACCTCAGTCAGAATGGCTAAGATCAAAAACTCAGGTGACACCAGATTCTGAAAAGCATGTGGAAAAAGAGAAACACTCCTCCATTGTTGATGAGATTGAAAGCTACTGCAACCACTCTGGAAATCATTCTAGAGTTTCCTCAGAAAATTGAACATAGTACTACCTGAGGACGCAGCTATTCTGCTCCTGGGCACATACTCAAAAGATGTTCCAACATATAACCAAAACACATGTTCCACTTTGCTCAAAGCATCCTTATTTATAATAGACAGAAACTGGAAAGAACCCAGATGTTTTTCAACAAAGGAATGAATACAGAAATTGTATTTATACACAATGGAGTACTACTCGGCTATTAAAAACAATGACTTCATGAAATTCCTAGGCAAATGAATGGAACTAGAAGCTATCATCCTGAGTGAGGTAACCCAGTCACAAAAGAACACTCATGGTATGTACTCGCTTATAAGTGATACTAGCCTAAAAAGCTTTGAATACCTAAGAAACAATTCACAGAACTTCTGAAGCTCAAAGAGAAGGAAGGCCAGAAGGTGGACACCTCAGTCCTTCTTAGAAGGGAGAGCAAAACACTCATAGTAGGAAATAAAGAGGCAAATAGAGGAGCAAAAATTGGAGAAAGATCATCCAGAGACTGCCTCACCAGAGGATCCACCCCATATGCAGCCACTAAACCCAAGCACTAATGCTGATGCCAAGTAGTGATTACTGACAGTAACCTGATATGGATGCTTCCTCAGAGGCTCTGCCAGAGCCATACTGATACAAAGGAGGATGCTTGGAGCTAACCATCAGACTGAACACTAGGTCCCCAATGAAGGAGCTAGAGAAAGGACTGAAGGACCTGGAAGTGTTTGCAATCCCATGGGAAGAACAACGTTATCAATTAACCAAGCCCACCACTGCTCCCAGGGACCAAAACACCAACCAATGAGTTCACACAGAGAGACCCATGGTCCCAGGTTCATATGCAACAGAGGATAGCATTTTCTGACATCACTGGGATGAGAGGCCTTTGGTCCAGCGAAGGCTTGTTTTCCCAGGGTAGGGGAACACCAAGGTGCTGAGGTAGGAGACAGTGGTTGGGAGAGGGGGCACCTTTATGGAAGCAGTGATAGGGGGAAGGGAGGATGGGACTGGGCAAAGGGGATAACATTTGAAATGTAAATACAGAGACTATCCAATTTTTAAAAAGAACTCAGAAAGGAAGAAAGGAAGGAAGGAAGGAAGGAAGGAAAGAAAGAAAGAAAGAAAGAAAGAAAGAAAGAAAGAAAGAAAGAAAGAAAAGAAAAGAAAAGAAAAGAAATCCACAGCTGGTTCTAAAAACATGCCTCATTTGGTAAGTGCTTACCCTATAAACATGAAGATCTGAGCTCAGATCCCTAGTGGTAATGTAAGTAGCTGGGCATAGTCGCTTATGTCTCAGCTCTATGTAGTGGAAATATGTCAAGGATATCCAGCAGAGCCCAACAGATGAGAAAGCCTATCTTTAAAAACAAGGTAGAGAAAGACTAAGATGAGCACCTAATGCTGACCTCTGGCCTCCACAAGCACACAGACATCCACACACACATGCACATACAAACACTTTCACAAACACATGCACACACTCACATACACATATGAAAGACAGAAAACAAAGAAAGGAAGCCACAGTGCCTCGAGATTCTCTCAAAAAAAAAAAAAAAAAAAAAAAAAAAACTCGATGAGGTAGGCAGTGATTTGCTGGAAGCGTTCCCTGTATAATCTGGCCACCATTCCAAGTGACTGCTTCATTTGCCAGCCTTGTGCTTGTTCTGCATGGTGTGGCCATTTATGTGCTGAAAGAGCCCAACCTCCCCAGACCTCAGCCAGTTTCTTCCTCCCATGAACTGCTAATGAGTGTACAAGCTTGTCCCACCTCCCTTCAGGGGTAACCTTGACATGGGTGGGCCAGGACCCAGAAGAACAGAGTCAGAAGACCAGTTGCCTGATGATTTAATCCACAAGCGACTGGCATGAATGATTTCTTAACACTTCTAGGTCTAATTCTAACAATTTACAAATCTTCCCAGGAGAGCCAGAGAGAGGGGGGAGGGAGGGAGGGAGGGAGGGAGAGAGAGAGAGAGAGAGAGAGAGAGAGAGAGAGAGAGAGAGAGAGAGAGAGGTGCTGTGTCTACCAGAAAATATAAGTGATGGTAAATAATGCAGCCTCAATCCAGACCTATTAGCAGCAGCCTAGAAAGCTAGTTCAGACCTAAATTTCAAAGAAAGGCTTTCCCATAGACTTGTGATAAATTGGGAAGAAGGGGGAGAAGGGGGACTACATAAGCATCTTTATCTAAGCATAACTAACAGCAGATTATCTCTCACCTCTGAGGTTTAAATAAAAGGCAAAGCGAGCTGAGGAAAGCAATTAAGAAGGTTTAATGAGGGTCTGAGGTTTCTCTGCAAGTGATCCTCCAGCTTGAAGGATGAGGAGCAGGAAGAATGCTTCCATCTTGTTTAGTCTATCTGAACACAGATACGCCTGCAGAACTGAACACTGGTCATTTGTGTTTGGATAATTCACCAGTTGCCACTAAGAAATTACCCTAGGGAATGCTCTCTGGGAAGGATGTGGGGGAGGGAGAGAAAAGGACAGGCTGTGTCCCCTCACCTCATTGTTCCAAGCCTGTGCTCATTTGCATAGTCCTCTGAGTTATGAAGTCTTTTCTGCCATTTGGTAGATTGCCATCAAATTTCAAGTGACATGATGCAGAGTAGATTTATGCACCGTGAAGCAGATACTGCAGGGGTTTCATGTGTTTGTGTTTCATTTCCAGTTAACAATACACAGGGGGCTGTCACACTAACAAGGTTTATAATGATTGACTTGTTCGGCCGTATCGAGACCTTTACTTCAATAGAACAGAAGCCTCACCAAACAGGAAATTTATATTTGAACAGATGTCTGTCTCAAAGGGTGGAGCCATATTTCTGCCTGGCTGGGTAAGGAATGAATTGTCCAAAGCACATGGCACAGCTAAGTTCTGGGCAATATGCAGAGTCTGAAGCTCCAGTATCTTACTTTGACAAAATAGAATCCTTTCAAATATGTCTTCCAAAAGAATGTACCAGGCATCACTCAACATGGCCATATGCTTACTTTTAAACATGCATTTACAATTTTAGAAAATGCAAACATCGTATCAGAACAAAAAGAAAGAGGTTTCAGCTCTGTGATTAAGAGCCATTTAAATCTCTATGTTCTAACAAGAATAATAAAACCCACTATCAGAGGTTGCTACAAGGAAGCAACCAAAAAGAACTGGATGTGGTATGGTAACCCATATCTACACCCGCAGAAGGCTGAAACAAGGACTTCATGAGTTCAAGACCATATGCTATATGAAAAGCCATAGTGTTAAAAAAAATCAATGTAAAAAATGTCTTTTAAGAGCTTAGCCCAAAGTTATCTGAGGGATATTTGTTTGTCCAAACACACACAGTTTCTTTATTATGTGGGAGAAAAATTACAATAAGAGAGAAAACATGATGAGATAGAATTATGCAGGGAACAGAAAAAAAGAAACTGTGTTCCTCAAGCCTATTCTATCCAAGGAACCTAAACCATGGGACAGGATGGTCCTTATCAGGACTGTTCCCAAGGCGAACTCGATAAAATTTGCTCATGAGTATTCATATAACTGGTGAGTCAGGGTTTCTATTGCTGCAGTGAAAGACTATGGACAAAGAGCAAGTTGAGGAGGAAAGTGTTTATTTTGATTTTCACTTCCACATTGCTGTTTATCATTGGAGGAAATCAGAACAGGATCTCAAGCAGGGCAGAAACCTGGAGGCTGGAGCCGATGCAAAGGCCATGGAGGAGTGCTGATTACTAGCTTGCTATTTCTTACTTGCTCTGCCTGCTTTCTTACAGAACCCAGGACCACCATCCCAGGGAACCACCCAAGAGTTAGGCCCTTCTCCAATCAACCACTAATTAAGAAAATGCCTTACAACTGGATCTTAGGTAGACTTTTTCTCAATTGAGGTAGCTTTAGTTTATGTGTCGAGATGACATAAAACTAGCCCACATAGATGGAACAAGCATGGTCCTTGTCAGGGACTGCTCCTCTGGGGAACTCAATATAGCTTGCTGATGAGCATTTAGATATGAAAGAGTTAATAGATGTTAAAAATAATGTTTGAGGACTAGGGGTGATGGCTCCAAGACAGCCTGAGTTCAAATCCCCAGTATATATGTGAAAATGGGCATGACCAAGGATCTTGTCTCAAACAAAACAAAACAAAACAGAAAAACAATAAAGCAGGCAAAAACAATAGACATCCACTATTAGCCTGGTATATTTGCACACTTGTGTGTACATAGCACGCACACTCACACATATACATATGCATGCACAAATCGAATAATTTATTCTTGGCTTAGATTTTAAAATGCCTAGATGTGTGCAGAATGAAGAAACAAGTACACAAAGGAGGGAGCAAACCCATTCTTAGACCATCACCTCTACGCTCAGCATTTTCATGAAACTTTTATACACATGCAAAATGAACCACATGACAGAAAGTGCTGGACCCTAATGATACAGAGGGTGGAAGGCAGACTTTATATCCTGACTATACCAATGCTTACAGTAGAGTAGGGCAATGACAAGAGCCATGTAGAAAAGACTGTGAGTCACCTGGAGATGGCCTACCATTTTTCCATGACTGCAAAAGATACACTCTGGGAGGCATGGACTCCAGAGACTTTGCCCCAGCATTGCTTCTTGCTGCTAATATGCCTTTCCTGCCACTAGTCCTTAGCCCAGTGAATCCTGGGAAGCAGTGCACCCTACTGAGCAAATTTCCTGCAGATCAATATGAAGATGTACTTTCATGTAATAATGCTGTTTAGATGAATTGATGGTTTCATAATTCCCGATAATAATTTTATAGAACTCCTGAATTGATTCAAGTAATTTTAAACCCCCGGTAGAATAAAAATCCACAGACGTTCTGTGTTATGAGCTAATCACACTAGGAAAAGAAAATAGACTTGAAACAAATTTACAATCATAGAAAACATTCCTTCTAGGATAGGAATGAGGCTACTAATCTTGGTCATAATGGTTATAAACTAGGGGTGGATATGTTTTGTAGGCACAAGGACAGAAAATCAATGATTGACTAGTTTATCTATACAAGACTTCAAAATAATAAAACACAAAGCAGATGATTTGTCTCTTGACAAAACCTTGCTAACTTGTGACATTAAAAATTATTCTTTTAAACTTATAATAAACTTGTGGTACTAGAAAATAGATAGGAACTATTTAGTCAGGTACTAATATTAATGGAAAAATTGTAAACAATTCTACTGTAACTCCTTAAACCTTATCGACCTATGACATGAACTACTGCTTTAAACTTACTATGAACTAATTAAATGTAAAGGTGTTTTTAAAATTATGTTATCAAGTATCCTGCTGTAATGGTTCTATCTGATAATTTCTATGAGATAATTTTAGTCTGAGAAGATATAAAAACTAAGAACAAAAATAAAGTGGCAATATAGCCATTTTCTGCTTCATCCTGTGTGTGTGTATGTGTGTGTGTGTGTGTGTGTGTGTGTCTGACTTTCTTTCTTTTATTATTTTCTTTCTCTTTTTCTTTCTCCTTTTCTTTTCTTTCTTCTCTGGTTTATTAAGAGTTAACGAACTCAGAGCCTGTCACCTGGCCAGCTAGGGGCCCCTGAATTAAAGAGTAAAGAGCCCAAGTCACTGTTTCTTCTCTTAATCCCCCGCTGCTATCATCAGGAGTTAATTGCCAGAAGCTTTTGGCCTCAGGAAAGCAAGAGAGAGCCAAATTGTCAGAAGCCTTCGGCCCTGGCCTCCAGAACAGTAAGAAGAGTTAATTACTAGAAGCCATCAGTTTTTTGGCCTCAAAATAGCAAGAAAGAAAGAAATAGCCAAAACTCAGCTTTTTGCTGTCCTCAGGCACTGAGTCCCACCTCAAAAGCCTGAACCATGACAGGGCAACAGGAACATTGTGGTTGATGTTATAAGAGTCAAAATGCTCCTTAAGTCTCATTCCTGAGACCTGAGGGACATGCAGGAATCAACAAGACAAAGAGTAGGTCAGCAACAGTCTTAGAGTAAAAGTACTAGCCATTCTCAGAAGAAGACCCAGCAAATGGAATATCATAAATTAAAAAAAAAAAAGACAGTAAGAGTTGTGAAGCACAAGGTTGAGCAGTCTTGTTGTTAATTACTTTGTGTTTTATATGAAATATGAGGACTTGCCCAACTGTTTTTCCTTTAAAATATTATAATGAGGACAGAGTACTGAATGAACCAGAGTAATGAAACAGTATATGTAAGAATGTTGTTATTTTTTATTTTTTATTGGATATTCTCTGTACTTACATTTCAAAAGTTGTTCCCTTTCCCCCAATTCCCATATCCTCTCTCCCTCATCTTGCTTCCATGAAAATGCTTCCTCTCTCAACCATCCTCTCCATCTCAGTGCTTTGGTATTCCCAACACTGGGAAAACACACCTTCACTGGAAAAATGGCCTCTTTTTCCATTGATGCTAGACAATGCTATTCTCTGCTACACATGCACTTGGAGGCATGGGTCTCTTCATGTGTGCTCATTGGTTAGAATTTTAATCTTGGGAGCACTGGAGGGTTTAGTTTGTTGATAATGTTCTTCCCATGGGGTTGTGAACTTTTCAGCTCCTTCAGTTCGTTCTTAAGCTTCTTCATTGGCATTGCCCTGTTTAGTCCAATGGTTAGCTGCAAGCATCCTCAACTGTATCAGTATGACTCTGGCAGAGCCTCTGAGGATGTATCCATATCTGGCTCCTGCCAGTAAGCACTTCTTAGCTTCAGGAATAGAAACTGAGTTCAGTGGCTGTACATGGGGTGGATGCCCAGGGGAGGCAGTCTCTGAGTGATCAATTTTTAGAAGGTACCATGAGCTGCGGAGAAAAAGGTATATTCTTTTGTGTTAGGATGAAATGTTCTATAGATGTCTGTTAAATCCACCTGGTTCATAACTTCTGTTAGTTTCACTGTGTCTCTGTTCAGTTTCTACTTCCATCATCTGTTCATTTTTGACAGCAGGGTGTTGAAGTCTCCCACTATAATTGTGTGTGGTACAACATAAGCTTTGAGCTTTGGTAGAGTTGCTTTTATGAATGTGGATGCACTTGTACTTGGAGAATAGATGTTTAGGATTGAGAATTCATCTTGATAGATTTTTCCTTTGATAAGTAAAAAGTGTTCTTCCTTATCTTTTTTGATAAATTTTGGTTGAAAATCTATTTTATTCCATATTAGAATGGCTACTCCAGTTTGCTTCTTGGAACCACTTGCTTAGAAATTTTTTTTCCCAGCCTTTTACTCTGAGGTAGTATCTGTCTTTGTCGCTGAGATGTTTTCTGTATGCAGTAAAAAGTTGGATCCTGGTTACACATCCAGTCTGATAGTCTATGTCTTTTTATTAAGGAATTGAGTCCACTGATTTTAAGAGACATTAAGGAATAGTGATTGTTGTTTCCTGTTATTTTTATTGTTAGAGGTTGAATTATATTTGTGTGCTTTTTTTTTCTTTTGAGTTTCTGCAAGAAGATTATTTTCTTGCTTTTCCTAGGGTGTAGTTTCCCTACTTGTGTTGGAGTTTTTCATTTATTATTGTTTGTATGACTG
The DNA here is from genome assembly GCF_963924665.1 of Micromys minutus. Taxonomy (NCBI): domain Eukaryota; kingdom Metazoa; phylum Chordata; class Mammalia; order Rodentia; family Muridae; genus Micromys; species Micromys minutus. Next base: position 5,997,728 of record NC_137958.1, read on the forward strand.
GGTTTGTAGATAGATATTATGTGAATTTGGTTTTCTCCTGTAATATCTTGGTTTTTTTCATCTATGGCAACTGAGAGTTTTGCTGGTTATAGTAGCCTAGGCTGGCATTTGTGTTGTCTTAGGATATTCATGACCTCTGTCCAGGGTCTTCTAGCTTTCATAGTCTCTGTTGAGAAGTCTGGTCTGCCTCTATATGTTACTTGTTATTTTTCCCTTGCTGCTTTTAGTATTCTTTCTTTGTTTTGAATGTTTGGTGTTTTGACAGGAGGAATTTCTTTTCTGGTCCAATCTATTTGGAGTACTGTAGGTTCCTTATATGTTCATGGACATCTCTTTCATTAAGTTAGAGAAATTTTTTTCTATGATTTTGTTATAATATTTAGTGGGCCTTTTAGTTGGGAGTCTGCTCTCTTCTACACCTATTATCCTTAGGTTTGGTCTTCTCTTTGTATCCTTGATCTCCTGGATATTTTGATTAGGAGCTTTTTGATTTTTGCATTTTCTCTGAGTGATGTGTCAATGTTTTCTATGGTATATTCTGCCCCTGAGAGTCTATCTTCCATCTCTTGTATTCTGCTGTTAATGCTTACATCTATGACTCCTGATCTCTTTCCTAGATTTTCTATCTCCAGGGTTATCTCCTTTTGTGATTTCTTTATTGTTTTTATTTCCATTTTCAATTCAATTGTCTTTTTAGTTGTGGTTTCCTGAAGCTTTTTAATTGATTTTTGTGTTTCCTCTTTAAGGATTTCTACTTGTTTACTTATGTCTCCTGGTTCTCCTGCATTTCTTTAAGGGAGTTAGTTATTCATATGTTTCTCAAGGCCATCCATCATCATAATGAGATATGATTTTATGTCAAAAATCTTGGTTTTCTGGTATTTTGGGATAGCCACTACTTGCTGTGGTGGGAGAACTGGGTTCTGATGTTCCCTGGTTGTATTGGTTTCTGTTGCTTAGGTTCTTGCACTTGTCTCTTGTCATCCTGTTATCTGTGATGCTAGATGATCTTGTGGTCTCTCTCTGGAGCTTGTCTCTCCTGTAGGTTTGTGGGTCCATGGGCTCAGGAGAAAGATTGCTCCTGGGTGTTCAACTCACTGTGGGTAGGCTGTGAATTCCAATGGTGGAGGGCTGGTTCTGACTCTGGGCACAGATGAGAGCCAGAACAGTCTGTTCCCAAGCAGCCAGTATACCTGCACCCCTATAGTTCCCAGTGGTCCCTCCCCAGATAGAAGATGAGAGAATGTGGGGTCTTACCTGTGCGCTAAGCAGGGAGAGTACTCCTGAGACTTCTCTGTGTGCTCAGTAATCTTTGGGTAGGCTGTGAGTCCCAATGGTGGTGGGCTGGCTCTGGCTCTGACTCAGAGAATGTTATTTTTAAAAAGATACAATTTAGGGAGTATCAACTGGTCAGCTCTGAAATCATATTCATACAAGTAATAGTATATGGACTGAGCAGGTTGCATATATTTATCTATTTAGGAATATGTAGGAGTATAAAACAACTATTAAAGAATAAGAGACCATGAACTTTCGAGAGAACTAGGGAAAATCTGTGAGAAGGACTGCAGGAATGAAAGGGAAGAAAGTATAACTTTAATTTCAAAGCATAAAAGTAAATTTTAAAAGTTGCAGGATCTGAAAAGATGAGTAATTAGGGGCACCTACTGTTCTTGCAAAAGACTTAGTACCTATATGATATCTCGCAATGGTTTGCAACAATCTTCTGGTACTAGTCACGCATGCACACACAAACATTTCCTGTTAGTGTCACCATATTGTGTGCATGTGGTGTGTGAGTGTGTGTGTGTGTGTGAGCGTGTGTGTGTATGTGTGTGTGTGTGTATGCATGTCAATGTTGATATCTCAAACCTATTATTCAAGATTAGAGGCAAGAGGACCATGAGTTTGAAGCCATTGAAGCCAGCCTGAGCTCTCTCTCTCTCTCTCTCTCTCTCTCTCCATCCCTCCCTCCTTCCTTCCCTCCTCTTTGATCTATCTATATTAAACACACACACACACACTATGGCAACCCTAACAGAAATGTTCTTGGTTTGCACTAAAATGCAGCTTGGAAGTAGCATTGATAAACTTGAATTCAAATGGTCATTTTCTGGGAACCACAGGAGACTTACAGTGGTAGCATCCCCTGAATGGTGTTTATCAAAGGAATGATATATACCAAAGTCAGAATTGATTGAGAATGGAAGGAAACAGTAGTCTTGTGTTTAATTTTGGACAAATTTTGGTTGTTATCACTACAATGTCTAAAACTCAAAACAGAAATCAAACATATGAATTCAAGCATGACTAGTAACTACAGCTAAGGAATGGTGCAGACATGTACAAGAAACATAGAAGAGAGCCCTGCTTTGCTATGTAGGTCAAGGGGAATGGGAAGAAAATCCCAATGGGATGTGAGGAATATAAGGTGCTTGGTGCTAGGGAAGTAAAGAAGAGAAAATAACTCTGTGAACAGGGAGGTTAGTAAGGATATGCAGAAGAGGAAGCCTAGTGTGCTGCTGGTATGCATGTAGATCAATGCAGCCATTAGGGAAACCAACACAGTGATCCCAAAGCTCGTATAAATAAAATAAATTTTGGTAGCACAACTGCCATTCTGGTCCTTGAGAAATAGAGAGAGAAGCATGAAGGTTGATGGTCATTCTCAGTCATTTAGCAAGCTTGAGACGTGAAACTACCTGAAACCCTGTCCAAAAAAAGGTTGGGAGGAAGAGAAGAAGAAAGAGATGGTAAAATGGTTTAGTGAATAAAAGGTACTTCCCCGCAAGCCTGCTAACCTGAGTTTAGTTCCTAAGATCTACATGATAGAAGAGGATTGACTCCTTAAAATTGTCCTCTAACTTCCGTAGACATTGGTTGCTTGTGTAAACCCATAAACATAACACACACACACACAAACATACCTCAAATAACTAATTTTATTTAAATTTTTGTTAATTTTAATACAGTTTAATTGTGGGTAGGTGGGTGGAGCATAGTGTGCTTGTAAGTCAAAGGACAAATTATAAAGGTGGTTCTTTCTTTTCACCATGTGTCACCAGGGATCACCACCTCACCAGCCTTTAAATGTTTTGTTTTGTTTTGCTTTGCTTTGTTTTGGTTTAAGAAGGAAGAGAGCTCAAATACACAAGCAAAGAAAAACTGCATAATACTGGACATAGACAAGGAGAAATGCAGTATTCAGTCAGAGGATGCAAACGGCCAAATGCATAAATTGGACCGATTTAGAGATGTACAACCTCAGGTCTAATAACTAATTAATAATAATAATATAGGGATTTATTAAACAAACAGATTTTAGCTATTCCTATCACCAAAAATTAACTAGATGACATAGATGGTAGATATATTAATCTGCTTATGTAGGACAATCATTTTACCATCTGTAACAGTAAGCTGTAAACCTCAAATATGCCCAACAAAATATATCTTACAATAGTCATTAGTGCTGAGTATCATTACAAAGCAAAATGAGAACTAAAATTAGTCCACAAAGGGCCCTCCTTAGCAATTTTGCTATAATGAAGTTGTGGAGAAAGAAGCCAGGTAGAAGAGGGTAGGGAAGATTGAAGCCTGTGAACAGGCATGGACTGAGCCCATGTAGCTTTTACTGTGTTTGCAAAAGCAAGAACCAAGAACAGGAGAGGGAGAGGACCTTGAACTTCTCATCCAACTTCTTACCAGAAGAACAAAATATGCAATGAGATTATTTTCTTTCACCAGCCTCATCTCCAGATTTCCATGGCCTGTGACAAAGGGATCTGAGGTAATAAAATGAGGCGGGTGTCATAGTATCAACAAAGTGAAAGAAAACAGATCTGTAGGAGGCAGAGAGAACAGAGTGGAAGAGGAAGGGAACCATGGACCATTCTGGCTTTTGTTCAGTTGTAAATAAAAATGGTGAACCAGCTTGGAAGCACTTGGAGAACTGCTTGCCAAGTCTGTAGAAGTGTGAAATGTTCATTTCTCTTGGCACATTTGGAGTGAAAATTTGACTTGGTCCTGGCAGTTTTCATCTCTGGGGCCCTCCAACACCTATCAGAGGTAAAGATTTCCCAAAGAAAAATCTGCGGTGGATGATAACACAGTTGTTTAAGAACATCTTTAGAGAAAAATCCTAAATACTGCGGTTCCCTCCAGATGCCTGAGAGACTACAGAGTGATACCATGAGAATCAGCCTGAAGATGCTCCTTAGACATTTAGAGAGGGCAACCACTGCAAGGTTCTAAGACTCTGCCACAAACATTCAACAACAGGAGCCTACTGTACTCTGTGGATTACACAGCAAAGCCAGGAAAGTGAATAAACTGTAGACTAGACAGGTGTGAGTGGCTTATTGGCGGTTTCTATATTTAAAAAAAAAAAAAAAAGATGAACTAGGATCCAGGCTATTTCTCAACACCAAACAAGGCCTGCTCTGCAACAAATATCACTCAGCCCAAAAGGGCTAAGTCATCACTATCATCACAGCTATAAGAGCATCCTTTATCCCATGGTCTCAAGTCAGGACTTCTTCCACTTCATAAAATACTGAGTAATTCAAAACTTTGTCTGCTGTAGTCACTGAGTAGTACTCAGCACAGATTATGCAAATTATGTTTATCCAGCACAGATTATGCAAGGTGAATAGGCCCACATGCTATGTGGGTGCAAAAGATATGCCTGAGCCCATAACCCCACTGTACCTGTACTTGCTGGGCTGGCTCAGAGGGGTTTTCTGATGCTGATGTTGGTGAAGCAGGAATGAAAGAGTAGTTGACACTTATGGAGTAGAAATATATAAGAGAAGGAACGTGTTTTGTCTGTTCACTATCAACAGAGTGTTATGGAAAAGATTATAATCCTATGATTGCACTACATAATTAAAACCCACTTGAGGAAACCTAGAAACTATCAACCTACCATTGAACTCTCAGGTCAGACAAACTACAGCTGAACCCCAGTCCTACTACTTGTTAACTGTATGTCCTTGGCTGGCTACTTAACTTCCCTGCACCCATGTCCTCCCCTGTGAAGAGTAAAAAGTTGTCAAAGGACACTGATTCCTTGCCCTAGGGCCCTAGCCTCTGCAGGTAATTACTCCCGGAAGTTTCTTGAGATTTGAGTTCCCAAAATAACCACAGAAGGTCCAGATGAGCTCTGTGGAATGTTTCTACGCCCTAGGTGTGCCCCGGTGTACGGATAAAAAATGTATGATTCTTCCCCTTTGAATTTCCTCATTCTCCCCCTGTCCTCCCCTCATTTGTGGTTTTTGCCTTTATAAGCCGGTTACAAGTTCAGGCCGGGGTCGAACTCCTCTACCCCTGCGTGGTGTATGAGTCTCGACCCCAGCATGCTGGCCTGAGATCTCACTCTATTTCACTTTCAATAAACTTCCTCGTGCGATTGCAGCAAGTCTGGTCTCGGTGCCTCACTGGGTGCGCGCCTCTCCTGAGATTTGAGTGAGGGTCTCCCTTCGGAGGTCTTTCACATGCTTAACAGAAAGCAGTAAACCCACTCTGACTGCAAGAGTTAATGCCCGTGGAGTCCCTCTAATTGTGTCTGACATGTAGCAAAATCTCATCAAAAGTTGACTTTTGCCATTACCAAAAGGTGGTTTTGCTCCAGCACGGTTAGTATATAATCATGAAGTGGAAGGTGCTTTTATTTGCTTCACCACTTCATTGAAACAGAGACATCAGTTCTAGATTCTCTCAGAGAGCTCACAGTTTATGTTTTAATGTGGTAAGCAAGTTCAAGTTCTGAAAAGAGAGTACTATAAAACACTAAAAAGAAAGAAAAGAAAAATACAACCCATACTGAGGTCTTTTGAAAAGCTATACCTTCCTCAAAAAAACAGTGTGTATGTGTAGATATTGTGGGTGCCACGTGAGGTCCTTGCCTTCTACCTCAATTGAGTCAGAGTTCCTTGTTGTTTCCCATTGCATAAACCATGTTAGGTGCCATGAGCTTCCATGATTTGTAGAATCACTGGGATCACAGATACTGTTGTGTCTGGTTTTACACAGACTTTTGGAATTCTAACTCAGGGCTTCTCACATTGACAGCATTTTACCTACAGAGCCATCTCCTCCTAAGCAAACTTTGAAGAACATGTAGAAATGAACCAGTTAAAGAAGAAATGCAAAAAAAAAAAAACTGGGAAAAATAAAAAAGTACAATGTTAATACCCATATGGTATGTCTTCACAATTGACAAATTTTTCACTAAATTAAATTTAGCTAATGAAAACTGAGTAGCAATTGGTCCAAAATGTGGAAACATGAGTAACATAATACCAGTGAAGGTCCTGCAATTGCCTGAGGATTGCTTAATTAAGTTTACAGACACATCTTTGTCTGTCCCAAACTACAAAAGGATAGGCAAAGCTGCCCCGGCTAAGTGGAGAAGCAGCTAACAGGGGAAAAAATGAGCTTGCTGAGCAGAGAGAGGCAGGAAGGAGAAAGGTGGGATGGAGGATGCTGGCTCGCTAATCACTCCTTGCCCTTCTGCTTGGGGTTACTCGTACTAATAAGGATGTCTATTCACAATACTAACACTGCTTATGAGAATGTGCTTAATGTGTATAAAAGGACTGTGCCATGCACCTCACACTTCCAAAAACACAAGAGTCTCATACTGAACAAATATGGCTTTGCTGGCCAAGGAAGAATCAGCTACTGCATAACTGCCTATTTCTTCCCAGATTAAATTAAATAACTGCTGAGCCAACGGCTATGAACAGCGTCTCACTTAAGCAGTATCATCATTTACAATAGACAATGAAATCTGTTGGCTATTGCCGTGTGTTTGGTTTTGCGTCTTTGTTTCGTGCATCTCCTCTCTCTTACTTGTTTTGTTAACTCAAGTGCATTTTGCATTATACACAAGACAGCTATTTCAGCGTAAGCACTCTTGAATCATTCCAGTCTCACATTCAGGAGGCAAAAGAAGGACTGAAAGTAAAACAAACCCTGGAGTTTCCTTTCTGCTGCACAGTGCACCTTAACATCCCCTGGGCATCAAGCACCACTTTATCTCCAGGCAAATTCAGTTTCAAACCAATTCCTGTCAATAACAGACTCTCATGAATCAGTTTTAATGTTGATCATAGGTACATCTCAAAAAAAAAAAAAAAAAGTGGACTTAAGGGTCTTTAAAGTATTACTCTAGTTCCCTGTGATTTCCTCTTGCTAGGCACAAGTTTCTCCTAGAATAACAAAATCAATTCACTCTGACCACAATTCCTAGATGGCCTGAATGTGTACCCACAGGTCCACCTGCGTGTGCTTCCACAGATCCACATGTCCTCTGATCTACTTACTGCTGCTGCCAAAGGCAATGGAAACCAAGTCAGCTTCCACTCAACACAAAGCATCAAAAACACAACATCAATAAAACCTTGATGTTTGCAGAACCTTAAGGTCATTCTGAGTGTTTGTGTTGATTATCACTGATATTTTTAAGCATGTGTGCATCTGATCCGTTCCAAGAATAAAACAACCATTAGAAAGACAGAAATATTAAACCAGCAACAAAAGCCAGTTAAAAACTTTGATTGCTTCTTGCTTCATACTCTTTTACAAATGTGTAACATTTGCCTTTAACTGGTATCTATTTTGTTTAGTGAGAAATTGCTTAATATTTATCTCATTTGAATGTATACTCCAAATGTTTCCAGAACCAATTCATTCTCATCAAGGGTTTTATGCAATAGCTCTTCCGCACCCCATCTCTCAACTCACACCTTAAAATGAAAAACATGGCCAGCACAAACATGCCATAAAGAAATATTTCTCCAGAAGTCTTCAGAGATGGCTGGTAGAATCTCAGTGTCTCCTCATATATCCACCATTGTACCTTCCAGCAAGTTAAAACACAAGACTCCAGAGGAAGAAATGTGTTTTGCCAATATATTCCCCAGGGGACATTTCAAATGTTAATCACTTTTTCTTTAGAGAACTGCTGTTCATTTGGAAGGAAGAGCTTTCTCATTGTATTCAAAATAATCCCCAAGCAACTCAAGGACTACAATAAGATAATTCTCAGAAGGCTCTGAGAAGATACAATTGAAAGACAAAATGACAGGACCCCCTCTAGGGCAGCAAACAATAGGAGTGGGCTCAGAGCTACTATCCCTGCCCCTTTAGAAAGGGGAACAAAATAATGCTTGCTTTCCTTAATTTGTGGCTTTATTTACTAACCCTACATTTGATAGATGTCTAATATCCAAAATATAGAAAGAATTTTAAAAGTTAACCTCCAAAAAAACCAAATAACCCAATTTAAAAGTGGGGTACAGAGCTAAACAGAGAATTCTCAACAGAGGAATCTCAAATGGCCAAGATAAACGTAAAGAAATGTTCAACATTCTTTGTTATTAAGAAAATGCAAATCGGGGCTGGAGAGATGGCTCAGAGGTTAAGAACACTGACTGCTCTTCCAGAGGTCCTGAGTTCAATCCCCAGCCACCACATGGTGGCTCACAACCATCTGTAATGGGATCTGTTACCCTCTTCTGGTGTGTCTGAAGACAGTAGCAGTGTACTCATATGCATAAAATAAATAAATCTTAAAAAAAAAAAAAAAAAAGAAAATGCAAATCAAAACAACTCTGAGATTTCACCTTACACTAATCACAATGGCTAAGATCAAAACTTCAAGGGACACCACAGGCTGGCAAAGATGTGGAGCAAGGGAAACACTCTTCCATTGCTGGTGGGATTGCAAACTTGTACAACTGCTCTGGAAATCAATCTGACCGTTCCTATGAAAATTAGAAACAAATTTACCTGAAGACTCAGCTATACCATTCCTGGGCAAAAATACCTAAAAGATGCTACATCATACTACCAAGACACCTGGCCCACCATATTCATAGCAGCCTTGTTTGTGATGGCCAGAAACTAGAAACAACCCAGATAGCCCTCAACCAAAGAATGGATACCAAAAAATGTGGCTCATTCCCACAGTGGAATCCTATGCAGCTAATAAAACCAAGGACATAGCGAATTTTTCTGGCAAATGGATAGAACTAAAAAATATCATCTTGAGTGAGGTAACGCAGACCCTAAAGGACAGGCATGATATTTGTTCACTGATGAGTAGATATTAGCCATAAAGTACAGAATACCCATGATAAACCCCACAGACCCAAAGAGGTTAAAGAAGGAAGGCCCAAGTGAAGATGCTTGGGTCACACTTAGAAGGAGGAACAAGAGAGTCATAGGAGGCAGAGGGAGGGAAGGAACTGGGTGGGAGAGGAGGGTAGGAAAGGAAAGAGAAGGCAGGATCAGGAATGGAAAGAGACAGAAGACAGGCTGAATGAAAATCTGCAACAGTGGGGAGGGAGGGTCCAGGATAGGAAACGCTCCCAGGAGTCAATGTGGGTGACCATAGCCAAGATGCCTAACAGTGAGGGATATGGAATGTAAAGAGGCCACCAGCTGTAGCAAAGCAGGATCCCCAATGAAGGGAAAAGCACACCAAGCCACCCACAAGACTTTCAACCCAAAATTAGTCCTCTTTAAAAGAAATGCAGGGATGGAGCAGACTGAAGGAAAGGCCAACCAATAACTGACCCAACTTGAAACTTATCCCATGAGCAAGCAAGAATCCCTGACACTATTAATGATAATCTGTTATGTTTTCTGACAGGAGCCTAGCATAATTGTCCTCTGGGAGGCTCTACCCAGCATCAGACAATGCAGATACCTATAGCCAAATATTGTCCAGAGTCAAGGAACCTATGGAAGAGCTGGGGAGAAAGTGGAAGGCCCTGAAAGGGAAGGGAACCCCACCTGATGAACAACAGAGTCAACTCTCCTGAACCCCTGGGAGATCTCAGAGACTGAGCCACCAATGAAAGAACATACATGTGCTAAACCAAAGCCCTAAGCACATATATAGCAGACATTCTGCTTAACCTTCATTCTGGCTGCCTTGTCTGGCCTACGTGGAAAAGGATGCACCTTGTCTGACATAAACTTGATGTTCCAGGGTGGGAAGATACCTGGCAACCACCCTTTCAGAGGAGAAGAGGGCATAGTAGAAATGGCTCTGTGAAGAGGGGACTAGGACAGGGAGGAACATTTGGGGTGTAGGTAGACAGACAGACAGACAGACAGACAGACAGACAGACAGACAGACAGATAGATAGATAGATAGATAGATAGATAGATAGGAGGCAGATTGATGATAGGTAGGTAAGCAGATGACAGACAGACAGACAGGAAGGCGGAGAGTCAGGCAGACAGACAGACGGACAGACTTTTCTCCCTCTCTCAATAGTCACTGATTAGTTATAGCTCTTTATGTAAGGTGAAAACATATGAGCTCACCCTCAACAAAGAGTATGTTAGCTGGTGTTCTCATTACTCCGGTCTTGTTTAGGTAACCATATTGTTGAAATTTTGTGGATATAGCTTCCTGTTCTATATAGAAGACTCAGTCTCCGGGCAGATTCTGGTCCTCTAGCTCTTACAGACAACAGGGATCTTAGCTCTACATATTGTCACACATACAACTTGATAAAAATGCAAAAGTGACAAAATAATTTTTAACTTTTTTTTATTAGATACTCTGTATTTACATTTGAGATGTTATCCATTTACCCCACCCTGCTCCCATCACCCCTCCCCCTCCAGTTGCATTCACAAAGGTGCACTCCCTTCTGATCCCCCTCTCCACCCCATTGCCTTGTCATTCCCCTGCATTAGGATAGCATGCCCTGTGTGGAACAAAAGCCTCTTCTCACATAAATACCAGACACTGCTATCTTTGGCTACATATACCACTGGATCAATAGGTCTCCCAACCTGCGCACAGAGCTTGGTGTTTTACTGCATCGGAACATTGGAGAGTTTGGTTGGTTGATAAGGTTCTTATCTTCCCATGAAGTTGCAACCCTTTTCAGCTCCTTAGGTGCTTTCTTTAGCAACTTCATTGGGATCCCCGAGGTCAGAACCAAGGTTAACTGCAAACATGTTCATTTGTATCTGTATGACTCTAGCATAGTCCCTGAGGGGGCATCTCTGTCTGGTTCCTGCCAGTAAGTACTTCTTGGGATCAGCTATACTGCTTGGATTTGGTAACTGCATGTGTGGTGGATCCCAAGGTGAGGAGGCTTCTGAGTGACCCTTTATTCAATCCCTTTTCCTCTATTTGACCTTGCATTTCCTCCCATGAGAATTTTGTAATCATTTGAAGAACTGAGGCATCCCTATTTTGGCCTTCCTTCTTTTGAGCTTCATAATGTCTGTAAATTGTTTCTTGGGTATTGGGTATTCAGAGCTTTCTGGGGCTAGTATCTGCTTATCAGTGAGTGCATACCATGTGTGTTCTTTAGAACTGGGTTACCTCATTCAGGATGATAGTCTCTAGTTCCATCCATTTGCCTATGAATTTCATGAAGTCATTGTTTCTAATAGCTGAGTAGTACTCCATTGTGTAAATGTGCCACATTTTCTGTATCCATTCATCTGTTGATGGACATCTGGATACTTTCCAGCTTCTGGCTATTATAAATAAGGCTGCTATAAATGCGGCGGAGCATGTGTCCTTGTTATATGTTGAAGCATCTTTGAGGTACATGCCCAGGAGTGGAGTGGCTAGGTATTCAGGTTCAATTTTCTATGGAACCACCAGATTGATTTCCAGAGGAGTTATACCAGCTTACAAAGAAACCATCCATGGAGAAGTATTTCTCTTTCTTTACATTCTCGCCAGCATCGCTGTCACCTGAGTTTTTTTAACTTAGCCATTCTAACATGTGTGAGCGGGAATCTCAGGCCTGACTTGCATTTTCCTCCTAATTAGGGATGTTGAGCATTTCTTTTGGTGCTTCTCAGCCATTCCGTGTTCCTCAGTTAAGAACTCTTTGTTTAGCTCTGTATGTCATTTTTTAAAAGGATTATTTCATTCTCTATAGTCTAGCATTCTGAGTTCTTTGTATATATTGGATTCTAGCCCTCTATCAGATATAGAATTGGTAAATACCCTTTCCCAATCTGTAGGCTGCTGTTTTGTCTTCTTAACAATGCCCTTACAAAAGCTTTGTAATTTCATGAGCTCTTCGTTATGTTGATTCTTTGTATAGTTACTTTTATCTCTATATGGTTGATTTCTGCTCTGAGTTTGATTATTTCCTGCCATCTACTCCACTTGGGTGTATCTGATTCTTTTCGTTCTAGAGCTTTTCAGCTATGCTGTCAAGCTGCTAGTGTATGCTTTCTCCAGTTTCTTTTTGGAGGCACTCAGAGCTACAAAGTTTCCTCTCAGTACTGCTTTAATTACATCCCATAAATTGGGTATGTAGTGGTGTCATTTTGTTAAATTCTGAAAAAATCCTTGATTTCTTTATTTATTTCTTGACCAAGCTATCATTGAGCAGAGCATAGTTGAGCTTCCATGTGTATGTGGGTCTTTTGTTGTTTTTGTTGTTATTAAAGACAAGCCTTATTCCATGGAGTATTTTGGTCTTCTTGTATCTGTTAAGGCCTGTTTTCTGACCAACTATATGGTCAGTTTAGGAGGAAGTACTGTAAGGTACTGAGAAGAAAGTAGATTCATTTGTTTTTGGATGAAATATCCTGTAGATGTCTGTGAATTCCTGTTGGTTCATATCCTCTTCTAGTTTTGCTGTGTCTCTGTTCAGTTTCTGTCTCCATGATCTGTCCATTGAAGAGAGTGGAGTGTTGAAGTCTCCCACTACTATTGTGTGTTGTGTAATATGTGCTTTAAACTTTAATAGAATTTTTCTTATAAATGTGGGTTCCCTTGTATTTGGAGCATAGATGTTCAGGATTGAGAGTTCATGTTGATAGATTTTTCCTGTGATGAGTAAAAAGTGTTTTTCCTTGCCTTTTTTTGATAACTTTTGGTTGTAACCCTATTTTATTTGATATTAGAATAGCTACTCTAGCTTTTTTCCTAGGCCATATGCTTGGAAAGTTTTTTCCCAGCCTTTTACTCTAAGGTAGTGTCTGTCTTTGTCTCTGAGATGAGTTTCTTGTAGGCAGCAAAATGCTGGATCCTATTTGCATATCCAGTCTGATAGTCTATGTCTTTTTATTGGGGAATTAAGTCCATTGATGTTAAGAGAAATTATGGAATAGTGAATTTTTTTTCCTGTAATTTTTGTTGTTAGAGGTAGACTTATGTTTGTGTGCTTTGCTTCTTTTGTTTTTTGCTTTGTTTTGTTTTGTTTTGTTTTGTTTTTTTGCTTGATTATATATTTTTTTGCTTTTCCTTGGGTGTAGTTTCTTTCCTTATGATGGAATTTTTCCATTTATCATCCTTTGTAGGGATAGAATTGTGGACAGATATTGTGTAAATTTGGTTTTTTCCTGTAATATCTTGGTTTCTCCATCTATGGTGATTGAGAGCTTTGCTGTATATAGTAACCTGGGCTGGCATTTGTGATCTCTTTGGGTCTGTATGATGTCTGTCCAGGATCTTCTAGCTTTCATAGTCTCTGTTGAGAAGTCTGGTGCAATTCTTATTGGCCTACCTTTTTATATTACATGACCTTTTCCCCTTACAGCTTTTAGAATTCTTCCCTTTTTTAGAATATTCTGTGTTTTGACTGTTATGTGTCAGGAGGGGTTTCTTTTCTGGTCCAATATATTTGGAGTTGTGTAGGCTTCCTGTATGTTCATGGTCATCTCATTCTTAAGGGCAGGAAAATTTTCTTCTATGATTTTTGTTGAAGATATTTACTGTGCCTTTTATTTAATATTCTTCACCTCTTCTATACCTATTATCCTTAAGTTTGGTCTATTCATTATGTCCTGAATCTCCTGAACATTTTGGGTTAGAAAGGTTTTTGCATCTTCCCTGACTGTTTTGTTTATGTTTTCTATGTTGTTTTGGCCCCTGAGATCCTCTCTTCTATCTCTTGTAGTCTGTTGGAGAAACTTGCATCTGTAACTCCTAATTTCTGGTTTTTGGTTTTCCATTTCCAGGGTTGTCCCTTTTTGTGTTTTCTTTATTGTTTTTATTTCTGTTTACAGTTCCTTTATCTGTTTGGTTGGGTTTCCATGTAGTTCTTTGAGTGATTTTTTTCTGGTTCTCCAGTATTTGTTTAAAGGAGTTATTTATGCACTTCTCCAAGATCTCCATCATCATCATGAAATATGATTTCAAGTCTAAGTCTTGTTTTTCTGGTGTGTTTGGCATACCACTACTTGCTGTGGTGAGAGAGCTGGGTTCTGATGTTGCCAGGTTGTCTTGGTTTCCATTGCTTAGGCTCTTTCACTTTCCTCTTGCCATCTTGTTATTTGTGATAGGTGATCTTGTTGTATCTGTGTGGAGCCTATCTCTTCTGTGTATCCTTCAGGTGAAGATGGAAAGCATTCCTGCCACTCTTTCAGGCTCCCAGGGACCCTTCCACTCAGGATAGAAAGCATTGCTGCTGCTCTTCCATGCTCCCAGGGACCGGTGTGTCGGTGGATCAGGTCTGGCCTTGCTTGCGCCAGAAGTGTACACCTCCGTTCAGTTTCGTGGCTTGAACCATGAAAGCTCTATGCAGCTTTTTCCAAAGTAGAACATGGGTAAAAGAAGTTGACTCACCCTTCTGCTTAGAATGGAAAGTGTTCTTGCCACCCTTCTGAGCTCCCAGGGACCCTTCTTCTTAGGATGGAAAGTGTTCCTGCTGCTCTACTGAGCTACCAGGGACCTGTCGACGAAAATAATTTAACTTTATTTTAATAATCACCAAGATACTTAGGCAATTCATAACTAAGCAGTCATTTTGAAGCATAGATTTATTTAAACTTATTTGCAGCTCATCCCGATGTTTTTTTATTGTGTTTTCTGGTCCAAGGAGTTTAGAAAGCCTAAAAATCGAGGCCTTCTTTGGAAAAGAACAACTCACAAAAACATTGATTTTTCATTTTATTTGTTCAGCCTAGTTTTCTTTAAGTTACTTGAGCTCTCCCTTTTTCAATGTCTGTCTCTGAGTTTCCCATAAAATGTACCATAATAAATAATAATAAATAAACTATAAATGCTGTGTAGCAAACACTGACTTAGGATTTCAATGACTTGAAAAGTTAAGAATGTTGACTAGAGCTGGAGAGATGGCTCAACAATTAAAAAGACTGACTATTCTTCCAGAGGTCCTAAGTTCAATTCCCAGCAACCATATGGTAGCTCACAACCATCTGTAATGGGATCTGATGCCCTCTTCTGGTGTCTCTGAAGACAGCAATGGTGTAAAAAAAGAATGATGACTGCCTGAATATTACTTTGTTCAAGAATGTTGACTGCTGAATATTACTTTGTTCTTAATGTTTAGGGTTTCCTTCACAGAGATGAATTTATTACCCAAAAAACTGAGTGTGTGTGTGTGTGTGTGTGTGTGTGTGTGTGTGTGTGTGTGTTTTCAATTTCCAGTCATCATGCTCTAGATCTACTAACATGTACAGTATGAACCTTCTTTAAGAGGGCCATACCTATGCTCTGATGTATGTCTTACTTTTTTTTCAATACCCCTCTCAACCTCTATGCTGAAGGTCAGTAATGAAATATCTCTAAAGAAATCCCAGCTCTTTATACTGGCTAATTCTAAAGTGCTTTTCTCCAGTGAAGGTACAAACCATGCATTGTCCAGGTCAACACTGTAAAGATGAACAGGAAATTCTCTGGCTGCTGAGGTTGACAGTGCAGAACTGTGCCTCCATCGCTGTCATTGTTGGTGAGTTTTCCACACTCTCCCTTAGCTGCTCTGCTCGACTTTTGGCTTGCATATTTCACTTGTCTCTCTTTTGCCAGTTTTTGGCCAAAGACCCAAGTAATGATTAATGAGTGTCAGTGGTGCCAAAAATAGAAATTCTCTAGAGAAATCTGTACCAGTTCATCAGTCAGATCGAATAGCACATGGCTTGCCTAAGAGAAACCAACCTATTTGGGGTGAGAGTAAAAGAAACTATTCCCCATTGGAGCATATTCTAGATTCAAAGCATATTAGAAATAACAGGCTCGTTATAAAATCTCCTGATCCTACAAACTAAAAGGTGTCCACTATAGCCCCTATTTCTCTACTGTCCACAAACTCTGCAAACACCTCAGTCCTTTATTACCATGTTGCTTTATCTCCCAGTGAGACTTGATTTTTCCATCTATAATTCAGGATTCTTCACTATATGATGTTTTCAGGAAGAGACATTTCTAACATTCAGGGCCAAAATAGGTGAAACCCAAACGTTTTATGTATCTATGTCTTTGTACTTTGCACTGGATGGAACTTTGACATCTGATCAAGGTGACAATCTCAGCATGAGTAAACAGATTACACTGTATGGACCTATTGTACTTGATCCTGGAAGGAACTTGATGTAAGTACCTCAGGTCTCTCCTCTCTCCCTCTCCCACTCTTCCACTTCCCCTCCTTCTTTCTCTCCTCTTTCATTCCATTTTTCTTATGTATAATAATGGGATATAGGGCTTAACCTCACTATAAATTAAAAAATCAAAACCTTTTGTCCAAAATAACACTGAAAAAAATGTGCTTTCATCTTTCTATCTGTCAGGACATCTTCCTCTGTTCTGTTTATCTGCATAACAATTTCACCTTTCAATCTTCTGTACCACTGAGTCATCTTTACATCTCATAGGAATATAAACTATACTATATTTTTACTGGGTACTTAGAGTTTATGTAATTTTTAATATGGTGTCAAGGCAAGTGGATGCTATTGGGAGATTAGGTGGTCTCTGAGAAAGTGTTGACAGTCTGTGGCTAGAGACTTACCTGGGGTTCTGGTTAACAATTTCCACCGTATTCCCACCCACAATTCCAGGTGAAGCATGCTGTTCTACCAGAGACCATGATGTCATCCAGAACTCCAGGTAAGCCCCTTACTGTCGAACCACCAAAACTTTCTCTAAGCCAGCCCACCCTCCTTCTAACAGCATCTGCTTTCTACATACCCAGGCCCACAACTCTAGTAGAACCCCTGTTTTTATAAGAGGCTATGCCAGTTCCCAGAACCCTGGTGACACTATAAGCACTCAGAACACTAGAGATCACTCAGGCTGCCAGAAACCCAGGAGAGGACTCATTGACCACCAGAACTAAGGCCAGAAGACCAGAGAAGACATAAGAACCAAGAGGGAAAATATTCATCCAACAAAGACAAGCTCAGAAATTGGTACCTAAACCTATGATTACTCAAACTCAGATGCCTAGAGACCAATGTAAGAACACAGTCCACAATAGCCAAGACAACATGTCACCACCACAGCCCAGCTATCATACTGTAGCAGGCCAAAAATTTTCAGCTGAAGCACAACTTTATGACAATGATAGAAATCCTTAAAGAGGAGATGAACAAATCCCTGAAAGAAACCCAAACATTTAAAAGAAATGAATAAGTGAATAAGTTCCTTAAAGAAAGACAAGAAAAAAAATAAGTTAAAAAATGAATAAAGCTGTTCAAAACCTCAAAAAACTATGGAATTCGGGAGATGAAAAATCTACATAATGGACAGGAAGTACAAATGTGAGCATCACCAACAGCATACAAGAGATGGAAGAGAAAATCTCAGGGCTTAAAAGATACTATAGAAGAGATCGATACAGAGGTTAAAGAAAATGTTAAATCTAAAAAAAATTCCTGACACAAAACATCCAGGAAATCTAAGACACAATGGAAACACCAAACCTAAGAATAATATAAGGAAGAGAATTCAAGCTCAAAGGTCCAGAAAATATTTTTAACAAAATCACAGAAGAAAATTTTTCTAACCTGAAAAAAAAGAACATGCCTATGATGGTTTTAAAAGGTTACAGACACCAAATTAAAAAAAGTTCCTTCATCACATAATAATCAAAACACTAAACATACAACATAAAGAAAGACTATTAAAATGCAAGAAAGAAGAACCAAGTAACATATAAACACAAACCTACTAGAATTATAGTTGACTTCCCAGTGAAAACCAGGAAGGCCTGAATAGATATCCTATAGCCTTAAGAGACAACAGATGCTTGCCCAGACAAACATTCAATCACTCTACATAAAGAAAACAAGATATTCCACAATAAAATCAAATTTAAACAATATCTATCCACAAATCCAGCCCTGCAGAATATACTAGAAGTAAAACTCCAACCTAAGAAGGCTAACTACATGTATGCCATAGAAAATAAATAATCTCACACCATCAAAAACAAAAGAGGGAAGCAAACACACACACTCACACTCACACACACACACACACACACACACACATACACACACATATCAACAACAACAAATTAGCATTCATTGGGTCATTGATATCTTTCAACATCAATAGATCTAATTTCTAAATTTAAAAAAAAATCCAAAGTCTACTAAAATGGATGTGAAAACAGGATTTATCCTTCTGTTGCATATAAGATTCATACTTCAATACAAAAGACAGACATTACCTCAACATAAGGGTTAGAAAAAGATTTTCCAAGCAAATTAACCAAAGAAACAAGCTTGTGAAGCTATTCTAAAATCTAACAAAATAGACTTCAGACCAAAATTAATCAAAAGAGACAGGGAAAGACAGTTTGTACTCATAAAAGGAAAGATTCACCTTTTCATTCATTCAAAGGTTTTTCAATTTTTAATATCTATTTCCCAAATAAAGGGCACTCATGTTTGTAAAGGAGACACTACTAAAGCTTAAATCACACATCAACCTCCACACATTGATCAATACCGAGTTCTCACCAATGAACAGGTCATCTAGACAAAAACTAAACAGAAGTACTGGAGCTAATAGACATTATAAACCAAATGTACTTAGCAGATATCTACAGAACATTTTACCAAACATAAAATGATACACATTCTTCTCAGCACCACATGGAACATTCTCCAAAATTCACCACACACAAAGCAGGTCTCAAAAAATACAATATATAGACCCAGAGAGGCTAAGTAACAAGGAGAGTTCAAAGGAAAACACCTGGATCCCCTTGGGAAGAGGAAATAAAATAGATTTTTGGCTAGACTAGAGATGGATGGGGATGGGAACTGGAGGGATAAGACAAAAGAGTGAAAAAGACAGAGTGGGGGAAAGTAATAAGAAAATGTCTGGAATTGAGGGATATTTGAGGAGTAATGTTAAAACCTGGTGCAGTGGAAACTCTCTGGCATCTCTGAGAGTAGCCCTAGAGAAGTCTCTTAGTATAGGGAAATATGGAGCCTGAACTGGCCATCTTCTATAAGCAGGCAAGGCTCCTAGCTGTGAAACTTAGACATCAATCCACAAAGCATACAATCAACAATCTGTCCTGCTTGCAAGAAGCGCTGGGGCAATGGTGACACAGAAATTATGAGCCAACCAATGGTCCAAGTCCAACTTTTGGCCCAGGCCAAAAATGGAGCCCATGCCTGACTACTGCCTGATGATCAGGAACCAGAGGCAAGACAGCTGAGCTGAGACCCAAGATAGAAACAAACACAACCAGGAAAAAAAAGAAAAGAAAAAAAATGAAGTGATTCCTAATGATACTCTGCTATACTCATAGATCAGTGCCTAACCCTACTGTCATCAGAGACTCATAATATAGAAGAGAGGAGGTTGAGAGAAAGAGACCGGAAGTTATGGAGAAAGGGGAAACTATGGTCAGAGTATAATGTATGAGAGAAAAGTAAATGTAGCCACTACTACCAAAATACAATCAAGAACAGCCTAAAAAAATGCTAAAGTCTATAAAATTTCCTCTCACAATTCAGTCTAAGTATTTTATACAGGAACAGAGTAAGACCTGTACCTCTTGGAGAAGATATAGCTAATAGAGTCAATGAGATTCCCTTGTCCTAAACAGGTTTTTAAAAAGAAATTTTATGATTTATGTCACCTAGAAGACAGATATTAACTACTCAAATCACTTGAGCCTTAGCGGGGAAAGACTATAAAATCCAAAATCCAAAAAGTCCTAAGGGTATATCTGTCCTGCCTTTGTAATAACCCAGAAAATAAAACTTCTTTAAACTAGCAATAAAGGGCAGCCACACTTCAAGGAAATGAAAACAATTAAATTTTGCTCAAATAATCCACTGTTGAGGGTAGACATCTCTTCTGATGTTTGTTGTCCTCCTTGTGATGGATAAGTACTGCCGCATGCTAAAAACAAACAAAAATACTTCAAAAAGTTTTTCTCTATACTGAAACACCCTTGTGGATCTCCACAGGCTCAAGTACCATTCCCAACTATTAAAAGAAATGGAAAAGTACTCCAATCAACAGGAACAAAACTTCTCCAATATAAAGATAAGTTTAATTTCTTAGTCTATCAGTAATTGTAACCTTACTCTTTTCCTTTAACTTACTTGTTTATTGGATATTCTCTGTATATCCAATTGGATATTTATATTTCAAATGTTATTCCCTTACTCCCAATCACATGCCCTCTCCTCCATTTGCTTCCATGAAGGTGTTCCCTCTCCCAACAACAACCCACTCAACGTCAGTGCCTTGGTATTCCCCTACTCTGAAAAGACTCCCCTTCATTAGACCAAAGGCCTTTGATGCTGGACAATGCTATCCTCTGTTACCTTTGCAACTGGACCATTGGGTCTCTCCATGTGGGCTTACTAGTTGGTGTTTTATTATTTGGGACTTCTGCAGGGTTTGGTTGGTTGATAATGTTGTTCTTCCAAGGTGGCTGTAAACCCTTCCAGTTCCTTCAGTCCTTTCTCCAGCTCTTTCTTGGGGTCCACATATTCAGTCTGAAGGTTGGCTACAAGCATCCTCAACTGTATCTGGATGACTATGACAAAGCCTCTGAGGAGGCATCCAAATCTGGTTTCTGCCAGTAAACATTTCTTGGTGTCAGCAATAGTGCTTGGGTTTGGTGGCTGCATATGGCATGGATCCCCTGGTGAGGCAGTCTCTGAATAATCTTTTCTCCAATCCATGCTAATCTATTAGTCCCTGTATTTCACCAGGGAGTGTTTTGTTCTTTCTTCTAAGAAAAACCGAGGCATCCACATTCTGGCCTTCTTTCTTTTAGACCTTCATAAGGTCTGTGAATTGTTTCTTGGTTATTCAGAGCCTATTGGGGTAGTATCTGCTTATCAGTGAGTGCATACCATGTGTGTATTTTGAGACTGGGTAACCTCCCTCAGGATAGTTCAATCCATTTGCCTAGGAATCTCATAAAGCCATTGTTTCTAATAGCTGAGTAGTACTCCATTGTGTAAATGTATCACATTTTCTGTATCCATTCCTCTGTTAAAGGACATCTGGGTTCTTTGCAGCTTCTGACTACTATAAGTCTGCTATGAACATGGTGGAGCATGAGTCCTTGTTAGATGTTGTCTTTTGGGTATAAGCCCAAAAGTGGTATAGCTGGGTTTTCAGGTAGTACTATGTCCAGTTTTCTGAGGAACCACCAGATTGATTTCCAGAGTGGTTGTAGCAGTTTGCAATCCCACCAAAAATGGGGGAGTATTCTTTATTGTGGAGAGGATTTTTGGCACCTCTGGACAGTTGGTGGCAGAAAATCTTACTTTACCAGGACATTCTGAAGCTGGCCAAGGCAGAAACCCAGCTTTAGTGCTACACCAAAGAAATTGGCCCAGATTAAGAACATTTACATTTGAGGCTCAGGGCAGAACACTTAGAAGCCTGGGCAGTTCATTTGCATTTGAAGCTCAGGGCAGGATCAGGGGATATAGATGTGGCAGTCTCTTTGTCTCTTGGAACCCCTTTTGTCTGGGATCTTCACACCAGGCCTCCAGAAAGATGTTTATGGGAATTTTGATTATTAACTTGCTTGTTCCCTGACTCTGAACTGATGTTATCTTTCTGCACGTAATTAGAGTGGTTTAAAAGAGGACATGATAAACAAGGCTTGCTTCAGCCTCAAGACAGGCCAAAGTCATGTTACAATTTTGACTATCTCTTTTTTCTTTCAATTCTCTCTCCAGCCCTGGGGACCCTGTTGTTTGACCAAAGTGGTCTCTGACACTCCACAACCTTGGCAGCACCTGCTGTCACCTGAGGTCTTGATCTTAGCCCTACTACCTACTGTGAGATAGAATCTCAGGGGTATTTTTTTTTTTTTTTTTTTTTTTTTTTTTTTTTTTTTTTTTTTTTTTGCATTTCCCTGATGACTAAAGATGTTCAGCATTTCCTTTTTTTTATGTAAACACAAAGAGTGTTTTATTCTGTAGAAGTCTAGCATGTTGGAGAGTACAAAGATGGAGAGACCCCAAAGTGAGCAGGATTTAAAACACATTAGGTAAATTCCAGGGATGGTTAGGTGACCTCTATCTTAATCTTGGTTCTACTTTTTTTTTTCATTTTTATTGGATATTCTCTGTATTTATATTTCAAATGTTATACCCTTTCACCCCCTACTCCCCTCTCGCCTCCCCCTCAACTTGCTTCCATGAAGGTGCTCCCTCTCCCAATCACTCTTTCCACCTCAGTGCCTGGGCAGGTTGATGGTGTTGTTCTTCCCATGAGGTTCCAAACCTTTCAGCTCCTTCAGTCCAGTCTCTAACTCTTTCATTGGGGAACCTGTGTTCAGTCTAATGGTTAGCTGCAAGCATCCTCATCTATATCTATAAGACTCTGGCAGAGCTTGGATTAGACATCAATATTAGCTTCCTGCCAGTAAACACTTCTTAACATAAGCAATAGTGCTTAGGTTTGGTGGCTGCATATGGGGTGGTTCTCCAAGTGAGGCAGTCTCTGTAGGTCTTTTCTTCAATCCCTTCTCCTCTATTTGACCTTGTATTTCCTTCTTTGAGTGCTTTGTTCTCCCTTCTAAGAAGGACTAAGGCATCAACACTCTGGTCTTCCTTCTTTTTGAACTTCATAAGTTCTTTGGATGGTTTCTTGGGTATTCCAAGCTTCTTGGGCTACTATCTGCTTATAAGTGAGTACATATCATGAGTGCTCTTTTGTGACTGGGATACCTCACTCAGGATCAAAGCTTTAAGTTCCAACCATTTGCCTAAGAATTTCATGAAATCATTGTTTTTACAGGCTGAGTAGTACTCCATTGTGTATATGTACCAAATTTCTGTATCCATTCCTCTGTTGAAAAACATCTGGGTTCTTTCCAGCTTCTGGCTATTATAAAGAAGGCTGCTATGAACATGGTGGAGCACATGTCCTTGATAGATGTTGGAGCATCTTTTGGGTATATGCACAGGAGTGGAATAGCTGGGTCCTCAGGTAGTATTATGTCCAATTTTCTGAGAAAACTCTAGACTGATTTCCAGAGTGGTTGTATCAGTTTACAACCCCACCAACAGTGGAGGGGTGTTCCTCTCTCCCCACATCCCACATCTTCCCAGCATCTGATGTCACTTGAATTTTTGATCTTAGCCATTCTGACTAGTGTGAGGTGGAATCTCAGGGTTGTTTGGATTTGTATTTCCCTGATGACTAGAAATGTTGACCATTTTTTAGGTGCTTCTCAGCCATTTTGTATTCTTCAGTTAAGAACTCTTTGTTTAGCTTTGTATTCAATTTCTTTTTTTTAATTTAAATTTTATTCTTCTCTCATAGAATATATCTCAACCACAGTTTCCCTTCCACCTTATTTCTTGCGGTACCCACCGCCTTTCCCCAGGTCTACTCCTTCTCTGCTTCCTTTCAGATAAGAACATGCACAACAAGTTGCAATAAGACTAGGCACAACCCCTCATATTTAGGGCTGGGGTAGACAACCCAGTCAGAGAAAAAGAATTCCAAGAGTCAGTGACACCCACATTTCCACTTTTAACAGTTCCACAAGAACACCAAGCTAACAACCATAACATATTTGCAGAGAACCTAGCACAGACCCATGCAGGTTGCTGCTTCAATCTCTGAAAGCACCTATAAGCCCTTCTTAGTTGGTTCTGTGTGCTGTGCTCTCCTACTGTCCTTGACCCCTGCAATTCTTTTTGTCTTCTTTGAGGTTCCCTGAGGGGAGGGACATGATATAAATCTCCAATTTAGGCTTGCTATCCACCTAATACTTGACTCCGCATACCCCAGTCCTTAACTGGGCTACTTAATTTCTTGATATTGTTTTTTGAGCTTTTTGTATATTTTGGATATTGGCCCTCTATTGGATTTGTAGTTGGTAAAAAATCTTTTCGCAGTCTATAGACTGAAGCCTTGTCAGAATGACAGTGTTTTTTCTCTTACAGAAATTTTCAGTTTCCTGAGGTTCCATTTGTAAATTGCTGATTTTAGTGCCTATGATTATTGTGTTTTGTTCAGAAAGTTTCTATTGTTGGGATTCTGTAAAGCCCACCCCTCAATGACCTGGCAGTAACCAGGTATGTTCCGCCCCAGTGACCTGACACTATAAAAGGGGCTGCTTGCCCCCTCCTCTCTTTCTTGACTCTCTAGGCCTCTTGGCCTCTTCCAGCCTTGCTCTCCCACTCCTACCCCTCCTCTTCCCCTTCCCTTCCCCCCTCTCCTTCCACGTGCTCATGACAGGCCTCTACTCCTCTCTCTCTCTCTCTCTCTCTCTCTCTCTCTCTCTCTCTCTCTCTCTCTCTCTCTCTCTCTCCCTCTCTCTCTTTCTCTCTCTCTTTCTCTCTCTCTTTCTCTCTGTATCTCTCTCTCTGCCTCTACTACCCTCTTAACTCTCCCATGACCTGAATAAACTCTATTCTGTACTATACCATTGTGTGGTTGGTCTCTCAGAGGGAAGGGTTTCCCAACATGGGCCCCCCAGAGACATCTCCCTTGCCTCAGACCTCACCGCACCTCCATGGGCCATAGGCCCCCCACTCTCTTTGTCCTTCTTCCTAACATTTATGTCAATGAGTTCAGTGCTATTCCCTACTTTCTCTTTTATCAGGCTTAGTGTGTATCTTCTATATGGTTTTATGTTAAGGTTTTCAATCCAGTTGAACTTGAGTTATGTGCAGGGTGAAAAAAGGAATTTGTTTTAACTTTTCTATATGTTGCCATTTAGTTAGACCAACATTATTTGTTGAAGATGCTGTCTTTAGTTCCAGTGTGTCTTTTTGGCCTTTTGTAAAAGTTAAAAACCAAGTGTACATAAGTGTGTGTGTGTGTGTGTGTGTGTGTGTGTGTGTGTGTGTGCATGGGTGTGTGTGTGTGTGTATGTGCGTGCATGCATGTTTGTGACTTCAACTCAGTTTTATTGATCAGTGTGTTTCTTTCTATGCCAAGAGTGTGCTGTTTTTATTACCATTGCTCTGTAGTACAGCTTGACATTAAGAATATTTATACATCTGCCAATTCTTTTATTATTTAGGCCTGTTTTAAGTATCCTGGAACTTTTGTGTTTCTATGTGAAATTGAAAATTTTCTTTCCAGATTAGTAAAAACTTGTGTTGGAATTTTGATAAAAATTTCATTGAATCTCTAGATTGCTTTTGATAGGATGGCCATTTTTACCATATTTATCTTATTAACCCATGAGCATGGGGGATGTTTTCATTTCTAATAAGTTCTTCAGTTCCTCAAAGTTTTATCATATATAAATCTTTTTTTTCCTTACAACTTTATTTTCAAAAAAGAGAAATACATGTACAGATTTTTAAAAGCATTTTAGCATAAAATTATATGAATATATTTTTGTCGGTACTTGATTTTTTTAAAGGTTTGATAGTATGCATTGACATCTTACTAGCTACCCTAAGCATAAAATACATGTCAAACAAAACGTAACATAGAAATAGTCAAAGTTTTCTTGGTGTGTATAGATTAAACATAATGGTTTTTAAATACCAAAAATTACCACAAGGCTATCTTCTTATCTCTTGAGTTATTTATGATTTAAGGTCCAGGTATACCCCACTCTGAGTGGGTGCTATACTCTTGCTGTTGTTGGTTTGTTTTGGTTTTTTGTTGTTGTTGTTGTTTGTTTGTTTGTTTGTTTTTTCCCTTAAGAGAACTGAGGCTTCCACTTTTTGGCCTTTCTTTTTTTGAGCTTCGTATGAATCTCAAGGGAATCACCATGCCTTTTATCCAATTTCTGTTAGGATTATTTGATTTTCTGAAGTCTAACTTCTTGAGTTCATTTATTCTTGAGAATACTTTTCAGTATCCTGATTTTTTTTTGTTATTTTAAATGAATTTGCAAATCTTGCTTTCTAACTCTATGTATATTTGAGTTGGAATTTTGATGAGGATTGCTTTTGGCAAGATGGCTATTTTTACTTTGTTGATCCTTCCAATCCATGAACTTGGAAGATCTTTCCATCTTCTGAGATCTTCAATTTTCTTCTTCAGAGACTTGAAGATCTTGTTAACAGATCTTTACTTGCTTAGTTAGGGTAACATCAAGGTATTTCATATTATTTGTAACTGTTGTGAAGGGTATCATTTATCTAATTTTTTCTCAGCCTGTCCATTCTTTGAGTAGAGGAAGACTCCTTATTTGTTTGAGTTAATTATATATCCACCTACTTTACTGAAATTATTTATCAGCTGTAAGACTTCTCTGAAAGAATTTTTGGCATCACATAAGTATGCTATCATATCATCTGCAAAGTAATATTTTGACTTCCTTTCCAGTTTGTATGCCTTTTACCTCCTTTTGCTGTCTAATTGTTCTGGCTAGGGCATCCAGTACTATTTTGCATAGGTAGACAAAGAATGAACAGCATTTTATAGTTTTTTTTTATTTTAGTGGGATTGTTTCAAGTTTCTCACCATTTAGTTTGATGCTGGCTACTAATTTGCTGTATATTGTTTTTACTATATTTAAGTATAGGCCTTGAATTACTGATGGTTTGAAGACTTTAACATGAAAGGGTGTTGAATTTTGTCAAATGCTTTCTTAGCATCTAATGAGACAATCATGTGGTTTTACATTGAGTTTGTTTATATAGTGAATTACATTGATTCAACCTGATGTCCTGAGAATATGCCCACTTGATCATGTTGAATGATTCTTTTTATGTGTTCTCAGATTTGCTTTGCAAGAATTTTATTGAGTATTTTTCCATCTATGTTCATGAGGTAAATTGGTTTGAAGTTCTTTTACTTTGTAGAATCATTGCATGGTTTAGGTATGACCCTAATTGTGGGTTAAAAATATAAATTGGGTAGTGTTCCTTCTGTTTCTATTTTTGTAAAATAGTTTGGAGAGTATTGGTATTAGGTCTTCTATGAAGCTCTGACAGAATTCTGCACTGAACTCATCCGGTCCTGGACTTTTTTGTTTGGGAGGCTTTTAATGACTGCCTCTATTTCTTTAGGGGTTATAGGGCTGTGTAAATTGGTTTATCTGATTCTGATTTAACTTTGGTACCTGGTATCAATCTAGAAAATTATCTATTACCTCTTTATTTTACAGTTTTGTTGAGTTAGGTTTTTGTAGTAGGATCTGGTGATGTCTTGAATTTCCTCAGTTTTTGTTGTTATATCTTCTTTTTCATTTATGATTTTGTTAATTTGGATATTCTCTCTGTGCCCTCTAGTTAGTTTGTCTAAGGGTTTATCAATCTTGTTGATTTCCTCAAAGAACCAGCTCCTGGTTTTGTTCTTTTTTTGTATAGATTTTTGTTTCTACTTGGTTGATTTCAGCTCTCAGTTTGATTATTTCCCACTGTCTACTCTTCTTGGGTGTATCTGCTTCTTTTTGTTCTAGAGCTTTTAAGTGTGCTATCAAGCTCTGAGTGTATGCTCTCTTCAGTTAGTCTTGTTTTTGTTTTTGGGGGTTTTGGTTTTTTTGAGGCACTCAAATCTATGATTTTTGTCTTGACACTGTTTTCATTGCATCCCATTAATTTGAGTATATTTTGCCTTCATTTTTGTTAATTCTAAAAAAAATCCTTAAATTCTGTCTCTATTTCTTCTTTGACCATGTATCATTGAGTAGAGAGCATTGTTTATTCTCCATGTGTATGTGACCTTTTTGTTGTTTTTGTTGTCATCGATGACCAGCCTTAGTCCATGGAGATCTAATAGGATGCATGTGATTATTTCAGTCTTCTTATATCTGTTGAAGCCTGTTTTGTGATTGATTATATGGTCAATTTTGGAGAAGGTACCGTGACATGCTGAGAAGAAGATATATTCTTTTGTTTTAGGATTAAATATTCTATAGATGTATGTTAAATCCATTTGGTTAATAACTTCTGTTAGTTCACTGTGTCTCTGTTTAGTTTCTGCTTCCATGATATGTCCATTGATGAGAGTGGGGTGTTGAACTCTCCCACTATTATTGTGTGTGGTGCAATATATGTTTTGAGGTTTAATAAACTTTCTGTTATGAATATGGGTGTCCTTGTACTTGGAGCATGTATATTTAGGATTGAGAGTTCATCTTGATAGATTTTGTTTTTCCTGTGATGAGTAAATAGTGTCTTTCCTTGTTTTTTTGTTTTTTTTTTTTTTTGTTTTGTTTTTTTGTTTTTGATAATTTTCAGCTGTAAATCTATTTTATTCTATATTAGACTGGCTACTCCAGCTTGTTTCTTGGAACCATTTGCTCAGAATATTTTTTTCAGCCTTTCACACTGAGGTAGTATCTATCGTTATAGCTGAGATGAGTTTCTGTAGGCAGCAAAATTCTGGATCCTGTTTACATATCCAGTATGAAAGTCTATGTCTATTTATTAGAGAATTGAGTCCCTTTATGTTAATAGATATTAAAGAAGAGTGATTGTTGTTTCCTGTTATTTTTGTTGTTAGAGGTAGAATTATGCTTGGGTGCTTTTCTTATTTTGGTTTAGTTACAAGAAGATTATTTTCTTGCTTTTCCTAAGGTGTAGTTTATCTCCTTGTGTTGGAGTTTTCCATCTACTATCCTTTGTAGGGTTTGGTTTATAGACAGATATCTTGTAAATTTGATTTTATCCTGTAATATTTTGGTTTCTCCATCTATAGTAACTGAGAGTTTTGCTGGATACAGTAACCTTGGCTGACATTTGTGTTCTCTTAGGGCCTTCATGACCTTTATCCAGTATTTTCTAGCTTTCATAGTCTCTGTTGAGAAGCCTGGTATAATTCTGATAGGTAGGTCTCTATATGTTACTTGTCTTTTTTTCCTTACTGCTTTTAATATTCTCTCTCTCTCTCTCCCTCTCTCTCTCTCTCTCTCTCTCTCTCTCTCTCTCTCTCTCTCTCTCTCCCTCCCTCCCTCCCTCCCTTCCTCCCTCCCTCCCCCCTCCCTTTCTCTCTTGAACATTTGGTATTTTGACTACTATATTTCTGGAGGAATTTTTTTCTGGCTGAATCTATTTGGAGTTCTGTAAGCTTCATGTATGATTATGGTCAACTCTTTCTTTGTCTTAGTGAAATTTTTTCTATGATTTTGTTGAAGATATTTAGTGGATATTAGAATTAGATATTAGAAACATATAAACATATACGTGTGGGAATTTTATGATTAACTATAACATGTTTTTAATTTAGTTGGTAATCTTCATTCTCTTCTACACCTATTATCTTTAGGTTTGGTCTTCTCATTGTGTCCTGGATATCATGGATAGTTTTGGTTAAGAGCTTTTTTGGTTTTGCATTTTCTCTGACTGCTTTGTCAATGTTTTCTGTTTAATCTTCTACACCAATATTATCTTTTTCATTGGTGAATCTTGCATCTATGACTCCTGATCTCTTTCCTAGGTTTTCTGTCTCCATGTTGTCACCTTTATAATTTATTTATTATTTTAATTTTTATTTTTTATCCTTCTCCTGTTTGGTTGTATTTTAATGAAGCTCCTTAAGTTATATTTGTTTCCGCTTTAAGGGCTACTGCATTTTGCGTGTGTTCTCCTGTAATTCTGTAAGAGAGTTGTTTATGCACTTCTCCAGAACCTCCATCATCATCATGAAGTATGACTTTAAGTCCAAATTTTGTTTTTCTGGTGTTTTTGGATATCTATGACTTGCTGTGGTGGGAGAACTGGGTTCTGATGTTGCCAGATTGTCTTGGTTTCCATTGCTTAGGTTCTTGCACTTGCCTCTTGCCACCTTATTATTTGTGTTACTAGGTGATCTTGTTGTCCCTGACTGGAACTTGTCACTTCTATGGGTCTGTGGGCCCACTGGCTCAGGAGTGAGTTTGTTCATTGGTATTCAGCTCTCTCTGGGTAGGCTGTGAGTTCCAATGGCAGGTGACCAAGTCTGGTTCTGGGAATAGATGAATGTTGGAACAGTCTGTTCCCAATCAGCACTGTGCTACCTGTGTCCTGTTAGATCCCGGTGGTCTCTCCCTGGATAGTGAATGAAGAGGAAGTGGGAACTGACCGAAGGACTCACGTGGGAGAGCACTCCTGAGGCTCTTCTGGCTGCTAAGCAGTCTGAGATAAGTCTGTGAGTCATCATGGTTGTGGCCCAGCTCTGTGCTGGGCCAGAACCTTAACCTTACTGTTTTATTTGGGTTTGTGTTTGTTTGGTTATTTGTCTGTTTTGTGTTTTGAAGGGTTTTTGTTTCAGTTATTTACTTTTGTTTTGGTTTAGAAAGACAGAGTCTTTCTGGGTTGCCTTGGCTGTACCAGAACTCAATCTGCAGACAAGACTGGCCTTGAACTCACAGAGATCCAACTGCCTCTATCTCCAGGGTGCTGGGCCTATGGTATGTGCCACAATCACCTGGCCTGGTTTTTTTGTTTATTTGGTTGGTTGATTTTTATTTTTTAAAAATATGTTTTACTTTTATTTATAAGTGTGTGTGTTAGTTTCATCAGGACTGGCAGCCTGCTGGGAGGTTACTGAGAGCTTGAAAGACCTGTAGGAGCACCATCACTCCTGGATGCAAGAGAGAGTCCACACTGCCTCCCTGATGTTTATCCTGGAAGAGGCTACCCTGAACTCTCAGGGCACAGGTGGAAGTGCTGCCTGGGAGCAGACACTTTCGACCCAAGGCAAGACCTGGCCCAGTTTCATCAGGACTGGTTCTCAAGAAGCACATAAATAACTTCCTTAAACAATTACAGGAGAACCAAGAGAACATATGTAAACAAGTTTAAAGGGGCAACACAAAAATCACTCAAAGAGCTACAGGAAAAAATAGAAAATGGAAATAGGAACAATAAAGAAATCGCAAAGGGAGACAACCCTGAAGATAGAACCTAGGAAAGAAATCAGGACTCATAGATGCAATCATCACCAGCAGACTACAAGAGATGGAAGAAAGGCTCTCGGGGGCAGAAGTCCTAGTCAGAGCAATTAGACAGCAAAAGGAAGTCAACGAGATACAAATTGGAAAGAAAAAAGTCAAAATATCACTATCTGCAGATGATATGATAGTATACTTAAGTGACCCAAAAATTCCACCAGAGAACTCTTACAGCTGAGAAACAACTTCAGCAAAGTAGCTGGGTATAAAATTAACTCAAATAAATTAGTAGCCTTCCTCTACTCAAAGAATAAACATGCTGAGAAAACAATAGGGAAAAGACACCCTTTACAATAGTCACAAACAATATGAAATACCTTGGCATGACCCAAACTAAGCAAGTGAAAGATCTGTATGACAAGAACTTCAAATCTCTGATGAAAAAATTGAAGAAGATCTCAGAAGATAGAAAGATCTCCCATGCTCATGGATTGGAATGATCCACATTGTAAAAATGACCCTCTTTCTGGAAAGTAATCTACAATTCAATGTAATTGCAAATCTAGATTTAATGCAATCCTCATCAAAATTCCAACTCAATTCTTCATAGAGTTATAAAGAGCAATTTGCAAATTCATTTGGGTTATTCCATTGAATAATATACTAAATACCTAGGATAATGAAAACCTTTCTCAACAATGAAAGAACTTTCAGGGGAATCACCATCAGTGACCTTAAGCTACATTACAAATCAATCGTAATGAATCATGATAGGCAAGTAGATCAATGGAATAGATTTGAAGACATGGAAATGAACCCACACACCTATGGTCATTGGATCTTTGACAAAGGAGCAAAAAACTTCAGTGGAAAAATGACAGCTTCTTAAACAAATGATGTTGGTTCAACTGGCAGTCAGAATGCAGAAAAATGCAAATAGATCCATTCTTATCTCATTGTACAAATCCCAAATCCAAGTGGATCAAAGACCTCCACATAAAACCAGATGCACTGAAACTATTAAAAGAGAAAGTGTAGAAAAGCTTAGAATATATACACCCAGGGGAATTTTTTCTGAACAGAACACCAATGTCTTATGCTCTATAGTCAAAAATAGATAAATGAAATGTCATGAAATTGCAAAGTTTCTGTAAGGCTAAGCACATTGTCAAGAAGACAAAATAGTCGCCAACAGACTGGGAAAGGATCTTTACCAATCCTACATCTGATAGATGGCTAGTATCCAATATATACAAAGAGCTCAAGAAATTAAACTCCAGAAAATCAAACAGTGCTATTTAAAAATTGGTTACAGAGATAAACAAAAAAAATTCTCAACTGAGAAATTCTGAATGGCCAAGAAGCACCTAAAGAAATGCTCAACATCCCTAGTCATCAGGGAAATGCAAATCCAAACAACCCTGAGAATCCACCTTACACCAGTCAGAAGGGCTAAAATCAAATACTCAGGTGACAGCAGATACTGGTTAGGTCTTGGAGAAAAAGGAACACTCCTCCATTGTTAGTGGAATTTCAAGCTGGTAGAACCACTCTGAAAATCAGTCTGGTGATTCCTTAGAAAATCAGACAAAGTACTACTGAAGACACAGCTATACGATCCTAGGCATTTACCCAAAACTTGTTCCACCATATAAGAAGGACACATGCTCTACCATGTTCATAACAGCCTTATTTATAATAGCCAGAAGCTGGAAAGAACCCAGATGTTCTTCAACAGAGGAATGGATACAGAAATTGTGGTACATTTACAATGGAGTTCTACTCAGCTATTAGAAACAAATAACTTTATGAAATTCCTAGGCATATGGATGGAACTAGAAATCATCCTGAGTGAAGTATCCAAGTCACAAAAGAACACACATGGTATGCACTCAACTGATAAGCAGATACTAGCCCCAGAGAGCTCTGAATACCCAAGAAACAATTCAAAGACCTTATGAAGCTCAAAAATAAAGGAAGGTTAAAAGGTGTTTTCCTACGTCCTTCTTAGAAGGAGAATAAGACATTCACAGAAGGAAAAGGAAGAAATAAAAGGTCAAATAGATCAGCAGGGATTGAACAAAAGATCGTTGAGAGGCTGCTTCATCTTGGGATTTACTCCATATGCAGAGACCAAATCCAAGCACTATTGCTGATGCCAGGAATTACTTACTGGAAGTAACCAGGTATGGATGATTCCTCAAATCCTCTGCCAGAGTCATACAGACACAGCTGAGCATGCTTGCAGCTAACCATCTGACCGACCACAAGGACCCCAATGAAGGTGTTTGAGAAAACACTGAAGAAGCTGAAAGGGTTTGTAACCTCATGGGAAGAACATTATCAACTAACCAAACCCTCCACAACTCTAAAACACCAACCTTTGAACACTCATGGAGAATCCTGTTGGGAGCCAGAGCCCACACAATGACCTCCTCCCCCCACTTCCCCCTTTGTGAGAGCATCAACTTTCCCCAAGCCCTGATATTTACATAAGATTAGCTGCATTTGAGAGCTCCACAAATGACTGTGCATTCCGGAGATGACTGTGCCCAGGTGTTTCCAAGGATAACTAAACCCTAAATGTCCTAGCAAACAACTGATAAGATGTCTGTGTGCCCACACCTGCATTCCATTCCCTTGCTTAAAACACAGACCCTGAGAAAAATTAAACAGACCTTGACAAGTCTCTGCTTGGTCTCACTCCTCTTTCTCGCCCATTTCTCTTCCAAGCCTGGGCCCCCTCGACCCCACAAATAACTGGGTCCTATGGGACAGGACAACTGGTGCCCCTCGTGGAACCCTTGCCAGATGGAGACCACCTAAGAAAAAGGCTGCCACAAGGAAGAAGAAACTTTGAGGAACGCTCTCACCGCTCATGAGAGAAAGTCGTCCTCGGTAAGTGAAGAAGTTCTCCATCTCATAGAAATGGGCCATAAATTGTCTAAAGAAGCGGTCTTCATCAGAGACCTACAAGCTTCTCTCAGGGAAAGAGGAGTGAGAGTTAAAAAGAAAGATTTGGTAAAGTTTTGTGTTTATAGATCAGGTATGTCCCTGGTTCATAATAGATGAGCCAGAAATCCATCGTAAAAACTGGCAAAAGGTTGGTAGGAAATTAAATGATAAGCTGAACAGAGAGGGCCCTGAGGCGATCCCCGCGACCATTTTCTCCTATTGGGGACTCCTCCGTGATGTTATGGAGGCGGCGTCAGATGACCCTGACAAACAACTTTTGTCTGTCACTGAATGTTGCCTTCGCCCCTTGTCTCAGGCAGTCTCAAAAGGGGCCGCTTCTGCAGCTTCCCTTAAAAGTAAAACCAAACAAAGTCCTGGCTTTCTAGTCCTCACGGGAGAAATGTCTAGTTCTGGTTCTGGGTCCCTTGGACACATGTAGTTGTCTTCTCTTGTGTGTGTTTGTCTCTTGGCGTGCCAAGCTGTCTGTCTGTCCACGTGTGTCAATTTATGTCCATGATTTTTTTGTTTAAATGTTATTCATGTTTCATGTTCAAAAAAAAAAATGTTATGTGTTTGTCTCTTGATTCAGGTTTAAGTTGTGTCTAAAAGGATAAAATTAAAAATAAAAAGCTGGCATTTGGGGCCCTACACCTAAAGTTAATAGTTTAGCTCTGGTAAGACCTGCTAAAAGCTGATTTTTTTTTGGCTGCTTCTAGATAAGGGTGACGGCAACATATTCACTTGGAGCTGTTCCACTGCTTCTCCTAGAAAAATCTGTGTTTGTGGAGCTCAATAGGTGACAAAGTTTCCATCTCTTAAAATTACAGCTAAAAAAGCAAAAAAAATTATCTAGTTTAAATATGTGTGGTTACTTCATGTCTACTTTTGACTGGTTTTAAAAGGTATAAATAGGCTCTGCATGTCTTGGTGGTAAATTATTTGCTTATAAGTAATTGGGTATGATTCAAAATTTTCAATATTGGTAACAAAAAATTTATTTAAAACTAGTAACTTAGTTAAAGTCACCCTAAACCAACCCAGAGAAACATGTTTCTAAAATACCTCTAAATTGGGTTATATGATATGTAATAAGATAAGATTTTAGACAGTATCGCTGCACTGTTGTGTGTTTGTGTTCGGGAAACTAACAGCCAAACTTCATAGCATGAAGCTGATGTGCTCTGACACACACTATGTGTTGATTTTGGAGAGACTAGATTGTTTAAGGGTTAAATTTTGCTTACTAAACTTTTTCAAGAGTTCATTGACAGACTAATTAAAATGTTTGAGAAAGTGTTTGAGCTGCTAATGTTAGAATGCTTTTAGTAAAAATGGGGATGCAGGATCTTCCTACTGGAAAAGGATTTGGCCTTTCAGATGCTTATATTGGCTGAAAGCTATAAAAGCTGAAAGACCTGAGTTAGCCTTAAAAATAAACAGAAAATCTTGGCCTAAAACAGTTAGTGTTACCCAGTTACAAAGTTAGAGTCCAGAGCAAAGCAGTGATCTCTTACATTGGGAAGATAAAGAAAGTCACCAAGGATATTTTCAGCCTTATTGTTTCTAATGAGAGTCCTTCTACATAGTCCAAATAATAAGTTAACCAAGGGTTGAAAAAACAAAATTGGGGCTAAATTAGAACCCACTGCAGTTACCCCTAAAAAAGGAAAAAGAGATCTAAGATAATTTTAATTGGGAAGCCTGCAAACCATTCAGATAAAATTATTTTAAAAGGTGATGTCCCTATATGGGTTAATCAGCTTCAAAAGGAAATTTTGGCCACTCAATAGCTAGTGCAAGACCAATTGCTAGCTGGGCACATTGAGCCTTCTAATTCCCCCTAGAATCCTGCTATATTTGTAATTAAGTAAAAATCAAACAGGTAAAAATTGCTACAGCTTTGTGAAGGGTTGAGGTTATGAAATTTACAGCCTGGCTTACCTCTTCAGTTCCCATTCCAAAGAATTATCATAGATTTTCAAGATTGTTGTCGTACTATTCCTTTGCATCTTCATGATTGTAAAGGGTTTCCATTTGGCTTGTCTGCTTATGGTTTTAAAAGTCCTTGAGGCAATGGGGCAATGGGTGTCTTATTTGCCTCAGCAAATGGCTGAAGGCCTTGTATTGTGAGAGATTTGCCCCTGCTTCAATGCAGGAAGTTGGGACTTAACACTCAATGTCTACTTGCTTTGTTAGCTGGAGTTTTGCTTTTACAATGAGCTTTATAATTTTAGAGAGTGGTCGTTGCTCCAGAAAAGGAGCCAAGTAATTGGGTTATCAGTCTTCCTAATCAAATTATGGCATAGCAAATTGATAAAGATAATTTACTTTATGTAATTTTTCAAAAATCATCAGATGTTAGCTGGCTAAAACCTAGCCTTAAATTCACCACAGGAGGTCTCAAACCTCTGTCTCCAAATTCTAGTCTCCTCTGCAGTTAACTGAGAGATAAAAAGTTTTACAGAGAATATAGAAAAACAATTATTTAACAGCAGATATTATATTTGATCAATTATTGGCTGTCTGTATTTTTGCCTCACACCTACAGCAGTCCTTCTGGCAAAAGAAACTATTAATGTAAATTCATCTTTTTTCCTCTTTCACAAAAGTTTTAGCATCCTATTATGAAACCTTTGCTGTGTTAAAACAAAATTGCATGACAAAATGGTTAAGGTATATATATTAAAGGTAATGTCTTAACATAATAGAATATTTATTCCTTATTCCAAACAATTAAATTAGTTATTGCTAAATACTGATAATTGGCTTATTGCATGTGCAAACTTTGTCAGGCCAAATTGACAATTGATAATCATTATCCAAAAGACAAGTTGTTAATTCTTTTCCCTATGCATGCTTTTTTGTTTCCTGTAAATTTACACGTACAGTCCATATACAATGCAATTGCTATATTTATAGATGGTTCATTTATAAGAAAGTAATATATACAGTTGGCTCACATGTTCATTCTCTTGAGTTTCCCCCTGCTGCAGCTGAGATTATTAGATTATGTGCTGTTGCCACTGTTTTTAAATGCTAAAAAAATTAGTTAAACTTTAAATTTTTATACTAATAGCCAATATATATATAGCTTATAGTTTACAATTACTTAAAATTGTTTCATTTTTAGATACTGCTAATTCTTGAGCTTTACAATTGTTTATACAAATACAACTTAGTTTAAGAGAACGTACTGTCCCATACCTAGATATTTAAGAGATACTAGGTTGCCTAATTCCCTTAATAAAGGCAATACCACAACAAATTTGTATACCAGGCAGATTACAATCCCATTTTCATAATGGCCTGAGACAACAATTTTGATATTTCTAGAAAATGTACATGTCAAATTATAAAGATTTGTCCTAAATGTCCTCAGTTTCTTATGTTAACCCTCGAGGACTTAATTCTCACCAATCATGACAAATATGTACTTAATATTAACACCTTTTCAAGCTTTCTAGTTGCAATTGCTTTAACAAAAAAAAAAGTAAAGGTATAATTTTTTATGGCCTATTATTTTCCTATGGTTGGTGCTCCAAATCAGATTATAACAGATAATGGAACTGGCTATTACAGTCAAGCATTTGAGACACTTTGTTGACAATTTAATATTACCCATATTATTGAAATTCCTTATAATTCTCAAGAACAAGATATTGTAATACAGATCCTATGAAACTTTAAAACAATATTTTTATAAAAAAGGACTTACCTCCCCATTTATTTAAATCATACATCTTTTTATTTC
This sequence comes from Micromys minutus, assembly GCF_963924665.1. Taxonomy (NCBI): domain Eukaryota; kingdom Metazoa; phylum Chordata; class Mammalia; order Rodentia; family Muridae; genus Micromys; species Micromys minutus. Next base: position 6,035,423 of record NC_137958.1, read on the forward strand.
AAAAACTTTTTTTAATTTAGATGTCAAAAATGTCTATGGCATCCTACAACTGGGTAAACTTATGCCCAGGTGAAATAAAAAGATCCACATACTTGGCATATTGTATGGTCCTCATCAAGGGGACCAATTAATACAGGGAAAGCTGTGTATTTGTGTTTTTTCCCACAGGATGCTGCAAGAGCATGCTAGCTGCCAGAGTGGTTGGTGAGACATGCTGATGCTGAGATGAAGAACCAGGCTTCTCTCCAGGTCAAAGAGAGAGCCTATAACTGCAGTTACATTGGTGGTTCTCCTCGGACTAGAAACTGCAGGCACTAGGACAGGAATTGCCTCCTTGGTTACTTCTACCCAACAGTATGCTCAGCTTAGTGCAGCAGTCGACAGAGACCTCCAAGAGCTGCAATTGGGTCTTAAAAATATCAAAGATTCAGTCTCCTCTCTCTCAGAAGTAGTCTTACAGAATAGGAGAGGAGTAAATCCCCTCTTTCTCCAACAAGGAGGATTGTGTGCCACTCTTAAGGAAGAATGCTGTTTTTATACAGATAAGACAGGACTAGTTGAAGATAGTCTACAAAAGGTCAAAGATAGTTTAGAAAAAAGAAAAAGAGAGAGAACAAAAAGAATCCTGGTATCAAAATTGGCTTTCTACCTCCCCCTGGCTCTCCACCCTGCTCCCCAGCCTTTTGGGGCCCCTTGTAGGTGTCTTGTTACTTTTGGCATTCGGCCCCTGGGCTTTTAACAGATTAATCAGCTTTGTTAAGTCACAGATTGATTCAGCCTTGAGCAAACCAGTCGCAGTCCATTATCATCGGCTTGACATCTGAGGCTCCACCGAAGACCTTCCGTCCGTCGGAACAGAGAGAACGTTCGCTGGACTTCAGTTCTCCATCCTCGGTACAGAAACAGAGCTTCCCTGGTATTGCAGGCCTGTGACAGAGTGGGTGACCCCCGGCTGAGGGCCATAAGCTGTGGAGTAGCCAATGACAGGAATATTGTGGTGCCACACCGCTTAACAGCTGCAGGGTAACTCCATGACGGGATTATTGTGGGTCCACTGCCTGGGTGCCCATCACGACTCCCTAGGGCCTGATTAAGCCCTTTGAGTAAGACATGATGCCAGGAGTGGGTGCCACCCCCATAGCCTAAGACAGAGGCGCCCTACCAGGACCTAACAGGGCCTGGTCACCGCGGTGCTGGACGTGGGTGCCAGCCACATAGCCTAAGACATGTGCTCCACCAACCCTCTTATCATGGACACCCCCAACTTTTATAAAGAAGAAAGGGGAAGATGTTGGGAGCCTGAACCCACACAATGACCTCCTCCCCCCATTCCCCCCTACCTGAGAACATGAACTTTTCCCAGGGCCCTGATATTTACATAAGATTAGCTGCATTCCCGAGTTCCCAAATGACTGTGCCCAGGTGTTTCCAGGGATAACTAAACCCTAAATGTCCTAGCAAACAGCTGGTAAGATATCTTTGTGTGCCCACACCTTCATTCCATTCCCTTGCATTCCAGGTGCGTATGCAGCAGAAGATGGCACTGTCTAGCATCAATGTGAGAAGAGGCCTTTGGTCCAGTGAGGGCGCATTTTTCCAATGAGGGAGAATGCCAAGGCACTGAGGTGGAGAGAGTAATTGGGAGAGGGAGCACCTTCATGAAGACAAGTGGAGGGGGAGAGTCGATGGCATCTAGGGGAGAAGGGGGGTAACATTTGAAATTTAAATACAGAAAATGTCCAATAAAAAGGAATTTTTAAAAAGGTTTCCATCACTGCAACCTGGCAATTTAGTCCCATTCTTAAAACTGTTAATTCATGTTTTGCCACAGTATCAGTATGTAATTATTAGTATGTTCCTTTTATAGCCCATCAAGATTAACATAAAGAGGACAACAGTCTTACAAGACCTGACGGTCTTTGATGTATGTATTAACAGCAGTGTAAGGAGGAACCTGTGCCATTATTATAGGACAGTGAGTGTACACCTGATAACTCAGGATGTGTGTTCTCATTCTTACAAGATGATAGATAGATAGATAGATAGATAGATAGATAGATAGATAGATAGATAGATAGATATCAAGTCGGTGTCAGGGTTTTTCTAAAGCCTTAATAAATTACTAAAATCATGGTTGTTAGGCTCTGTTGTAGAGAAAACTCTGCTAATTTTGACAGTAATATAACAACCTGCTGTTCAGTGTACTGTCTATTTGCTTGGTATCCTAAGCTACAGCATTCTTTCTTCCAGATTTACATTAAGTGATGATCCTCCAACCAATCAGACCTTCTCAGATATGCTGTAGGCCAAAGTCAAGACTTAATCCTGGATGTGTTCAACATGGAACATGTTGCAGAAAATGGAACCTCAGCCTCTGACAACCCCTAAAGTTGTGTTCAAAGTCTCAGAGAACAAAATTGAGGCAAGCTGAAAAGATAGAGAAAATTATAGAGAATTGGTAAGGGAATAGAAGCCTTCATCCTAGAGTTTAATTGAAGCTCTCACCAAGCAAGAAGCAAAAATTTCAGAACAATTAACATTTCCTGTGAAGGAAATTGATAGAGATAGTGGATTCCTTTCCTGGGTTGATATTCTATGTTACAATAGCAATGGCCGAAGCTTGAGGCCTGAATGTTTATGAGCTGAGGCAGAACCTTGCTCCTTTCCTAGGACACTTTCTAGAAACCTCAAACAAAACTGTCAGCTTGTTGAAAATAAAGACATCCTGTCTTTCTGAATAGTGGAGTGAAATGCATTACATGTTAAGTTTTATCTATTTTCATACCATGGCAAGGCTTTGCATTTGTCCAAAAGTTCAAAGTACACTGTAAGCATTTTGCAACTCATTTTTGTAACACTGTGGTGATACAGGTGGAGAGTAATTGTTCCATTTTACAGATGTAAAAATGGCATCTTAGAGTGAGTCACCACTGTATTGGAAATAAAAGTTACCTCCTGAAGAGAAAAGTCACTTTCAGAATGTAATTGTGTAGTCGGATGGCAATGTCTCTATAAGTTAAAAGTAGTTCTCTCTGTATCTGGCTGTCTTCCTGGGAATCAATCACAGAGAAGAAAGTAGTGCTGAAAATGGAACCTTCTCCACCATGAAAATATTTTCATTCTCTAAAGGATTCTAAACCACAGGTTATGGGAACAGTTTCCTCCAACCATAGAGAAGACCTTGTATCATATTCTAATGATGAAAGAACTTGGTAGCAGTCATTAGACACAATCACACTATTTGCCTCTTTTTTAGTATGTATGTATGTATGTATGTATGTATGTTTTGTGTGTGTGCATGTGTGAGCTTTCTTAGAGGTCAAAGGACAGCAAATCAATTTCTTTCCTCCCACTATGGTTTTAGTACCAAACTCTGGTCATCATGCCTGAAGTACAAACACCAAAGCACTAAGTTCTAAGCAGTTGAGTATAAAGACCCAGAAATGTTTAATCATTGCTTTGACAATGAAAATCTGAGCAAACAAAAGAGAAGTTTCATTAGCAAAATTGCCAACAACATGGGACCTCTTACCGAGTTGATGGTGAAAGAACAAGAGTGTGCCAGGGTGCACAGGTCCCTCCCACAGCCACCTCTGCAGCCTTTCATGAAACTCATATTCAAGTGGGCAATAAAGGCAGATGGCTCGTGAGGCTGGAGCTGGATCCATGGTAATAGACTTTAAATTCAGATGTGTTTAGATCCAACCCCTTCCTACTACCTACTAACCATGTAATCTTCAGAAAGCTTCCCTCAACTTTTATGTTCTCAACGGTAAAATGGGGAAAGTACCTACCTATTTAATCTGTTCTTTTCTGTGAGGAGTGACTAATACAATATATAGAAAGTACTGAGGCTACAGCTGATGCTGGATAAATGTTAACTAGGAAGTTAACAATAGGAAATAGAAAGTCCTTTCTACTAGTTCCACCTAAATGACAGAATTAGAAATTAAAAAAAAAAAAGAAAGAAAGAAAAAATGCAGTAGGGATGGGTCTGTGGTAAAGTACACAGATTTTTCTTCCACGGAACCAGGTTCAAGACTCAGGATGCATACTGAAGCTCACAAATATGTTTTACCCCAGTTCAAGACAATCCAGTGATTTCTTCTGGCCTCTGTGGGCATTAGGCTCATATATAGTGCTGACAAAACCCCGGTATGCATAAAATAAAGTAGAAATAATTTTAATCAGTAAAACCCGAGGGAGTCAAATTAGCCCATGCCTAACTTGGATTTTTCCCCAACTTTCATTTTGATTCTTCACTTTCATTGTGCTTGCTAAGTGGCAGCTAGTCCATGATACCATGACAACCAGCCAGTAAAGAACTGCAGTGTTTCTCAGCAGCTGAGTCTGCTCTGGTAAATTTCATGAGCCACTTGAGTCCTCACTGTGCTGTTACAGGGGAGAGGTGAGTCTCAGCTAAAGGAACTATTTTTAAAATTCCAAGATTGTATGTGTCCTTGAAGACTCCTGAAGAACCCTTGGCCTGCGTAGATCAAGCTCTCAAGCCTTTATTCACAGACTACCTGGATTTGGTGCCATGATAGATATTATTCTGCTGGGACTCTGCTTCTAAGGTTAAAGTTCTCAGTGTTCTAAATTAAGCCAGATTTATAGTTACATTCTCTTACAAAAGACAGTACTACCCTTTTCAAGGACCTCGAATGTTGGTTCCGTGTTGGCTCTCACAACTTGAAAAATCTTCTACAAAAATACTGAAGTGTTTAACACTGTGCAGGGCGTTTCTAACGAACTGCAAAAGTCATCCAATGAAGGTACTTTGTTTTTTCTCTTAAAAGATGAGAACTGACCACTACTGAGAAATAAAATTTAGTTGGTATCAAAAGGCATGCTTTTACAAAACAGAATAAGGGTAAAATACAGCAGACAACATCATTGTGTATCCCACTTAATCTGTTGTATTTTAATTACATGTGCACATATCTGTATTAGTGGGCTATCTACTACTATAACCAAACACCAAAGATCATCAATTTATAAAGATAAAAAGGTTGCTGAATGTGGTGGTGCATGCCTTTTATCCCAACACTTGGGAAGCAGAGGTAGTGGATATCTGGGTTCAAAGCTGGTCTGGCCTACAGAGGAAGTTCTAGGACAACCAGGACTACACAAAGAAACCCTGCATTTAAAAAAACAAACATAAATAAAAAATAAATAATAAACAAACTAACTCACAATGCTGGAGTTTTACTCCATGACCCTGTTGCTTTAGACTTATAGCAAGGTATGATTGGAGTATATACAGTACAGAAAATCTGATCACTCCATATAAGTCAAGAAGATGAGGAGAAGCCAATGTTCTATAATCTCAAAAACATGGCCTCAGTAATCTAAACGACTGCCATTAGGTCCTAACTCCTAAAGGATCTGCCACTCCCCATAGCACACTCAAACTGGTATGCAGTTTGAGAAGAGTGAGTTAACCCTAACCCTAACCCTAACCCTAACCCTAACTCTAACCCTAACCCTAACCCTAACCCTAACCCTAACCCTAACCCTAACCCTAGATGTCTTAGTCTGTGTAGTTTTACTGCTAATGTAGGTTTAAAAATTAACATGAATGCTGTATCTATGACAAATATCAAGGCTGTTAACTAATTAGAAGCTCTTTGAAAGTCATCAAATGTTTTAAGAAATAATCCAAGTCTAGTCTGGGTGACTACACCAAGCTGCAGTGAATGGTTTAGATTGCCCAATCCAGTCACACAGAAACCTAGTCATTAACCTAGCCTATGGACAGGTGGAGGTTAGTAGGAGGGGAAGAAAAGTAAGAGGGTGGGTACATTTATACATATATGAAATTGTCAAGTAACTAACTTAATAAAAACATATCATTAATTTTTAATCAGGTTGAGAGAAGCCAAGTAATTGTTGCGGTCACAGAGAAAGGAACTAGTAGAGCCAACTTTGGGAACTGAATCCAAGTCCCAGTCCTACTCAAAGGTCCACACGTGGATAGAAAAGATGGTTCAGTGGTTAAGAGAACTGGCTACTCTTCCAGAGGACCTGGGTTCAATTCCCAGCACCCACATGTCTGCTTACAGCCAGTGGCACTAGATATACATACCATGTATGGGTACACACCTAATAATAATGATGATAATGATATCAATGATATTAATAGTCATTATTAATAATTTTAAAGGTCAACACATACATTTGTGTACACATAGGCATCAACACCATAGTCTTCACGCTCTCTGTCACAACCATTTCAGAAACTCCCAAGAATAGTAAGGAAGGAAGAAAACTTTATCAGAGAAAAGGCAAAGCCAATAGTGGTGCCCTAACCCTTCACAAGCCTGTGGGGTCAGAGTCTATGTTCACCAATAGAAATCAATTCTCATCCCAGATTGAGAAAATATGTCCAAGACTTATTACCACTAAGCAGGAAGAGGATTGTAAAGAGTAGAATCAGACTTCTCTTGGAACAAAGGTAACCCAGGATCAACTGTAGCTTTGTCAATCACACAAGAATCCTCACTCCATTTTAAAGTAGCACAGAAAGCAACTCTCAGATTGTCAGTCTCAGTGAACACCACCTCTCCTGAGACAATGCCCAGCAAATAGCATACCAAGGAAACCTCTCTAATGCTAAACAGTACAATTGTTATATCCCATGCTATGTTTGAACTAGAAACAGGGCCATGAATTTCTAATCAAAGGGGCCTTTTAATTCACACAAAACTTCCTAATTGAAAAATGAGCCCTCTGTCTTCTCACAGAAGCACAAAGGAAGCAGTGATTTCTGTCTTAGGAAGCAAACAACCCATAGCATGGTTGTTTCTTTCTTTGAGTTAGAGAGTTTTTTTCTATAATTTGTTGAAGATATTTACTTGCCCTTTTAGTTGGGAGTCTTTGCCCTCTTCTGCACCTATTATCCTTAGGTTTGATCTTCTCACTGTGTCCTGGATTTTCTGGATTTTTAGGTTAGGAGCTTTTTGGTTTTTGCATTTTCTCTAACTGATGTGTCAATGTTTTCTATGTTATCTTCTGCCTCTAAGATTCTCTCTTCCATTTCTTGTATTCTGTTGGTGAATCATGCATCTATGACTCCTGATTTCTTTCCTAGGTTTTCTATTTCCAGGGTTATCTCCTTTTGTGATTTTTTTTTATTCTTTCTATTTACATTTTCAATTCCTTTGCCTGTTTGGTTGTGTTTTCCTGTAGCTCTTTAAATAATTTTCATGTTTCCTCATTTAGGGCTTCTACTTGTTTACGCATGTTTACCTGGTTCTCCTGTAATTCTTTAAAAGAGTTACTCATGCACTTCTCAAAGACCTCCATCATCATCATGAAATATAACTGTAAGTCTAAATCTTGTTTCTCTGGTGTTTTGGGATATCCACTACTTGCTGTAGTGGGAGAACTGGGTTCTGATGTTGCCAGGTTGCCTTGATTTCCATGGGTTAAGTTCTTGTGCTTGCCTCTTGCCATCTTATCTGTGATGTTAGTTGATCTTGTTGTCTCTGACTAGATCTTTTCTCTCCCGTGGGTCTGTTGGCCTGTGGGTTCAGGAGGAAGATTGCTCCTGGGTGTTCAGCTCTCTGTGGGTAGGCTGTGAGTTCCAATGGCAGTGGACTGGGTCTGGCTCTGGTCACAGATGAGTTTTCTGGAACAGTCCGTTTTCAGGCAGCACTGCACCTCCTGTGCCCTGAGAGTTCCCGGTGGTCTCTCCCCTGATAGTCAGTGGAGAGGGAGTGGGGATTCACCCATGGGCTCAGGTGGCAGAGCACTCCTGAGGCTCTTCTGGGTGTTCAGCTGTCTGTGGGCAGGCCCTGAGTCCTGATGGCCATGGCCAGGCTCTGTCTCTGAGCAGAAACACCTATTTAAACCTTTAAATTCTTCCTTTCCAGATTTCCCTCAGTTTGGGTCTTTTTTATTAATTCTGTTTTCACTTTCAGGTCTTCAACTGTTTTATTCATTTCCTTGGAATGTTTTTTATTGTACTTTGCTATATTTCTTTAAGGGATTTATTCATTTCATCTTTAAGGACCTCTATCATATTTATTAAGGCTACTTTAAGGTCCTTTTTTGTGCTTCAGGTATATTGCAACACTCAGGAGCTACTATGGAAGAGTTGCTGGGCTCTAAAGAAGACATGTTGCCCTGGCTACTATTGCTTGTGTTTTTACACTGGTGTCTAGATATCTGGATTTGGAATGATTTTAATTCTAGTTGCTGATATCTGGCCTTGTCTTTGTTGGGTGTTTTGTTTCTATGTTTCTGTTTACTTCTCTTGCTTTTAGGAGACTATGATAGCTATGTGTTTACTGGTAGGAAATTCTTCAGGGATCCTTCTAGCAGTGGCCACTGGGGGTTCTGGGTAAAATATGCTCCTAAGCATTGGGCTTGGAGTGGGTGGCTTGGGGATCCACAAGATGGAGGAAAATGTTCCACAAGGATCTGGTCAGAAGCCTGGAAATAAAAGCAGAGAGTGAAGAGAGGCCATAATAGGTAATCTCCTACAGATTTGGAGATAAGATTGGGGAATTGGATATGAATAAGAAAAGGAAGATTAAAGATCTGAAGCTTGCCAATCTACTTTGCTGTCCTACCTGCTTCTCTGGCAGGGTTTGCTAATGAGTCCCCAGGGAATGCCTGTTGGAGTTGGAGGATGGGATAAAACAATGAGATGGGGAAGAAAGTTTGGAGGAGAAAATCTGTGTGTCCACTGGAAATGGGACAAAGAGGAGAAGGGAGGCTGCAATAGGGGGTCTGATATAGAGGTGGTGATAAGACTGGGGAATTGGATTTGAAGACATGGAGGGAGAAGTGAAGAGCTGCAGTTAGCCTACCAACTGCCCGGGCTGAAGTAGTCTGCAGATTCCAAGGGAATGCCTCTATAAGTTCCTTTTTTACAAACTAATGGCAGCAGGGGAAAAAAAGCAAAAACAAACAAAAAAAGATTGAGGGTTTATATTTCTTTAGACATATAACTTTTCTTTTTGAAAACCTACTAGAATGAAAACTCAAGTCTAAACAGTGTTTTCCATGCCCAAGCTTTTAATGTATTAGATCTGTAGATGGTCCTTTATTATAGAAACCATGGCACCTAGGGACCTGCTGTGGTGGGCTGTTTGCCAGCTGTTTCCTCAGGAAATATATCATCTAGAAGTCCAGGGCATTAAGACTTTAAGAAAACAAACTTGTTCTAGATAGATAGATAGATAGACAGACAGACAGACAGACAGACAGACAGACAGATAGAAAGATAGATTCGTGATAATGTATGTCTTTGTATAATATGACTACCTTGTGATTCTGATTTTCTTCTGTGACAATTTTTTAACAGTCTATAGTTGAAAGTTACAAATACCTTACCCAATCAGTAGTGTTGAAGCACTTGAAGCACAGTGCACTATATAAGAAATTTTCATTCTCAATAATTAATAACCTGTCATTGATAGTCATCTTTAAAAAAAAAAAAAAAAAAAAAAAAAAAAAAAAAAAAAACCCTTGCTTTTAAATGTGGAGGCCTAAAAATAATGTGGAGGCCTGAACCATCAGTATGAAAAGTGGTGGGGCCCAATTAGATAAAGCAGAATGTGAGGAAAATATAAAAACTTGTGGGGAGACATCTCAGCTAGACTTTCTTCAGAACATGTTATCCTCCATTTCAACAGAACACTGAAACACAAAATTAACAATATGGGACTTAACGGTCCAATAAAGTAAAATTTAGCCATGTGGAGCTATTTAAAAATCAATTAAGTTTATACAGTTAAATGTTCAGTTCCCAGCTGAGAAGACACCTCAATGGGTAGAGTGTTTGATGCCCAAAGACTGAGGTCAGGTCCCCAACACCTACATGAAAAGTGGGTGTGAGAATGCTCATCTCTAACTCTTGTGCTGGGACAGTTGGGGGTGTGCAAAGGCAAGAAATGTCCCGCGCAACCGTCTCACCAGCAAGAACGACGCGGCACACGAAATAGGATTCTTCTGCAGTAAAGCTTTAATGCTCTCGAGAGGCATAGCATAAGCTTGCAACACGTGAAGACGAAGACCCCGAACTATCTAGCCCATCCCCTTATAAAGGGATCAGTCCTCGCCTTGGACATGAAGCCCCCTGATTGGTTGAAACTCATCAGGCCCTATGACACCACGGGAGAGGCAGAGCTCAAGGAGTGGAAAGTTACCCAGCACGTGCGCACATGACTTGTTCACTGCTAACTCCAGCCGGATGTCAGCGCCATCTTGTAATGGAGAATGTGCAGGCAGCGCCCCACATCTCCCCCTTTCTTTTATTCTTTAAGCAAAGTAGGACACCCATATTAGGAGGGCGGAGATAGAAGTCAAATCCTCATTAAGGTGTATAAAGACCATGTACAGGAGTAACCGCTAGGCTTTTTGTAGCCCGTAGTATTCTTGACCTGTCACTCTGCCGTTTTTCTGAGGGAGGGACACTGGGGCAGGCAACCCTCACACAAAATGACATACCTCCCAGAGATACCCTGTGACAAGGGGCTCTCAGTGCGATGCTTTGCTCGGCATCCCTCATGGGCTGCTCAAACCAGACACTCTAATCCTGTGCAATGAACCGAAGTTCTAGGAGTGCAAGAGCTGTCTGGCCGGAGACCTACTGCTTAAGCATAGACAACCAGATATCGGCTGATGCTCCATGTTCTAGAGCGACAAGCACTTGGGCAATAACCACCTTGTCTCTTTTTGTTTGGGCCTTGAGCTTACAAACCAGCCAGAGAAGCAACACAAGTCCACTGCAAAGGATTGCTCCAAAGAGTCCAACCCCCACCCAAGTTGATATCAGTGGTGAAAAACTTAGGGAAGACTGTAGCATCATGTTCCACTGGAATTGGTTTCGGGAATGCCGACAGAATCGCCCATCTCACCTCTCCTCTGACTCTGGTTCCAAAACATCAGGAGCAGGGCTGTCATCAGTAGTCTCCAACATTTTTTGAGTGAGCCTCTCGGGGACCCAGAAGGGATTATTTTCATCCTAAGGGAAAACACAAACAGCTCCCCTGGATCTGATCAACACAAGATCCGGTCCTTTCCATTTATTAGTTATGACATCTTTCCATTTCACCATCTCTCTTGGTTTGTCCATGGGTAGGCAATGCCTTTCAGCCGCCGTATGGCCGTGGTCATCAAGATTTAAAAAATTTAAGGTGAACAGTACCATGGATACTGCGGTCCTAGGCACAGGGGGCAAAGCCTGCATAATTCCCCCTTTTTGTTTTATTAAATAGGATTTGAGGGTGCGGTGAGCACGTTCGACGATGCCTTGCCCTTGTGGGTTGTAAGGCAAACCTGTGAGATGTGTCACGGCCATGTGGCTACAAAATTGTTGGAATTTTTGTGAGGTATAAGCAGGACCATTATCTGTTTTTAAGAACTTTGGTTTACCCCAGGCACTCCAGGCCTCTAGGCAATGTTGGATGGCATGTGAGGACTTCTCTCCAGATAAGGGAGTGGCTGCAATTACACCTGAACAGGTGTCAATGGATACATGTATATATTGTAGCTTACCAAAGGAGGAGACATGGGTAACATCCATTTGCTTAATAGAAGGAAGGGTAAAGGCAAACCTAGGCCTATCTTCAGAATGTAAAGGTATGGAAAAGAAACAATCTTTACTATCTATTATCATTAAAGGCCAATGTCTTGGGAACGCCATGAGAACCGGTAGGCCACGTTGTATAGGGCCAAGCAAATGCATTTGTTTATTGATGGCTCTCAAGTCATGCAACAATTGCCATTTTCCTGATTTCTTTTTAATCACAAAAATGGGGGTATTCCAAGGTGAAGTAGAGGATTCTACATGACCCAATTGTAGTTGTTCTCTAACTAATTGAGTAACAGCTTCTAATTTTTTGGAGGTAAGGGGCCATTGAGGAACCCATACCAGATTCTCCGTTTTCCATGGTATGGCCGTACTGCCTCAATGGCGCTTAGGAAAAACCCAGTCCCTGCCTTTCTTTGTTGGGGTTAGGCGAGACAGGCTCTAGGGGTCCTTGTTCATAGCGTCCCAAGCCTTTTCCCTCTTTATATCCCATCTTATCCATAATATCATAAGCCTGTGTAGAATATTTATTGAACAGAATTAGCCCCATTTGTTGCATTATATCTCTCCCCCATAAGTTAACTGGAAGAGGGAGTACATAGGGGACAAATCGCCCACATTGGCCTTCAGGGGCTTTCCAGGTGAGTGAGGCTACACTAGTGGTGGAGTAGGACTTATAACCCAATCCTTGTAAGGAGTGTGATGACTCTACAACAGGTCAGTGTTTGGGCCACCAATGAGTAGATATAATACTTTTATCAGCCCCTGTATCAAGGATGCCCTCAAATTTTTTCTCATTAACCCACAAGTTAAGCCTTGGCCTGGTATTCAAAGATACTGCTAAATAGGCTAAGTCGGTCCCAGAGGAACCCATCTGTTTTTCTGCTTTTTCCTTAGTCTTTTTATCAGAGTTATCAGGGAGGAGCAATAACTGTGCAATCTTGTCACCCTGAGTTATAGAGAATATGCCCATTGGGCTGGAGCACAGTACCTGTATTTTAGAGGAGTGGTCATTGTCTACTATGCCTGGGTGGACTATCAGTCCTTGTGCTGTAAGGGATCCTCGTCTGAGGATCAGTCCTAGGGTTCCTGGAGGCAAGGTGACCGCTCCTACAGGGATGGGCTGAACGCCCATCTGAGGCATTAATACCAGTGAGGAGGAGGCACGCAGGTCCATTCTTGTTGGCCTGTTCATATGCTCACTTTGCTCTCCCCTAGGGGTTTGGTAAATTTGCTCCCATATCTTTGAGGGCCCTTCGAACAGGGGTCCAGTGGTCCGTTTTTTGGCATCTCATTGGTCTGGGTGGTCTGGCTCTCTAGTGGAGGGAGGAGCCGGCCTTTGAGGTCTCTGAAAGAGCGGCAATGTTCAGCTTTATGGTACCCCTTGCCACATCTTGTGCAAAGGAGCGGAGGGTCTCTAGTGACCATCCAACAATCTTTTTTCAAGTGTCCAGATTTTCCACATCTAAAACAGATCCGTCTATCAGGGGCTTGTGGAGGGCCCCTCTGGGACTGCAAAATGGCTGCCGCGAGACCTGCATTAGTGAGTGGCCCTCCCAGTTCTCTACAGACTCGAAGCCAGTCTTGAAGACCTTTGCCCTTTCTAGGGGCAATAGCGGCTCGACATTCTTGGGTGGCCTGCTCAAAAATAAGCTGTTCAATAAAAGGGGCATCCTGCTCGGGATCCCCGAAGATCCGTCCTGCCGCCTCAGTCATGTGGGCTACAAAATCTGAAAAAGGCTCTTGAGGACCCTGAATGATTTTTGTAAGCTGATTATCGGCCCCTCCCTTTTTTGAAAGTGCCTTCCAGGCCTTAATGGCTGTGCTTGATACTTGGGCGTAGACGCCCCAATGATAAGCTGTCTGATCTGCTGCATAGCGACCTTGGCCAGTCAGCAGATCAAATGTCCATTTTTGTTGTTCAGGAGTCAGGGCCGTAGCATTGGCTCTTGCTTGGGTTTGGGCAGCCTCATACCAAAGAGCCTTCCACTCCATATACTGTCCCATGCTCGGTAGAGCAGCCTTGGCAATTGTCTGCCAATCAGAGAGAGTTAAGGCAGAGATAGCCAATCTGTCAAGCTGAGCGATAGTAAAGTTGGCGGTTACCCCATATTTTCTGACTGACTCTGCCAATTCTTTTATTTGATTATATTCTATGGGGGCATGAACGCGGCCACCCTCAGCTGTCTCAAACACAGGGAAAGCAAGACACATCTGCATTCTCATCCTTTCCGGGAGGAACAAGAAGGATTTTACAGTGCTGCATAAGGAGGGGGGGCCACGGGTAAAGGAGGCGCTGTCGGAACAATAGAGGACAAGCGCATGGGCCTGCACCGCTCATTAGAATAGTATCTTTTTTTCTCATATCTAGCTGCTTCTTCATCTAGCTCTGCTTCTTCTTCAGCCTTCTCGCTCATCATCATCTGAAGTCTCAAGGCTATCAATGTTAAGAGCCTCAAGGTCCTCTACAGGGTACAAGCTGACTCCCCTTTTCTTAATATTAGAGGGCATAAAGGAATGAAAATCTGAAGGTTTGTGGGTAACAACTCTCCCGCTGTGCAGCGTACCTGGAGGTCCGTTTTCCTTAGGGGGGGAATATCTTTTCCTGCGCGTGCCCATCCTCTCGCTCTGTTCGGCTTCTGATAGTCTATCCTGGACTTCACTCAATGCCTCTTGCCCCGCAGCGATAGTGGGCCTACAACTCTTATCTTTTAAACAATTTTGTACCATCATCCAAATGGCCATGGTCCCGGGCCCGAGGTCTCCGGCAGTCTGCGCACAGTCTAAATCTCTACCCAATTTTTTTCCATGAGGCTGGTGAGAGAGACCCAGAGACTGCAAACCAAGGGGCAGTACGCTCTACCTCTTTTACGAAACGCTGTAAGACGCGGGTGGGCAATTCTAGATCTCTCTGCTTAAGAATTGACTGCAGGGCTGTAACGGTTGAGTATGAAAAGCCCATCACAGCGATGTAATGCCCGCGGCTTATTTATGTCGAGGCACAAAGTGAAACTGAAAGGCGAGTCTCAGCGCGTTCTGCTTTTTTTTTTATCTACAAAAGACTTATGGAACGCAGAGGTGCCGCAGCTTATCTACGTCCGACTTAAGCACAAAATTAACACCAGCCCTGATGGACTTAGTAAGAAATTAAGAGGAAGAGAATAAAAACTGCACTGACAAAGACCAGAGCCTCTACGGACCCTTCCCACGGCCATGGAAGATTTAAACTAAATTTAAAGAAAGATCCAGGGTCAGACATACCTTGCCAAACTTATCTCCCCGCAGTTCTGAATCCTCCCTGCCCGGAGACAGGGGGTCTTCGGTGGTGCAGACGATGGAGTGGTCAAGTTCCCGGGTTTTGGCACCAGATGTCCTGCGCAACCGTCTCGCCAGCAAGAACGATGCAACACACGAAATAGGATTCTTCTGCAGTAAAGCTTTAATGCTCTCGAGAGGCAGAGCATAAGCTTGCAACATGTGAAGACGAAGACCCCGAACTATCTAGCCCATCCCCTTATAAAGGGATCAGTCCTCGCCTTGGACATGGAGCCCCCTGATTGGTTGAAACTTATCAGGCCCTATGACACCACGGGAGAGGCAGAGCTCAAGGAGTGGAAAGTTACCCAGCACGTGCGCACATGACTTGTTTACTGCTAACTCCAGCCGGATGTCAGCGCCATCTTGTAATGGAGAATGTGCAGGCAGCGCCCCACAAAGAAAATCCTGGAGGCTTGCAATCTTAAAATTTATGTTCAGTGGAAAAGCTGGTCTCAAAAAATAATAACACTTCAATTCATGAGATACACTAGCTAAACTTCAAAAGTTCAATAACCACATTTGGGTACTGCTCACTATAGTGGACAACACTGGATTTGAATATCTCCATAATTGCAAAAAAAGTTCCACTAGCATCCAAACTGACAAACCCGTGTCCCTATAAAGATATTAAGGAGTACTACCTTTAATTACTAGTTGGCAATCTATACTTCTATGTGACAAGTGTGTTTTTTTACACAAAAAACTCATAGGATATTTATCTTCAGCCACTGAGTTAAAGAAACTAATCACCAGCTTGTTTATATCAAACACAATATAGAACTCAGGCTCAGTACAAATGGAAAATTATTCTGTCTATAATATAGAGAACCGTAATCATACCTTGAAAGACAGTATCAAGAATAATAAAGAGTTAATATTTTGGAAGACTTCAACACCCCACTCTCATCAATGGACAGACCATAAAATCAGTGAAACTGACAAAAATTATGATCCTGTCATGGATTTAACAGACATCTATAGAATGTTTCATCCTAAAACAAAAGAATATACCTTATTCTCAGCACCTCATGGTACCTTCTATAAAATTGACCATATAGTCGGTCATAATTCAGGCCTCAACAGATAAAACAACATCAAAATAATCCCATGCATCCTGCCAGATCACCATAGACAAAGATTGGTTTCCAATAATACCAAAAACAACAAAAAGCTCACATACATATAAAGGCTAAACAATGTTCTACTCAATGATAGTTTGGTCAGGAAAGAAATAAAGAAAGAAATCAAAGACCTTTTAGAATTTAATAAAAATGAAGGCACAACATACCCAAACTTCTGGGATATAATGAAAGCTGTGCTAAGAGGAAAACTCATAGCTGTGAGTGCCTCCAAAAAGAAACTGGAGAGAGCATACAGTAACACCTTGATACCACATCTGAAGCTATAGAACACAAAAAAGCAGATACACCTAAGAGGAGTAGACAGCAGGAAATAATCTAATTCAGAGCTGAATTCAACCAAATAGAAACAAAAAGAACTATACAAAGAATCAACAAAAGAACAGCTGGATCTTTGAGAAAATCAACAAGATCGATAAACACTTAGCCAGAATAACTAGAGTGTGTAGAGTGAGTATCCAAATTAATGAAATCAGAAAAGAAAGGGGATACATCACAACAAAAAACTGAGGAAATTCAAGAAAACATTCTATCCTACTGCAAAAACCTTACTCAACAAAATTGGAAAATCTAGAGAAAATGGACAATTTTCAAAACAGATACCAGATACAAAAGTTAAGTCAGGATCAGATAAACCATCTAAACAACCCATAACCCTTAAAGAAATAGAAGCAGTCATCAAAAGTTTCCCAACAGAAAAAAGTCCAGGAACTGATAGGTTTAGTACAGAATTCT
The DNA here is from genome assembly GCF_963924665.1 of Micromys minutus. NCBI lineage: Eukaryota > Metazoa > Chordata > Mammalia > Rodentia > Muridae > Micromys > Micromys minutus. The sequence goes on from NC_137958.1 coordinate 6,052,160, forward strand.
ATCAGACATTCATCAAAAATTTAATACCAATATGCTCCAAACTATTCCACAAAATAAAACAGAAGGAACAATACCCAACTCATTCTTCAAAGCCACAATTATGTTTATTCCTAAACCACACAAAGACCCTGCAAAGAAAGAAAGCTTTAGATCAATTTTCCTCATGAATATTAATGCAAAAATATTAAATAAAACTCTTGCAAACTGAATCCAAGAACACATCAAAACGATCATTAAACATGATCAAAAAGGCTTCATCCCAGGGATGCAAAGATGGTTTAATATACGGAAACCCATCAATGTAATCCACTAAATAAACAAAGTCCAAGAAAAAAAACACATGGTCATCTCTTTAGATTCTGAGAAAGAAAGCACTTGACAAAATTCAACACTCCTTCATGTTAAAAGTCTTGAAAAGATTATGAATGCAAGGGTCATACTTAAACACAGTAAAAGCAATATACAGCAAACCAGTAGCTAACATCAAACTAAATGGTGAGAAACTTGAAGTAATCCCACTAAAATCAGGCTGCCCACCCTCCCCCTACTTATTCAGTATAGTACTGTAAGTACTAGCCAGGGCAATCAGACAGCAAAAATAGGTCAGAAGGATATAAATTGGAAGGCAAGAAGTCAAAATATTACTGTTAGCAGATGATATAATAGTAAACTTAAATGACACCAAAATTCATCCAGAGAATTATTACAGCTGATAAACAACTTCAGCATATGGTTGTATATAAAATTAACTAGAACTAATCAGTAGCCTTCCTCTACTCAAAGAATAAACAGGCTGAGAAAAAAAATTAGAGAATCAACACCCTTTACAATAGTCACAATGAATATAAAATACCTTGGGGTGACCATAACCAAGCAAGTAAAGAATCTGTAGGACAAGAATTTCAAGTCTCTGAAGAAGAAAATCGATGAAGACCTTAGAAGGTAGAAAGACCTCCCATGTTTGTGGATTGGAAGGATCAACATGGTAAAAATGGCCATCTTGCCTAAGATAATCTACAGATCCAATGCAATCCTCATCAAAATTCTAACTCAATTCTTCATAAAGTTAGAAAGACCAATTTGCAAATTTATTTGAAATATAAAAAGAAAAACCCAGGATAGTGAAAAACATTCTCAATAATAAAAGAACTTATGGGGGAATCACCATCCCTGACCTCAAGCTGTATTACAGAGCAATTGGGATTTAAAACCTGCATGGTGTTGGTACAGAGACAGGCAGGTAGATCAATGGAATAAAATTGAAGACCCAGAAATGAACCCACACACCTATGGTCACTTGATCTTTGACAAAGAAGTTAAAAACATTCAATGAATAAAGGACAGTCTCTTCAACAAATGCTGCTGATTCAATTGACAGTCAGCATGCAGAAGAATGCAAATTGATCCCTTCTTATCTCCTTGTACAAAGCTCAAATCCAAGTGGATCAAACACCTCCACATAAATCCAGGTACACAGAAACTAATAAAACAAAAATTGGCAAAGAGCATAGAACACACAGGCACAGGGGAATATATCCTAAACAGAACACCAATGGCATATGCTTGAAGATCAAGAATCGACAAATGGAACCTCATGAAATTGCAAAGGTTCTGTAAGGCCAAGGACACTGTCAAAAGAACAAAATTGCAACCAACAGATTGTGAAAAGATCTTTACCAATTCTACATCTGACAGCGATGTTATCCAATATATAAAAAGATCTCAAGAAGCTAGACTCTAGAGAATCAAATAATCCTATTAAAAAATGAGGTACAGAGCTAAACAAAAAATTCTCAACTGAGGATTATTGAATGGCTGAGAAGCACCTAAAAAAATGCTCAATATCTCTAGTCATCAGGGAAATGCAAATCAAAACAACCCTAAGGTTCTACCTCATACCAGTCAGAATGGCTAAGATCAAAACTCAGGTGATAGCAGATGCTGGCAAGGACGTAGAGAAAGAGAAACACTCCTCCACTGTTAGTGGGATTGTAAACTGGTGCAGCCATTTTACAATCTGGAAATCATTCTGGAGGTTCCTCAGAAAATTGGACATAGTACTACCTGAGGATGCAGTTATACCACTCCTGGGCATATACCTAAAAGAAGCTCCAACATATAACAAGGACACATGCTCTACCAGGTTCATAGCAGCCTTATTTATAGTAACCAGAAACTGAAAAGAACCCAGATGTCCTTCAGCAGAGGAATGGATACAGAAACTGTGGTACATATTTACAATGGAGTACTACTCAGCTATTAAAAACAATGACTTCATGAAATTCCTTGGCAAATGGATGAAACTTGAAGCTGAGTGAAGTAACCCAGTAACAAAAGAGCACTCATAGTATGTACTCACTTATAAACAGATACTAGTCCAAAAAACTCTGAATATCCAAGAAACAATTCACAGAACTTATGAAGCTAAAAGAGAAGGAAGTCCAGAAGGTGAATGCCTCAGTCCTTCTTAGAAGTAAGAACAAAAATCTCATAGGAGGAAATAGAATATCAGGGATTGAAGATAAGTTCATCCAGAGACTGTCTCACCTGGGGATCCACCCCATATTCAGCCACTAAACCCAAGCATTATTGCAGATGCTAAGTAGTACTTACTGGCAGGAATCTGATATGAATGCATCCTCAGAGGCTCTGCCAGAAGCATACTGATACAGAGGATTATTGTAGCTAAACATCAGACTGAACATGAGGACCCCAATGAAGGATCTAGAAAAAGGACTGAAGGGGCTAAAACAGTCTTAAATCCCATTGGGAGAACAAAATGATCAACTAACCAAACCCACCACTGCTCCCAAGGACTATAACACCAACCAATGAGTTTGCATAGAGAGACCCATGGCTCCAGGTGTATATGCAGCAGAGAATAGCTTTTTCTGGCATCAATGAGAGGGGGATTTTGGTCTAGAGGAGGTTAGTTTTCCCAGTGTAGGTGAAAGCCAAGGTGTTGAGGTGGGAGAGGGTGATTGGGAGAGGGAGCACCTTCATGGAGGCAATGGGAGGGGGAGGTGGGAGGGGATTGGGGAAATGGATAACATCTAAAATGTAAATGCAGAGAAGCTGAAATAAAAAATAGAGAGACTAAATATTACAGGGACGGGGAGGGGGGAGATTGGGGGGAAACCAACAGGTTTTACTCAGCAACAGAAAGGAGACTATATGCAATTGGTTAGCCAGCCATGTACCTACTCCCTTCCCGTGAAAATGCCTGTCGACACCTAACTTTACAAATTTATCTTTTTCAGGCCATCTCGGTTGCATGCTCCACTCAACTATGGGAAGTAGACATCCTCCACTGCCAAATACTGGAGGTCAAGCAGACTAAGGCTACTTATTCCCCAGCCTCCAACAACCCTATATTGGATATACTCCCCTTCAGAGGTTTAAAAACAGAAGGGATACAACTTTTAAATATAAAACAGATGTTAAAAACAAAACTAATTTTACAAGCAGAGGTGCTTCTGATGAGATATTGTCCATCACACAGAGACTCGGAACTATGACAAGCACAGGAAAGAAGGTGCAGGGGCGACAGTTTATGTTTATACCCATCTGTGGAAACAAACGTTGGGCACAGAAAAAGGCTCAGGTTCCTTCTCCAGGTTCTAAAGGACTCTCTTGCATTACGGTTGAAGTGATGGGAGGCTGGAGACAAGAATCACAGCAGACAAGTTAGGGGTGGGGACAAGAGCTCAGAGCCAATCCTGTGTTACTTAAGAAGTTGACCAATTTTTTTCCTTTGCCTTGGTGGTCCCTGTGTTATTACCTTCTCTATCCTCTTACCTCCTCTTCCCTTCAGGGACTGTGCAATGGCTTTGGCACAAGATCACAAACTGGGCTCAGTGTCACCGATTTTCCTTAAACCATCTGCCCTTGGGAAGCTCACAAGGCACACAATTTGTTGTCCATTGCCTAGAATAACAAATGTTTCTGATTTTATCAAGTACATCTACTGCTGACTTTATAATTCTTGTAATGAGACCTAAAACCTAAGTTAGGGGTTTCTAACCTTCTATGTATTCATACAGTGATTATTCTTTTTAAAGCTGGCTCTGAGACTTACAACTTTTCACCCTTTGGGTTCATCAAGTGCTCTGCATATCTTACCAACTTATCCTCACAACTCTACCCTTGCCCCTGTGAGTGGAAAATTAAAATTCAGGTTTATAGTTAGACTCATCCAAATACCAGAAGCAGATTCCAGATGGAACGGAGCATTCCAAATGTTCTTTCTTCTGAACAGTTGCATAAATACTGTGTATGTATACAGTAGGCTCTCTGTGTCCACAGATTCCAAATATGTGAATTCAGTCAGCTGCAGATTTTTAAAAAAGAACTTAAAAAACTGACTCATTGTTGAACATGCATATTATCAGGAGCCCCTAAGCAATATAGAATGCTAGCTGTTGGCAATGCATTTACAATGTACTAGGTGCTAAGAAACATCTAAAAGCTACATGACTCACATGACGGTATGCTCATAGGTATTTGAAATGCTATGCTAGCTTACATAAGGAGATTGAGAGTCTACAGCTATGCAGGAACATCTGTACATAGTTAATTGTTGCTTCATAAAGAGTTGTCTCCACAATCTTGGTTGTTATCTCCGTGCCCTCTTATTCCCTCATCCAATCTACTCAGTACAAAACATACCCTCCATAGTTTTAACCAATACTAAAAATATAGACGGGTCACTTTACATGTAGAAAAATAGGACTTTGCATTACAATAAGAACCCATCAAGTTGATGAGCAGACAGAGCATGTGAAGATTAGAGGTGATTTCTGTAGAGTGTCTGTTCACATGCATTTTAAGTAGTTCCACACATTTATATGATTGACATTATCAGTACAATCCCTGTTGGGGAAAACTCCCAGAATAATATCATTGAGTACCCAGTTACATGCTCAAAGTAGCCCAAAGATCACACAGAAGATGGGTTAACATAGAAGAAAAAGATCATTATCCTGATGATAATAAAAGGGGAAGCTGTTGTCTAGCAATCATATACCTCATCGTCAGACTACATGCAGTGTACAGTGTGTGTCAATCTGCTTATTTCTGATTATAACCTTTCAACACAAAGATCACCATTGCTGACCCACAGATAAGGAAACATTCAGAAGGGTAAAGTAACTTCATCAATAGCATACACCTGACTAAGTTCTCTTGAATAAAACAAAAACTACTTTTTCTCTTGTTTTAGTTTTGTTGTTGGGTTGATTTTGTTGTTGCTGCTGCTGTCATCATCATCATTGTCATTTTTGTAGTTTTGTTTTGTTTTCTTTTGTTTGAAACAAGGTCTCACTATGTACCTCTGGATGTCATTAAACTCACTCTGTAGACCAGGCTGTCCTTGAACTCACAGAGATCCTCCTGCCTCTGCTTCCAAGTGCCGAGACTGAAGATGTAAGCCACTATGTCCTGATAATTTTTAAAAGAAAAGAACATATTGAGAAGCTCAGGAGACTTTCCTATTACTTTGTTATGGTGAAATTACATTTTATTATTCTGCCATTTTGTCTTATTGACAGTGTCCTTTGCCTTACAGAAGCTTTCCAATTATGTGAGGTCCTATTTGTCAAGGCTGATCTTAGAACATAAGCATTTGGTATTCTGCTCAGGAATTTTTCTCCTACACCAATGGGTTCCAGGCTCTTTCCCACATTCTCTTATTTTAGTTTCAGTGTATATGGTTTTATGTGGAGGTTTTTGATCTAATTGGACTTGAGCTTTGTACAAAGAGATAAGAAAAAAATCAATGTGCAATATTCTGCATGCTGACGGCCAGTTGAACCTACACCATTTGTTCAAGATGCTGATTTCTTTTCCAGTGGATGATTTTAGCTGCTTTGTTAAAGATCAAGTGACCATAGGTGTGTGGGTTCCTTACTGGGTCTTCTTTTTTTAACCAGTGTTCTACCTGCCTGTCTATATCAATAACATGAATATTTAATCACTATTGCTCTATAATACTGCTTGAGGTTTGAGATGGTAATTCCCCAGAAGTTCTTTTATTGTTGAAAATAGTTTTATTATTCCAAATGAATTTGAAAATTGCTCTTTCTAACTCTATGAAGAATTGAGTTGGAATTTTGATAGGGATTGAATTGAATCTGCATATTGCTTTTGGCAAGATGGCCATTTTTACTATATTAATCCTGCCAATCCATGAGCCTGGGAGATCTTTCCACATTCTGAGATCATCTTCAATTTCTTTCTTCAGAGGCTTGATGTTCTTCTTATACAGATCTTTCACTAGCATGGATAGAGTCACAATAAGGTATTTTATATTATTTATGACTATTGTGAAGTGTGTCATTTTCCTAATTCCTTTCTCAGCCTGTTTATCCTTTGAGTAAAGGAAGGCTACTGATTTGTTTGAGTTAATTTTATATCTAGCCACATTGCTGAAGTTGGTTATCAGCTGTAGAGTTTTCTGGTGGAATTTTTAGGATCACTTAAGTTTACTATCATATCACCAGCACATAGTGATGTTTTGACTGTTTTCTTTCCAATTAGACACTTTTCCCTCTGACCTCCTTTTGTTTTCTAATTGCTCTGGCTAGGACTTTGAGTATTATATTGAATGGGTAGGGAGAGAGTGGGTCTCTCATTATTTCATATTTTATGTTTGTGTGGTTATCTTCTTTTGGGTTTGTTGAAAGAAGGTTACTTTCTTTTTTGAGTGTGTAGTTTCCCTCCTTGTGTTCAAGTTTTCCTTCTATTATCCTTTGTAGGGCTGAATTTGTGGAAAGACATTATGTAAATTTTGTTTTATCATGAAATATCTTGGTTTCCCCATCTATGATAATTGAGAGTTTTGCTGGGTATAGTAGCCTGGGCTGGCATTTATGATCTTTTAGGGTCTGTATAACATCTATCCAGGATCTTCTGGCTTTTAGAGTCTCAGGTGAGAAATCTAATGTAGTTCTTCTAGGTATGCCTTTATATGTTACTTGTTCTTTTTCCCTTACTGCTTTTAGTATTATTTCTTGCTTTGAACATTTGGTGTTTTGACTATTATGTAGCAGGGGGAATTTCTTTTCTGGTCCAATTTATTTGGAGTTCTGTAGGCTTCTTGTAGGTTCATGCTTATCTCTTTCTTTCAGTTAGGGAGTTTTTCTTCTATGATTTTGTTGGCGATATTTAGTGGGCCTTTTAGTTGGGAGTCTTTGCTCTCTTCTATACTTATTATCCTTAGTTTTGGTATTCTCATTGTGTCCTGAATTTCCTGGATGTTTTAGGTTACAAGCTTTTTGATATTTCCATTTTCTCTGACTGATATGTCAATGTTTTCTATGTTATCTTTTGTCCCTGAGATCCTCTCTTCTATCTCTTGTAGTCTGTTGGTGATGCTTGCATCTATGACTCCTGGTTTTTTCCCCTAGGTTTTCTATTTCCAGGGTTGTCTCCTTTTGTAATTTCTTAATTGTTTCTATTTTCATTTTCAATTCCTCCATTTTCAATTCCTTCACCTGTTTGGTTGTGTTTTCCTATAGCTTTTAAAGGGATTTTTGTGTTTCCCCTTTAAGAGTTTCTACCTGTTTTCCTGTGTTCTTTTATTTCTTTAAGGGAGTTATTTATTTTCTTCTTATCATGAGATGTGATTTTAAATCCAAAACTTGCTTTTTCTGGTGTGTTGGGAGTATTCAGTACTTTCGGTAGTAGGAAAACTGGGTTCTGATGATGCCAAGTAGCCTTGGTTTCTGTTGTTTAGGTTCTTGCACTTGCCTCTTGCCATCTGGTTATCTCTGGTGTTAGTTGGTCTTGCTGTCTCCGACTAGAGCCTGTTCCTCCAGGGAGCCTGTAAGCCTGTGAACTTGGGCGTGACCGTGCTCCTGGAAGACCAGCTCTCTCTGGGTGGTATTTGGATCTGGAGAGTTGTGCCACAGGATTAACTCCCAGGTACAGATGGAGACCAGAAGCTCTTATTCTTATTTTTAACAATGAAAAATTAAAGTTACTGGGTTGGAAAGGATACTCAGCAATTAGAAACCAAACCAAAGGAACGTAACGTCTTCTGCCTATGAGTTGCCTATGTCTTGCCATTTCCAAATCATTAGAGTTCAGCACTTTCATCTGTTAAGAAACAGCTCAAGACTCAAATCTGTAGTGCAGCTGTCACGTTTATGGATAACTGGAAATTGTCTCTTTTGCTCTATGTGTCTACATAGAGACAGAGAAGGGGGGAGGCAAGCTGGTGGTTACTTTTGCATCACACCCCTGCCTACAGGTCCTGCCTACATTTTTATATATAAATCAGATGCCTATCACTGTCCTCACAGTTTGGGAACACTGTAATGTTCAATGTCCACATGCTCAGAGGAAACGCCGAGGCTTAGAGAACACAGACATGTAGCCAAGTTAAGTCCAGCAAGTGAGATGGAAAACATACCTTTAGCTCACTGTTTTCTGTTGAAACTTGCACTGTTCTTTGAGTGTTGCTGCAAATTACTGCCATTTCTAGTTTATTTATTATAAAACAAAACAAAAATAAAAAAAAAACCCAAACATCATTCCTGAGTCCATATATACATACAAAAAAAAAAAAAAAGTTTGGGAAAGCAAAAATGTTCTTTCCTGGAGTCTGAAGCCCTCTGTGAGGTTCAGTATTTGCAGGTGTCTCTTGAAGTCTTATCCTCAGGGAAGGCGGCCAGTCACTGGCCTCACCGACCTCATTGTGTTCCTCTCTGGATCTATTTTACTTCATCTTTTATTCTCCTTGTAAGTCACTCTTTTCTGCAGTTCCTTAGGATTATAGGAACAGCAGACCTGATCAGTAAATGTTTTTATGACAGGGGTCTCAAGCTACCCTAAGCTGCTAAGAACCTTATAAACAAGGTCACCTCATGATGACATCTCTCCCCACAAGAGGGAGCACGTATCCCAAGATAGAAACCCAGGCTGGCCCTGAGGAGGTTGCCTTTCAATGGGCTTGATGGGGGATAATGATGTCCCCTCAAGCAATGATGACTTCCGACTCTGAGATAATGATCAACCAGACCACACAGCCTGACCAGGATTACCTGCTCTATCAGCTATGAACTCCCAAGACTTGCAACCCTAACTCCACTGCCTTTGTTCTCCTCCAAAAAAAAAATCTCCAAGTTCCTGCCAGCTTCTCAAAGGCAGACCTTGGGATTGCTGAGTTCATATAACTAGTTTTACCTTAGTGGCCACTCAGATTAAAGTTCCTTTCCAGCCCTATATGACTTTGTGACTGGATGAGTTTTACCCTAAAACCCAGGAAACATGAAAGGATGTCAGTGGAAGTACTTGACTCATCCTGTTCATCACAGAATCTGTACTTGAAAATACAATCTCAGCCTGGAGAGATGGCTCAGTGGTTAAAGCACTGACTGCTCCTCCAGAGGTTCAAGTTCAATTCCCAGCAACCACATGGTAACTCACAACCATCTGTAATGGAATCCGATACCCTCTTCTGGTGTGTCTGAAGACAGCGACAGTGTATTCACATACATAAAATAAATAAATAATTTAAAAAAAATAAGAAAATACAATATCAAAGAGTAGGGCATAGGCTTGCCTAGAATTCTAGCATCCAGGGGTCAGAGGGCAAGATGATTATGAGCTCAAGGTCAGCCTCTTGTACATAGCAAGACTCTGACTCAAAAAAAAAAAAAATCTTTTAAATTTCCTCCAAGGAACCATTTCCTCTCAGAGAATTAAAATAACTCAAGAATTCAGAAGAGCCTTGTCTACCAAAAGAGAGTGTACTAGTTGCTACCTAAAACAATGAAACCATGAGCCTAGTCTTAGTTTACCTCAGTGAGTCCCGGAGAGACCAATGCATCCGCTGCCATGTCTAGCCATTGCTGGTTGGAGAGGAAAGGTAAGCCAAAGCAAGAACAAGAATCTAAGAGCCAATCTTCTTACTTTGTACTTTACCAAAATGTGACCACTTATAACCTGTACTCGGAAAGGGGAGATTAGAGACTAGGGTGTTAACTCAGCCAATAAAATGATTACTATACAAGCATGACTGAGTTCAGGTCTCAGAACCCATCTGAAAAAAGTAGTGACCTGCTTGTAACCTTAGGTCTCGGGGAGGCATAACTCTGAAATGGGGACAGATCCTGGAACATGCTGGCCAGTCAGCCTAGTTTAAACAGGGAAGAGAACCAGTCCCAGGGCAGTGAGAAACCTGTCTCAAAACACAAAGTGGACATCTGAAAATTAACCACATGTGAGGCTACCCCTTTTGCCTCCACACAAACACGTACACAAAATATACCTGCACACATGAAAATTCTCAAAACATGCATACACATATACCTAAACAAAACAAAATAGTCACAAACACACGCACATATGCACATATATAGAAACATATGTACACACGTATACATGCACATACAAAAATGCCCACAAATGTAAGTATACACATACACACACACAGAAAGGCAAAGACATGCACACATATACACCTGTACATACACAAAAACACAAACACATCTACACACGTACACCTGTAAGTAAACACACACACAAGAAGAAAAAGAGATACCTTTTATTATTCTAATCCACGTTTCTTCTGCCAGGAAAGGGGACATCAAATGCTTGCTCTAAGGCAAGTAGTGATCCTGTAAAGATATAAGGGGTGCCCTTCTTCCTCCTTTACCTGAGCTCCCCAGAAGCCTGCACTCAGGACCTTCTCAAACCACTCTCCCAACTGTGGCTTCTGTCCACTATCCACTCCCAAATTCCCTTTTTTTTTTTTATTGTGGCTGACTTCAGCAAGATACGAAAAATAAAGTGGCAGGCTTGAAAGTATTGTAAAATCCATTTTCCAGAGTGCTATATTTTAAAGACAGAATTTATTTAACCATATATAATCTTTACAGATGAAATATGGACTTGACCCTAAATGACTGAGGAAACTTAACATTTTCCGCACCATGGGTAGAAAAGAGATGATACTGTCACTTCTTGAAGAGGTAACTATTGCCTAGTCTCTCCTCTCACGGCACTGGAGGATGGTGGGAGAATGCAGGGAGCGATCTTTGACCCCTGAATGGTTTGATCTTTGTGCATTTTCCCCGTTTTTCATCGTGACAAGTTCACAATAGATTACAGGGGTATGTTTATGTGTGTAGTACCTCGAATGCCATGGCAATGTTAACCATTGCTTTCCATCTGTATACACAGCCATAAAGCAAAAGCAAAGCAGAAGCTAAATTAATGGCCAGCAGAGCACCTGTGGCCAGTTAGCAGTAGCACCGGAAGGACAAGTCTTAGTGACAAGCTTCTGTCTCAGCATCGGATTCCAGTATCTGAGTTCATTATTTCTGCATTGCAATCCCCAAAATATCTGACTGAAAAGACTTAAGAAAAGAAAGGTTTTGGAGGCTCATGATTTCAGAGGGTTTGGTCCATGGGAAGTCCATCGTGTGAGGAGAGGTATGTCTGAGTAGCTTAGTCTGTGGTAGCAGAAGATACAGATGTTCATGTTATCCCAGACCAGGAGAGTGAGACAGGAGCCAGGCTGTAATTTTCAAAATCCCACCCCTAGAGACCTATTTCCTTCAGCTAAGTCTCATTCCTAAATGTTCTCTGGCCTCCTAGAAGAGTTCCGCCAGCTAAGGAGCAAGCATGAACCTGTGGAGAACATTTTACATTCAATACTTACTTGATCAGCTTTCACTGCGCATGACCGGCATGGCAAGCACTGAGATCTCTCTTCGGAAACACTGCCCATCACCCAGTTCTTTCATCCTGGACAGGCAACTAGCAGTCACTTGCCTTTGATTAACCCTATTGTCCTCCTAAGGTGTATGTGTGCCTCTAAAAGTCCATGTGTTGGAAACTTGATCTTTATCATGAAAACACTGAGAAGTAGCAGATCTTTGTCAGGCACGCTTAATACAAAGTAATTAGGCTGTAGGAAATAGTGATTTGTTGAAGTTTATGAATCAATAAATATTGTTTCTCATCCAATATTCAGCAGAATCTTCTTTAGAAAGCTTCTAGATGTTTCCATCCCTGAGCATGAATTGTAATGAATGCCTTGTATCAGTGTCCACAAAATGCAGATTCATACTCTGTTACTCCCTCAGCATTATTAATAGCACCAAGTGCAGCAAAGGAGTTCACAGGGACCTACGGAGGAGGCCTGATAAGTATTCGGCACATGAGTGAGTGAATGAACTCTTGAAGTATATGACTCATAGATTAGACCACACAAAAAGTTTTTAATTAATTCAGCAACATGTGGTATTAGTTCTAAAAGTTCTTTATTCAACTATAAGCAAGCAATGGCATAGCGATTCTACAAAAAGCCATTCTGCTACTAGATTGCAATGATGCACAGCTAGGCTTATTAAAGGCAGAGTACTCATATATTTTAATCAGCCCATTGATTTGTACAAGAATCTTCACATGCTTAAATTATCAAATTTTTCTTCCTTGGTAGTAATAAGTCCCAAGTGCCCTTCTTATGCTCAAGCAAAAAAAGAAAGAAAGAAAGAAAGAAAGAAAGAAAGAAAGAAAGAAAGAAAGAAAGAAAGAAAGAAAGAAAAGGAAAAGAAAGCCTTTGTCTGGTCCCACTACTCTGATGCTAGTTCAGCTGTGTGTATCAGGAGTTAAGCTAGGGTGTTATGGCTCAGTGGATAAAGAGCTTGCGGTATGGTGCACCACTGCGGACCTGAGCTCAGACCCTCAGCACTCACGTCTTTAAAGACCCCAAGTGTAGCAGCATGTACCTGTCACCCAACACTTAGAAGTAGAAATAGGAGCTCACTGTCCAGCCAGTCTAGCCAACCAGTGAGCTCCAGGCCTAATGAAAGACCCTGTATCTAAAAAGTAAAAATCTAGGCGAAGGCATGATAGAGAGCCCTTCTCATGCAGGAGAGAGATGGAGGGAAGGAGGATTCGAGAGGGAGGGGAGGGAGGGAAGGAGAGAGAGGGGGAGGAGAGAAGAGGGGAGAAAAGGGAGGGAAGAAGGCACGGAGGAAGTGGTTCCAAAGCTTGGTGGGCAGGTTTAAACATGTGACAATTTCTATATAGACTCATGTATCTACCTGGTTTTACATATTTTCTTCATTTCTTGTTCTTCAAAAACTCTTTTCTTCTCCTTCAAACATCCCAACCTCTTAAACGTATTTAATAAAATGTCACAAGTAAAAATCTATTTAAAACTTTGAAATTTCTTTGTGTTTCCAAAATCCATCAACAGAAGTACTTGACCTAGATGAACAAGTTTTCTTAAGAGGCGGTGTTTGCATATAACAAATTTTTCTATGCTGTTGATAAGGCAAACGCATTACAGTAAAGTTTAGTGAGCCCTAGCACCAGCCGGTGACAACACTAAGAACTCTGTACCTAGCATTCTCGCCTACATTTAAGATTGCTTCAAGACGGGACTTACTTTCTTTTACAGATGGGGAAGCTGGTGTTAAAATGTTCAATAACTGGAAAGAGGACACCCTGGAGGCCAGCTGAACTCTGCAGCCTGACAGCGCCTGCTCAGTTCCCTTTCCTTGATTACATCAGCATTATAGTCAGCTCTCAGTCTCTGTCTCCTCACCTCACATCTATTACCCCCTTTCCAACCTTACTTGGGCCTTAGGCCTTCGACTTCAGCTTTCTGGAGGAGTTTGAGGGTAGCATGGTTGTATAGGTATGTACAAATGATCGTGTTGGAGTGCACCTGTGGATAGAGCACAGGGAAACCTTGGGTTTTGCTCCTCAGGAGCCACCTGCCTTATTTGATGATACAGGGTTTCTCGTTAGGTCTTTGGGCTTACAGATTTACATAGGCAAGCTGAACAACGAGCCCCGGGGCTCTGCCTGTCTCTGCCTTCCCTGGACATACCACCATGCTTGCCTTTTTACGTGAATTCTAGGTGTCCAATTGAGGTCATTGTGCTCATGAGACAAGCTTGTTGAACCGTCTTATTCTTTTATGTAACATGCAAGGGGGAGTAAGTGGGAATCAGGAAACCTCTCTGCCCATAGTAGGGTGACAGGAACAGGCTGAGCCATGAAGGCCACAGAGAGGCACTAAACCCACCACGTAAAGGACACACCATGCCAGGCGCTCACTGTGTTCAGTGATTGTGTGTTGGGTAATCCTTGAAAGGGGAACAAAAAATGGCATAACGAAGGAGAGAGGAGGCACAGCTATGAACCCCAGTGCTGAGGCAGGGACAATGAAGCCCACCCCAAATGAAGAGGAGCCACTCAGGTGGAACAGGTCACTCTCATCAAACTCCAAACCAAACTCAAGTCTTTTCACTTCTTTATTCAAATAACATGTTTATAAATATAATGTATTGATTTTATATTTAAAATAATAAAGACCAGGAACAAATGTGATGGCTTAGCCAGAAGGACTACCTGCTGTGAAGCATCTGATCTGACTTCAATTGCCAGGACAATAGAGTTGACTCCTACAAGTTATCCTCTGACCTCCACGTACACAGAATAGTACATGCCCCCTCATTCACACACAGACGCAAAATAATGAGAGAATATAATGTATGTTTATATGTTAAAAATGTATTATAATATGTAGCATATAATAATATGACAGATATGTTTATAATTATATATAATTGCATGCATATATGTATGTATATATGTATATACATATATACACAAAGAGAGAAAGGGAGGGAGGTGGAAACAGACACAGACAGACAGAGCAAGGAATGGGGTGAATTTTAAACTTTCTCCAAACTGATGTGTGTTGAGTCCCTGACACAAGCAAGAACAAAAATGTCCACAGAAGAAAACTGTGTGAAATGTTTGGGAAGGAGAGAGCTCTCTTCTCTCCCCCTTTCTTCCTTTAATCTTCAAATCCAAGGACTGAGTATGCTTACTTTGAAAAATAGTTTCAGGCATAATCATGACATCTGCCCTCTACAGAGAAAGACAGATGAAAATGATATTTCATTTTAAATCCACATTTCAGTTCAACCTCACTCCTGTCCTTGTACAAAAGCATCTGAGGCACTCAAAAACTCTCACTTGCTCTTGTCTCTGTTACCATGGCAACAAGAATCTATTCTGAATGGACAGAAGAGTAGGAAAACCAATATGTTTCAACCTACTTGAGGCATACCTTTTCATTGATAGTAGTGAGATGCCTCCAGTATTACTGGTTCCTAAGTGTGTATTAAGTGGTTAATGAAAGTACCTTCAGGAATCTCTCCAAGAACTAAACTGTGGGGCCAAGGGCCAACACATACAATTCAGCTTTTCTACCTGCTGGGAATGCACAAGAACCCACTGTCCACTCTAGGTTACATGATACTTGAGATTCTGCACAAGGCAGACGTGTACACAGCCTTCAAGGCCATGGCCCATGTAATGGTTCAGACAGACTTGGAGACAAAGCCCCTGGGGAGCCCTGTATCAGTCTGTTGCTGTAATAAAATATCATTGCTATAATAAGATTCCTGAGGCACCTTATAACAAGTTTATTTAGTTCACAGTTTTAGAAACTGAATATCCAAGACTAAGAGACACTATCGGTTCTTCCTGTGTTGAGGGCCTTACATCTGTATCATAATATGGTAGACAAACAAGAAAGGAAATACTTTTACAGATGACATCGATTGACAGAAGTTCTCTTGCTTCACTAAATCCTATTTTCAAGGGAAATGATCAGGCTCCTCCTCCAACTGCACTGCACTCATCTCTTCCTAGCAGAACACTCTATCACCAGTTACTTTGCATAGGCAATTAGCTATGCAATTTTGCCCTGTCTTTATACTACCACAGCAGCAGGGCAGGAGGGGGCGTCAATCATCCAGACCTGAAGCTTTAGGACACAGGCTAAAACCATACTCAACCCATATGAAAATTTTTGTGAAGTCTGAACATCTAATTACTTAAGGAAAGGTACAAACTTTGCTCTAAGCTACTCTCACAGCAACTGTACTTTGGTTCCTGATGCTGTTCTATACTCTTAAGCCCTGTTATATACTAGACTTTCTGTATAATTATCACAGTGAAGCATCTCAACATCCTTTTGAAGAAGGTGCCATTATGCCCACTTTTCACTAGGAAATTGATACTCAGTGAAGCTAAATAATGTGTCTTTTTTTTTTTTTACACAGTCACTGTATTAAAAAAAATCTATTATTCAAATTCTCAAAGGTAAAAAAAGAAAGCCATTGTTACGGCCCATCTGAGAACGTGACCCACTCACTAACTGATTCACAACACATTGGTCACCAATGGACTGACAGTCTGAACGCAGTGCTAGTGGCTGACACTCTGAAGCAGTGAAGACCATAGACAAGAAACACACACACACACACACATGTACTAACAATCCATGGTAAATGCTATTAAGGAAATGATGTCCTAAGGAAGAGTGTGCCCTAGTCTTTATTAAAACGCTGGCCTTCTCACACCCTCTCCTTTGCAAGACTGTGTCAGAGGTTTCATCTGCAAGCCTTAGAGAAGATACCCAGGGGCAGCTTTAATGGTAACTAAGAAAGGTGCTCTCTATCCATCCTTGAAGACCCTGATGTGATGCAACTTGAGTGACCTGGAAAATGCTGCTTACAACTCAGTGGCCTGAAGCAAACAAAAAAGTCATGAAAGGTGTTTAGCCAAACACGGCGAAACTATAGGTTTGGTTTGCCATTGGCACGATTTTTCTCCCACACCCGAAAGCCCTCCCTTGCCTAGGATGGCAGTGAGAAACGGGAGAAGTGACACTGTGGAGGATATGCTGACATGAATGAAAATGGAGACTTCCTGCTCTGCCCTGTGCTGTACACAGGAACCACTCCCCTGTCCTCAGATCTTTGCCTCCTAGTGCACTTTCCATCCTAAGTGCACATAGTTTTTGGTGGCAGGCTCTGCAGCCTTCTGAACTCACTTTGCTGCCTGAATGGGCCATCCCAAGTTTTATCCCCACGCGGGCAGAGGGGACCATTAACCCATGGCTGATAGGTACAGAAAACACAAGTGTGGGTGCTTAGCAGCAACTGCAAGTGTTCGTTCCCCTTTGCTGAGCTGGGCCTCACACTGTACCTTTGCTTGGCTCTTCCTTTTCCAAGACACACTTCCCAATACCCTCTGAGGGGGCATGAGGAGATGCTCCCATAGGTAGATTGCTTTTCTGGAAATCCTTAGATTTCACTTCTGGGGAAAAAAATGACGGTATCAGGTCTGAGAACTTACTTCAAATGCATGCTTAGAAAGAGCTACTTGGATGAGGAACGTTCCAATCTTAGGAAGGCTCTACACACACAATCTTTGAATTCTCTGAGAATTTGAAAGAGTAGCTGTAGGCATCTTATCCTCTATGTGAACAAATAGAAGACTGTAAGAGACCTGAGAAGTGTAAACACGGCGACACATTTGAGGATAAGGTGCACCTCTGGGCAACAATCACCCCGGCATTGGCATCCTCAGAACTTTCTAGCCACTTGTTCCCGCATGAAGCAAAATACAACTCAAAGTGCGACTGCCATATCATTGAGATGTTTCAAGGAATTCTACCTGATGGTCTCTATCCTTAGGGCTGTGCTTGTAGATTTCACTTGTGTATTTTAAAGGTGTCCTATCTTTCAAGGTTTCTTTCTATTAGAGTAAATGTATTTAAGAAAAAAAGATTTTATTTTTCATCAGAGATGATTTCAACACTAACCTCCTTTTCCAGGACTTCGGTTATAAAGCTTTAGGTATGATATTTTAGATATTACAGTCATAGTACATACAGCTTAAAGATGATCTACAGTCATAGTACATACAGCTTAAAGATGATCTACAGTCATAGTACATACAGCTTAAAGATAATCTAGCCAAATATTTTTCATTCTATATTTCAAGTTTCTCTACAATGTGCATGTGGGTATCTATAACGTATATATTTATATATGTTTATACATATGGAGAGGCATATCCATACATGAATCTTGTTTATATGTAAATACATATGTGTGTATATAAATATACAATGACAGATTGATTTTACAACTTACAATTTCTAAATTTGGCCATGTTCAACTGCCTGAATACTTACAAAAATTTAAGTCAGAAGAATTAAATGATTTCATTTCTGTATTTTCCAGGTTTTATAAGTAGGGTTTATAATTGATGGTAAGAATTGAAACCAATACACTCTTTTAAAATCAATTGATCAAGACTGTTTAATTAAAAATCACCTATACTTTAATAAAGTGACCTATAAAACTAAAATAACAATAGCTTTAGATGTAAATATGACTAGCTTGTTAATATTTAGTAGCATATTTTCCACTTTTTATTAAAATACTAAATACATAAAATTATGTCTTTCATCAGTATAAAATTCAATCAATTTTTAAAAACTAAACTTATTTATGTAATATGACTCAATAAAAGCAAAATAATACCAGTACTTTAGGATGCAATAGCTTTTTTAAGTGAAAGCAAATTAATATCCAGCAACAGAGAAAAAGTTGAAATGGGATCAACAGTGAAATGCAAGTTATTTAAGCAAATCTCAAAGGCAGCAAAGAATGCTCATATATTTGAATATTCAGTCCCCAGTTTGGTGGAACTGTTTGGGAAGAATTAGAGAGTGTGGCCTTGTTGGAGTAGCTTGTCTCTGGAGGTGGACTTTGAGGTTTCACAGAGTCACATCATTCCCAGTTAGTGTGCTTCCCCCACCGTTTCCTCTCTCCCTCCCTCCCTCTTCCTCTCCCTCCCTCCCTCCTTCCCTTGTGCTTGTGGACCAGATGTAAGCTCTCTGCTTCAGCTCCAATACCATGTCTACCTGTGTTTCCAACCTCCTGCCTATGACAGTCAGGAACTCTAGCCCTTTAGAACTGTGAGATCCAAATTAAATATTTTCTTTTATAAGTTTCTTTGGCCATGGGGTTTCATCCCAGAAACAGAAAAGTAACTAAGACAGCCATGGTAACACAATTCCAAGAAAATGCTTTCCTTGCCGACGAAAAAACCATTACTAGAGCTGTGAATTTTCTTTTTTTAAATTAGATACTCTGTTTTTACATTTGAGATATTATCCTTTTACCCTGCTCCCATACCCCCTCCCCTTTTATTTGCCTTCACAAAGGTGCACTCCCTTCTGATCCCCCTCTCCACCCCATTGCCTTGTCATTCCCCTACATTGGAAAAACATGCCCTCCCTGGAACAAAAAGCCTCTTCTGTTGTGAATTTTCTAATATGTAACCTTTATAAGGAATGTTTGGGAAAAATCAAAGCAGCCTAGGCACTGGACACAGAGAGGCCAGATCATCCCATGCACCATGTGAATGAGGTCTAAATGGAGAGTCTCCTTGAATTAAACCAGCAGCCTGAAAAGACAGCAAGTGCATCCTGGAGATCTGTCTTCTACTTCTTCTTTAGCTAGCAGATTGCATAGGGAGTGGAAACAAAGACAGTTAGTCATTTCAAAATCTAGTCTCACCCTTGTGGCTAAGTCCTCACCCTTGTCTGTGATCACTGGGTCCCTACGTGCCTCTCTCCTTACCTCCTCCTACATGTTCCTCTCATTGTCACCTCTATGGATAGCAAGTCTTTCATATACCAAGCCACTGAGTCTGGGATTCCTTCTGAGTCACCTTTTAGATGATATCTAGGTTGGGGGAGTTAAAATGTACACTTGCAGATTTCTTTCTACAATATTAAGTACTAATCTGCCTTGATAGGTGCCCCCGTCTGTTCTTCCTGTCCCCGATAATGAGAACCTGTAGTCATAAGCAGAAAATCAGTGAAACTCGGTTGCTGAGTCATTAGGAAGGTGACATTTCTGAAATCCATAGTACCTCAAGCTAACAGTCTCATCAGCTAGAAAGCTCGTTAAAATTTTGTTTAGCCTGACCTGCAGAATGTATATGATAAGTAGATATCAGATAAAATCCAGCATGCATGTCTTAGGCTTTAGAGGAAATCTGATGCTTGTCTGAAGACCACATGTCCTACACCATTGATGTTCAATTTTACCTATTAATTTTCTCTTCCTGCCTCATAATCATCTGTTTGCATTTCTATCTTTCTCCCAGAACAATATAGGCTCCTGGAGGATAATCTTTCTCTTCCTTGGTAGCCTTAGTCCCTACCTAGCTCAGATATTAAATTTATGTTTTAGAAATGAATGATGAGCAAGCTAGTTTTCATCTTATTACTGCTTCCTTTTAGACAAAAGAATTCTTACTCCTCGAAGTTGTTTCTGCATTCCCACGTATAATTGCTAAAGGCTTTACCTTAATGATAAAGGCAAAAGTGAACTTAATAAAATCTCAGGCCATGAACCATATAACAACCAAAATAAGCTCCAATTGAATGGAACCCAAAAATAGAACCTAAAACAAACAGCTATTTAAAGTTGGCTGATTAAATAAGGAAAACAAGAGTTTTACGATTGCATTACAAGTTTCTTGTTTTACCAAAGTGAATGACTAAAAAAAAAAAAATCAAAAAACAAAACCAGTGTGGAAGAGCAAAACGAGTTAACAGTTAAAACCTGAGCCCCAGAAGATGCTAGCATCCCTTGTGTTCTAAACTTAGCTCAGCCACTGGGCACCATGTGAATGAGTCACTGCTGCTCCTTGACTTAAATCATCCCTCTTATAAAACTTGTTAAAGAAAGACGTCACTGCAAATTAGATGTTGTAGCTAAGTTTAGCCATCCTCAGGACATAAATATTGTAACTTATGTGACTTCCACCATTTTGTTTCATGACTTACATTTGAGCATGTGACTAAGTATTTGTTTATGTCTATACTAAAGCTAAATATATACCTTCTCCATAAAGATAAACTTCAGATATATAGATACAAATGTCCCCAGAAAGTAACCTACACAGAAGCCTCTTTGAGCTATTTAAAGAAGCATAACTATTTTACTAACAAATGTTCGGATTCTGACTTGCCCCTAGCCTTATCTATATGAATTGACTATCCTCAGAGAAAAAAAGGTGTGTGTGTGTGTGTGTGTGTGTGTGTGTGTGTCAGTGACTGTGTGTGTCTCTCTGTGTCTGTGCCTAACTGTGGGTTTGTGTGTGTGTCTGTATGTCTATGTCTATGTGTATCTGTGTCTCTGAAGGAAGACAGGGAGATCTGCTTTTCTTTAGTCCCTGGCTTCACCCTAGACATTGCCTTTCACAGTAAGACATGCATGCAGACACCAGCCAATGAGACCTGGGGAGTAATAGGGTCTGTCCATTAGAAATACTCCATGGCTTCTATCCAAGCCTTAACCTACAGTCATCACCAGCATTACCTTCCCTTTCAGAGTCTCCTTAATGAGCTCACGTATTTTATTTGGATCCAAAGCACTTATCCAACAAAGGATATACATGTAAAATCTATGTGACTGGAAAGGTTGGTTTACCTGATAGCCTATTACTGTCTACTTCACTTCTTTATGATTACTACTTTGAAGGAATGAGACAAGGGAGTATTACATACATAGAGACTTTTAAAAGAAACTGAATTGTACATAAAATGAAATAGATAGAAATCTAAATAATCCAGTAGCTGCACAAAGGTTCTAAGCATCAGAGAACAAGTAATGGTTAAGAAACCAGACAAGTGAGTATAAGGTTAGCTGTCCAGTGACCAAAACTGACCACTTACCACACAAAAATTTACAGTTTGGAGAGAATATTACCATCCTATGAGAATGCCAAAAAATCCAGTGAATTGAGTATTATAACTTAAAGTCTCAATTTATAGAGGAAGAATGTGTTGTTTTTGCAAAATAGAGTGGCTCCTGATCACTCAGCTGATAAAAAGAAGAACCAGACTGTAAAGCAAAGTGTTCAAAATCCAGTACTGCATACTTCCTAGTACACATTTCTGTCTACATTTGTCAAGCCAAGAAATGGTTATATCAAATGGCCTTAAGCCCCTTTATGCTCAATGCCTTGATGGCTTTGATTTTCCCAGTCATTCCTCACTAAGGCTACTTATTTCAAATTCTATTCTCTACCTCTGAGTTTCCACTAACTGGCCCAAAGCTGACCAAAGAGATATGAGTAGCCAGGTGGCTTGTATCAAGGGAGCTGGTATATCCTAAAACATGAAGCAAATAAGAGGAAAATCAAGAGAGAGAGATACCAGCACAGGTAAGGAAGATATCTGTCCTAGGTTAGCTTCTAATCCTGTGGTAAATACCATGACCGACAGCAACTTGTGGAGAAAAGGCCTTATTTCAGCTTATACTTGTAGTCCATCATGAAGGGAGTCAGAGCAGACTCACAGCAGGCTTACTCCACTTTCTTAAAGAGCCCTTGGGACCATCTGTCCAGGGATGACACAGCCCATAGTGGGCTAAGCTGTTCTCCATCGGTTCAGTGAAGAAAATGTCCCCACACACTCACCTACAGGCATTGTCTCAGTTGAGGTTCCCCTTCCCTTTTGATTCTATCTCACATCAAGTTGACATAAAATTAACAAGGACAATACCTTAGGCCCAGGCCCAAGAACTACTGTGAGAAGAATGTGTGGCTTCCATCCTTCTGTGAATAAAGGAAGATATAGATTCCATAACACAGTTCTGAAAGAGGCACTGAGGATGCACCTAGCCTCTGAGCAAGCCCATACCTCAACTACCCCTCCCAATGTGTCATGGAGTTTTTCCACATAATGAAAAGGAAACCCTTCATTTCCATAAAGATGCTCATTCCTATGTCCAATAAAGTGTTTCTTCTTTTTTGAAGTGTCCTTTTGTGCCTAATTTGATTTTATTTTCTTTCAACTTTTGCATGGATGCTCAAAGCGGGATCATCTGCACCACTTAAATAATTATTTAGTATTTCAAAGCCCAATAAAACCCTCTTCAAGGTTCCCCCCACTAAAGCATTCCCAGCTCTCTTGACATGGACAAAAACTTTTGTTTCTGTGATTTTCATCAATTCCACTGCTCATCAGTGGCCCCTTTCCAGTTTTACTACATTCACCTGAAGATGTGAAGACCAGCACCACTCTGAGGAGCAGAAAAATAAAGCACTGGTTTCCTGGCTCCTGGAGGAAGATCACACAATAAAAGCCAGGGCTATGTTCATAGCAAAATATCACTAATACATTACAGCACCATGTAACTGACATCCAACTTATGTTCCACTTGCCTCCTGCCCCCCCAGTGTGTCTCTGGTGGTTTATGTTTCTACTCCTGCAACCTCATCCTGACCTACTCTGAACAGTACCATTGGAGAAAAAGATCCACAGGAGTTCATGAGTTTAAAATACAGATGACTAGAGAGTCATAGAAGCTTAAAAACAACAACAACAACAAAAAAAAATCAACCCATACACAAGAAGCAAGAAATTAACAATATATTTACATAATGATGAGGCAGCTATGGGAACAAAAAGCAGAAGACATTTGCAAACAGTCTTTATATTCTGTCTGTTCTTATAAAGGAAAGTATCCACATTCATCAGCTCATAAATTGGATAAGCAAAACACTAAACTATGCAAACCAAAAATACCTGGATATTAGTGAAAAACTGACCAGGGGGTGGGAGCCAAGGCAGCATTTAATTAGGAGAGCAGCACCCAGCTTTTCATGGTTGGGAATGCAAATGGACAGCTGGTCTTGTCAAGCTAGCTTATTGTTGAGAAGTGGGGAAATATACCGAAGTCTAATGTTAAACACCCTGAGGCAAGCTCACTGAAAAATATATATGGTGGGGTGGGGATAAGAGACTTAGAACAGAGTGCAAGTTGTTCTCCTTTAAGACTCCGAGGTTCTCCTTTAAGGCCAGGCAGGTAGTTAAAGAATGTCTAGAGTCTGAGAAAGTGCATGGGATTACATCTAGGATTAAACCTCAAAAGAATCCTAAATAGTTAAAAAAAATCAAGGAACTCTTGCATCCCCTCTACCTAGTACAGTTGTTGCTGACCCTCTATCAGGGCTTCACATGGGTACCTGAGATCCGAAACCACAGTAGACCTCAGTGTTGGCTCAGCCTTGGAATTCCCTGAGAAATTCTGTCCATGACAAAGTCTAGACAAGAGAAACACTGTTTCTGAAAGAGTGTGTTACTAACTGGTTACTAAAGCAACATGTTCATTGTAGCATCATCCACATCAGCCAAGACACAGACACACTCATTCGCTGATAACCCCATCAACAGATGGATGATCTAAAAACACACACAGCTGGGTGGTGGTGGGGTACACCTCTAATCCCAGCACCTGACAGAGCAGAAGCAGGTGTGTATCTGTGAGTTCTAGGCCAGCCTGATCTATGGAGCAATTTCCAGCACAGAAAAACCCTGACCCTAAAATCAACAATGTGGTCAATATGTATTACAGAACAGTCACTTTTTAGAAGGACATTATGTGCTGCAACACAGATGAACCTTGTAAAAATATGCTTAGTGAATGAAGCCAGCAGCAGCAGGACAAACGGTACATGAGTTCATTTATATGAGGTGTCCAAAGTATTCAGACTCATCAAAGCAGTATAAAGAATGATGGGTTTTAGGGAAATGTTCAAGAGCTATAAACTTTTAGTCATAAAAATGTTTCTAGAAATCTTCTGCACAACAGTCTGTACTGTTATAGATAATCTCTGTACAATAGTGCAAAATATAAAATGTAAAAAAGTCAGAATGTTAAACACAGGTAGATTGCTTTTTTCAAAGCAGGTTTTATAATCCTATATAATATGAAGTAATTAAGCTAGGTGTTTAGGACCTTGGAGACGGAAATGAAAAAGAGTTGGAAAGCCTTTGGTTTCAGTCTCTATATCAGAAAAACTTACCCCTTCACAGGCATATTAGCAGTGCTACCCTGCCTAGCTTATCGCCCCTAGAGAACACCAGGGACCTAGAAAATCATGTTTTTCAAATTTCTTCTACTCGAATGCCTTCTAAAACATCTTGCTAAAATTTGATCCTACACTAATCACAGTAATAGAACTTTCTAGAACATGCAGGGCGCCAATGCTCATTTTATCAAGTTTCCATCTCAGGTCTCTGAAAAATTTCTTTAGAGTCGTCTAAAAAAGCCTGGAAGAATTTTCAAAGATTTTGCTAGCTATACAACAGTTAGACAATCAAGTTTAGGTAATATCCATGAAAAGTAAACTTGAGTTTAGCCAATATGACTATGCTAGGTGTGAGGTTATGCAGAAATGGAAATGGGAAAAATTCCTGAGAGCTAAGGACCTACTACATGAATAATAAAAAGGGAAGAAACTCAGAAGTGCATAGACTGAGTAGTATGGGAGGGAACAGTGACAACCCAGAGAACAACCGACTGTGTGAGTGAAGATCTCATTAAGGACTACACCAGGTAGGAAGTTTCCCATGCACAAGTATGCAGCTGCATCGGTGAAGCATTTGAACACTTGAACAGAAACTGAGGGAAAAAAGTGCTCTCTAATTCCAAGATTCTCTGTCCTAAATAACAAGGTATGACATATTAGTAGGGAATACAATTATCTTGGTTGGCTGTATCTAGAAGTCAGTTAACATCCCAGAAACCCATACCCTGCCCTGCATAAAGGCAGTGTTGTTATTAAGCAAACTTCAGGGTATTTAAGCAAAAAGAAATTATGCTGCATATGAAATAGTCCTGAGTTAGAGTTCTGTAACACTCAGCAAGGATATGACTTAAGCCAGATGGTGCTACCTGCTAGAATGTTAGAGTGTTGGTAGAAAAAAAATGTTAATATATATATATATGTATATATTTATATAATTTCCATCTTCCTATCTATCAAATCATGTTTTAAATTACATTCCAGTTAACAGAAGAGTTTCTCTGGCACTCACAGATAAGTATTATGCTAACTATTAATTTGAGAATAATCCATTTTTCTATCTACATCTTAAGATATCTCTTTTCCTTTATTCTAGTTGAGAGAAGTATTACTGACTTGTGGTACTGAATGAATCTTCTTCAATGTGAAAATGCAATCTTTTTCTTTATCAGAATGATAAATTAAAAGCCTACGTGGCTTGAGTCCATTTCAGCCTCTGCCTCTAAGTGAATATAAAGATCATTTTATCCTATGGCAGAAACATTCCTAATTGATTTGCTTTCTTCCCTATATAGCTTTTCCTAAAGGTAGACTGAGTCAAAATTCTGATGAATCCTAAATTTATAAGTTAATTTCACTTCTTAAATATATGTTTCAGCTCAACTTTTAGAATTAGGAAGAAATGTCATGGAGAATTCTGCACGTTTTCAGCTTAATTTATTCATTTAAAAATATTTCTTATTTATGTTCCCAGTTTACCAGATGGCCTCTTATAAGGCAGCAAAGTACAACAAGCCACCCATATGCACTCCAAGAGACTGTCTAGCTAGGAACAAGCCATCTACTTACAAAATACTTTTTAAAGAGTAGGGCAGACAGATATTGAGGATCAGAAATGCCAAATTAGAAAGGGCACAAGAAACTAGTGTGGAAGTAAATAGTCTCAAATGAAGAGAGGATAACTCTGGGAGGCTGATGGAACTTCCTAAAAAAGGGGAACTTGGGTTCTGATGAGGTACCACATGTTCACTTGGACGTGGAGGTAGGGGCAAATGAAGAATGAACAGAGGAAAGAAGGTGTCTTTGTTATGGTTTCCACTGCTGTGAAGATACACCATGACCATGGCAACTCTTACAAAGGACAACATTTAATTGAGACTGGCTTACAGGTTCTAAGGTTCAGTCCATTAATAACCTGTCAGGAAGCATGTCAGCATCCAGACAGACATGGTGCTGGAGAAGGAGCTGATAGTTCTGCTTAATCTGAAGGCCACTAAGAGAAGACTGACAACCTAAGGACACTAGGAGAAAACTCTCTTGGATCACTCCCACAATGACACACTTCCTCCAACAAGGCCACACCTGGGCCAAGTAGTGCCACTTCCTGGGCCAAGCATATTCAAACCAGCATAGGAGGGTACTTGAGCCCTTGGGCCTTACAGATTATTGATACTGAACAGAGAGAAGAGATAGTCCAGTCACAGAGAGAACAACACTTTCTCTTTTCAAAGACTGTGAAACAGTCCTGCAAAGAACAGGCTGTGTGTAACTGAATGTTGTCAGGAAAAGATCTGGAAACAGTGAAAAGTTTCCAAAACAAAAACAAAAAAATGATAATTCAAACCCATATGAGTAATGAGTCTGAAGCATCTCACATGACTTCATGGCAACCTTTGTTCTGGACACACACTATTTATACTTCGCATTGCATGTACTGTCAGAGCACACAATGCCGATAAATACTATCTGAAAGACTTCATCTCAGACTCAAGACCATTTTATGTTATAAACTCAGTGTTGTTACTATACATGAAGTTTTATTTTTTATTTGAGCATAATAGTTTAATTATGGAAACAGAGAATTTTAATATTTTCTACTCATGGCTCAACAGGTACCAAATTAGTCTTTGGACTGTTCTGAGTTTTATATTAAAACTTACTGCTGAAGTTGTTGACATGAGTTTTATATTTTTAAAAAAACTATAGGGGTTGGAGAGATGGCTTCATGGTTAAGAGCACTGGCTGCCCCTTCCAGTGGACCCAAGTTCAATACCCAGCACCCACACAGAGGCTAACACCTGTCTGTAATTCAAGTTCCAGAGAATCTGACACCTTCACCCAAATACACATAAGATTAAAATTAAATAAATTATTTTTAAAAATCAGTAAATAAATGTTGGCTCAGTAATTTCAAGAAATATCTGAAATGATTCTAAACATACTCCTGACATTTTATATGTATTTATGAAAAAAAATTTCAGTTTTAATGACTATAAATGTTCAACTCTGTTAAAGGCCAAAGATATTCTGCAGTATCAAATATTCAATCAAGATTCAATTCTTTATATGAAAATAAGCCTACCCAGCTCATTAGTGTGTAAAATTTCCTTTCATCTATTATAAATTAGATAGATAGATAGATAGATAGATAGATATATACACAGGTACTTTTTAAAAAGTGAAATGGTTACTTTGTAAGTATACCTAACACTGAATAGATCTGCCACTCTTTCCTGGTAACTTTCTAAATACTAAGCCATGTATGGACACACCAGCAGACAGATACTAATCTGTGTAGCTTACAAATGTTCTAGCATCCCTGTTTATTTATGGGCTTAGCGTCCTCTTAGCCTTCTCCATCTGAGCAGCTACTTTAAAGTTTTAGTTGAATCCAGTACCCCACCAAGCAGATGTTAGAGTTCAGTTATGAGGTGCATGAATGACTAGGTTGATATATATTCCAGACATGAAAAAAAATCTTATGGCTGCTAATGAAATATAATACTTTAAAAGATTTTAAAATGATTGTTTCCTGAATGTGTTTTTTCTCCAAACATTAGACCAAGGTGGATTGTTTACAAAAATTTATTCATACAAATTTTACACACTTTATATAACAGTTATCAAAGTCCTAGTGATAGATATTATGTGTGTAATAATGCTTGGTTAATATGTTTGTATAATCAGTTGCACACAAAATAAGAACTTCAAGACTAACATCTACCTGTTTCATCACTATATCATAAATCTGCTCCAGTTTAGTAAGGCTCTTGGCATTTCTACAAAGTATACAAAAGGTTAAATTGGGTGATCACTGTAAAATGCTTGCCACTAGCCACGTGAACACTAAGTTAGACTTCATAAATAAAAGGTTCACTAGAGCCCTGTTTTACCACTAACAGCTGACACAAACAATTCTCCAAGAAACAAATAATTAAGACTAAAACGCAAGCCCATGTGTTGCAGCATTGTAGGGCCACTAAATAGCCATCTGTGAGTCGTGGCGATTTAAAAGGCAAAGAACGGCACTAAAGCTGCAAACTGCATCCCAGGTCACATTGCCTGAGGAGACTGCCGATGAAAGATTGATGCTGTAGCTGGGCACAGGCTGAATGCCTGCTTGCTTGCTTTCTCTGTTTGCAATGTGATCTGGGGCAGCATCCATCCACCCACCTGGGAATGCAAATACAGTTGTTTTCTTAGATGCCTGACTTCATACTAATCAAATCTGTACAGGAAAAAGGAAAAGTCCTTTAAACTTTACAAACTAATGTTTTTTTTTTCTTTTTTTTCTTTTTTTTTTTTTTTTTTTGTTTTGTTTTGTTTTGTTTTTTTGTTTTTTTTTTTTTTTTTTTTTTTTTTTTGAAAATTTGTGCCTAAAATTTGGAAGGCTGGCTGGTTTGTTGCTGCTTGATCTGGATGGTGGGTGAAGGTTCTTTTGTTTATAAAGATTACTCCATATATGTTCAAGAAATTGACAAGAAACAGACATGCTTTTTTTTTTTAGCCAAGACAGGATACAAGGGTGGGGTGTGGGAATTCTCCTTCCACCACTCAACCACAATATAAGATAGTACTCATACATATGAAGATGGGGTTTAAATGATTTATCAGTTAGTCAAACTGAGCAGCATTGGAACACTACACATTCTAATATGACAAAGATTGGTTTTGTGAAATAAATTTTACTAAGCAATAAGCCATAATATAGAAAAATACATTTTACCTACAAACTCAATAAACAAGAAACAAAAGGTTCATATTTAGTGCATAATTACTCTGTGGTAGCTACACAGGGGTTCCTAAACTTCACAGTAACTGCTTGCATCTGAACAACAACAAAAAACTAAGTAGCATTCACAAATTTAAGATAAGTGAGTGGAAAATGGCAAACGGTTCTTAAACAATGCAGGAGGGCAAGGTAGGAAGAAGGTTCTCCAGAAAAACCACAGGAACAGCGGTGGCTTCTGCAGAGCAGTATTGGGGGAGGACCCTGGCCGGTTCACAGCATGAGAGAATGGCAGCACTGGAGAAAAACACATTGTACTTTGCACTTGACACTTTCCCAAGCCAGCACCTGATCTAACAGGCAGGGGGGACCTGCAGAGGGGCT
The DNA here is from genome assembly GCF_963924665.1 of Micromys minutus. Taxonomy (NCBI): domain Eukaryota; kingdom Metazoa; phylum Chordata; class Mammalia; order Rodentia; family Muridae; genus Micromys; species Micromys minutus. The sequence continues at coordinate 6,082,002 of NC_137958.1, forward strand.
GGACCTGCCTCCAGAGTCTCAGACCTGAGGCAACTCTCAAATCAGCCCCTCTACAGCTCCACACCCCAAGCTCTGCCTCTTCCAATCCCCTCCTCATCTTTCACTTGGTTTCAATTGTCCTAGCCTTAGGAGAGTCAGTTCCCCGGGAGAATCAGGAATTACAGGAAAGAGAGCTTTCTCTCCAAGCCAGTCTCTTCTGTACAGTTCCCTCAACTCCTCTCCCAGGGAATGGCATGAATTCTGGGGAGAAGCACAATTTGGATCGAGCTGTTATTTAATTAGAATTTCCTTATGGGCTGAGAGTCTGAGGAGAGACAAATACACATAAAAGAAAAATCAAAGAAAGTGAAAGTGTTGGAATTGCCCTGCCTCCAGTGGGACAAAGCCCACTTGAGTTAGTTAGGCTGGGGTTCAAGCAGCCTGCCCCAGAGACTCACGGGAAAAATAGCCCTTCAGCAATTCCCCAAGTCACTACCTCAGAATTCCCCTGGAGCAGGGCATCATTGGTTTTTGTACAAATGGCCATCACGGGTCTCTTCAAGCCGGTTGTGGATAAAAATACTATCCTTTAATTCCAGTTTACAAAAATAGGAGTAATATTCAAAACAATGGTTGTCTATTTCCTCTATTCATTTTATATAAAAACATAAACAGCTCAGGCGAATTTTCAATCCTTGTGCACGCTTATGAATTGCCCTCTATTAGACTTATATATATTCTGAATATATATACTTATAATATATATCAATAATTGGTCCACAAAGTATATCTGTGCATTCTCTAGTGCTTTGTAAAAAGAAAAACAATATTATTATCAAAATAGTCATTTAATGGCTTTACTTGATACATAAATACATGTTTGGAAAGAACACATGAATGATGACTGGTCAGTCAATTTGGAAAACGACTCTTCATTTTATACACAAGGTGGCTGGCAACTCATTGCTACAAGTAAGCTATTCGGCGTCCTTTGTTTTTAACCCTCTGTTTATACCTTTTCCCTAGCACGGCCGCCAAGTATTTCTTGACAGCCATTTGTTTTCGGTAGCGGCTGTAGCTATCAGTGAAGATGCCGTCCGAGTGGCGTTTGGTAAGGGGCGCCCGGTCGTCCACCGCGCCGCCGCCTAGGTTCTCGCTGCAAGGAGAGGGGGCGGGGCGGGAGACACGTTGAGTAGGTGAGGGGAAACGAGTGGGCCCCACCCCCACGCGGGAGCCCGCAGGGAGCGGGCAGGATTCCTAGCATCCCTGGGCAGCCCTCCTTTGCCCACCAGCTGGCGGGAATACTGTGACAGAGACCCCGGAGTCCTTCTTTCCCATTCAGTTTCCTGGCACTAGATCTTTCAGATTTTTTTCTAGATCTTTCTGAAGCACCCCGTGGCGCACGAAGACTCCAAGCTTTTCTTCAAACATTGCTCCTCCAGATTACACTCTCCGTGACTCTAACTAAATTGTCCGGTCTTGTGACTTTGCACCACCCGACATACAAGCGTCCCTAAAGGCCTGTGGTCATCGATTCCGCAACTCGAGGCATACACGGGCACGCCTCTCTCTGCGCGTGTTAAGTTGAAAAACCTGACAGGGATATAAGGCGACAGGCTGGAGGCAATATTTTTCGCCGCATAAATTATTCATGGTTAAAATGTAATCAGCTTCCCCTTGGGCTTTATTAAAATGTTGCCTTCTGCAGACACAGGCTTCACACAAGACCTTAGCTCTGGGCTTGTCTGGCGTGAGCAAAAAAAAAAAAAAAAAAAAAAATGTTTCTTAAAGTATACAATACAAATTTGGGACTTTGTTCCTTCGGCTTGCCTTTAGAGTAACACCTAGTGCCTCCCTCCCTCAATTGTGGCAAACTCTCCCAGGAACCTGGAAAGGAGGTTGTCTGATTTGACTTGGTTCTCTTTCAACAAGGGTCCAACTCCCAATTTTCCTGCCCCCTTTCTCTTTCACCTTCTCTCTGGCTCTTAGGACAAATTTAAACGCCCAGTTTTTAGAACTCCGCCCAAGGCTTGTAGCATCCACTTCGTTGCCAGGACGCAGACACACCCTCAGGCGCATGGGCGCGCAAAAAAACGTAAAGCTGCCCCGCCCTCCCCACGCGCTTTCCACTCGGGCACCCGCCACGGCGTGTGCATCACTCAAAGGATAACTTTTAAAAACTCTTACCCCACGCCCCTGGCCATGACCGACTGCAGGTACTTCCTGGCGGACAGCTGGTCCAAGACTTTGCGGTAGGCTTCGTTAAGGATTTCGTGGGCGACATCTCTAATGGGGAAACAAAGAATACGACGTGGGTCACTCACTGCCTCGGTCCCTCAAATGACAGCCAAGGCTCCCGCTGCTGGGCTTTTCAGGAGGGTGACCCAACAACCGCTAGTGACAGGGGTCCTGGGAATAACTTAGGGAAGTTCCCCGGGGTGAATCTAAGGTGGGGTTTAGGTTGTTTGAGGGCTCCCCACCTACAGAGTCGCACACTCAAGGACACCTCTGTGGGCTCGGAGCTTTCAGTCCGTGGTGCGGGCCTGAGCTCCACAGAGCTCTGTCTGTTAATTTTCTGTGATTCTCATGGAAAGGGAAACTCGAGGACACCTACCCCCCCCCTTTTTTTTTTTTTAATTTTTTAACAGAAAGGGCCCTACTTTTAGAGCCCCTACTAGGTCCCTTCTGCCAGGTTAGGCCCCAGCCGCAGGCGGAAGCCGGGCGGGTTGTACCTCCTGTCGGCCGGGTAGTACAGGGCGTAAGCGTCACGCAGCGCGGAGGCGGGGCTCCCCACGCCCGGAGGGTCCCAGTCGTAGAAGTCTTGCAGCGGGTTTCCGTCCTGGTTGTAAGCCTCGTCTTCTGGTCTGCGGGATAGCCAAAGGGAGGGTCATTAAAAGTCACTTCCCAGTTCTGCCAAGTCCCAAGAAGGTCCCATTGATTTTTCCTTCTTCGTTATGGTCTCCCACGGAGAATTGTCCTTTCTTCCAGAACAGTCCCAGGGACAAGGTAAGGGAACTACACCCAGCAGCAGTTCCTACTATAAGGACCGCAAGGAAATTCGCTCACATCTCCGGAGAAACGACAACCTCCGCCTGGGCCACTAGATAACCCTGTAGACCCCAACACCTGACCAAGGAAAACACCCGCTCTCTCCTCGCCTGACTCCCCAGGTTTCCCTAAGTAGCTTTTAGCTCGCATGAGAAAGATCCTAAGAATGATGTGAATCGAGACGGGGAGGCCCAGGGCGGAATAGAAGGGATAGGTGGATAGGTAGGATTCGGAGGACAAATCCAGCAACAGCCACCCCCATCCGAACCGCCGAGCCCAGGGGAGCCCTTCCCCGCGCAGATGTAGGTCACGGAGAACCTCCAGCTATTTTGGGCTGGAGAGAATCTGCTAGGAACATGAATAATAGATGCCCCTAAACTTAGCTAGTTTGGCTCATTCTGTGGTGTGGAAGAGCGCTCCAGAGCCTATCACCCAGGAAAAGTGCTAGGCACACGGAACTTTGAGAATAGCTGGAGGTGAAAGAAGAGCTTTTGGGTCCATTAAACAAAGAGTTCCTGCTATCTGTTAGCAATGGCGGGGAGATTTGGATCCCATCTCAACCCCAGAGCGCAAGGAAAGGGGTCGACTTAGACTGGCATTCCGTAGGTGTCCAGCGACCTCACAGTCTCCTCACAAATCGCCTCTCTGCGGGACAAAGGACAAGCAGAACAGGACGAAAATGCAAAGCCGGGATGCTATCGGGACAAATTACATTCTCTAGTCTGGGTCCAGTTGTTCTTGGGCGGGCGGCTTGCTTGCCTTTCCTCCCTCGCAAGAGATACCAGATGAGCTCCTCTGCACCGACATAGCCAGCCTTTCCCCCGGGGATGCCCCCAGCCCAGGTCCCAGACTTTCTAGCCACTTCTCTGCCCTGGGCCCACGTACTGGAATCCTGTAACAGATGCTAGGATTGCGGTCTGCCTAAACGTCAACGGCCAGATACCCCCTAAGGCAGAGGTTCTTGGGCGGGGCTCCAAGAGCGGCGCTCTCCTGGCTGCCCTGAGTGCCACCCCGCACCCACGCTACGAGACCCCACGCATTTCCACTGCTCTGCATGCGGGTGAGGGTTTCTGATGCTTCGAAAGAGAACCTAGGCAGCTTCTCACGACTAGAAATCCGAAGCCCAGACAAAAGCCAGGTTTTCTGCATCCTCAAGTGAGCTAGGCTGTCCTCCATACCCCTCCTGCCTGCTGGCATTCTCTCCCTCCTTCCCATCCGTTTCTTCCCCCTCCTTTGCTGTCTCCTCCTTGTGTTATTCCGTCTTTCAAGTAGCTTTTCCTCAACCACGTCTGGTCAACACCCCCACCCCAAGGCGTTCCAAGGCTCAAATGCCAGTTGAAACCGGGTACATTTGAAAGAGAGCTCTTTAGCTGGGAAAGAATTCGAAGGAGACAACAGGAAGGGCGGAGGAGCGAGAGACCCCGCCCCAATAGTCCAGACTGGGCAGTAACAAAGCAAGGTGGGGAGGGCTCCACTCTCAGCCCCCGTGGGCTTTGATCTGGGAACTGAAGTTTTCCAACTTATACAAAGAATAGGTAAAAGAAGCTAAGCGGGGAGCGGGCGCACCCTGCCACCTTCGTTTCCACAAGTTAGGGGAGGAAAGATTTCTCCACTGATAGGAAACTCACTCCCTTTACTTGAGTCCCTGGGCACTTCTGGTGAGTAAGGAGGGAGTCTGGCTGTACTAGAGCCTCACTGACCCCCAGGCTTAACTAGGGACCCAAAGGGGTCCACCTAGCCAAAGGCTGTAGAAATGCCTGGACACGCAGAAATCGATGCGATGCTTAGCAGCCTGATATCCAAATCTGCAGCGGGGCGACCAAACGGGGTGTCTGGCGAAGGGGGGAGATCTAACTTATGTTAGGGTAACACCTACCTGATCCCAGGGAAGCTGAGTCCGGCCGCAGGCGAGCATGAGACGCTGCTATGCATTATTATCCCGTAGACCAGCAGGGCCAGCCTTGCTCCGCTACACATGGTCATTCTGTGCAGGAGAGGAAAGAGGGCACGCAGCGAGTGAGATCGGTCCTGGTTTTCCACCTTCTAACCCCCAGAAACTCCTGGGAGCTGCGGAGCCAGTGAAACTGTGGCCCGCTGTGTTAAACACCACTTAGCCACGCCGGAGCGTACAGCCACTTCTTTCTTGGTATAGTTGGGGGGCTGGGGGGGGTGATAGCTATGAGTGTGCCCAGCCCCCGGTAACTAGTCAGACCTTGAACTAAATAAGGCTAACTCATACACTGGTGCCGCTGACAGCACGGGGAGGAACCTGTAGTCAATCAATCAATCGGTTAGTATACTAACAATCCCAACACGCGCGCACACACGCACATACACACACACTTTACTATTAGACTCTTACCGCGGCTAGGAAAAGGTTGACTAAATAGGGCGGCGGGCAAAGGGCTCCTTGGAGTTTCCGCTGGAATCACACCCCGAGAGGCATCAGTCACTGTCTGGAGCTGGTGTCTGGAGAGAAGCCGCGGGAATTAGCTGGAGGAGCTGGGGGGACTTGTTTGCCGAGGCTAAAATTCCGCTCAAAACTTTGTAGACGCACAAAACTAGGAGGGAGCGTGACACCGAAGCAAGTGGGCGAGGAGAGAGATGTAGAAGACAGAGTAGGCGAGCAGCCAAAGGGAGGGCGAGCAGAATGGACTTAAGTCCACCGGGAGAAGAAGCTAATGGGTAGGAAAAGAGGGAAAGTCAGGAAGAAAGGGAGGAAGGAAGGGGAGAAGGCTGTAGCTGTGGGAGACGATCTGTAATCGGGAGTCGGAGGCACCTTCTCTGTTCTGAGGTCTCAGGCTGAATCTGAAGATGCTGCTTGTGCTGCTGCTGACAGAGGTGACTGGCCTTCTGCTCGTATTTATATATGCAGTTAACATAAAAAGCTGTCCGAGCGTGGTTTCGGGAGACACGTCTTTGTCAACATCTGCCTGCAATCGCCTTCAAGTACAGAATATTTTGGTTGCGCTGTTGCACTCCGATTTTTATTCATGATATGACTTCCTTTTTTTCCAGTCACGTAATGATCCGGTATCAGTAAAAGACGTCAGCATCCTAGTCCCTTAAGGAACATATTAACTATTCTGTGCTGTCCTCCAGGATGATAAGATCCGGAGTCATCAGCTTCTGATAAACACCTTTCACTCACACAATCCAATTTTTAAGAAGTCCAATTATTTTGATGGTTTTCGATTTCACTCATTTCTCAAAGGCAAGTAAAGAACTCGTAGAATTTAGAGGATGGTGAAGTCGTGTTTTCATTTCACTCTTTCCTGCTTTTTACTTTTTATTCAATCCCCCTACGAATGACAACTCTGATCTCTAGAATTAAGCACCATCAAGCTCTCCTATTAATAATTTTAATTTATATCTCCTAATTCCTTGAGGATGCTTTTCCAGATAGGCGACTAAATGTGGAAGTCGTTTCGTGTTTGAAAGGAAAGTCTTAGAGGATTTTTAGTAAATACCTCAGGAGTCTGGCTGTGTTGACGGTCTCTGAGACAAGGAGCGAGCCTGTGGTGCTGTCCAGGCTTTTGGTGCTGAACTGTTTGGGCGCAGATGCTACAAATGTTGGAAATTGCCACTGGTTTAATTTTCACCACAGCCTCTAAATCTAAAGGTTTGGCAGTGGTGCTCTTACTGTGGTAACTCATTGTCTAAATCACCCCACTGTTTATATTCATTTTCCATTGCATTCTGTGTTCATGATTGTCCCAGTGCTCAGACCTTCTTAGTCCCTGCCTCAGTGAAGAGCTTTTTTTTCTTAGTCCTGGTATTTAGATCTCTACTTTCCCTGTCTGCATACTTTCACACTCTCCGTGGCTCTTACTGATTTTAAAAATTGAAACCATGGCACTGTGTTTTCTTCAAAAATTGAAATTTTAAGATTGTGAGGGTGAGACGTGTGTCTCTTGAATTTCTTCTCTTACATGTTGAATTCTGTTTAGAGGAATACAGACTGGGAATGCAGGATTCCCAGCACAAGTTTTCTTGGTGAAGGTTGCTACCAGAAACACTTCCCTGGGGAGAGTTAATATTCTTAACTAAAAATAAAATGAATAGAAGAAAGCAATAAGGAAAGATCACATCCACTGGGAACCTTCTGAGCACCTGAGTAATTCCAGAAGATTCACAAATTTCTGGTCCACTAGGAGATCTTGAGAGCCTCTCTTTTCCAGGGGAGATGGAAGCAGCAATGGCCATTAGTGTGCATTTTCACTGTCTGAGTCTTACACACACACAAACAGATAGAGGAAATTACAATTAAGTAGAAATGAAGTGCTTCCTATACTGTGATTTGGGTTTAAGTTAAGTGTTTAAATAAGCTGTTAGTTCCGAATACGTTTTCCAATGCACAGTATTTCTCACTTTTAATGCTATTCCTACCTTTATCTGAGGTTTGACACTTTTTCCAAGAATCAAAATGTTCCTTATTTCCTGACTTTGAATGATCCAAAGCTACCGGTTTCCTCTTAATTTCCTCCTAGCCTTAGATTGAATACTATCAAATCTACTTCCACACAGGGATGCTTCTCTTCGTGTTCTATCTGTCTGCTACTTTAGGTTGGGGTGTCTGCATTCCTAAACTGCAAGCTCAGTGGCCTCCTTCCCTGGTCCCACAAAGAGCCTGCAGTGAACAGGAAAGATGATCCAGCAGAGCTGCTGTCATAGCAAACTAGCCAGAACGATCGCCTACAGCTGCATTCCTGACTTCTGCCTCTCTGCAAGTCAAAGGGGGGCTCCATTAAAATTCTCACTTTTGCTTCCCACTTGAATTCTGAAATGAGTTCAATCTGGAAAAATATTTTAAAATCTCCAGGACCACTCATTTAAAATTCACCATTCAGTGCCCAACTTTAGTCAAGAGAGCCACCGTGTGGGGAGTTTTGTTGACTTCAAGGTCTGTTAAAGACAGAACCCACAAGCAAGAAAAACAAGCCTTCAAGAGCACTAGTTTCCTTCCAGCTCAACAGCGGGGATTGAGGTGGGGGTGGAGGTTGGCTGAGCTTGAGTACCCCCAGAGGTTACTCAGGTCCAACACCCCAAAATCAAACAACTTAAAAAACAATCCTATTTAATAGAGTGAAAAACTCAGTAGAGAATTTGAGGTTCTTGGTGACTAAACTCCAGAGACCTTGTCTTTCTGGGTACCCCCTGAAGCATACCTAGCCCTACCCAGAGGGCTAAAATCCTCTATCCCATACAGGCTCATTTCACAGATATTTCTATGGCCAATGGCCATCTTTAATTGGGCAAGATTAGCCTCTGGAGATCAAGGAAGCATTCCTATTGAGAGTTCTGACCTGAGCCTCTAGTCAGTATTGGGGGGGGGGCCAAGGGGGAGAAGGCTGAACCCTTGGTCAATGAGAATTGAGGAAGGTTCTGGAAGTGAAAAATTGGAAACTTAATGTGGGCTAAGGTCTTGGGAGCTGTGTGATTTTGGAAATGCATCCCATTTGGTCAAAGCCATCCACTGAGCCCTTTCTGCTTTGAATGGAGGGCAAAGTCTTAAAGACCAAAACTGGCTTTCTAACTACTCCTCACAAGAGTAAGTATTTGCCACTAATCTCGTGGATGCTCCAGTGCAACCTTAAAACTGCTGTGTCTAGTAGGCTTCTGAGTTTGGAGTCTTGCTACATGCAGTAAGCAACCATCAGCTAAAAAACAGGCAAGAGAGCTTTCTATCCACAGTATCTGGTATTTCAGCATAGGAGACCAAAGCCAATCACATACATTTGTTAATTTAGAAATATATGTGGCAACTTGCACTAAGACATAGGAAGGAGCCTCAGCACAGATACAAGGGACCCTCAACTAAACAGCTGTTCCTGGGAAGACTGGGGAGAAGGAAAGAAGAAAATAATGTGAAGAGAAAAGCCTTGTGATTTTTAAAAACCCAATTTCTACCCCAAATGAATTTTTATATACTCCTAAAAGTGACTCAGTAAAGCAATATGAGAAATTTCCAAATTTGGAATGGAAAGCCTTCTCTCCAGTGCCCTTTCTCCTTTCTCCTCATCCTCGTGGTTTGGTAGACTTCCCAAGATTGCAATTTTTCTCCAGACTATGAAATCCAGGAATGTCATATTAGCTAGAATCACCTTACCATTGAAATTATGAATAGCTATGACATCTTAGAATGCAGGCTCTCACCATTGTCCTCCAACAGGCAACAACTAAAAGGTATCCAAGGCTAAGCCCCAACTGACCTACCTGAAAAACACTTTTCAGAAATGTTTATTGGAAATAAAGAAAGACCCTTAATTTCGAATTCCTAATGTGTTAGCTCTTGTTTGCCTTGTTAGCTCATCAGATCTGAAAACAAGTTTTGATCCAAAAAAAAATCAAACAAGCTAAAAATCAAATGAACACATCCCTGAATTGTTTCTCAAGACACATCTGCATCTCTGATGTGGGAGCCTTGAACACTGAATTAATCACTCAATTCAAAGAACTTTTTAGCCTTCAAAGAAGTGGATTTTTGTATTAATACGGTTTTGGTCTTTTGAAACATAACCCCTAGTCAGAGTTTGAATTTGCCAGGGGTTTCCCATTAGTAAACACAACAGCATTTTCAGGGTCTTGTCTGTCAGTCAGATTCCTGTTCTTGGAATCATCTCTACCTAGGGAACTTGTTGAGTGGGAATCTTGATCCAGCAAACCCATGGTGAATTAAAGTCTCTTTTTGCTTTCATGCAGACCAGTGGATGGGGCTGTTTCTCAGGGAAGGTGATCTCTGCTCCTTTCCTCCTGACCCAGTCATTCAGAGTCCTCATCATTTCTGTGTCCTTTTCCCGTTCTTTAACTACTTAGCTCTCCACACTGCCCAGTACCACTATCTCTATGCCATTCTCCATCAGATTCTTTAACCACATAAAATGGGTGTGTTTTGTACAATGTATCTTTACACATTCCTAACATAGATAATATCCAATAAAGACATCAAAAACTCTTTTTATTCTTTTCTAATTGGCACTTAAGCATAAGAACCATGCCATCATGAGCCTTTTTGGTGAACAGGCTTCATGCAGAACATCATCCTCCCTTGTGAATGACAGAAGTGAATTACAAGTCTGTATTGAATTTCACTCTAAACTTTTTTCTCTTCTGACTTTCCAGAAAATGTGATGACTAACGACTCACTTCATACTGATTCCACCTGTAGGGAAACCCAAATGTTCTGCCACAGAACATCATGACCAAGGCTCACTTTGCTGCCTGCATCATGCTCTTCTGAAATCATCGTGAAGTAAGGAGATGATGTGCTTACCCATAATGTGTCATGACTTCTCTGACCTTCAGAATGGAATGCCTCCCACTCTGAAAACAATCAGGAAAGGAAGCCTTTCCAAACCACATGAGCAATGCATTTCTCTCTAATCTAAGAAAAGAATTGCATATTCACATGGTTAAAAAAAATAATTGCCAAGTTTTGAGACACAAAATAGATAATATGAGAAACAAAAACCAGGAAGCATTCTTTGTGTTTTGGAGCTAGGTAATTTCAATAGTTCCACATACATCTCTCCTAAGAATGAATTAGCTAAGCACAAATCTATTGGGCACCAAAAACTGTACCCCAGACTTCTCTGTGTGGCTCCTGTCAATTCTCCAGAGATTTCTATAATCTGCTCTTTAAAATCAAGAAGAAAGTCCTCTTGACATCGGCTACGTACTCTACTCACAAAAGGCTTAAATATAGGAGTAAAATCTTGAATAATAACCAGGAAACTCAATATACTAAATGAATTTCACCAACAGTTTTCCGAAAACATTAAAGACAGATCTATGTACAAAGTTATTGTTTACAAATCAAAAGAGGATATTGCTCTATGGCTTTTTAGCATCCCAAATCTCTCCACTCTGGGCTCAGACTCAGTTTTGTCAATGAGTATTTGTAATAAGGTTTAGTTTGTAGTCAGGTGGTAGTGGCACAGGCCTTTAATCCCAGCACATGAGAGGCAGGAGATGGAGACAGGTAGACTCTGGGTTTCAGGAAAGACTGAACAAACTGAGTTCTAGGACAGCCAAGGCTACATAGAGAAACTCTGTCTCAAAAAAACAACAACTTAGTTTTTCAACATGCTTTTCATCATCCTTACTGCTAGCACTGTGTGGTAATATCTCTGTACTTTTGTTAATGGTGGGATCAAAGTCATATGTGTGCTAAGCACGTGCTCTAGTACTAAGCTACTCCAAACAAAGCAAATACTTTCCAAATTATAGTTTCTTTCTACCCAACATATATTTATGTCCTTTAAAAGCCCACCACTTGTCTGCCGAGAATAAGGCTGCATTTGCCATGAGTTTGCTCTTTGCTATTTTATTATTTCTTTAAATCATTTTAAATCCTTCCTTCCAAAATGGCTGTCTAATGTTGCCATTCCCCATTAGTAACAGCAATAATTTAGTGAATACTTGCCATGCCAAATGCTTGGCTAATATTATTTCCCTTCTTGATAGTTTTCTTTGTGAATACTAGTGCTACTCCCATTTCACACATAAGAGGCTGGGACTGAAAGAGGATAGTGAACTTTCCCACCTCAAGCTCAAGTCCAAGAAACTCAAAAGAGTTTTGATGTTAGCGATATATTATACTGGCTTACATATTTATTTCTTCTAGAGTTATTGTAAGTATAAACTAATAGTTTAATAGCAGCTTTGACCTGTGACTTAGAAAAAAAGTCAACTCTTTATAAATTTTCCAATTAAAAGTCATGATAAAAATGGCAATTAAACTACAAAATATTGCATACTGAGGATTTTGTTTTATAAACTAGGCACTAATAGTGCACCATATATTACTATTTTAATGTATTTTAGTTGTTTAAAATATTGCTGCCATTATTGAAAATGGTTTTCATTACAAATGCAGCAAATGTTTTAGTGATGTGCTCAGTAAAAAACAAATGAGTGTTGTTTAAGTATATTTAATGTCCATTGTGTCGTATCTTATTAAATCATCATATAATTGAAAGCCACAGAAGCCATAAGATTATCAGTGACTCAGGTTTCTATGAGTCACATGAGATGATAGGTATATAAATGATACTACAGTGGACCAGACACCAGAACTGAAGGAAACCTGACATTTTTCCAGCCCCTCTTCTAATGGTGATTATCTCTATGGTGATAAATACTTTTCCCATATAAAATTTTTCAGTGACCTGGGAGACATGTATGATATTAATGCTCATCTTTACCAGTGTCTGAACTTCATTCTTTTTTTACTGGATATTCTCTGTATTTACATTTCAAATGTTACCCCCTTTCCACCCACTCCCATCCACCGCTCCCTCCACTTGTTTCCGTTGAAGGTGCTCCCTCTCTCAACCACCCTTTCCAACTCAGAGCCTTGGCATTCCCTTTAACTGGGAAAAAAGAGCTTTCACTGGACCAAAGGAGTCACCTCCCATTGATGCCAGACAATGCTATCCCATACTACACATGAAACTGGAGCCATGGGTCTCTCCATGTGAACTCATTGGTTAGTGTTTTAGTCCCTGAGAGCTCTGGGGGTTTGGTTGGTTGATAAAGTTGTTCTTCCCATGGGGTTGCAAACCCTTTCAGATCATTTAGTCCTTTCTCTACCTCCTTTCATTGGAGTCCCTGTGTTCCGTCCAACGGTTAGCTGCAAGCATCCTCATCTGTATCAGCATGGCTCTGGAAGAGTGTCTGAGGAGGCATCCATATCTGGCTCCTGCCAGTAAGCACTTATTGGCATCAGCATTAGTGCTTGGGTTTGGTGGCTGTATATGGGATGGGTCCCCAGGTGAGGCAGTCTCTGGGTGATGTTTTCTTCAATCCCTGCTCCTCTATTTGTCTCTGTATTTCCTCCTATGAGTGTTTTGTTCTCCCTTCTAAGAAGACTGAGGCATCCACAATCTGGCCTTTCTTCTTTTTCAGTTTCAAAGGGTCTGTGGATTGTTTCTTGGGTATTCTGAGCTCTTTGGACTAGTATCTGCTTATCAGTGAGTGCATACCATGTATGTTCTTTTGTGACTGGATTATCTCACTCAGGATGATGGCTTCAAGTTCCATCCATTTGCCTAAGAATTTCATGAAATCATTGTTTTTAATAACTGAGTAGTACTCCATTGTGTATACATACCACCTATTATGTATCCATTCCTCTGTTGAAGGACATCTGGGTTGTTCCCAGCTTCTGACTATTATAAATAAGACTGCTATGAATATGTTGGAGTATGTGTTCTTGTTACATGTTGGACCATCTTTTGGTTAAATGCTCAGGAGTGGTATAGCTGGGTCCTGAGGTAGTACTATGTCCAATTTACTGGGGAACCTCCAGACCGATTTCTAGAGTGTTTGTACCAGCTTACAATCCAAACAACAGTGGAGACATGTTCCTTTTTCTCCACATTCTTACCAACATCTGCTGTCACCTGAGCTTTTGATCTTAGCCTTTCTGACTGGTAAGAGGCAGAATCTCAGGGTTCTTTTTATTTGCAGTTCCCTGATGAATAGGGATGTTAAACATTTCTTTAGGTACTTCCCAGCCATTAGGTATTCCTTAGTTGAGAATTCTTTGTTTAGCTCTGTATCCAATTTTTTAATGGGATTATTTGATTTTCTGGAGTCTAAATTCTTGAGTTCATTGCATATATTAGATATTAGCCCTCTATTGTATGTAGGATTGTTAAAGATCTTTTCCCAATCTGTTGGCTGTCATTTTGTCCTATTGACAGTGTCCTTTGCCTTACTGAAGCTTTGCAATTTTATGAGGTCCCATTTGTCGATTCTTGAACTTAGAGCATAAGCCATTGATGTTCTGTTCAGGAAATTTTCCCCTGTGCCTTTGTGTTCTAAGCTCTTTTCCTTTTCTGTTCTATTTCATTCAGTGTGCCTGGTTTTATGTGAAGGTCTTTGATACACTTTGACTTGAGCTTTGTACAAGGAGATAGGAAAGGATTGATTTTCATTCTACTGCATGATTACTAACAGTTGAAACAGCACCATTTGCTGAAGAGGCTGTCCTTTTTCAATTGAATGTTTTTTAGCTCCTTTGTCAAAGATCAAGTGACCATAGGTATGTGGGTTCATTTCTGGGTCTCATTTCTATTCCATTGATCTACCTGCCTGTCTCTGTACTGATACCATGCAGTTTTTATCATGACTGGTCTGTAATACCTCTTGAGGTTAGGGATGGTGATTTCCTAGAAGTTCTTTATTGTTGTGAATAGTTTTCACTATGCTAGGTTTTTGATTACACCAAATGAATTTGCAAATTGTTCTTTCTAACTATATGAAGAATTGAGTTGAAATTTTGATGGAGATTGCATTGAATCTGTAGATTGCTTTTGGCAAGATGTCCATTTTTACTATATTATTCCTTCCAATCCATGAGCATGAGAGTTCTTTCAATCTTCTGAGGTCTTCTTCAATTTCTTTCTTCAGAGACTTGAAGTTTTCTTCATACAAATCTTTCACTTGCTTGGTTAGAATCACACTAAGGTATTTTATACTATTTATGACTATTGTGAAAAGTATTGATTCCCTAATTTCTTTCTCAGCCTGTTTATCCTTTGAATAGAGGAAGGCTACTGATTTGAGTTAATTTGATATCCAGCCACTTTGCTGAAGTTGTTTATCAGCTGTAGGTGTTCTCTGGTGAAATTTTTGGGGTCACTTAAGTATACTATCATATTGGCAAATAAAGATATTTTGACTTCTTCCTTTCTAATTTATAACCCTTTGTCCTCTTTTTGCTGTCTAATTGCTCTGGCTAGTACTTCCAGTACTATATTGAAGAGGGAAAGAGTGGACAGCCTTGACCAGTTTCTATTTTAATGGAATTGCTTCTAATTTCTCAATGTTTAGTTTGATGTTGGCTGGTTTACTGTATATTGCTTTTACTATGTTAAAGTATGGACCTTGAATTTCTGATCTTTCCAATACTTTTGACATGAAGGAATATTGAATTTTGTCAAATGCTTTCTTGGGATCTAATGAGATGACCATGTAGTTTTTTTTAATTGAGTTTGTTTGTATAGTAGATTACATTGATGGATTTCTGTATGTTAAACCATCCCTGCATCCCTGGGATAAAGCCTACTTGATCATGGTGAATGATTGTTTTGATGTGTTCTTGGATTCATTTTGCAAGAATCTTATTGTGTATTTTTGCATTTGATGTTTATGGTGGAAATTGATCTTAAGTTCTCTTTCTTTGTACGGTCTTTGTGGGGTTTAGGTATAGGTGTTAATTGTTGCTTAGAAGAATGAGTTGGGTAGTGTTCCTTCTGTTTCTATTGTGTGAAATAATTTGGAGACTGTTGGTATTAAGTCTTCAATGAAGGTCTGATAGAATTGTGCACACTAAAGCCATCTGGTCCTGGGATTTTTTGGTTGGGAGACTTTTGATGACTGCTTCTATTTCTTTGGGGGTTATGGGACTGTTTCAAAGGTTTATCTGATCCTGATTTAACTTTGGTACCTGGTATCTGTCTAGAAAATAGTCCATTTTCTCCAGATTTTCCAATTTTGTTGAATATAGGCTTTTGTAGTAAGATCTGATAGTTTCTTGAATTTCCTCAATTTCTGTTGTTATGATTAATTTCTGATTTTTTTTCTCTGATACTCTGTCTGGCCTCTTTAGTTAAGCTAAGGGTTCTCAATCTTGTTGATTTTATCAAAGAACCAGCTCCTGGATTTGTTGGTTCTTTGTATAGTTCTTTTTGTTTCTGCTTGGTTGAGTTCAGCTCTGAGTTTTATTATTTCCTGCTGTCTACTCCTCTTGGGTGTATCTGCTTCTTTTTGTTCTAGGGCTTTCAAGTGTGCTGTCAATCTGTTGTGTATGCTCTCTCCAGTTCCTTTGTGGAGGCACTCAGAGATATGATTTTTTTTTCCTCTTAGCACTGCTTTCGTTGTATCCCCTAAGTTTGAATGTGTTATGCCTTTATTTTCATTAAATTCTAAAAGATCTTTGATTTCTTTCTTTATTTCTTCCTTGACCAAGCTATCATTGAGTAGAGCATTATTCAGCTTCCATGTGTATGTGGGATTTTGTTGTTTTCTTTGTTATTTAAGACCAGCCTTAGTCCATGGTGATCTGGCAGGATGCATGGGATTATTTTGATGTTCTTGTATCTGTTGAATCCTGTTTTGTGACATGGTCATTTATGGAGAAGGTGCCATGAGTTACTGAGAATAAGGTATATTCTTTTGTTTTAGAATGAAATATTCTATAGATGTCTATTAAATACACTTGGTTCATAACTTTTTTTAGTTTCACTATGTGTTTGTTTAGTTTCTACTTCCATGATCTGTCCATTATTGATAGTGTGATGTTGAAGTCTCCCACTATTATTTTTTGTGCAATATTATTTTCTTTTCTAATAACTTTTAATTAAGGATCTATTTTATTTGATATTAGAATGGCTACTCCAGCTTGTTTCTTGGGAAAATTTGCTTGGAAGGTTTTTTCCCAGCCTTTTACTCTAGGTAGTGTCTGTCTTTGTCACTGAGATGAGTTTCCTGTATGCAGCAAAATGCTGGGTCCTGTTTATGTATCCAATCTGATAGTCTATGTCTATTTATTGGAGAATTGAGTTAATTGATGTTAATAGATATTAAGGAATAGTGATTGCTGTTTCCTGTTATTTTTGTTGTTACAAGTAGTATTTTTGTGTGTTTATATGTGGGCTTTTCTTCTTTTGGGTTTGTTGTAAGAAGATTACTTTCTTGCTTTCCTTAGGGAGTAGTTTCCCTCCTTGTGTTTGAGTTTTCCATCTATTATCCTTTATAGTGCTGGATTTGTGGGCAGATATTGTGTAAATTTAGTTTTATCCTGGAATATCTTGGTTTCTCCATCTATGGTAATTGAGAGTTTTGCTGGATATAGTAACCTGGGCTGGCATTTGTGTTCTCTCAGGGTCTGTATGACATCTGTCCAGTATCTTCTAGCTTTCATAGTCTTGGTTGAGAAGTCGGGTGGAATTCTGATAGGTCTGCCTTTATATGTTACCTGTTTTGTTTCCCTTAGTGCTTTTAATATTCTTTCTTTGTTTTGAACATTTGGTGTTTTGACAGTTGTTTTTTGGAATTATTTTCTTCTCTGGTCCAGTCTATTTAGAGTTCTGTAGGCTTCTTGTATATTCATGGTTATCTCTTTCTTTAAGTTAGGGAAGGTTTTTTTTTTTTCTCTCTCCTACAAGTTTATTTTTTTAAAAAGAGGAATACATATACAGATTTTTAAAGGTACTTTGGCATAACATTATATGAATATATTTTTGTCAGTACTTAATTCTTTTAGAGGTTTGATAGCATGCATTGAAATCCCACTAGTTACCATAAGCATAAAGTACATGTAGGACAGAACATAACATGGAAACAGTCAGTTTTCTTGGTGAGTATAGACTAAGCATAATGATTTTTGAATACCAAACATTGCCACAAGGCTATATTCTTAGCTCTTGGATTAATTATGACTTAAGGTGTTAGAGAAGTTTTTAACTGTGTTCAAATGAAAACAGCATGGTAGAGTGCCACACAAGAGTAGCTCTGGACCACCAGGGTGGGCGGCGTGGAACAGTACCTGCCCAGGTCAAAGGAAGCCAGGGTCTGCACTCAGCTTATGGCTCTGTGGCTTGTGCTGTGCAGCTCTGAGGCTCACAGACCACACAGAAACTGGTTGCAGCCATTTTTGATATTTACCAAAACAGCCTCTTGGTGGAATTTTATACTTGTAAAAAAATTATCTTAATTAATACTTGAAAAGTTGTCACTGTCGTGTTATTCATACTGAGGGCATAAATTCTAGGAAAATAGTTTCAATGTTAGAGAATATCTCTTAAATATAACTGTCCAAACTGTCACAATTCTTAATTATTTCTTTCAAACTTGGTAAACAATAGCAATTTATTAAATGTCAACTACAACACAAATTGTAAATTTGATATTTGCTATTGAAAATGTTATTGTACTCTTTCCGTTTGAATCCATGTATGTCTGAGCTATTTCTTCAGATAAATCAGCACATTTAAATAAACTTTTTAGGTCTGAGCTTTATGAACTACTGTTAATTATTAATGAATATTAATAATAAGAATAAGTAGTGATCACTTAAAAAAGTTAGAGAAGTTTTATTTTATAATTTTGTTAAACATATTTACTGGGCCTTCCAGTTGGGAGTCTTCACTCTCTTCTACACCTATTATCCTTAGGTCTGGTCTTCTCATTGTGTCCTGGATCTCCTGGATGTTTTGGGTTAGGAGCTTTTTGATTTTTGTACTTTCTCTGACTTGTGTCAATGTTTTCTATGGTATCTTCTGCCACTGAGATTCTCTCTTCCATTTCTTGCACTCTGTTGGTGATGTTTGTGTCTATGACTCCTGATCTCTTTCCTAGGTTTTCTATCTCCAGGGTTTTCTTCCTTTGTGATTTCTTTATTGTTTCTATTTCATTTTGTAAGGTCCTAGATGGCTTTGTTCATTTCCTTCACCTGTTTGCTCTAAAGGATTTTTGTGGTTTTTGTGTTTCCACTACAAGGGCATCCACTCATTTACCTGTATTCTCCTGTATGTCTTTAAGGGAGTTACTCATACACCTCTTGAATCCCTCCATCCTCAACATGAGGTATGATTTTATGTCCAAATCTTGTTTTTCTGGTGTGTCACCATATCTACTACTTGCTGTGGTGAGAGAACTGGGTTCTGATATTGCCATAGTGTCTTTGTTTCTATTGCTTAGGTTCTTGCGTTTGCCTCTGCCATCTTCTTATCTGTGATTCTAGTTGATCTTGTTGTCTCTGACTGGAGCTTGTCTCACCTGTGGAGCTGTGGGCCCTTGTGCTCAGGAGGAAGTGTGTTTCTGGGGCTCTTGGGTGCTCATCTCTCTTCGGGAAGGCTTTTAATCCTGATGGTGGTGGGCCAGCTCTAGCTGGTCACAGATGAAGACCGAACAGTCCATTCCCAGGCAGCCCTGTGATACCTTTGCCCTGTGAGTTCCAGGTGGTCTCTCCCTAGATAGTCAGTGGAGAGAAAGTGGGGGCTCACCTGTGGGTTCAGGAGGGAGAGTGCTCCTGGGGTTCCTGGGTGCTCAGCTATCTGTGTTCAGGCTGTGAGTCCTGGTGGCTGTGGTCTGCCTCTAGATCTGGGTGAATGCAATTCTTTTTTTTTTAATTTGATATTCTCAGTATTTTCATTTCAAATGTTTTCCTTTCCCCGCTCCTCCACTCTCCACTCCTCTTCCTCCCTCCCCTCCACTTGTCTCCATGAAGGTGCTTCCTCTCCCAACCACCCTCTCTACTTCAGTGCCTTGGCATTCCCCTACACTGGACCAAAGGCCTCTCCTCCCACTGATGTCAGACACTGCTATCCTCTGCTGCATATGCACCTGGAGCCATGGGTCTCTCCATGTGTGCTCAGTGGTTGGTGTTTTAGTCAATGGGAGCTCTGGAGGGTTGTTAACTCAATTCTTAAGTGTTCATCATTGGGCCAGTATGTCACAGCTAACAAATGTCAAGGTCCAGTTTCAAACCCATAAGCTTTCGCAAGTCAGTGTGTTTTCTATCATGTAGCCTTTTTGTAGTAGTGTAATGACCATTATGTCTAAGTATAGAATTATCAGAGCCTTTCAAGCAAGAATGATTATTTACCAAAACACCAATTTTAAGGCTTTAACATGAACAAATCACTTTTCGGAAGTTTTTTGTTATTGTTTGTTTGGCTGGTTGAATTTGAGTTTTCTGGGATAGGATCTTGGTAGGTAGGCTAAGATGATGGGGAAGACTCAGTTGGCCTCAAACAAGTGCCCTCCTGTTGCTGGGATAAGAAATATGAGACACCACCACAGACAAGCGCTTTACTGTTGGGGATTTATGCTGAAGAAATAAGAATTCACGAACCAGCCCAAAAATTAACTGTGACCCTATTCATAGCACAAAACATTTGGAAAAAAACTGAAGTGTCTTTTCAGAGGGAATTCATTCAATTCTTCTCAGTGTGGCCCTTCAAAGAAGCACAATTTCCCCCATGAAATTAAATGATATTGTGGGAAAAAGCCTTAATGATGAGAAAGCATTTATAATATGTCATCAAATCAAAAGAGTAGGTTACTGACTCCAAACTTGAATATAATACTAATGTTGTAAGACAAACATTTGTAGTTGTGCATCTGAGATGCACAGTAAAAATGTCCATCATGGGTGCTGGGAATTGTGGGAACCTGTGTTTTATTTATGCTTTTTTATGCTTTGTTCATTCTCCCTGAGCTTTAAAATGAGTGTTTTTGTTCAGAATCCTTTCTCTTTTTTTTTTTGTTTGCTTTTATTCTTGTTTTGAGATTTATTTTTAAACAAATGTCTAATGTGCAACTTTTTTCTTGATGCCTGTTCAATAATGGTATACTTTCTCGTTTATTAAAGTTTTCTTTGTGTATACGGAAGCAAAAGTCAACTGTTCTGCTTCCCTTTGACCTCCAGCCAGATCAAAAGCAAAGAGAAGATAGTCAAACCAGCTTGCTAAGAGACCGAGCTGAGCCACATCAGCTAAAGAAGAAAGCAGAGAGGAAGAATCAGGCAGCAGGGCAACTGACCATTTCTAATACACAGACGGAATTACCTTACGTTTAAGTCATTATTGGTGAGATTAATTGAATGTATTGGATCAAATTTATGCTGCATGAAGTTGAACTGTATCTTGGAAATCTACTTTATCCTGCATTACTCAGAGGCAGATAAGGAGACTCACGCTTTGCTCATAACTTCACTGTTTTATGACCGAGTTCTGTTCTCCTGTTTTATTGGGTCATAGAGATCCAGGTTCCTGATCAGTGCCTTCTGATTCCCTGTGACCTTCGTAAAGTATGTTCTTCTATGTAAAGGGTCAGGACTGTTTGCTATCAAAACTGGATAATGGCTAACAAAAAGTTTGACCAGATGCTGGATTGGAGACCTTGGGTCAAAGATTCTAAGGAATAGTATTATGAATTGAATTAAGTACCCCCTCCCCCAAAAACCTATTCTGTAATCCTAAACCCTGTTCTTAAGAATATGACCTTACTTAGAAATAAGCTTTTTGCAGATATAATGAAGTTAAGAAGAAATCTCTAGGGTAGACACTATTCTACCATAAACTGATCTTCTTATGAAAATAGGAAATTGGCCATAAACACAGACTTATACAAAGGAAGATTACAATTAGAAGATGGTTCAATCAGTAAAGTGCTTGCCAAACAAGCATTTGGAACCAAATTCAATCCCCCAGAACTCACTTAAGAAACTGAGTATAGCAGCACATTCCTGCGATCTCAGCACACGGTAGGGAAGAGACTGGCATTTGCTGGCCAGTGTAGCTGAATCAATAAAACCAAGTTTCAACCAGCATGAGACTGTCTCAAAAAATGAGGAACAGAACAATTAAGACACCCAGCATCAGCTCCGTCCTCCACAAGCACGTGGACGAGGAAGACTACACAAAAATTGGAGTTATGTTACCATAAACAAAATTTAAAAGCCCGAGAGCTCAGGAACGGGAAAAGGCAAGAGAGGCTCCTTCCTTCAACTATACAGACCAAGCCCCCAAAACCTTCACTTCAAATTCCTGCCTCCGTACATGTGAGACAAGAAGTTTCTGGTTTTCTGAGTCACTTCATTGCAGCTGGCCTAGGAAGCTAGAACACACAATATAGTGCACCTTCCCTTAAAAATAACTAAAATGCAAATAATTCTGAAGGGGTGTGAGAATACCCTTACAACCCTCCATTCTGGGCAGTTGCTATAAAGTCTTCAGCAAGCCATCTGGTTTATCCGTACATTCTTAATTCCAATTTTGTGTCACATTTCATCCTTAAGCAGACTTCTTAAGGCTGTATTATCTCCCAGGGATATTGCACTAAATGTGTTAGAATATATTGGGGATGGAGGGATGACAGCATTTAAGATCTCTGGTCTTTCAGAGAAGCCAGGTTCAATTCCCATCAATCACATGGTGGCTCATAACCATCTGTAACTTCCAGCCCCAGGAAATTTAATGTCCTCTTCTGGCTCCTATGAGCTTCAGACACTTTGTTGTCCATAGGTGTACCTGCAGGCAAAACACCCATACACTTAGATAAATTTTAAAGTTTCAAATATATGTGAAAGCACTTTAAAGAAGAGAGAATATAAACATACCAGAAGCAAGAAGATGATAGGCAAAGAAAGATGCTAAATAGATTGACTACAGAGCAAAATGCACTGGGCCAATTGTTAACTCTTAATATTTTAAAATGGTCTATAATCGCATGATTCTTCTCTTGAGTGTTAAAACAATAAACAACTACACTGAGTTATCTATTTAGGGCTGTCTATAATTTACACACTCCAGAGAAATGAATAGCGTGTGGCAGCCAATCCCGGGAGGTTCACAAGGCATACACCTAGTAAATAAGGCTATCCCAGGAAGGCTGATGTTTTCTTACATCTGTAAAATTGCTTCAGAAAAACTGACTCCGAGTACTATGCAAAGAATGGAAAAATACCACTGTAGCTTTCAGTGCCTCCCTGAATGTACTCAGAGTCCTTATGATACAGAGGTTCTGGGTTCAGTGAAAGCTGCCCCTCTAAAAACAGCCTCATCCTAAGAACAGAACTATTCATCTCCCCATTGAGACACCTCTCTCCCAATATATATATATATATGTTTTACAGTTAGAGCTGACTCTGGCTTTTTTTAGATACTCTGTATTTACATTTGAAATGTTATCCCTTTTCCCCACCCTGCTGCCCTCCTCCCTCCCCCTCTACTTGTCTTCAGGAAGGTGCACTAGCTCCCAATCACCCACTCCACCTCAGTGCCTTGGCTTCCCCTACATTGGGAAAACGTGCCCTCCCTGGACCAAAGGCCTCTTCTCACATTGATGCCAGACCCTATCTTCAGCTACATATGCAGCTGGAGACTTAGGTCTCTCAATTGCTGTTCTTTTTTGAAGAAACCACAAACTAAGAATACACACACACAAAATAGAGTAAGGTCACCCCTAAACAATGAAACAAACAGACCATCTCTTGAGCTAGGAATACATAATTATGTTTCAAAAATCTAAATACACTAATACAATGTAGAACTTCACCCAAAGCATCCAGAACTTTGAGGTCTATCTTCTCTCACTGTCCCTGCATCAGTCAGACCTGAAGCTAAGGCAAAACTGAAGGATCCGCCAGTATCTCTCCTTTAAGCATCGTGTAGTTAAAAGACAAGGGAGAAACATACAGCTTATAAATGATCTTTCATTGATAAATTCACAAGGAAAATAACTGGAATCAAAACGTATTGTCCTGTATCCCCCCCCCTCTAACTTTTGTGTGAGTGTTTTGTCTATATGTATCTATGAGCCTGAAGAGGGCATAGAAGCCATGAAGCTGGACTTATAGGCAGTGGTGAGCCACCATATCTGGGAATTGAACCTGAGTGCTCTGCAATAGCAGCCGGTGGTATTAGTAGATGAATTATCTCTGAAATGTAAGTCAGTCCCTCTGTACTTGTTAACTACTTCCTTCATTCAGAAAATACCTGCAGATGCTCACACAGGCCAGGGTTATGTGTTACTGTGTTTTGCTGTTTGCTTGCTTGTGGTAAATATCTGCTAATATCTCAGCAGTTTGGATGCACAGGCAGGCAAATCTCAGAATGCAAGGCCAGTCTAGTCTACACAGTGAGTTTCAGGCCACCCAGGGTTACACAGTGAGACTTTGTCTCAAAAAAACAGAAGTAAAAGAAAGCCGGAAGGAAGACAGGAGAGAAGGAAGGAAGGAAGGAAGGAAGGAAGGAAGGAAGGAAGGAAGGAAGGAAGGAAGGAAGGAAGGAAGGAAGGAGATGTAATAGAAAAGCTGTCCCCAGTCACTTGGATAAATACTGTTATGATACAGAGGGCAATGGGCATGGGTGGGAAGATTTTCTGAAAATTGTTTCTGTGGATCATTTACAGTCTATTTGTCCTACAACAGCTTCATGGTCCTGACACATTAATCTAGACTGTTTTCTTTCTACTGCACAGTTAAGAATAATAGGACAGTTAAGTCATTTTGTTACAGACAACAACACACACACATACACACATATACACACTTACATTGCCCTCATCACACAGTACGTTCTGCACAGCAGATGAACAGTTAAAATAAATGAAAGAGGCCAAAACTGAATTCCAGTCCGTTTGCAGTTTTGTTTTTCTTGGATTAAAATGACAGTCTTATGGAGTATGAGCACATATTCTAAAGATTTTATGACTGCTACCCACTTTGTTTAAAGGCAGTACCACCCTGAAATGTGTGTGTGTGTGTGTGTGTGTGTGTGTGTGTGTGCAACTAGATACAGAAAAAAAAACAATCTATAGAGCTTAAAACATTGATTTAAAACAAAAAAAACATGGGAGGGGCACGGGAAATTTTTCTTTTTTATTTTAAAAAACCATGGTGTTAATGATCATTAATGACAAGTTGCATGACTAAGCTTAGGGTTTGCCCACTTCACTATGAGTTTTACTCAATAAAAACCTTATTGCTGCAGAGCTGTGGTGACTCATGCCCTTAATCCCAGCACTTAAGAGGCAGAGACAGGTAGATCTCTACGTTTAAGGTCATCCTGGTCTAAGGAGTTCCAGGACAGCCATGACTACACAGAGACACCATGTCCTACCACCAGAAACCTAGACATACAAATTCCCTTTAGTTTGATTCACTGTTGTAAAATAGCAGAGTCGATCTCCCCACATGCTAGCCTAGGCAACGTGCATTTACCATGAAAATAAAATCTGAAAAGTTTGAGTGGTTGAATTTACACTTTGCCCGCTAACTCATCGAAGTTGAAGTGTATATTTTAGAGCACATTGCAACTCATATTTCAAATGCTTAGCAGCCATGAAAGGCTCTGGCTGCCATATGGAGCCAAAAAGAGGTAATATGAACATCTGAACTCTGGGATTCCTTTCTGCCTCTCTATTAAGTTTCCCTGGTTTGCCTAGATGTTAGTTCTTTATCTTTCCCTCACCAAAATGTTCTTTTCACTACTCAAAACTTTACTTTGTAACCAAACTTCCCTGAACCCCTATTCTTCAAAACTTGGGTAAAGGTGAGTAGCCTTTCCTTTTTACCATTCTCTGGATCAACATATACATACCTCGATTAAAGCGCTTATCACATCGGATTGCAACATTTTCTAATTCCTTACAAACTTAAATCTACTGACAGTAATGTTGAAATTTTACTCATATTTATATCTCCCTTATTGACTAAGGAGTTTGGAATAATTACTGATTGGTTCTGCAGTGAAGACAATGCTAGGAATGCTACAGATTTCAGATTTAAGTAGTCTTCATCAAGTACCTTAAAACATACTGGGCACTGTGACTTCATGTATTAGTATGGTAGTTAGTTGATATTTAAGACATATAGCCAGCACTAGAAGAGCTTATAAAATATTGGCTCTTGTTAAAATTGCCATATGCTAGATCAAAAATAAAAAAATATATTCAGTAGAGTCAGTGAGATGGTTTAGCAGGTGAAGATATGTGTCATCACACCAGACTACCTGAGCTCGTGTAGGGGAAGGAGAGAATCAGTTCAGGAAAGTTGTCCCGTGATTGCCATGCACTAGTGTGTGTCTGTGCATGTGTGTATGTGTATGTGTGTATATGTGTGTGTACATGTGAAAATATTTGTAACAAACAATCTTGAAAATATTTTTAATATGTTGTGAACCTAGACATTGTTCCAGAATCTTAAGTCAGATCTATAAGGAGAAGAGTCGGGGGACTAGGAGAGATGACTCATCAGTTAAGAGCACTTACTATTCTTGAAGAGGACACAACTTTGAAGTCTTGGATGACTCACAACTGCCTGTACTCCAGCTCCAGATATTTAATGCCTCTGCCCTCCACCAGCACGTACACTCACAGGCACACACACACACACACACACACACACACACACACGAAGTCAGTCTTAGAAAAAAATTAAAAGAACAGGGCCCACATGATCCTGAAGCTTATATCTTGGTAGTAGGAGACAGAAGATAAATACAACAACAAATACATTACCAAGAGACTTTCCAACACTAAGAACTCACGGCCCATGTTTCATACTTCCTCACACTCTCCCATGGAAGACAGTTGTAATTGATCAGCGCCCTTCCCTCCTGAGCTGAGAAGTCAGAGTCAGAACCCTTCTTTGTGTGGTATTACACATATATGAAATCCATCCAAGCTGTCACTTCAGTGAAGGTTTGTTATTATCGAAAACCTAGACTCTTCTATGAGATAGTTTCAAATTCCAAAAACCAGCTCTGGCAAATAGAATCCCAAAGCACCACCAATCTCACTGTTTCCAGAATTTTATTCTCTCTCTCTCTCTCTCTCTCTCTCTCTCTCTCTCTCTCTCTCTCTCTCTCTCTCTCTCTCTCTCTCCCTCTCCTGCGTGTATATGTGTTCATCTTGGAAATGACAAAACTGCATGTTAACAACACGAAATTACTTTCATTCCTTTCAGATAGTATCTTCTAAAGAATGGTCAATAAATGAGACTGGTCCAGCCTCCATCTGTGCCCAGAGCCACAGGCAGAGCCAGCACACTGCCATCGGGACTCAGCAGCCTGCCCACAGAGAGTTGAGCACCCAGAGGAGACACAGGAGCACTTTCCCTCCTGAGCCCACAGGTGAGCCCACACTCTCTCTCCGCTGATTATCTGGGGAGAGACCGCTGGGAACTCTCAGCGCTCAGGTATCACACTACTGCTTGGGTCTGTGCCCTTCAGGCCTCCATCTGCTCCCAGAGCTAGGGCCAAGTCATCGCCATCAGAACTCACAGCCTGCCTACAGAGAGCTTAACACTCAGGATGGATCTCCCTCCGGAGCCCACAGCCCACAGACACACAGGAGAGACAAGAACCATTCAGAGACAAGATCAACTAATATCAAAGATAAGAATATGGCAAGAGGTAAGCCCAAGAATAACAACAGAAACCAAGACAACCTGGCAACATCAGAACCCAGCTCTCCCACCACAGCAAGTAGTGGATATCCCAACACACCAGAAAAACAAGATTTGGACTTAAAATCATGCCTCATGTTGATGATAGAGGGCCTTGAGAAGCACATCAATAACACCCTTAAAGAAATACAGGAGAACACAGAAAAACAAGTACAAGCCCTTAGAGAAACATAGGAAAACATAAGCAAACAAATAAAGGATCTAATCCATCCAGGATCTAAAAACAAAAATGGAAACAATAAATAAAACACAAAGACAAGCCTGGAGAGAAAACCTAGGAAAGAGGTCAGGAGTCATAGACACAAGCATCACCAACAGAATACAAAAAAGAGACAATCTCAGGGGCAGAAGATAACATAGAAAGAATTAACACAACACTCAGAGAAAATGTTATACCCCAAAGATGCTCTAACATACAATAAGGACACATGCTCCACCATGCTCATAGCAGCCTTATTTGTAATAGCCAGAATCTTGAAAGATGTCTTTCATCAGAGGAATGGATACAGAAACTGTGGTATATTTACATAATGGAGTACTATTCAGCTATTAGAAACAATGACTTTATGAAATTCCTAGGCAAATGGATGGAACTAGAGACTATCATCCTGAGTGAGGTAACCCAGTCACAAAGGAATACACATGGTATGTACTCACTGATAAGCATATACTAGCACCAGAAAGCTCTGAAAACCCAAGAAACAATTCACAGACCTTATGAAACTCAAAAAGGAAGACCAATATGTGAATGCCTCAGTCCTTCTTAGGAGGGAGAAGAAAACACTCATGGGAAGAAGTACAAGTTTAAATAGAAGAACAGAGATTGAAGAAAATATTATTCAGAGGCTGCCTCATCCGGGGATCTACCCCATATGCAGCCACCAAATCCAAGCACTATTGCTGATGCCAAGAAGTACTTACTGGCAGGAACCAGATAGAGATGCCTCCTCAGGGGCTCTGCCAGAATCACACACATAGAGCTGAGTGTGCTTGCAGCTAACCATCAGACTGAACTCAGGGACCTCAATGAAGGGGCTAAGGAAAGGACTGAAGGAGCTGAAAGGAGTTGCAACCTCATGGGAAGAACAACATTATCAACCAACCAAATCTTCCACAACTCCCATGGACTAAAACACCAAACACTGAGCACACATTGAGAGACCAATGGTTCCAGGTGCATATGTAGCTGAAGATAGCAGTGTCTGCCATCAATGAGAGAAGAGGCCTTTGGTCCAGGGAGGGCACATTTTCCCAACATGGGGGAATGCCAAGGCACTGGAGTGGAGAGGGTGTTTAGGAGTGAGTGCACCTTCATGAAGACAAGTGGAGAGGGAGAAAGGATGGGAGCAGGGTAGGGGAAGGGGATAACATTTCAAATGTAAATACAGTATCAAATAACAAAAAAGAAAATACACAAATTTAAAAGCTCCTAACCAAAAACATCTAGGATACAATGAGAAGACTAAACCTAAGAATAACAGGTATAAAAGACAGCAAAGACTCCCAACTAAAAGGGCCATTAAATATCTTCAACAAATTATAAAAGAAAACTTACTTAAACTAAAGAAAGAGATAAGCATGAACATACAAGAAGCCTATAGAACTCCAAATATATTGAACCAGAAAAGAAATTCCTCCCGACATATAAAAGTCAAATCACCAAATATTCAAAACAAAGAAAATATACTAAAAGTAGTAAGGGAAAAAGGACAAGTAACATAAAATTGTTCAGAATTACATTTGATCAGAATTACACTAGAATTACCAACAGAAACTACGAAAGCTAGAAGATACAGGACAGATGTAATACAGACCCTAAGAGAACACAAATGCCAGCCCAGGTTACTATATCTAGCAAAACTCTCAGTTATTATAGATGGAGAAAACAAGATATTCCAGGACAAGTCAAATTTATACAATATATGTCCAGAAATAGAGCCCTATAAAAGATAATAGATGGAAAACTCCAATACAAGGAGGGAAACTATACCCTAGGAAAAGCAAGAAAATAAGCCTCTTGCAACATAACCAAAAAAAGAAAAGCACACAAACATAACTCAAACTCTAACAACAAAAATAACAAGAAGAAACTATCATTATTCCTTAATATCTCTTAACATCAATGGATTCAATTTCCCAATAAAAAGACAGAAACGATTAAACTGGATACATAAACAGGACCCAGCATTTTGCTGCATACAGGAAACTCATCTCAGCCACAAAGACAGACACTACCTTAGAATAAAATGCTGGGGGAAAAAAATCTTCCAAGAAAATTGTCCCAAGAGGGCTGGAGAGATGGCTCAGTGGTTAAAAGCACTGACTGCTCTTCCAGAGGTCCTGAGTTCAATTCCCAGCAACAACATGGTGGCTCACAACCATCTGTAATGGGATCCGGTGTCCTCTTCTAGATTTGTCTGAAGACAGCTACAGTGTATTCATAGAAAAATAAATAAATAAATAAATCTAAATTATTCTTTAAAAAAAAAAAAAGAAAATTGTCTCAAGAAATAAGCTGGAGTAGCCATTCTAATATTGAACAAAATAGAGTTTCAACCAAAAGTCATCAGAAAGGATAAAGAAGGACACTTTTTACTCATCAAAGGTAAAATCTATCAAGATGAGCTCTCAATCCTGAACATGCACTCCAATTACAAGAGCACCCACATTCATAAAAGAAACTCTACTAAAGCTCAAAGCATATATTGCACCACATGCAATAATAGTGGGAGACTTCAACACCCCAGTGTCATAAATAGACAGATCATGGAATTAGGAAATGAACAGAGAGACAGTGAAACAAACAGCAGTTATGAACCAAAAGGATTTAAAAATATCTATAGAATATTCCATCCTAAAACAAAAGAATATACCTTTTTCTTAACACCTCACTGTACCGTCTCAAAAACTGGCCATATAGTCAGTCACAAAACAGGCCTCAACAAATACAAGAAGATCAAAATAATTTTATGCATCCTATCAGATCACCATGGACTAAGGCTTGTCTTCAATAACACCAAAAACAACAAAAAGCCCACATACACGTGGACACTGAACAATGCTCTACTCAACGACAACTTGGTCAAGGGAAAATAAAGGGAAAAAAATCAAAGACTTTTTAGAATTTACTGATAATTGAAAGCACAACATGCCCAAACTTATAGGATACAATGACAGAACTGCTAAAAGGGAAAGTCATAGCTCTGAGCTCCTCTAAAAAATAAAACATAAATAAATAAATAAAAACTGGAGACAGCATACACTAACAGCTTGACAGCACACCTGAAAGCTCTGGAAGAAAAAGAAGCAGATACACCTGAGAGGAGTTGACAGCAAAAAATAATCAAACTCAGAGCTGAAATCCACCAAATAGAAATAAAAAGAACTATACAAAGAATCAATAAAAACAGGAGCTGGTTCTTTGGGAAAATCAACAAGAATGACCTTAGCCAGACTAACTAGAGAGCACACAGAGAGTATCAGAAATTCACAAAATCAGAAATGAAAGCAAGACATAACAGAAAATGAAGAAATTCAAGAAGTTATCAGATCCTACTACAAAAGCCTATACTCAAAAAAAAAAAAAAACTGAAAAATCTAGAGGAAATGGAGAATTTTCTAGACAGATACCAGTTACCAAAGTTTAATCAGGATCAGATAAACCATCTAAACAGCCCATCACCCCTAAAGAAATGGAAGTAGTCATCAAAAGCCCCCCAACCAAAAACAGTTCAGGCCCAGATGGGTTTAGTGCAGAAATATATCAGACTTTCATAGAAGACCTAATACCAACACTCTCCAAAGTATTCCACAAAATAGAGACAGAAGGAATACAACCTAACTCATTCTTCAAAGCCAAAATAATGCTCATTTCTAAACCACACAAAGACCCTGCAAAAAAAAAAAAAAAAAAAAAACTTCAGACCCATTTCCTTCATGAACACTGATGCAAGAATACACAAATATTTGCAAACCAAATCCAAGAACACATCAAAGCCATCATTCACCATGATCAAGTAGGTTTCATATTAGGGATTCAGGGATGGCTTAATATTAAAAAATCCATCAGTGTAATCCACTATATAAACAAACTCAAAGAAAAAAATCACATACTCATCTGTTTAGATGCTGAGAAAGCATTTGACAAAATTCAACACCCCTTCATGTTAAAAGTTTTGTAAAGATCAGGAACTAAAGGCCCATACTTAAACACAGTCAAAGCAATATACAGTAAACCAGCCAACATCAAACTAAACATTGAGAAATTAAAAGCAATTCTATTAAAATAGGAACTGGTCAGGGCTGTCCACTCTTTCCCTCTTCAATATAGTACTGGAAGTACTAACCAGAGCAATTAGACAGCAAAAAGAGGACAAAGAATTATATATTAGAAAGGAAGAAGTCAAAATATCTTTATTTGCAAATATAATAGTATACTTAAGTGACCCCAAAAATTCCACCAGAGAACACCTACAGCTAATAAACAACTTAAGCAAAGTGGTTGGATATAAAATTAACTGGAAAAATCAGTAGCCTTCCTCTACTCAAAAAATAAACAGGCTGAGAAAGAAATTAGAGAATTGACACCCTTCACAATAGTCACAAAGAATATAAAATACTTTGGTTTGACCTTAATCAAGCAAGTGAAAGATCTATATGACAACAATTTCAAGTCCTGAAGAAGGAAATTGAAGAAGATCTCAGAAGGTGGAAAGATCTCCCATGCTCATGGATCAGCAAGAGCAACATAGTAAAAATGGCCATCTTATCTACAGCAATCTACAGATTTAATGCAATCCCCATCAAAATTCCAACTCAATTTTTCATAGAGTTAGAAAGACCATTTGCAATTTCATTTTGAATAATAAAACACCTAGGCTAGCAAAAACTAGTCTCAACAATAAAAAATCGCCCAGGGAAATCACCATCCTTGACCTCAAGCTATATTACAGATCAATTGTGGTTAAAAAAAAAAAAAAAAGCATGGTTTTGGTACAGAGACAGGCAGGTAGATCAATGGAATAGAATTGATCCAGAAATGTACCCACTCACCTATGATCACTTGATCTTTGACAAAGAAGTTAAAAATATTCAATGAAAAATCGAAAAGGAAGAAGTAAAAACATCACTCTTTGCAGATGACATGATAGTGTACTTAAGTGACCCCACAAATTCTACCAGAGAACTCCTACAGCTGATAAACAAGTTCAGCAAAGTAGCTGGATATAAAATTAACTCAAGCAAAACAGTAGCCTTCCTATATTCAAAGGACAAACATGTGGAGAAAGAAATTAGGGAAAAGATACCCTTCACAATAGTCACAAAAACTACGAAATACCTAGGTGTGACTCTAACTAAGCAAGTGAAGGACCTGTATGACAAGAACTTCAAACCTCTAAAGAAGGAAATCGAGGAAGATCTCAGAAAATGGAAAGATCTCCCATGCTCATGGATTGGAAGGATCAACATTTTCAAAATAGCCATCCTACCAAAAGCAATCTACAGATTCAATGCAATCCCCATCAAAATTCCAACCCAGTTCTTCATTGAGTTGGAAAGATGAATGTGCAATTTCATCTGGAATAACAAAAGACCTAGAATAGCAAAATCCATCCTCAACAACAAGAAAACATCTGTGGGAATCACTATCCCTGACTTCAAGCTATATTACAAGGCAATTGTGCTGAAAACTGCATGGTACTGATACAGAAATAGGCACGTGGATCAGTGGAATAGAATAGAAGATCCAGAAATGAGCCCTCATGTATATGGTCACCTGATTTTTGACAAAGAAGCTGTAAACATTCAATGGAAAAAGGACAGCCTATTCAACAAATGGTGTTGGTCCAACTGGCACTCAGCATGCAGAAGAATGAAAATAGACCCTTTCTTATCTCCTTGTACAAAGCTCAAGTGTAAATGGATCAAAGATCTCCACATTAAACCAGATACACTGGAACCTCTTGAAATTGCAAATTTTCTCTAAGGCTAAGGACACTGTCAATAAAACAAAATGGCAGCCAACAGACTGGGAAAAGATCTTTACCAATCCCACATCTGATAGAGGACTAGTATCCAATATATACAAAGAACTAAAGAAGCTGGATTTTGGAGAATCAAATAATCCTACTAAAAAATGGGGTACAGAGCTAAACAAAGAATCCTCAACTGAGGTATATCAAATGGCTGAGAAGCACCTAAAGAAATGCTCAACTTCTCTAGTCATCAGGGAAATACCAACCAAATCAATCCTAAGATTCCACCTTACACCAGTCAGAATGGCTAAGATCAAAAATTCAGGTGACAGGAGATGCTGGGGAGGATGCAGAGAAAGAGGAACACTCCCCCACTATTGGTGGGATTGTAAGCTGGTACAACCACTCTGGAAATCAGTCTGGTGGTTTCTCAGAAAATTGGACATAGTACTGCCTGAGGACCCAGCTATACCACTTCTAGACATATACCCAAATGAAACTCCAACATATAACAAGGACACCTGTTCCACCATGTTCATAGCAGCCTTATTTATAATAGCTAGAAGCTGAAAAGAACCCGGATGTCCTTCCTTCAACAGAGGAATATATACAGAAATTGTGGTACATTTACACAATGAGGTACTACTCAGCTATTAAAAACAGTGACTTCATAAAATTCCTTGGCAAATGGATGAAACTTAAAGTTATCATCCTGAGTGAGGTAACCCAGTCACAAAAGAGCATTCATGGTATGTACTCACTGATAAGTGGATACTAGCCCAAAAAGCTCTGAAAACCCAAGAAACAATTTACAGAATTTAAGAAGCTTAAAGAGAAGGAAGGCTAAAAGGTGGATGCCTCAGTCCTTCTTAGAAGGGTTAACAAAACACTCATGGGAGGAAATAATGGGACAAGTAGAGGAGCAGGGATTGGAGAAAAGATTATCCAAAGACTGCCTCACCTGGGCATATACCATATCCACCCCATATGCAGCCACTAAACCCATGCACTATTGCTGATGCCAAGTAGTGCTTACTGGCAGGAGTCTGATATGGATGCCTCCTCAGAGGCTCTGCCAGAGGTATACTGATACAGAGGAGGAAGCTAGCAGCAAACCATTGGGCTGGACATGGGGACCCCAATGAAAGGAGGTAGAGAAAGGACTGAAAGAGCTGAGTCTGCAACCCCATGGGAAGAACAATATTATTAACTAACCAAACACATCACAGCTCCCAGGGACTAAATCCCCAGGACCAACCAATGAGTTCGAATGGAGAGACCCATGGCTCCAGGTGCATATGCAGCAGAGGACAGCATTTTCTGGCATCAATGAGAGGAGAGGACTTTGGTCCAGAGAAGGCTCGTTTTCCAATGTAGGGAAATGCCAAGGCGCTGAGGTAGGAGAAAAGGGTTGGAAGAGGGAGCACCTTCATGAATGTAATGGGAGGGGGAGAGTGGATGGGATTGGGGGAAACAGGTTAACATCTGAAATGTAAATACAGAGAATATCCAAGAAAAAAATGGTCAATAATCTTTTTTTACTTTAGAAAGTTTCATGTATTCCAGGATGTCCTCAACCTGTTTTGTGTCTGAAAACAATATTAACCTTTACAGCCTCCTTTTTTATCTCATGAGTTCTGAGATTACAGGTACACATGCTTATAGTTGTTGCTTTTTGGTCTTTAGTGCAATGTATTTTCATTGTATTTACCCCTCTTTCCTGTGTCTTTCCTCAAACTTACGTCCCCTTCTCTAATTACTATTCATGTGTATGTCTGTGTGTTCTGTGTGTGTGTGTGTGTTCCTACCTACCTGCCTATACACACACACACACACACACACACACACACATACACACACACACACATACACACACACACACACACACACACACACACACATCCTACTGAGTCTAATAAGTGTTGCCATATCGTTATAGACTGACAACTTGGACATGTGTGGGGAAGAGGGTGTGTTTGTGTTTCTTCCCCCACAGGATGCTGCAAGAGCATGCTATGCTAGCTGCCAGAGTGGTTGGTGAGACATCCTGATGCTGAGACAAAGAATCATGCTGACCTATGAGCTTCCTGAGTGCCCTGACAATGGTGACCAAGAAGCTGCATTGGACATCTGTTCCTGACCCACCTTTGCTTGCCTTTAACCCAGATTGGACAAGCAGCTTTGCTTCAAGTTTTTAGACCTTGTGAGACAGAGAACATAGTGACTGGAAACTGACTTAGAAAAATTAGTCAATTAGAACAGAAGTTGTAATGACTTGTCTCTTAACTTTATTGTGATCAGTTATTCTGACTCAAGCACGGACTGGTTTAGAAATCAATCCAATATTGGAAATAGTCTTCATTGGAAAGACTGATTCTGGACATTTTAAAAGACATATAAAATTCATAATTGCCTTGTGAAGCTACATTTACATTGGATAAAATTGGGACAAGATCTGGACCTTGAATGTTAGGACATGTGTTTAAGCTCCTGTCCCTTCCCCAGAAACTATCAGTTACCAATAATTCACCAGGAAAGGGTAGGGTCACATGAGTCCATTCCCGATCCTTGATTGGCTAGTAATGGTTCCAATCTTGTTGAAACCTAGTTTTGGTAACTGAAAACGCTGTGATCAGGTTTAAGAGGACTACATCATGTCCTGCAGACAGAATTCTTAATCCTTTCTCCCTGTCTTCAAACTTACATTCTTTCTGCTATTTCTTCTGCAGTGTTCCCTGGACCATGATGGAGTTGATGAAAATGTTCTGTTTAGGGTTGATCTCTAAATAACCATTTTTTTTCTAGGCATCTTGAATAGCCATTTTAGGGGCCCAGAGACAACATACAGCACACACAGACACCAAATTCTCAGTACAGAAAAGATTTGTTACCCCAAAGGGACAAATGGATGGGTGAGAGTCCTCTGGATCTGACACACACACAAAAGCAGCAGGTATTTTGGCAAATGTGGTTTCTGAGGAGAAAGGGGGAAGTCTATGGTAAGTTGGCAAGTCCTGATTGTGCTCATTAGCCAAATAATGAACTTGAAGTTTTGATAGCTGGACCTGGAAGTTTTAGTCAGACATAAAAAAAGTGGCCAAATGACCCTCATGGCTCAGACTAGGAATGTAATCTAATAGTTTAGCAAGGGAAGGGAGTAGGGAAAGTAAACCCTGCTAGCACCATGTTTGCAGTACTGGGGCCTATATTTGCCATGCTTGGGGCTGCTAGAACCCTTGAGCTACAATTCTCTTCACTCATTACAGATCACTACAAAGAGAAGCTTCTCTAATTAAGGAAGGGAGTAGCATTTGTCTGAGTATATGTATCAAAATTTAGACTTCAATTTTTAACTACACAGTACAGAAACTTTTTCTAAAAATATTCTATTCACAGCATATTTTGAGAATTTCATAGATGAATAGATATGTTTGTTTATTATTTCTATCCTTTCCTCTTCTCCCAACTTCTATAGTGTCTCTACCAACCACCTCCACTCAAATCCTTAATTCCTTCTATAGATTTACTGTCACAAATTGATTTTACACTACTGATTCCAAATAGTGTTTCAGAGATGAGTGTGTATTTAGGGCTGTCCACTTAGGACTGGGAAACTTACCAGAGCCTTGTTCTGAGAAAACATATTCTCCCTCTCTGGGTAACCACTGACTTCCTGTAGTTCTTCACCGAGGAATGAAACCTTGTGAAATGTTTCCTCATTCTTGTTGGAGTGTCAGCTGGCGTGATCTTATATAAGCAAGCAACCATATTATATAGGTATTTTTACTTGATTTCTAGATATCAGAAATGTAAAGGTAATTTTTTATAAGTGGGGCTGCATTTACTAAAAGAAATGGCAAAACTGAAACCGTCAGTGCTGTGAATCTGTAGGAGTAAGTCAGATACAGCTAAGAACTTCTCAACCTTCCAGCTTTCTTTCTGGCTGCTCTGAGATCTTCTCATCAGCCCTGCCATTGCCCAGAACTGGATGAGACAAGAAACCATCCTCAAATTTTGTGATCAAATTTCTACTCACATTCACATAGAGAACAGCCACTTGCTCTTCGTGAGTCGTGGGACAGCATCCTGGTTCCCTCAGCTTGATCAGAAGAACATGATTACTCACAAGGAACAGAACCAAATTGGGAAAATCAGTAATATCCTAACAACAAGCCAGTTCCATCTTCATGGGACCTGCAACTCTGACAGGTCATAGTCAAACCATCATTAATGACGCTTGTCTAGAATGTGTGAGGTCCTAGGTTCAGTTCCTAGCACTGTAAATAAACGTTCTTATGATCTACGGTATAAATTTAGAAACTCCGTTCAGTGGGCTTCTATCAACAATTTGTGTTTCTATTCCTTCCAGAACAGAGTGAAGTGACCGAAGTGACTCCATTTTGTCCTGATCTTATCCTGACTTCAATCTGTGTCTGTGCAGATGCTTTATGGCTTCTAACCATCTTAAACAGTCACAACTGCCTTGGCAACATATTTGGGACTTTCCATGACCCTGACCATGGCCCAAATGTATAATAAGAACAATTAATGTGTCCTGTCTGTCAAAACAAATACTACAAGGTTCCCCTGACCTATACCTGACCCCTGAGCTGTGGTGCTGAGGGGTCTTTGGGGCAAGAGAATGCTCTCGGTTACCAGCTAATAAAGGACTTTAATTTGTCTGTAACTTTCTCACCTGGACCAAAATATGAGCAGCTGGAGAAAACACAGTTTGGGTGCAAGATACAGATGTTCCAACGCAATGACCAGGCAAAGACGGAATACATTTCCCCTTCTTCCACGTTTTGTATAATAAGAACATCAATAAATCAACGGTAACCCTTCACTTTGAGAAAGATAATTTGCTTCACAGTCAACTAATTCAAATGCTAACCTCATCTAGAAATGCCTTTATAGACACACCCAAAAATGGTGTTTAACTAAATATCTAGGCATCTGGCAAACCATTCGAATGGTCACTTAAAAACAATTGCACAGCCAGTCTCATCATACCCATCTGTATGACAAGAAAACTCTAAGGTTTCAAATTCAGGACTCTCATAACTACTTGGTTAGAGGGGTGTCCATTACTAATATGTTTTCTATCTCTGCTGCTATACCAGAGCGCAGACGATTTTGTGTGTGGTTTACCACCATAATGGATGTTAAACATAATCTTATTACACAACCAATCCAGAAAACTCTTCCTTAAAATGCATTCTTCTAAAACCATTCTTGCTACCCACATTTCTGTCCATCAGTCAAAGCTCTCCATAGTGGAGAAAAGAGTCAGAGAAAGAGGAGAAACAGAGTGATGGATCTCCTAAGGAATTATCTTATCCCTCAGGCTTATCAGTGGTGTGAGAGAACAAGACTGAAATCCCAAAAAAATGTAAGAAAGCTGGAAATGCTGAGCCAGAAGATAATACATACTTTTAAGGATTTTTCCTTTTTTTTTAAAGTGTTGTTGTCTGTTGTTTTGGATTTTTTTTCCCTATTAGGTTTTTCAAGTGGTTGAGGCCTCCCCATAGTACTAAAAATAATTTCCTATACTTAAAGTAAAGGGTAGGAGGGGGAGGGGAAGGGGAATGAGGTGGGGCATCACATGTAGAAAGAGGGAGAAGGAGGAGGAAAATTGTGGGTGGGTAGGGGCATTTCTAGGATGTGCCAGAGACCTGGGACAGGGAAAGTCCAGAGAGTCTATGGAGTTAACTTTAGCTGAGATTTCTAGCAGTGGGAGTGTACTGGCTGGTTTTGTGTCAACTTGACACAAGCTGGAGTTATCACAGAGAAAGGAGCTTCCATTGAGGAAATGCCTCCATGAGATTCAGCTGTAAGGCATTTTCTCAACTAGTGATCAAGGGGGAGGGCCCAGCTCATTGTGGGTGGTGCCATCCCTGGGCTGGGAGACCTGGGTTCTATAAGAAAGCAAGCTGAGCAAGCCAGGGGAAGCAAGCCAGTTAGTAACATCCTTCCATGGCCTCTGCATCAGCTCCTGCTTCCTGACCTCCTTGAGCTCCAGCCCTGACTTTCTTTGGTCTTGAACGCAATGTGAACAGTGTAAGTTGAATAAACCCTTTCCTCCCCAACTTGCTTCTTGGTCATGACGTTTTGTGGAGGAATAGAAACCCTAAGACAGGGAGATATGGAACCTGAAGTAGCCAACACCTATAGCCAGACAGGACTCTCAGTGAAGGTATAAGAACACCAACTGACTCACAAAACCTTCCACCCAAAATGTATTCTGCCTACAAGATGTTAAGGGACAAAGATAGAGCAGAGACTAATGGATTGGCCAAGCAATGACTGCCCCCAATCCCTGACACTATTAATAATACTCTGTTTTACTTGTAGACAGGAGCCTACCATAACTGTTCTCTGAGAGGCTCCATTAGCAGCCAGTGATGTAGAGACATACAGCCAAACATTAGACAGAGCTCTAGGAATCTTGTGGGCGAGTTGGGGGAAGGATTGAAGAGGAAGAAGATTTTAGAGAAAGGGTGAGGGACCCAAAGGAAATAAGACTCCACAAGAAGACCAATAGAGTCAGCTAACCTGGATCCTTGAGGGCTCCCCGAGACTACACCACCTACTAAAGAACAAGTAAAGGCTGGACCTAAACCCCCTGCACATATGTAACAAATGTGCAGCTTGGTCTTCATATGGGTCCACCAACAACTGGAGCAGGGGCTGTCCCTGACTCTGTCGCCTACCTGTGGATTCCATCATCCTTGTTGGGCCCCTTGTCAGGCCTTAGTAGAAGAGGATGTAACTAGCTCTGCAGTGACTAGACATGCCAGGTGGGTTGATACCTGATATGGGGGCTCCCCCTTCTCAGAGGGGAAGGAGATGGGGCCTATGGAGAGGGGCTGTGGGGGAGACTGAGGATGGGGGGCTGTGATCAGGTTGCAAAGTGAATAAATTAATTAATGAAAAAAGTAATTATATCTGCTAGCCACATTTACAAACTATCCTTATAACAACAGAATTTAGATTAGTATTTGACTGAAAAACTGGATGTTACAAGCCTAGCCAAGTTGATACGTAAAACTAAGCACAACTTCCAATAGTGTCTTCTCGTCTTGTCTTGGTTTTGAGCTAAAGATTGTGCCCAAAAGCCCCAAGCATACCAGACAAGCGCTTTACCATAAGTTTCATCCCCAGCCCTCCCATAGTGATTTCTGCTTTCATTATCTTGATGATTTGGATCTGCAATGCCCCACACCCACCACATAAGACTCCCACATCAAGGTTTGCTTGAAGTAATGCCAGTGGTGTTACTGGGAGTGGCAGGATTGTTAAGAAACAACTTAGCTGGAGGTGCTCGTAGTGGGACCTCCTTCCTTTCCTCTTTCTGTTATGTCTCAGCCACGAATGGAGTGGTTTTATCTACCATATGCTTCTGCCACAGAAACAAAGGAGTGAGACATGGACTGAAATCTCCAAAATTGTGAACCAAAATAAGATCTGTCTCTAGCACCTGCTAGGATAATAGAAAGCTTACTAACAATTATAATTAGCAGATAGCATAATTCCTTTGATCAACCAATTTGAAATAAGACAGTTCTGTCTAAACTGACATTAGCTCTCAGCCCTCTCCAAATCATGAGGAAACAATCCTTTATGCTGATACATGAAAACTATTTATGCTTGGTTAAACCCCATGTAAAATTCCTACATAAAATTCCTACCTAAAGTCAGCACTCACATATATAACAGCTCTACCACTAGGGGGGCGGGGAAAGTGGTTTATGGGTAATACTCTGAAAAGTTATTTATAGTTAAGATTTTCTAGAAATAACAGCCAAATTAATAATTAAACAGTAAGATCTTATTGCAAAAGGAACAAAGCTAAAATAAATAGGAACGGAACCATCTGAAACTTTTTAATATACAAATTCATGAAGCTTTTATTTAACTGAACAGTTATTATAATAATAACTAACAACCTGACATCTTCCAAGTCCCATGGAGCAAATGGCCTGTAAATCTGAGAATGCTGACAGAAATAGCCTAGCAATTCAGCCCACATGGGAGGAGATAAGGCAATCATTGAAATGGTGTGGGAGAACATGGGCAGGTAGAAGATACTCTGATTTGTTTTGCATTATTACTTTAGAAGAGAATGGATTTTTTATAGCCATAGACTTAAATATGCAAAACTGTATTTGTATTCTTTTATAACTGACTTTAATGTCTGTCCTGAGCTTCTAATGCCATCTGATTATAGAAAGTTTAATTAAATAATTTTTAGTAACCTCAGTGAAGTTAACAACTCAATATCCTGTTTTAGCCAGTTAATTGGGGTACCAGAGGGCTTTGGGAGTGCCGACATTTCAGCAGCTGTGGTATCTAGCTTTTGATGATTTTCCGTTTCTCCAGAAGCATCCATGGAGATGTTATTCATCTTGTTGAGTTGTTAGTAGTGAATATCTGCCTACCCCTCTTTATCCCAGCTAGCGTGTCTCTTTCAAATGGTCTATGGACCACTTTCCTCTCATCATGACAGGAGGGGTGCTTCTACTTTATCAGTTACTCTCAGGAACAATCTTGCAACTCTGGTGAGAGCAGAGAAACCTCTAACATGGTCCTCTGGGACCATGAGAGGGGGAGCCTCAGGCTTTCTGTCTAAACATCCTGTGCCTCAGAGGTATTTGCCACTGGCAAGAGGAACTTCTGTGCAAAATTTAGTCCTTACTGGAAAAGAAGGAGGTAACACAGCCATAGAATCTCAAGAGTACATGACAGGGATAAAAGTGGGGGAACATCAGGGTGCCATAACCTTATATCTCATGAATGTGTCTCCCAACTGAGAAGCTCCAAAGACTTTCAGTGTCTAATGTCTTTGTTGGTCTCACCACATGAATGAATCCTCTTGTCCCCAGTCCTATCTTGTCCCTACAGGTTGGAAACAAAACCAGGTAATCTGAGTCAAATTTCAACCTGATACTCACATTTAGTCTTTCTGACACAGCCAGCTCCCATCCCAAAACTACTTAGGAATCTACCATGGTCACCTCATTAATAAATTCAGGGTTTGTCTGAGTTGCTCACCATAAACGATGGCTGTGTTTATCACCGAGTAAATTACAGAGGTTTAAGATCTCTATCCCAAGAGCCTAAAGACCAGACAACTTATTTTTTAGCATCTTATTGTGTGATGTAGGCTCATGGGAACACTGAAGGGAAACCCGTCCTTGTACATGACAACCAAAAACAATTAGAAAGTTAAATAGCACAAGAATTAGAAACTTTTAAAATCAGCATCCTCTAACTCTTGTAGACTGCTCTATTCTATCCCCTCCAGGTCTCATTTTACCAACCAAACTATTTCTAAGTCATGGTCTCAGAACCAATATTGGCCAGCATTAAAGTACCAAAGGACCACCTATTAAAATTTAAAGAAAAATATCAAGCAGTGTTTTATTATTCCATTATGTGATTTTTTAAAATTATTTCTCCTGGAAGTATCCAAAAACTTTTCAATCGCTCAAGGATAAATCTCTCTTGGTATTTTTTTCATTTTTCTCAGAAACAGAAAGAACCAGATTTTCTGGTCTTTGATTGTAAGAAGGACATAAAATTAGTTCTTAGCGTCACAGGATATAGAGAGAACCCATAAGCCCTTAATTAGGAAGAAAACAGCCTACAGAGTGTTCTGGGACCAAAGCCTAGCAGATCATCATCAAAGATGCCAGAGAGACTTCATCTGGCTACTCATGGGAGCAGATGCAGAGTCCCACAGCCATACATTAGGCAGAGCTCAGGGGGTCCTGTGGAGGACGGGGAAGAAAGAGAGGAAGAAGCAGAGGGGTCAGAGACACAGACCACAGACCACAGATTCAACTGACTAGAACTCATGGAGGCTCATAGAGATCAGGGAGCCTTTAGGGATCTGTCCTAGGTCCTCTGCATATTTTATGGCTAAGTAGCTTGATGTTCTTGTAGGAACTCTAACAGTGGGAATAAGGGCTGTCCCAGACTCTTTTGCCTGCTTGTGGAACCCTTTTCCTCCTACTTTGGCACGTGCTTTGTCCAGCCTTGATGTGGTGGCACGTGCCTGGTCTTGTCTTTTTAAGATTTATTTATTTTACTTATTTACTATATATAATTACACTGTAGCTGTCTTCTGATGCACCAGAAGAGGGCATTGGATCTCATTACAGATGGTTGTGAGCCACCA
This sequence comes from Micromys minutus, assembly GCF_963924665.1. NCBI lineage: Eukaryota > Metazoa > Chordata > Mammalia > Rodentia > Muridae > Micromys > Micromys minutus. The sequence continues at coordinate 6,125,173 of NC_137958.1, forward strand.
TGTAGTTGCTGAGAATTGAACTCAGGACCTTCCTCTGGAAGAGGAGTGAGAGCTCTTAACCACTGAACCATCTCTCCAGCCCTGTTGCCTGGTCATATTGTAGCTTGTTATGTGGTTTTTGGTTGATTTTTTCTGAGAATAGAGTGTTGGGTAGTTGATCTGGGGAAAAGGACAGGTTAGAGAAAGAGACTGTTGTAGGGGAGGGAGGAGAAACTGTGATCCTATGTAATATACGAGAGAATAAAAAACAGAAAGGGAAAAATACTTAGTTTAGAAAGGAGAGAGAGAGAAACTGTCCCTGTATCTATATTAGAAGACTGGTTTCTAGCAAAATGACCTGATTTCAGATTCATTATAAATATAAATCCAATTAATAGGGTTAAGAAAAAGTACTTATCTCAATTAACATGTAATGATACTAGTTTGCTATTTAGCCAAGTATAGCATGACCAATGTAAAGAGAACACATTTTCAGTTCTTTTATTGTGACTTCAAAGGCAAAATATTGCACCCAATGGCTGTGAACCACCATGTGATAGCGATGGTGTGTATTTTTATTGAAAGAGAAGGCATCGTTTTTATTTGATTTTGCCAAATCCAAAACCATGACCCATAAAACCCCAGGAATGTTTGTGCAGAAGCCCTGATTAGAAATCCATAGCCCCAACTGGGAATGGTGATGCTACATGCCTTTAATCCCAGAACGATAGAAGATTTTTAGGAATTCAAGGTTAGCCTGGTCTACATATCAAGTTCCAGAACAAACAGAGATACATAATGAGATCCTATCTCAAAAATCAAAACAACAATAAAGAAATAGCCAGCCTTGAGCCATACCCTAAAGATGTCAAAGCATAAATAAATAAAATGTCTACTGTCGTATCCCAAAGACTGGCACCAGCCATCCTTAACTTGTCCGGCCTCCTACAATATTTATTCCACAAATTCGTAGACTGAAGCCTCCACCCTACATGATGTCGACAGCTCTCCTCAATTGTGTTTTGAGAATCCTTGGTAAGTAGTTCTTACGTTTCTCCTGTTTGGCTTTCACTCAGATTTCCTATTCTAATAACCCATTTTCCTTCATTTTCCAAATATTGTTCCTCACCTAGCAGAACTCTACGGAAACCATTTGTTAACCTGATCTCTAGGTCCTGAAACCTGATGCTTTCATTTCCTGTGTAAATGATGGTAATGTCTTATTTTTATTCCGGACTACCAATAAATTGTCCTGCTTCCTTCATTTTCCCTGCCCTGAGGAAGTAGTTATTAATCAACCATTATTCTCTACATCGAACCAGCTGCTTTACAGGCTCCGCACTCCAAGCTGCCCCCGCCCACTTGCTCTAATTACCCCAGGGCCAGATCCTGGACAAATAGGGCCAATCTTATCCCAGAAACTGCTGAGGTGACTCACCCAAATCCATCCTAAATCCTTCTACGCTAACTCGACATAGTTCCCTGCCATACATCAACAAAGGTTTGTGAGCAGAGTTTCCTGACACAGTTGTGATACATCCTATTTACTTAAATTGAATCTGGAGCAGGCATATTTGACTGGCAACCATCACTCTTCCTGTATCCCAAAATAGTGATGAATGTGCCCCTCCTCACTCATGTGGAGATGACAACATCATACACCAGTGTCAAAGCTGTTAGACACCTCTGATTGTTCTGGAACTTAAAAGCAGCCCATGCTGTAGAAAGAATTACAGGAAATGGTAATGAACCATGTCACTCAACTTTCAGCACCCTACTTAGGAAGCGGAAAGGGAAGCTGGTTGTCAGAATCTATATATCTCAACAAAGGATTGACATTAAAATCAAATTACTCATAACAACAAGGAGGACTTTGTAATGTTTTGATTACATCAAACCTGTCCTTGCTTCTGCATCCCACTCGCAGAAAAGGCTGTGTCATTCTATGGCCATGCCTCTTGCTCACTGAACTCTTGTCCTCCAAAGATGATTTTTTTACCCCAACAAAAAATAACGGTGAATCACTGGTCCTATGAATATTTTTCTATTGTTTGTTCACAGTACGTCAGACTTCAGTGTACTTATTTCTTATATAAGTAAAAGTTATCATGAACTTAAAATGGTCAATATTACAAATGCAAAACATTGCTTTTTCAAATTTCAGCTGGGAGCTAGCTATGTAGTTCTCATTAAGAGACATAATTCTCCTAAGGAAATTATATTTTCTATGAATAACAGAAGTGAAAGACAATCTTCACAAAGAATGGAAAGTCTGTTGATATTTAAAGTGTTTTTAGAAACAATTGCTTAGATACCTTAACAACTAAAAGAAAATATTACCCCAGTGTTTATTCTTCAACTTCTCTATAGCAACTATGATCAACGTAAAAAAGAAAACAAAAAACAAACAAAAGAACAAAACAAAAACAAAACAAAGAAAAACTTCCAAATATTTTAGGTTGCTCAAGGGAGAGGGGATGTATTTAACATGGAAAAGCAATGTTTTTCTCTGTGTCTTGTTAGACAACTATTTGGGCCAGAGAGAAGGCTCAGTGGACAACATCACTTCACAAAGGCCTAGGTTTGATTCCCAGCACCTACATGGTGGTTCACAATCAACTATCTGTAGCCCAGTTCCAGAGGACCCAACACCCTCATTAGAGCTCTACTGACAATACACCCATACACATAAAAAATTTAAGAATGAATGCATTTTGAAAAATAGTAATGTCTATAGCCAGGTGAGATGACACGTACCATTAATCCCAGTACTTGGAAGGTAGAGGCAGGCGGATCGATGTGATTTGGACACCAGCCTGGTTTACAGAGTTAGTTCCAGGTCAGCCAACGCTACATAATGAGACCCTGTCTCAAAAAAGAAAACCAAGTTTTTTCCCTGTGTTTGAAAGTACAGATTAAACCACCATTCTCTTCAGAAATAGGTCATGAGTACAGTGATTTTTTTTTTAATCTGTTACTCTTCCCTGTCCCATCATTTATCGGCCTTTGCAATCACTCACTCGCTGATAACAGAAAAACAAGGCGTCCTTGAAGATAGGGCCCATTGTTAGTTCTTCCCATAAGTGAGTAGATTATTTAGAGACAATTTAATAAGAAAGAAGGTGAATGTATACATATAATGTATATCTTGTATCCAGGAGAGATCTTTATATATCTTTATATTAGATATGTTATCCGAAAACATGAGTGTGGTTTCTTTCGTGTTTTGAAACAGGGTCCTTCTGCCTAGTCATTCAGCCTGGCTGCAAGCTCTGGGTCTTCTTGCTTGGTGTCTTTACACCTGGCTGCAGCTACTAATATAATCGACAGAGGCAGAAATGAAATAAAGTAACCCTTAGCCCAGACTGGCCTTGAACTCTCTAAGGAGGTATGTATGCACTGTTGCAGGATATTTGATCCCACCATGAAGCCCAAGATTGTGTGGTTTGCCTTAAAAAAAACCTGTTTCTACTTATGGAATATCTCAGCATTATTACACACCTCTAATCCCTCTGGATGGAATACAGACTCACCCTTGGTACACACCTTTAATTCCATAAAGTTACTTTGTAGAAAGAAGCACCCATGTTTGAAAGTGATGTCTAATTGAGTGGCAGAAATAGTTATGAATCAGACAAAGATTTGACAGAATAGAATATGCCCAGCTCTCACAAAAGAAGAAGAAGAAGAAGAAGAAGAAGAAGAAGAAGAAGAAGAAGAAGAAGAAGAAGAAGAAGAAGAAGAAGAAGAAGAAGAAGAAGAAGAAGAAGAAGAAGAAGAAGAAGAAGAAGAAGAAGAAGAAGAAGAAGAAGAAGAAGAAGAAGAAGAAGAAGAAGAAGAAGAAGAAGAAGAAGAAGAAGAAGAAGAAGAAGAAGAAGAAGAAGAAAGGAAAACTACTTAAGAAACCAATAAAAAGAAAAATGAAGAAAAAAAGAAACAGCAGCCCAGAGAGAAAAGAGGAAGAGCAGTTTTACCAGGAGAGTTTTACTGGGAGAGATAGATTGAAGAGAGAACAAGCTAGACACAGATGAAGATAGGACAAGCCAGAGAGTGAGAAGGAGCCAGAAGATTAGAACACATTGTCAGAGTTAGAAGCCAAGCAGAGCAATTCAGTCAGAGTCTGAGAGAGAAGCCAGATTGAATCAGTCAGCTTAGAGAGTAGGATGAGCCATAACAGACAGCTGAGGTGAATCAACCAGCCAGAGATCAGAAAGAACGAGGAAGGGGTGAGTTTATTCAGCAGTTAAGTCTCAGAGGCTGAAGACATTCCGGGCCTAGATTAGATTGTACAGAGGCTAAAGGTTCCAGGACTTGACCTAGGTTAGCAGATGGAGGCAGTAAGCATCCAAGACAACAATTACAAGTGAATAAAAGTTACATTTACGAGGCACCATCACCTTGGCTAATAATAGAACTTTAAAAGTTGCAACTAGAAGGCCACTGCTTTCTTTTCACCATCATTAATGTATACTAATTGTACATATTAATAGATGTCACTATGACAGTTCTGTGAATATATAAGTCGTTGTTTTGTCTCCACTTTCTCAACTACTTTCATATCGTCTTCTTCAGATTCCCCATATGAGAGAAAGCAGGCAGTACATGTCTTCCTGCCTCTGCCTTACTTCACTTGATGTAGTGAGGATTGAATCCAGGGCTTGCAAACCACTTCACTTACTGAGCGGCATCTCCATCTCTTTCTAAAAAATCTTCTAGAGTATATTTATCTACTTGACTAACACTTGAGAGTTTTCACCCTTAAAACTGTAGAAATAAAAATTACTTCTATCCTCCACCCAGAGCATTATTTTACATACATCCTATATGCACTACACTGTGATTTTTTAAGTGTTTTTCACAATCTTCTACATCTTACTATTTTGCTGTGGTTTGAGATAGGGTCTCACTACCTTGTTCTGGCTGTCCTGGAACTCGGTGATCAGGCTGGCCTAAAACTCTGCCACCACAGCCTGGTCACACTCCTTTTGTAAGAGCTTGAGGTCAGATAACATACACTCTTCAAAAAAACTCCAAAGACTGTAATTCGAAGCTCTCAGCATTGCAACTGAGGAGCCCAGAAAGCTGACCTTAACCAAACCACCCTCCAGGCACCCGGAAGTCCTTCCGGTGACCTGAGGCCCCTTGGGCCACCAGTTCCTCTTCTTCCCATTCAGCTGTTTGGTGTCTCCAATTTTAGGAAAATTGTCATACAAAGGAAAACATAAATCGGATTTAAAAGCTAAAATGTACTAGCAATTTTGACATCGTATGAATTCCTTTCCAAGAGGGTCTTCGCAATTTTTCCAAGAGGGGAAAAACAGTCTTAGACAAAAGCAGTTTGTGTGCCTGACGACTTTCAAACCCAACAAAAACTTAAGCGGAAATGTTGTTGCCAGGCATCCACCCTCTAAGACCATCCCTGCTTTCAATCTAGCAGCAAAGTTCACTTTGATCATTATGTACCAGGAAATACAGGAGCAACGGTCTCTCACAGTGCGGCACTGCCATCCTGTGGTCAAAGCCAAAACCACAACCTGTGACCTCGGCGCTTTTTTTTTTTTTTTTTTTTTTTTTGCATTTGAACTAAAACTGTTTCTAATTTATTACAGAAAATCCTCTTACAGATCAGGAGCCATCTATACTAAACCTGAGACCAGTAATGCATCATGTTGATCAGAAGCTCCATCATATCCTTTGCTTTCAATATTTCTATTATTCCAGCTACACCGGGACTCTGCCCACCCCCATTCCACCCATGCCAAAAAAAAAAAAAAAGAAAAAGAAAAAGAAAAAGAAAAAGAAAAAGAAAAAGAAAGAAAAAAGAAAACGTAAACTGTAATGTTGACATTTCTACACCACATTTTACAAAAACCCTTATGAAGTAGAAATAAAAACACAAAAATAAAACAGGAAAATACAGCATTTGTTTGCAACATACCAATTGATACCAAGGAGTCATTTGATTACTCCCAAAGGCATACATACAGAAGGAAAATTGCACTTATTTTCCAGGTTCGTTTTACTGCTGGTAGAGTGCTAACCTTGAACTTGACAGCACCTGTTCTTACTGTGTGGACTGGTGAGGTCAGTCAGTAGAGTTCCTGCCAAGTGAGCACTCATGGAGAAAACCACGTGCTTAATGGTGACCCCAAGTGAGCAGCCAGAGATAGGCAGGGCCCTAGAGCTCACTGGCCAGCAGACCAGCCAAATGGGAGAGCTGTAGGCTTAGTGGAAGTTCCTGTCTCAAGAAATAAAGGGGCTGGAGAGATGTCAGTGGCTAAGAGCACTGACTGTTCTTCCAGAGGTCCTGAGTTCAGTTCCCAGCACCCACATGGTGGCTCACAACCATCTGTAATGAGACCTGATGCCCTCTTCTGGTGTGTCTGAAAACAGCGACAGTGTATTTACATATATGGAATAAATAAAATCTTTTAATTTAAAGAGGGATTAAGGAACACACTTGACATCAACCTCTGGTCTCCACATGCAAACTGACACACATACACAATCACACACATACAAACTGACACACATACACAATCACACACATACAAACTGACACACATACACAGTCACACACATGCAAACTGACACACATACACAATCATACACATGCAAACTGACACACGTACACAATCACACACATACAAACTGACACACATACACAATCACACACATACAAACTGACACACGTACACACATACAAACTGACACACGTACACAATCACACACATACAAACTGACACATGTACACAATCATACACATACAGAAACAAAGAAACAAGGTGTCCTTAGTAACACACTACCATGCACAATGCATATACACAATAAAATTTTAAAATATATTTTAGTGTAAGCGTAGTATATGTATATCAATTTTCGAGAAATAAACTAATTTCAAAATATACCAAACAGCCTCAATGTCCCCTGTCTTCTCAAATATGCTCAAAGACTATCACTGAGAATTAATTCTCTTTTCTCATTGTCTTTCTCTTTCCCATAGAACCAGTTTGTGTGACTTAAATTCCGGTGGCCAGAGGAACTCAATTATGACCCTTTTCATTCAGAGTATTCTGCATGCTCTGTGAGCAGTGCTGTCTCCCCGTCTTTCTCTCTCCTGCCATATGAAGTGTCAGACTGTCTTTTTGTTGAGCAGCTTCACAGGGCTGGGAAGGAGAGGCCACCAAGCATTAGCCATTCTTTTCTACCTGTGTTCTGGCTGTCTTCCTATCCATGTGTGTATTATCTCTAGGGAGTGCAGTAGCTCTAGATATAGCTGGTGAACCCTAACTACTGGGTGGGTTTGGGGTCTGCTTTTATGCAGCAGGCCCACAGGCCTGGTTGCTAAGGGTATTTTTCACTACAAGAATGTGGGACTGAGAGACACAGTGAAATTGAAGGACACTGGTCCAGTGTGTCCATGATGCTGCTTGATTCATATTGGCTTTTCTTATATCTGAGTGTTGTTTGAAAATTGTATTGCACTCTTAAATGGCAGCCCAGACCCACATTGTTTGAAAATTCTTAGTGCAAGGCACTAAGAAATCAACTTTAATGGACAGATTCTGTAGCCTGGCTGCAAGTTCAAAATCGTCACAGCGCGTGCAAGATTATCTAGATGTCTCTAGAGCTCCACAGAGTACAAAGTGAGGAAGAGTTCCTGACAACAGCCTGACAAGACATGGCTCATATATGTTGATGCCTGCAGTTTCGTTTCCTACTACTTATTCGAGACCTAAGAGATAACCTTATACAAAGTACAAGGAAGAGCCAAACACGGTGGCGGATGCCTACCATTCCAGCACCAGGGAGGCTGAGAGAGGATGGTCATGAGTCTAAGGCCACCTGGGATGTGTAGACCCTGTTTCAAAAAGCTAACAGCAATACACACACACACACACACACACACACACACACAGCTCCTGCTCTCAGACTGCCAAAGCAAAAGACAATGGGCATGAGACAAGCACATGAGAAACCATACAACTTGAAACTTTCGGTTTGAAATTATCAGAAAACATGCTAGTACATGCATAAGAGAAAATATTCGCCAAAAAGTGAATAATACTGGCATTATTCAAAATATTGCAAATAAACTGGATACTCTCTGACTCTCACATATCAATCTTATACATCATTAGCAGCAAATATGTCTTCTTTTTAACTCTGGTCTATATTTGAAGTAATAGCATGCTGCTCAAAGGATAAGAACTGTCTAAAGGTGCTCTGATAAAAAAATAATGAAATAATTCTTCCCACTACAGAGCTCTAAGTCATGACCTACCTTCTTTTGACCAATCATCATTTAAAACAACCACCTTACAGAATAAATCAGAAGCCTAATTGCTGGAGCCCATGAAAAGAATGAAGGAGTTCACCTCTGTGCCAGGAAACCTCATGAGGCTTTATTCCTTTGGGAAGCTCAGTGTCAAGTATAATCTGTGTCACCAACTTCAGCTAGCAGCCCGAACACTAAGCTCAGGCTTGGGGCCCCTCATCAATGTCACTTTTATTCCCTCAGATGTAGTGATGGGGTGACAGTGACCCACAAGCTGTGCAAACACACATCTTGGCTGAGCCCAGAGCATTTCCTTCTCTGTTCTAAGGATCCCTGGGCCTAGAAGCTTCTAGCCCCTGCACAATCTGACCTTCCAAGCTGACCAATTCAATGTGGCTTCTCTTGGCTTCTCACTGAACTGCTGTGCTTAGCCTTACTACCTTTGGCAATTTGTTCCAATCTTCTGGTTCCTTCTAATCTGGCTCATTCTGTCTTCACCTGTTTCTAGCTTGTTTTCTCTGCTAAAACGCCACACACATACACATACCTTTCTCTCCCTGCACTGCACTAAAGTAGCCTCTCCTTCCTGCCTGTTCTTTTGAGAGCTGGTGGATCCCATCTCTGACTCATTCTGTCAAATTTTTCATCACTTTGTCTGCCCTCAGTTAAGCATCACTTTCAAACATGGCTGCTTCCTTCTACAAACTAACCTTCCCATCATTGTTAGGGATCAAAGGTGTGTGCTAAGCATGTCTGCATTCCAACACAATCACATAGACCTAGAAGGTCTATGGATGTGATCCCTTGCCAGGGCAGCCGTGTTGCTGGGTTAAAATTCCTCTACAGACCCTAGTTTATCCTGATGCTTTGTGGTGGAAAAGAAGTGGGAAGAAATCCTTGGGTGAAGAACTTGTAGAATTGAGAGGTGCCCTGTTTTTTTTCCTAACATTTTTAATATTCTTTTGCTATATAATCTAAGAATGGTCATGTACACTTAAAAAACAAAATGAGGACCATAATTTATTCTTATTGATGGCTTACCTGCAGAGAGCTGAGCACTCAGGAGCCTCAGGAGTGCTCTCTTTCCTGATCCTACAAGTGAGTCCCCACTTTCTTTCCACTGACTATCCGGGGAGAGACCCCCGGTAACTCTTGGGGCACAGGTATAAAGGTGCTGCCTAGGATTGGACACTTCCAGACTCTATCTGTACCCAGAGTTAGAGCCGGCCCACCGCCATGAGAACTCACTGCCTGCCCTCAGAGAGTTGAACACCCAGGAGCAATCTCCCTCCTGAGCCTACAGGCCCTCAGACCCACAGGAGAGACAAGCTCCAGCTAGAGACAAGAAGATCACCTAACATCACAGATAACAAGATGGCAAGAGGCAAGCAATGGAAACCAAGACAACATGGAAACATCAGAACCCAGTTCTCCCACCATAGTAAGTAGTGTGAGAAACAAAATTTGGATTTAAAATCATACCTCATGTTGATGATGGAGGGCCTCAAGAAGTGCATGAGCAACTTCCTTAAAGAAATACACTAGATAGAGACAGTGCCAGGACAAGTGAGAGCCAGACCTGAACTCAGCAACTTTGTGCCTTGCAGAGGAAAATCAATTAAGGATGGGCAAAGGAGATCCTAAGAAGCCTCATATGCATTCTTTGTGCAAACCTGCCAGGAGGAATACAAGAAGCACATGGATGCTTCTGTCAACTTCTCAGAGTTCTCCAAAAAGTGCTCAGAGAGGTGGAAGACCATGTCTGTTAAAGAAAAGTGGAAAATTGAAGATATGGCAAAGGCTGACAAGGCTCGTTATGAAGGAGAAATGAAAACCTACATCCTCCCCAAAAGGGGAGACCAAAAAGAAGTTCAAGGACCACAATGCACCCAAGAGGCCTCTTAGGCCTTCTTCTTGTTCTGTTCTGAGTACAGCCCAAAAATCAAAGGTAAGCATCCCGGCTTATCCATTGGTGATGTTGCAAAGAAACTAAGAGAGGTGTGGAGCACACTGCCGTGGATGACAAGCAGCCATATGAGAAGAAGGCCGCCAGAAGCTGGTTTATGAGAAAAATCAACAAGATCGATAAACCCTTAGCCAGACTAACTAGAGGGCACAGAAAGAGTATCCAAATTAACAAAATCAGAAATGGAAGGGAGACATAACAAAAGAAATTGAGGAAATTTAAGAAATCATCAGGTCCTACTACAAAAGCCTATAGTCAACAAAACTGGAAAATTTAGAGGAAATGAACAATTTTCTAGACAGATACCAGGTACCAAAGTTAAATCAGGATCAGATAAACCATCTAAACAGTTCCATAACCCCTAAAGAAGTAAACGCAGTCAGCAAAAGCCTCCCAACTAAAAAGTCCAGGACTAGATGGGTTCAATGCAGAATTCTATCAGACCTTCACAGAAGACCTAATATCAATACTCTCCAAACTACTCAACAAAATAGAAACAGAAGGAACACTAACCAACTCGTTCTTCTAAGCCACAATTACACTCATACCTAACTCATCACAAAGACCCTACAAAGAAAGAGAACTTCAGACCAATTTTCCTCATGAACATCGATGCAAAAATACTCAATAAAATTCTTGCAAACTGGACCCAAGAACACATCAAAATGATCATTTACCTTGATCGAGTAGGCTTCATCCCAGAGATGCAGGGATAGTTCAATATATGGAAATCCATCAGTGTCATCCACTATATAAACAAATTCAAAGAAAAAAATCACATGATCATCTCTTTAGATGCTGAGAAATCATTTGACAAAATTTAACACCCCTTCACGTTAAAAGTCTTGGAAAGATCAGGATATCAAGGCCCATACTTAAACATAGTAAAAGCAATATACAGCAAACAAGTAGCCAGCATCAAACTAAATGGTGAGAAACTTGAAGCAATCCCACTAAAATCAGGGACTAGACAAGGCTGCCCACTCTCCCCCTACCTATTCAACATAGTACTGGAAGGAATAGTGATTGTTGTTTCCTGTTATTTTTGTTGTTAGAAGTAAAATGATGCTTGTATGCTTTTATTCTTTTGAGTTTGTTGCAAGAAGATTATTTTCTTGCTTTTTCTAGGATGGAGTTTCCCTCGTAGTGTTGGAGTTTTCCATCTACTCTTTGTTGGGCTAAATTTGTGGGAAAATATTGTGTGAATTTGATTTTGTCGTGGAATATCTTGTTTTCTCTATCTATAGTAATTGACAGTTTTGCTGGCTATAATAGCCTGGGTTGGCTGTGTTCTCTTGGGTCTGTATGACGTCTGTTCAGTATCTTCCAGCTTTCATGGTCTCTGTTGAGAAGTCTGGTGTAATTCTGATAGGTTTGTCTTTATATGTTACTTCACCTTTTTCCCTTACTGCTTTTAATATTCTTTCTTTGTTTTGTGCATTTGTTGTTTTGACTATTATGTGGCAGGAGAAATTTCTTTTCTGGTCCAACCTATTTGGAGTTCTGTTGGCTTCTTGTATGCTTATGGGCATCTCTTTCTTTTGCTTAGGGAAGTTTACTTCTATAATTTTGTTGAAGATATTTACTGGCCCTTTAATTTGGGAGAGGAGCATAATATATTTTATTTAGTGTTTTTTATTTGCTCTATTTACCTAAAACTTACATAAGAAAAGAATAATATTATCATCAATTTCTTTCAAAATGCTAGACCATTACTTATTTTCACATATTAATAAGCCAGTGCCATTAGCTCACTACAGTGTCATTGTATAGCCAAACTGCTTCCATCTGGAACAAGTTAAATATTTCAGGGGAAAAAAATGTCTGATAAGCAGATGGTCTTTCTGTACCAGTTTTTCTGTGGTTGAAACTACAAGAGTTCTAGATGTAGTAATTAGTGTCCCACCGCTGTTACTGCCACTGTGCCGGGAGACGGAACACAGAAGTATGTGGGATCTGGGGTAAAGTTCAGTGGAACAAGACCATGGTTGTGTTACATCCCCAGCAACAGGGAAGTGGGTCAGGGAGTCAATCGTTAGAGTTGATTGCTGGGAGATGTTAGTTTGATGTGGTCTGGTTTAGAAGTTTTCCTTTGTAAATATATATTAAAACCCAAGAGTCCACGGAGTCAAGATTATTACATTCGCTTTCCTTTAATAAGTGAATTTCCAGCAACCCACAGAAATGGAGAAGAGGGGAAACAGGGTGTTAGCCCTGAAGACAAAAAGGGATGTAAATTTGTAGTAGCTGTATTATTGATTGTTTTCAGGACCAGGACTGGAGTCCTTGGTCTCACCAGGACTAACGTACTATATTTGTATAAATGGAAATGAGGGTGATACAGTGAGAAGTCAGCCAAGAGGAAGCAATGGGGCTGGTAAAGAAGAAGATCTTCGGGAAGGCTGATGTCTTAGCGTTTCTATCACTATTAGGAGTCGCAGTGGCCATAGCTACTCTTATAAAGAAAAACATTTAAAGATTTGCCTACAAATTCAGAGGTCTAGTCCATTGTTATTATGGCATGGCCAGACACATGGTAACATGCAGGAAAACGTAGAGATAATGTCTTGTGCACTGTGAAAACATTTATTTGTCAATAGAAAGAAAAAAAAGCCTATGGCCAATGAGCTGAGGCAGGAAATAGGAGGTGGGAGTGCCAGCAGAGAGAGAGAGAATTCTGGAAAAAAAGCAGCCCAGAAAAGATTCGCCTCAAGGATGCTAGAAGAATACTGAGACCCTGAGACATATTTGTCCTAGCATCCTTCTTCATCCAACCTCAGACTACCTCTTTAGTGGTTTCATCAAAGTTTTCTTCCAGGACAGCATCAAAACAGCTAACTAGATCGTCCAGCACCATAACCTGGTGCAATTCAGTTAAGCCTTGAACTTTCTCAGCACGCAGAAACAGAACATGCAGAAACAACCAGACTTCTTAAGATTAACCAGTATCTCAATTTTCTTAGAGCCCCCAAAAGAAAAAGGATGCCCCAAACCAGCAGGAAACAATTTTAGGAGAATAATGCACCATTCCCTAGAGGTTGGATGGATGGTTTTGGTTGTTCAATGGATGGTGGATGTTTGTTGTTCTTTTGGAGGGGTGCTATTTACAAGTTGTAATGGTTTTGGTTAGAGAAGAAACAAAATGAGGGAGGTTATATTCTTTTTCTTTTTCTTTTCTTTATCTTTCTCTCCTATCAAGTATTAGGGGGGAAGGGAGGAAGAGAATAAAAAGGGAAATGGGGTATGGGAATAATGCAAGAATAATAAGAATAAAAGGTAGATTATTGAATCTACTCCTAAACGATAGAGCTACAACTAGCTAAAAATCTTACATTGGTTTAGATTTTTGTACATTGACACAAAATTAAGGTTTTATTTGGCTACAACATATTATGTACCAACTCTTGTTTAAGGCATTATACCTAAAAATGCAATGTAGAGTTTTAGTCCTTTTATAAGCTTCCATTACAATCTTTTTACAATAATTAAGAAATGCAAGTTACTAGTCATACAATCAAACTTATGGTCATGTTAGATACTAGTCTAGTTAATTACAGTAAACTGTTTTCAGAAGTGAATAGGTAGTAAACAGCTAGAAACAAACAATGTAGATGATAGATAGATAGATAGATGATAGATAGATAGATAGATAGATAGATAGATAGATAGATAGATAGATTTCAGAAACCTTAGAGATCTACAGAATATGACATTTAAAGAAAGATGTTTTATAAACACAAGACTTTTTGGCAGTAAGACATGTCAGCTCCTGACAGCAACCCTATTCTACTTCAAAGAAGATGATAAGCATCAAAGTACATCCTTGTGGAGTTGACTTCAAATACGGCAAGCTAGTCACCAAACAAGAGCTGCCCTTGCCTCAGCTTCTGACAGGATGCTGTTCAAAATGGACAAACAGGATGCAGGGAGGTCAACTACTAAGCTTTGCCAAGACAACAAGGTAAGCAGTCTGTTATAATTCCATCCTCACGGGAAAGTCTGTCAGACAGTCTGGGCCTGGAGGCTCAGATGATACTATAATGTTACAGAAAAAATAGGAAGGGTTTTCCAGCAACCAACTATCTCTGTCATTTCTATAGTTTAGGAACTGCTTGCCTGTACTTACTGCATACTCAGGTAACATTTATTCCTTCTCAGGTCTTTGATAGGGTTAAAAACTAGGCAGTCTCACAATTAAGCTTAAGTTGTTTAGGATTTAAAATGTTTTTAGACTTAGGAAGACATTCTTGACTTTACAAATGCAAGTTTTCATGGAAAATGACTTAAGTACAGAATTCTAACTGACCAAGATAAAATAGATAGCACTTGCTCCAAAGTTGCCAAATACAAATGGGCAAGACATTGTGAATGTAATTCTTACCTGATGGTTTTCATTATTCTTCTATGGTATATAACTTATTGTATATAATTTATTATTGTAAGAGAAAGTATTTTTTACTGGACTAAAGGGGAAAATGTAAAAAGAATCTCTTGTACACCATGTAAAAGCATTCACCTGTCAATTAAAAAGAAAAAGCTAACAGTCAATAAGCTAAGACAAGAAATAGGAGGTGGAAGTTCCAAGAGAGAGAGAGAGAGAGGATTTCTGGGAAAGAGCAAGATGCAGAAGATTTGCCCTGAACTCTGAGGAGGAGACAGACACATAAAACTGAGAGGAAAGTAACCAGTCATGTGGCATACCTAGACTAGAATAAACTGGATTATTGAGATAAGAGCTAGTCGGGAAACAAGTTGAAACTTATGGGCTGTCTTAGTCAGGGTTTCTATTTCTGCACAAACATCATGACCAAGAAGCAAGTTGGGGAGGAAAGGGTTTATTCAGCTTACACTTCCACATTGTTGTTCATCACCAGAGGAAGTCCGGACTGGAACTCAAGCAGGCCAGGAAGCAGGAGCTGATGCAGGGGCCATGGAGGAATGTTGCTTACTGGCTTGCTTTTCCTGCTTTGCTCAGCCTGCTTTCTTATAGAACCCAGGTCTACCAGTCCAGAAATAGCACCACCCACAATGGGCTGCCTTCCCCAGCCCTCCCCCCCAGGCTTGATCACTAGTTGAGAAAATGCCTTACAGCTGGATCTCATGGAGGCATTTCCTCAACTGAGGCCCCTTTCTCTGTGATAACTCCAACTTGTGTCAAGTTGACACAAAACCAGCCAGTACATGGCTGAAACATATATTCATAAAATATTAAGTCTCAGAGTCATTATTTCTGGGAGCAAAGTGGCTGGGTGGCGAGCCAACAGTAACAGAGACATGGTGCTAAACAATAACTGAGAGTTCTATATCCCGATCTTCAGGGGGCAGAGTGAGAAAGACAGACAGAGAGAGACAGAGAGAGAATGAGCCTGGCTTGAGTATTTTAAAGCCCAAACCCAATGAAATATTTCCTCTAACAAGACCATACCTACTTTAATAAGGTCACACTTCCCTAATGACCAATCTTTCAGATCTATGAGCCTATGGGGGCCATTCTTATCCAAACCACCACAGTTGGTCTTAATATTATGGACTTCCTCAACACTGAAGGTGAAGTTCAGTAATAAAGAATTTTCCTGGCATGCAGGACACTGTGTGTGTGTGTGTGTGTGTGTGTGTGTGTGTGTGTGTGTGTGTGTGTGTGTGTCCATGTATATATGTATGTTAACATATGTAGGTACATTTGTGTGTGCAGGTGCACATGAAGGCCAGAGCTTAACATCACATGCCCTCTCTAATAATTTTCTACCTTGTATGTTAAGGTAGGATTTCTCACTTGAACTCAGAGCTCATCTATTCAGCTTAACACTAAGTTCCCCTGTCTCCACTTTCAAGTGCTGGGATTTCAAGAGAGCTGGCACTCTGTGCTACATCTGCCTGCATGCCACCATGCTTCCCCACAATGACAATGACAGACTAAACCTCTGAACTCTAAGCTAATCCCAATTAAATGTGTCCTTATAAGAGATGCCCTGGTCATGGTGCCTCTTCATAGTGTAAGGGTTCGAAGTCACTGAAGGAAGAACTCAGACTCAGGTAGTATGCAAAGACAGACAAGTATTTATTCTACAGAAGCAACAACATTCAGTGTCAACCATTCTCCAAAACGGCAACCCTGGACAAAGACGCACGCGCCTTCTTATAGGAAACTCAAAGTAACTCCCTAGCAGAATTAGGTATTCTAAAATTTCACTGGTGGGTGTAGGGGGCGTCACAGATGGTCAGTGGTCTGCATTCCTATGTCATGAATGTTTAAGCACAGGATGAGATAGGACTGACTGTCTAGCACAGATGACTCATTCTGAGATAAGATATTTTCCCACGTTTGTGACTCTCCCCAGGCTGTTCTTTGGGAGGCAGTTTCATGGCTTTGTTTCTGGATTTTATGGTCTGTTTCTGGAGCTGGTGCCTTATGGTCTAGTTTCTGGGACTTATGGTCTGTTGCTGGAGCTGGTTTCTTGTGGCTTTCTTTTTTAATTCAGGCCTGGTCCTTAAATGGAGACCAATGGGGCTTATGCAATCCCTTCTATAGCAAAAGAAACCTTGAATAAGACAGATTTGAAAATATGAATGAAGATTTGTGATGGTTAAACTTCCTTAGCGACTTCACTGGACTTTAAAAACAACTAGGAAACACACTTCTGGATATAGCACCAGTTTTCTGAGGTGTCTAACTGCAAAGGGGAGATTTATTCTGAGTGCAGGCAGCATCGTCCCATGGACATGGTCCTGGATTATGTGTGAAAGAAGAAAGCAAGCTAAGCTCCACCATGCCCTTCCCTCTGCTTCTAGATTGAAGAAGCGTGTGGTCAACCCCCTCAAGCTTCTTCCGCCATCTCACCAGGATGACCTGTGCCCTCAAACAGTTGATGTAAAAAACAAAGGTTTTAGGGGCTCTGAGACTTTTCAAAACACCCATTTTTGAGAAAGTAGACAAAGACAGAATTTACTAGAATGTGAGACCCTAAAGACACAGAAATGGCTGAAATCAGACTCAGAGACTTTCCAGTCAGCCCAAGGCTGTGAGATCCCGCCTGTGCCTGACAAATAAAAACAATGGCCCAGAGTAATTCTCAGAAAAAAACACAGAATATACTGACTGATGATAGCCACTTGGCCCTCTAGAAAGCCCTAGATAGGGTCCTGACGCATGTCATAATCAAGTCATGCTCTAATCACCCAATTCTGAGAAACAAAACAAGGACAAAACCCCTCAAAGTTTTGAAATATATAAACAAGGTTCTGAAAATGTAAAAACAAAGCTTTAGTAGACAGGTCAGGCTATACTGACCAAGCCGAGTTAAGACAAAACAAAAATGACTGCTTTAAGAACAGCTCCCCTACCCCTCCCTGTACTGAATTCCAAGGAGAATGTAAATTGTCAACAACCTTACTGCCAAAGTTTCTCCCCACTTCCTCTCCTCTTTCTGAAAATTATGCTACTGACCAATGGTAGAATAGTAGTTTACCCCCCTCATAAAAAGCTATAAAAGATGTATGTCTTTTGAGTTTGTGGTTGACTCTCCCTGAGAAAATGAGCAACCCCGTGTGCATGGAATAAAAACCTCTTGTTATTACAGCGTCTATCGTCTAATTGTGCTCTGTGGGTGGCGCTCCTGAGCTAAGACTCCTGGGGTCTTACAACACTGTGAGCCAGACTCCATGTCCTTAAGCTGCTCTTGCTGCATGTCTGTCACTGCCATGATGCAAAGGTAAACTTGATAAACTCTTAAGAATTCAAGTAGATGGTTTAAATTCTCGTGACCTGCCACATGCTATCAACAGATGTAAGTCTGGGAGGCAAGGACTTTTAGTGGTAGAATTATAAGACTAACTTGGAGAAATGCAAGACTGGGTGATAGTGTGGTATCAGATTATAATAAACTCTGGCTAGTATAACTTATTTTTAGACATTTGTTGCTATTTTATGTGTTTATGTCTTGTCTGCATTATATCTGTGAACCAACTGAATACAGTGCTTGTGGGGGCCAGAAGAAAGGCATCGTCCCTGGAACTGGAATTATTAATGGGTAGCTGCCATGTCGGCACTGAGAACCAATCCTGAGACCTCGGCAAGAGCATCCAGTGCTCCTAATTGCTGAGCATTCCTTTCAGCAAGACGGTGTAATTTCTTTCTTCTTTTGTTTTGCTTTGTGGTTTTTGTTTTGTGTTGTGTTTGTTTGCTTTATTTTTTTGAAACAAGGGGTTATCTGTGTAATTCTATCTAAGAACTTGCTCTGTAGACCAGGCTGGCCTGGAGCTGTCTGCCTCTGCCACTCAAATGCTGGGATTAAAGGTGTCTGGCAGAACTTCATGACAATACTATTTCTTTAGGCCACAAGGTGGCATTTGTGCTCAACATCCTGCTAACTAAATTCCAATTCATGGGAACTCTAAATAAAGGGATGTCAGAGAATGATCATCTAATCCAATTTACCAGTGTGCACATGAGCACACTGGTACCGAAAGAGCATCAATGACCCAGTCTAATCCACAAGTGTAGTTCGGAGGAGGCACGAACCGGGTTCAAATTCTCAAACCCACATTCATCAAGAGGCAGTGCTTTCCAAAGCAAAATAATGCCCTGTTTTCCTCACAGTCTTACAAATAAAATCTGCTTCCACTTTTCTACACTTTCCTACCATGGCCCTCCATCAGGAGCCAATCTGATAGCGTTGACCTTGAAGCATTGCTGAAGACCCACAGAAGATCCTCAAACAAGTTTGAAAATGATTGACAGGTAGAATAGCTGAAGTAGGAATCCTAACGTTTGTCATCCTGACTGTCTCCTCCTTCAAGGCCCCATCGCATGTCTGTCTAAACCTACCTGTGGGATTTCACGAGAATCCTTAGTTCAGATACCTGGAACCCTTCATGACCCCTGAGTCTGCCAACCCTGCTCTGGACCAAAATTAAAGTAGTTAGCCTCCATCATAGATACACTTGGCCCTCTCTGGCCACTTGCTCTTAGGTCCCACTTTCAGTCTAATGGCCTTTCTCTGCTTCTTCTGCTGCTGAATCGTGCCAAGAAAATCAAACAGGAGCTGCTTGCTTCTGCTATAAAACTGTGCCCAGTTTTCACTGACCCTGACCCTCATCGGCAACTCCTTTGCAGTTCTGGTGGCCCACATCCTACAGAAGATGCCCTGCCATCAAGCCCTGTCCTTGTTTCTGTCATTGCTGACTTAAAACAGAGACCTCACAGCTTCCAAGAGTTGTTCTGAAAACATCCACAGGCTAATTCATTGTAGTCTTTACAGAGATTCTACAAACCTTGGGGAGGCAGAATCCCCGTTTTGAAAAATAAGAATCTTAGGCACAAAGATCAAAAGCTGGGGAATGGCAGAAGAAATGGAAGTTCAGCCTTGGTGATCTGGCTCCAAAGCCATGCTCTTTGTCAAAAACAAAAAACAACAACAACAAAAAATGTGTGTAGCCTCCAATATCTATGCCAGAAGCTTTACTTAGAAAACAGAAGCCTGGGCATCAAGACTCTCCATTCCTACTGATTAATTTATATTCCTATTGTATTTGTTACTTTCTCAAGTCCCTCCTCTCCCCTCTTTAAAACGACTCATCAGCATTCCCAATGCATGTTTTCGTTACTGTGACAAAATAGTAAACAGAACTCAAGGGTCTCTTTCGGCTCAGGGTTTAAGAGGGGACAGGAGCATAGCTGGCTGCTCACACTGAGTTAGGAAATGGAATCCAAACAGGAAATGAGAGCTGGCTTTAAAACTCCCAAGGAACACCCACTTCCTTAAGTAAAACTACTTCCTAAAGGCTCCATGACCTTTCAAAAGCAAGGCACCAGTTGGGAACGGAGTATAAGAAAGTTTACACTCAAACCACACCACCAGCCTTCAGACATTTTCCTGTCCAATATGTTTGTTTCGGGATCTTTGTTTTGAATTGTAGGAATGGAACCCAGGGCCCGGAGCATCATGGACCAACCCTGGCCCCTCTACCAACAGTTTTGATCCCAATGTCTTGGGCATCCCAGAGGACTTATTCTGCCAGTGATTCCTCTATTTTTCTTGTGTGGGAAATGCTCTGTGAAGGTTTCTCATAAAACCCCACTTACAGACCCCAATGACTGTCCCTTGGTCCTTGTCTTTTCTCAATGAACATTTATCTTCCAGTGCACATTTCTCTATCTGTGCTTTAACAACAGAATTCCTCATTTGCTACTTTTTTAATGGGTTGGTCTGTTTTGCAAACTGACAGGTAACTGTGCATATTTCTGAAAAACCATCTGATTATTTGGGTGCATGTGTACATATATAACAATCAATTTGGGCTAGTCAGGCTAGCCATCATCCCAAACATCTACCACTTCCTTGTGATGAAACATTGAAAACAGATATCTGTAACTACATTCAGTGACTAACATGACAACTATCTAAGCATTCACTTTGGATCCACCCTCCCAGCTTACTTCTTTTTTTTCAATGTAGGTGTCTGAACCCATCCTCAGAACAATAAGTAAAACTCTCCAAATGAACCCAAGGGTTTGCAGTTTTTCACATCTCTGCGGGTGATTTACTTGTATTCCAGGATTAAAAATATGAAACAGTCCTGGTAGTGGTAATGCACACATTTGAGGAGGCAGAGGCAGGAGGATCTCTGTGAGTTTGTTGGTCTACAGAGCAAGTTCCAGGACAGCCAAGGCAATACAGTGAAACTTTGTCTCAAAAAAGCAAAACAAACAAAGAGAGCAGAAAAAAGACACAAAAGACAAATGAAATGGTTGTACTTTTTTTTAAAAACAACTTTATTTTACAAAACAAAGATAAATGTACAGATTTTAAACATTTTTTGCTTAAAATTATACATTTTTGTCAGTACTTTTTTTTCAGATTTTAACATAATTTTTACATAAAACTATATGAATATATTTTTTAGTCAGTACTTGATTTTTTTCAAGGTTTGATAGTATGCCTTGAAAACTTAATAGTTACAATGAGCATAAAGTACATGTAAAACAAAATGTAACATGGAAATAGTTAAAGTTTTCTTGTTTTGTAAATATTTTTTTGTTTTGTTTTGTTTTTTTTTTTATTTCTTGGACTTCAAGCTCTAAGGTCAAATATTAACAAATGGGACTTAATGAGATTGCAAAGTTTCTGTAAGGCTAAGGACATCGTCAAGAAAACAAAACGGCAACCAACAGAATGGGAAAAGATCTTTACCAACACCACATCAGATAGAGGCCTAATATCCAAGGTATACAAGGAACTCAAAAAGCTAGACACCAGAGAATCAAATAACCCTATTAAAAAATGGGGTACAGAGCTAAACAAAACGTTTTCAGTTGAGGAACACCGAATGGCCGAGAAACATCTGAGGAAGTGCTCGACATCCTTAGCCATCAGGGAAATGCAAATCAAAACAACCCTGAGATTCCACCTCACACCAGTCAGATTGGCCAAGATCCAAAACTCAGATGACAGCAGATGCTGGCGAGGCTGCGGAGAAAGAGGAACACTTCTCCACTGTTGGTGGGGTTGCAAGCTAATACAACCACTCTGGAAATCAGTCTGGCGATACCTCAGAAAATTGGATATAGTACTACCTGAAGACCCAGCTATTCCACTTCTGGGCATATACCCCAGAGACACTTTAATACACAACAAAGATATATGCACCACAATGTTCATAGTGGCTCTATTTATAATAGCCAGAAGCTGGAAGGAACCCAGATGTCCTTCAGAAGATGAATGGATACAAAAATTGTGGTACATTTACACAATGGAATACTACTCAGCCACCAGAAACAATGACTTAACCAAATTCTTAAGAAAATGGCTGCATCTAGAGAATATCATCCTGAGTGAGATAACCCAGTCACAAAAAAACAGACATAATATGCAGTCACTGATAGTGGGATGCTAACCCCAGAGGCTTGCACTCCCCCAGAAACAACTCACAGACTGTATGAAGTCCAAGAAATGGTTGTACTTTAATGAGGTGCCCAGAGCACTGAAACTCGGACAGGGGGCAACACAAAGAGTGACTGGGGCCAGTACTGACCTTGGTGCCGTGGTTGTTTTCCCACCTGAAGTGACTTTCTTTTTCTTCTTGCCTGGCTCATTCCCATTGGTTTCTAAGGCTCAGCTCCTGGGCTGAATTAAGTAAAATTTTGCTTTCTTGTTCATTCTATCCTCCTTCTCCTCCTCTTCCTCTTCCTCCTCCTCCATCATCCCCATCCTCCTTCTCCTTTCTCCCTCTCCCTGCCCCCCCTCTCATTAAGACTCCTGAAGTAGAGATGAGAGATAGGATTATCAGTCAATGAATGCAAAGTAGTAAGACCTTGTCCTTCTCGTTAAAAAATAAGTCATAAAATTGTGTTTGCTGTACAAGTCTTTGATTCCTAAGCTCATCTCTACCTCCAGTGGACTCTTAAACTACCTTAAATTCAGACAGCTTATGGCTACCATCCACTAAATACTTTCTCTCAGACACTTCAGACCCAATATGACAAAAAATTGCTTCCCCTGATTTTCCTCCTGTTGTTGTTGTTGTTTCAGAACCCACCATCATCCTCCTCATGCACTGTGCTCCTCAAGTGCTCAGAACACCTCAAAACCAGTGACTCCGTGACGGTTAGTAACAGTGTTAACACGGTGCACAGCTACAACCTTAGAAGGCTGAGGCAGAACTTGAATTTCCAGACCACAGTGGACACCTTAACAAGACCCTGTTTTTAAAGCCAAATAACTGGCTGGAGAGATGGCTCCGTGGTGAGAATCTTGTGCTCTTCCTGAAGACTGCAGTTCTGAGTGTCCACAAGGGGCTTACAACCCCTTAGAACCCCAGCTTTGGGGGATCCAGTGCCCTATTCTGGCCTCCAGGGGCAACTGCATACATGTAGCACCCAAACATATATGATATACACACACACAAATAAAATAAAAAGTTTAAAAATGATTATAATAATAGAATTATAATAAGGACTTTTAGAAATATGGTGAATCTATGATGGAGAGACTGATGATCATCTTATATATTTAGAATAAATTTTAAAAATCAGCACCTGAGAAGATGAAAAAGGCAAATGTTAATGGTGTGAACTACGTGTCCTGGAGGCCAAATATCATCACTTCCTTTCTCCAGAGCACTGTTAGATAAGATATAAAGTACACTTTTTTTTCAAAGCAGAGTCATACAAGAGTCATAGCAAAAGGTACAGACAACCAGACATACAGGTTAGAAAGAGGCAGGCAAGCACTTGCTGAACAGCTTTCTGTATTTGTAAACAAGATTTGTTATAGTTTATACAAGGTATTCGAATTATGTATTTACTAACTAAACAAATGTGTGTGGTATTTTTAAAGGAGAGCATTATGAATGGGGTACAGGGTGTATTATCCAGCTTTAAAGGGGAAGAACACTCTGTTATAAGGTAACCTTGAGATGTTATTACAAATGGAATAAGCAGAACACAAATGGATAAGCATTTTATAACTCCACTTACCTGACGTACAGGAAGTAATCCAACTTATAAAGACACCAAAAAAAAAAAAAAAAAAGGTGGCTGCCAGGAGCTGGGGAGGATCGAGAATTAATATCCAATGAGAAAGGAATTGTGGATAAGGGATACTGAAGATTGGACCCAGAGCCTTGTAACTATTCAAGCCCTCCTCTACCCACTGAGCTACATATTAGCCAAATGAATTATGGAGTTGAAAAAAATAGAAAGATTGACCCTGGTCATGATTATACAACAGTAAGAATGTTGTAATGACAGTAAACTGTATGCACAAAATGAGTATTGCCATATAATACTGATTTGATATAGCATATTTATATACTATATATATATATATATATATATATATATATATATATATATATATATATATATATATTATAAAACGGTGCTGCACACCTTTGATCCCAGCACTTGGGAGGCAAAGGCCTGGCCTTCAGAGCAAGATCCAGAACATCTGGGGTTACTCAGAGAAATCCTGTCTTGAAAAAAGAAAAACCAACAATAACAACAAAACAAACAAAAATAAACACTGTAAAACTAGCCCTGGCAGGCCAGGCCATGGTGCTAGCTAATGAAGGATGGAGATGAAGCATTTAGTCTAGGAGTTCAAGAGCAGCATGGACATTACTGAGAGACTCTGGAGAGAAAAGACAGAGAGGGCAGGGGCTCAAAGACGGAGAAGAAAGAGAGAACTTAAGGAAGAGGAAGGGAGAAGAAGGAAGGGAAGTTGAGTGTCACTTCTAGGTTGGAGCAGGTAAAAGCTACTGTTCTTCTTCCATCTTTCTTATGTCATAGTGACAAGGTGAAAAGTCAGTAGGTGTTACAGGATTTAGGAAGCCCTTGAATGCTGCATGCGTACTAATATAGCCAGACCGTACTTAGCTATTTTTGTGAGGAATGAACATTTAATTTTTTAAGCCACTGAATTTAAGAGGCTTGTTATATCGATATAATCATAGTTATCTTAACGAAGTGAGTAGTCATAAGACAGTGATGTGAGAAGCAAGTCTGGGGATCTCCTTTCAGTTCTTCTCGGCCCCACATGGTAGAGAGAACCAACTCCAAGTTTTCCTCTGACTTCCACACATGTGTTGTGCTGCCTATGATTACATGGATGTGTGCCTGAGTGGACACACACCACATACATTCAAGGTGAATGGATGCAATTTAAAATCACAAGTTGTTCAAAACCCCAGTGGCCTTTCCTAAATACCAAGAACCACTAGAGGGCACAACTGAGCTTCAGGGACTTGTGTCAACCGTGAATTTGAAGTGAGAAATGAAAGAAACGAAGTTATTAACTTTGAAACAATGCCTTTCTAATTTCTTCTGTAGGTTCACCAGCTACCTTTTACCTTTTGGCATAATTAAATTGAAATATTTTGATACTTCAGTTTTAATATGACATCAATATTCTAAAATGTATAAAGTACATTTACAGATATGATTTGTTACATAGACAAAAAAGTGGAGATGTTCTCAGTATAAAAGGAGAGTTTGATTTTCCACCTATAATCTTGCTTTCTTTTGATAACCCAGTCTAGGAACAATGGCCTTTTGGCTGTGGGATCCTTACTGTGTCTAATTTGGTCAGTTGAGAAAACTGAGATTTCTGAAGATTTGGAACTAGAGGAAGAGACCAGATGTTCCACACATCAAGCTGTTACAGGAAGTGTCCCACCCACTCCCAATGTCATGCTGAGTTCTTAACAGACTTCCCTTTCCTGTTTCCTTTTTCCCCTCTTTCTAATTTTTTTCTTCAAAAGTTTATTCAAAGGCTACTGCCAAAGCCATCTTCCTCTATTGTCCGGATGATGACGTCATTCCATTGCCTTCTTCCCGTGAACTTTGGTTGCCTTCTTGCCCGGTTACTTTTTACTGCTTCTCACCAATTGTTACATAGGATTGTCTTGTTTGCTTGGCTTGGAGGATTTGGGGGAGGGAACAGGAGAGGGGACTCTTCATTTGTTAAAACCGAATCTCCCTGTATAGCTCGGGCTGGTATAACCTTAATTTTTAAAATGTTTGAGTCTTAAACTGATGCTAGAGACTGAAATTGCAACATTTCCTCATTTCCATTGCATTCTGTGATGCTATTTTAAACTGTTACCCTTTGATTGTGCTTCGGATTGCACAGTGAATGGCATCACACCAACAGAGACCCTGTTCCAGTCAGAACCGTGAGACATAAGCCAGGCTCTCTCACCCAGGAACTTCCAGAGGTTCTCCTTTCCAGCTTCCAACTTGCCATAGAAGCACCAGGATTACAACTACTACTCTGCTGGCCTTGAGATGGGCTCTGGGGCCTGAACTCTAGTCCTCACACTTGTGCAAGTGCTTTCTCACTGGGCCAGCTCCCCAGCTCCCAAGCCTCCATGTTATCTTAGAATCCAACTGGAATTGTGCTATCTGTTCTTTAGCTTTGCTCTCTTGCTTGGTAATTCATGCTGAGAATGTCCCACTTCCTTATGATATGTGCCTAAGTACATAAGTATTGTGTTGGATCTGTTTCTCTGAAGAACCTTAATGGAAGCTTCTTAAGATTCACCTGTGAAATTTTTCAAAGGTCAAGAAGAATAGAGAAATAATAACCATAACACTCTATGAGTCCTTGTCTGGATGGGACAGAAACAAACGGTAACTTCAACATCCACTAAATGTTTGACCTTAAATAATTCAATCTACCTGTCTTATTCATCCACCCATCCATCCATCCATCCATCCATCCATCCATCATCCATCCATCCATCATTCATCCATCATCCATCCATCATCCATCCATCCATCATCCATTCATCCATCCATCATCTATCCATCCATCATCCATCCATCATTCATCCATCATCCATCCATCCATCATCCATCATCCATCCATCCATCCATCATCCATCATCCATCCATCATCTATCCATCCATCTATCATCCATCCATCTATCATCCATCCATCTATCATCCATCCATCTATCATCCATCATCCATCCATTCATCCATCCATCATCTATCCATCCATCATCTATCCATCCATCATCCATCCATCATTCATCCATCATCCATCCATCCATCCATCATCCATCCATCATTCATCCATCATCCATCCATCATCCATCCATCCATCATTCATCCATCATCCATCCATTCATCCATCCATCCATCATCCATCCATCATCCATCATCCATCCATCATCCATCTATCATCCATCCATCATCCATCCATCCATTCATCCATCCATCCATCATCCATCTATCATCTATCCATCATCCATCCATCCATCATCATCCATTATCTATCCATTCACTTATTTAACAAATACTGACAGAATTTTTTTTGCCAGGCACTGAAGGTATTGGGATAGGCACAAAAGCCATAGAAGTTAAAAAGTAGAGCCTCATTCATTCAAAGCTTAATGCAGAGAAAACAGGAGTTATAGAAAATATCACTTTCAGTGTGAAAGGCATATGATGAGTTGGTGAACACCACTCCTTCCTATCCCCCCAATTCAAACATTGGCATTCTGAACACTCTATTTTTTGCACACTTGGGAGTTGAGCTATACCTATGCCCACACCTTCCTTTTCTAGAATTACCTTTCCAGATCATATCCCACTACCTTTCAAAGGTATCTGCTTTCTCTGCCTAAGAACTAACCCAATTCTAAATTCCCAGTGATTTTATTTTCTAGTCTTTTCACTTTCCCAAATTATAAAATATGTATATACATTCATCTTGAATGTGATATTCTATTGTTGAATGTCTAAAAGTATAATATGTTCTTACATCTCATCCACTTTAATTAGCATTTCTTGATTAATAAAATGTTTGCTGTTGTTGCCTTAGCAAGATAAATAGGAAAAAAATCATTTCATTTTCAATGTTCTTATTTTCATAAGCTAGACAATATTTTGTAGATATTTAAGACATAGTTTCTAAGTAGAAAACCACTTAGTTACATCCCCAGCAAGGATCTGATTTATAGTTAAGAATTAAATTTTAACTTTAGCAAAACTCCTAGGCCCCTTATTACTCACCGCTATAGTTTACCAGTATATGATTAAGGAAGTAGGTGCTAGAAGAAAACCTGCTTGGCTGGGAACAGTTTAGCAGTTCATAGAGGCAACGGTGCAACATGGAGAATATCAGACTACAGCTTTACAGTCTGGCCATCTTACTTCATATTCTTAAACCTGTCTTCCCACCTGAAAGAGTTATAAATTACATTGTTATTCCCCTTTTAGTTGACCCATTTAAAAAAAAATAGTTTGTCAGACAGGACATTTCTGACTCCCCAGTTTCATGCCTTTTATTGCCACCTGGAAGTTCAGGATCAGTATAAGGGATTAAAGGCACTAGACACTTGACTGATGCTTGTTGGTTGTGAAATAAATGGGACATAAATGACCAGGAATCCTGTATTTGGCTGGTCACACAGGTGACCATATTTTCTGCATATTTTCTGATGACTAACATCCCTGTTGAATGTGTTCTCCTATACCATGGAGAAACCTGTAATCTGATTTTCCCCAAAGAAGGCTTTACAAACCAGAAGTTCTTGTCCTGTTTTATGCTTTATACAAGGTGCCTTTTCTTTACATTACTTATATTCTTTGCTGATATCTTTATTTTCAACATAATTCCTAGGAAAGGATTATGGCAAGGGTGTAGGTGTTGGGGCGATCCATCTCAGCCAAGAGTCTTCATTCCTCTTTAAAGAATGTTGCAAATTTGCAAAATTCCTTCTGAATACCTACATTACTCCTGACCTCTTAGGCATTAGTGGCCAGATTTAAATTTAATAATTAGTAGTGTAGCATTACAAAGGAAATGATAGAGGGCTGGAAATGTAGGTTAGTGGTAGAGTTCATTCATGAGATCCTCAGTTCAATCCCCAGCAAAGGGGAAAAAATGAAACACTGTGGAACATTTGTGATTCAAAATTTAAAGTTAAATATTTAAATTTTGAGATGAACTAAAGGAAAAGAAGAAAATATGTTAGAGTACATCTAAAAATAGCAAAATCTAGATTACAGAAATGGAATGTCTAGGTAACTATCTTACATGTCTTCAAGTAATGTTAACAATCTAAGTACATTAAATACATGCAAACAATTCATGATGATGGTGGTTTACTTGGCCCTAACAATGGCACCATTGGGAGGTGTGGCCTTGTTGTAGTAGGTATGGCTTTGTTGGAGAAAATGTGTCACTGTGGGAGTGGGCTTCAAGACCCTTCCCCTAGCTGCCTGAAAGTCAGTCTTCTCCTGACTGCCTGTAAGTCAAGACATACAGCTCTTGGCTTCTTCTGCAGCGCTGTGTCTGCCTAGATTCTGCCATGTTTCCTGCCGTAATGATAATGGACTGAACCTCTGAACCTGTAAGCCAGCTCCAATTAAATGTCATTTGTAAGAGTTGCCTTGGTCATGGTGTCTCTTCACAACAATGGAAACCCTAACAAAGACAGTACTCAGAGAGAAGCTCCAGAATCCTGAAACAAAGGGAACTGCCATGTATATGTCAGAGGAACCACCTAACTGAAGCTGGCTCTTGTATCAGTGATTTAACTGAAGTTCAGTATGCTTGTAATGAAACAAGCAAACAAAACCTCATAGTAAGGTCTAATTTAAATCCTTCTGTCTTACTAAAGATAAACATAAAAATAATAGATTCAAGCTTCATTTTTAAAATTTCTATTTATTTATTTATTTATTTATTTATTTATTTATTTATTTATTTATGAGACAGGGTTTCTTTGCATAGCTCTGGCCACCCTGGAACTCACTCTGTAATCCAGGTTAGCCTGTAACTCAGAAATCTGCCTGACTTTGTCTTCCAAAAGTCAAGCAACACCATGCCTGGCTAAGCTTCCAACTTCTAAAACTTCCTTAAAATTTATGGATTGTTATTGGTGGTGGCGGTGGGTCGGTCACATGTGGAGGTCAAAGACAACTTTCTGGGGTCTGTTCTCCTTCCACCATGTGAGTCCTAGGATGAAACTCAGGCACCAGGCTCAGCAGGCACCAGGCTCAGTACTCTTTCTTGCTGAGCCACTTTGCCAGCTCAGGCTTTCAATTATTGTTGCCAAGAATCCGGAAGCTCCCTGACAATGAGGTCTCACAAAACAGAAGCTTGTTACTGAATCGTTACAAGAGGAGGAACATGTGTGCACACTGAATAGAGACATCATTAAAATAAAAAAAGGAAGACAGAGAATTAGACATTTGTACTTAAAGAAAAAAAACATTTCAGCCATTCATCTAAAATTAGTTTTCGATTCTTGGGCATGCCATCATCATTCTCCTTTTTAAAAAGCTAATTAAAACAATTCTGATCTCAGTGTATACAGTGGACATGTTTGTGGCCAAATTCAGCTGAACTAAGGCTAAAAGGGAAAGAAACGTTTATGAGACACTCTCTGTACAGCCAAAACTGGCCTTAAACTTTGAGTCCTGCCTTAGCCTCTGAGGTTCTGAGGTCCGAGGAGTGTACCAGTGTCCAGATCCTTTTTCTGTCCTGGGGACTGAAGTCGAGGCCTTTTTCTTCTTGCATATACAAGCACACATCCAAACCCTGAGCTGTACAGCAACCGCAAAGGAGTCTTTATATTAAGAGAAATAGAATTACACAAGTTTTACTTTTTTCTTAAGGAAAGATTCTTTAACAGAAGCACCTATTAAAGATTCTTTAACAAACACTTTATTTGTATTTTATGGTTTCTGATACTCAGTGGAAATCTTTAACCCAACAAAGAGCTGCTGATGGGCTAAACCGACTTGAAGGGCTATACCTCTTCATCCCCAGGGTGGTCTCTAACATATTTATTCCCTATCAGCAACATATTTATTTCTTTTAATAATATTTGTCACAAAAACATGTATTTTAAAAATGAAGGAGGTTTAAAAGAGTGTATGTCAGTTTTAAACTTTAAAAATATTGTGAGATAGGATGTCACAATAGTTAAATGGTAGCTTTTAAAATAAACCATTTCAGTTAAATTTCCAGCTCTCTTCCTCTAGGTGAATGATTTTTTTGTCTTAATGATTAATTTTTCTTTCCCTCATTTCTCTGTCACTTGAATGAAGTTTTAGAATAGTTTTCTAGCACATGCCTTTAATCCCAGCACTTGGGAGACAGAGGCAGGTGGATCTCAGAGTTGAAGGCTATGGTCTAGTGAGTGAGTTGCAAGACAGCCAAGGCTATTCAGAGAATCCCTGTCTCAAAAAAAATTAAATTAAATTTTTAAAAATCTGCTTCCTAGGCAATTGTGATTGACTTAATGCATAGAAAGTTGAGAATGTCTGGCATATTGCTAAATGTTAAAAAAAAAAAAAAAAAAGTTACCTGTTTTACAAAATCCAGTGGAGAATTCTATACTTACAAATCATATAGCGCAAGATGACTAAATTATATGAAGCACATTATAAACCAGTGATATACTCAGTTTTAAACATTTTTACTGCATGGTGGAAAAGTATTTACATAACTTTTACATGTATACAAAGCAAATGTTTTACAAAGCACGGTGTAGATAGTGCTCAGACAGTTCTTTCTTTCAATTTTTAAAGGATTTTGACTGCCACTCACTAATTGGCTTTTATCATTCAATATGGAATTATTAACATGTAGTGCAAAAAATATGTTTCATTCAATCCCTTCATTTTAGAAAAACTGACATTCTAAGAATTTGGAAATTTACTTATTCAGATTACAAAGTTACAAAAAGGTGTCAGATTTTGGGGTCAAATGACTTCAATTGAAATATAATTTTTATTTTTAAATAAATAAAAAATTATTTTTACACTCAAGATTTTATTCCCCTCCCAGTCCACCCTCCTACTGTTCCACATCCCATGCCTCCTCCCTGCATCCCCCCCCACCCTGTCTCCATGAGAAGACCCTGCCAGCCCCCTAAATCCCCTGGGGCCTCCAGTCTCTTGAGGGTTAGGTTCATCTTCTCTGACTGAACCCAGACCCAAGAGTCCTCCATTGTATATGTGTTGGGTCTCATATCAGCTGGTGTATGCTGCCTGGTTGGTGATCCAGTGTCTGAGAGATTTCAGTGATTCAGGTTAACTGAGACTACTGGTCCTCTTACAGGGTCCTCTCCTCAACTTCCTCCAACTTATTCAGCCACAGGGTCAGCAGCTTCTGTCCATTGGCTGGCTGCAGATATCTGCATCTGACTCTTTCAGCTGCTTGTTGGGTCTTTCAGAGAGCAGTCATGATAGGTCTCTTTTGGGAGCGCTGCACATCCTCAGTAATGGTGTCAGGCCTTGGGGCCTCCCCTTGAACTGGAGCCCCTTTTGGTACCTATCCCTGGAACTTCTTTTCCTCAGGCTCTTCTCCATTTCCCTCCCTGCAGTTCTTTCAGACAGGAACAATTATGAGTCAGAGTTTTGACTGTGGGAAAGCAACCCCATCCCTCACTTGATGCCATCTTTCTGCTGGAGGTGAGCTCTACGAGTTTCCTCTCCCCACTGTAGTGCATGAAATGTAATTTTTATATAGTAAAATTTACTCTTGAAGTTCATAATGAGTGTTTTTAGGTATAAATTTATGCAGCTATGACTACTAGTATCAAAATATTTTCATCACTCCAAGAAGAAATCCTGAATTCACCAGTAATGATACCGACATTAAATTTATTCAGAATCCAGTGGTTTTTAGAAGGTAGCCTTATATGGATATTCAGACTGACTATCTTAAAGGTAAAAAAGCATGTTTAAGGAATCAAATTTATCAAATTGTTCATAGAATTTTGAATATCTGTGTGCTAAAAACAATCTTAAAAGTGTCATATAGCTTTCTGTATTTTTCTTCCTACAACTCCATCCCTTCCAGCTTGAAACAGACTCAGGAAATGCTTTGTTCTTTGGACATACATCATCTTAAAGGAATGAGACTGGTACTTTTACAGAGAATGTGTGAGTCTTTAAAAAAACCTGAAAGAAGTTGTTTATTCTGGAGCCTTTTATAAAAGAATTTTCTATTTCAAGGTTCCAAAATAAAATCCATTAGACAATATACTCCTAAAAGATTTAAGGAGCACCAAAAAGATTTTCTGGACACAAGTTCAAATAAATTTTACATCAGTCACTATAAGATATACTGACTTTCTGATGTTTATTTTTGTTTTGTTTTTCTAAAATGCTCATTCCTTAATCTCTTCCTTTCCTTCAGTTTTAGCTTACTAGAATAATGTGCACATAAAGCAAGCACCCATATCAGTGTGCTTTTTATTCCAAAATTATATGGTTTCACAAAGAAATCTCTGTGCAAGGTAATCATGTTTATGTTATTCAAATAGCATGCTCTCAACTGTGAGAGTCATCATGTATGATCGGAATCATCAGTCCATAGCATGCTCTCAACTGTGAGAGTCATCATGTATGATCGGAATCATCAGTCCATAGCATGCTCTCAACTGTGAGAGTCATGTATGATCGGAATCATCAGTCCATAGCATGCTCTCAACTGTGAGAGTCATCATGTATGATCGGAATCATCAGTCCATAGCATGCTCTCAACTGTGAGAGTCATCATGTATGATCGGAATCATCAGTACATAGTTGCTAATTCTTTAAATGCAGTTTCGAGACTTCATAAGAATATCTCACTAGGTAAGCTCCTCAGAACACAGAGCTCCAGTAACATGGAATGGTTGGGAATTAGCTCATGATAAAGATATAAAACACCAAAAAAAAAAAAAATGGTGTCTAGCGTTTTTCTGTTTTTGTTAAAACATTTAAACCATAGTAACTTGAGTATTTCTAAAAGTGTTTGTATGTTTGTTTTTCTAGACAGAATGTGTATCTTTCTAACTTCAATGGATATCCTTGAGTGCCCATATCTTGCACTATAGACCAGGCTGGCATGAAATTAAGAGATCTGCCGACCTCGGCCTAACCTTACCTGAGTGCTGGGGTTGAAGGTGTGTGCCACCAATAAGCTCTCAAAGAATGCTTGTAATATATAAAACTGTAGGTTGTAAGTCATTTTTCTCTAGAAACAAAGGCCCCAATAGTCTTTGGAAGTCTCACTGTTGTATTTTGAATTTCAGTATATCTTTCTGTACACTAATAAAAATGACAAAATGTTTAATATAGACTAGAATATAATCTACTAGGTAGTGCTTTGTAAATGTTTTGTGAATAAATTTTTAAGACTTCTAGAATATCACCTCACATTATGTTACTGTTATTGGGCCTTATTGTTAAGGCCTGGGCAGACTGTTAAGGGCTAGGTAACTATTACCTGTCTAGCCTGCCATTTGTGCTGTTACTAATGTCACAAGGAAACTCTTATATGCTCTTACTGGTGTTACTAGGATGTTCTGTGCTTTGGTGTTCTTGGAAACCAATCACAACAGAAGTCGTTTAGAACTGCTTTGTATAGTTGGCCACAATAAACTTGGACCCAAACCAACCACCCAGCAGCACTTCCTGCACCTGTGTATGAATTTCTATGATATTTACTTTTATTGGCTGCCCCTGGGATGGACTCCAACATGAGTGAGACACCTGTACCAATATAAGAACCTGTTGGAATAAGGCTTCCATTTCGAGTAGGAACTGAGTAAAGTGTAAGCTCCTAAGACCTCCCTGAGAACTGACTTCTACTTGGCAGAAAGACTACATGGGAAGCTGACATGGTTGGCACGTGAATGTTAGACAAGGCAAGTCCCCTGCCAGCTGAGTACCCCAAACAATGGGAACGGGGTAAGTGTACAACAAAGACATGTTCCCCCTATTCCTAAATCCTGATTGGTAGAACTTGATTCACATCTGAGTATCTATCTCAGGCTTAAAAACCCCTTAGCATCTTGACCCAATGTTGCAGTCATCTCCTGAGTTTGATCTGTGGCCCCAATTGATCAGTTTTGGGGTGTGGCACTCAAAAAACCATCCCCATTGGACTGTGGTCAGTGTTTGAGGTCTGTGTGGCAATTTCCTGACCCCAACACTTACCACTATAGTTACTGTGCAAAGCTTAACTGTGCTCAGCTCAGCTCGGCAGATCCAAATGGAAATATTAACAGGCACTTTTCATTTGGTGAGATGATTGTTTTATATACAATTATTTTCTAGGTATTTGGTTTATGTTTGAAAACCATAGTTTATTCAGGTTTTGGTAGAAGTTTGAATGAATGTACAAAACTAGTCATCAGAAAGCCTTATTTGATTCTTCTTTTTAATTAAATGAGTTAATTCTTTTATGACTAGTATCATACATTTTTCTCTAATCTTTCTTATGAATATAGGATTAGAATATACTTTTCTATGAATTTATAAAACCCCACATTTCTCTGTTGTTCATTTATTTTTAAATTCTTATTCATTTTTGAGACGGTTTCACTATTATCCCAGTTGGTGCTGGAATCACAGATGTGCACCTCACTCAGCTTCAGCTATGTATTTTTCTATGAGCAATTTACCTGGCGTTTTGAGAATTGGGGAGAAATAACTGTGGTTTTACATCGTCACTGAAATTACATTTAAAAATAATTCTTGTTGGTAGAGAAGGAAACATTGTGTTGAAATCATAAGGATTCTCAGTAGATTTTGGAGTGGCTTCTCTCCATTGCGTTTAACTCTTCCTCTAAGCCTGAAAGCTCCAATTGAAAACAAGGCTGGCAGCCTCCAAGGATAGTCCGGGGATTCAAGGAATGCTGGGCTCAAAGGCAAATGCCGCTTTTGTTATTGTTGGTAACGTTTTTTTTTTTGTTTTGTTTTGTTTTGTTTTGTTTTTTATCAACTTTACTATCTGCATTGCTGATCTGATTAATACATTCATTCACATGACTTAAAGCACATTTCCCCAAAGTCTGATTTTACTTTAAATATTTAATGTATATGTGTGTCTTTTGTTTTGCTTTTCAAGATAGGGTTTCTCTGTGTAGACTTCTGCCTCCCAAGTGTTGGGATTAAAGACATGCATCATTATGTGTTTCTTTTTAGTAAGAAAAGGAGTGAACAATTTCAACTCATCAAAAGCTCTACTCATGTACAAGTCAAAGAAGAGTGAATACATTTTGTTAAAGCATTAAAGACATTGTAGTTATGTCAAACCCTAAAGGTATGGCGAGTAGATGTTTAAAATTCGGTCAGATATACATGAGAAAGTAATCTTTGTAGCTAAAGTTCCAACAAAACTTGTTCAGTTTTAGAAAGATTTTAAATTAAGTTTGAAAAGTATACATTCTAAACACATTGTTTAAAGCTCAAGGTAGCACCCCCTTGAAAAACATCTACTTATAAATAGCTCTCAAATATATTTTATACTTCATGGTCCCATTCAATGAACTTTAAAGATAGAGCCTGATTTAGTTTCTTTTCTAAACCATCAGTTCTGGTAAACATTCTAACTTCAACTTCTTGCCTTCAAGCAAAGTTAGGTTCTACTTCTTCCAACCCATGTGTAAAAATCTTAGAAGTAACAAACTGGTAGCAATTTAGTGGAGTTTAAACTCAAGGCCAGAAACACTGCCAATATGATTACGCATCAGCTGCAGATACCAGAAAACATTCAAGAAAAACTATAGAAACCACAGACACAGCTCATGGAAGGAAAGTAGCTGCTGTCAAAAATTGTGCTGAGCAGGAGTCTGAGGTCTGAGTTAGTGCTCAGGAGAAAGTGATACCATGATCTGAGAGCCGTGACTGCCTCCGGTAGGTAAGAGGACGGAGGTGTCAGCTTTTTGCCCGGCAAGCACTACGCTAATCTGTTGGGCTCCTGTAAGCTCCCAGATCCACTTCGTGCTACTACTTCATCCCTCTGTGAAAACTGGTTCCCCTTTAAGTGTCCCACCCCTAGTCTGTACGGAAAGCAGGAAATCCTGCCCTCAGAGCTGAGGTGACAGTCAGTCAGCAATACAAAGTAGTAGACACTAAACTGTATTTTGTTTTGATTTAGTTTTGTTTTCTGGGATTTCTTGTTGAGACAGGTTGAGCCTAGGTTGGCTTGAAACTCAGTTTGTAGCTGTAGATGGCTTAGGACTCATGATTCTTTACCTCCACCTCCCAAGAGCTGGGGTCTAAATTGAGTTTCTTATTTGCAAAGAACAGACTTTCTGCTTAATTTAAGCTGCAAAGGAATTTACTGGAGGAAGTTCAGAGAATCAACAGGAAGACTGGAGAAGCAGGCTCAGTAGGAAGCCTGGAAGACATGGGAGGTCCAGGTCTAATAGAGGGATAGTCTTAGATGCAAGACACTCGGTGGCTGTTACTGGTGGTTACTCATACTGCTAGATGTTCACCTTCTGCCACGAGACTCTAAAATATACCATAGCTACTAAGAATAACCAGAGTTACTCTCAAAACTCCACATTCCAGAGTGCTAGGGAGATGTCTCAGCTAGTAAAGGTGCCTGCCTCAAAACCTGCATTCAGTCTCTGGGACCCACATGGTAAAAGGGGGAACCAACTTTCACAAGCTGTTGTCTTACCTTCCCAAGCACCATGGCACATACCTTTCTCCAAATTAAATATATAAATACCACAAATTCCATGCTGAAGCCTAGTAGTAGTAGTACAGACATTCAAAGAGCAGGCTTAACTTCCAGTTACTGGTGAAAGACTAATTCTCAGTCTACACAGCGACACACAAAGGGTATCAAGTACAAGTTCAGCATGGAAGTTGCTGTTATGAGAGAGCAGAATGAACTGTCAACTTGCAGTATGAGCTCAAAAAGTAGGCAAGCCTTCCTAGTAGAGCACACAAAGTAAATAGCAAGAGCCTAGAATTGGAAGTAGGGATTTTGTTGTAAGACTGGGTCCAAACTGAAAAAGAACTTGGAAGGACTGAAGTCAGAGAATGTCAATAGACCCTACAGTAGATGTCAAAACAAAAACCAGACGGTTACAAACAGCCCTGGATCTGAGGGGGGACAAACAGCAAGAGTGAAACTGTAAGACTGTAGATCAAGTAGCTACAGAATTAAAAGCTAGAGAAAGCAATAAAATGAAGCAAGATTTGGTGAATTTGCTGAACTTCGTATACATGTATTCGTTGTAGGGCATGCATATCTGTTATTCTGGCTTTCTTAGACAACCCTTGCCCAGCTGAGAGGAAGGGAAAACAAATCCACCATATCCACTACAAGGTTATGAAAACGCAAAGTGTGAGCAATTAATGAACTGTACTGCTTCAGAGAGCTTGGTATAATGAGACTCACACTCAAGAAATGCCCAAACCTACAAAGCTTAGCTTAGGAAGGCTCTTGTGCTCTTTCTAGTTGGGGCCTTTGAGTAGACATGGCCAGCTGGAAAAGGCAAAGCCAAGGCAGTATAGATAGGTGCCTGCGGCTACAAGGATACCCTGCTACTAAGAGGTAAAAGCTATCTAGAAAAGTTTTGTCTGGTGGCTGAGATCATACAGTGCATGTACCCTGTACAGAACAGCTGGCTTCCCACTGTTACAGGAAGAGAGACTCATTGCCAGGCCTTAGTGAAAGGGGCAGATCTCTCCCTGATAGCATTTATTCCTAAACAAAAACATTTCCAGACAGAATCACGGGTCCCATTGGTCATCAGTTCAACTTCTTAAAATTCAGGCTTCTGGCCAACTTTAATAAGTAAGAACACCTTAGTTTTTGAAATACCTAATATAGTTCAAACTTTCCGATGGCCTTCCCCTTCCTCCCTAGGGCTCATTTTCCCAGAGGTTTCAAGATAGGTTCTTATCACACTATAACACTGTGAAGAGGGAAATATGAGCTGGCATTCATTTGCCCATTTCACAAACAGGTGCTTTAGCTACGACTAGTTTCTATAACACCAAAACTTTCCAGCAAAATTTCCCGGATTCGGTCACTATCTCTAAGAATGTACTTAAAATTAATAGCCATTAAATGTCACCTATAAGTTGTATGTGTATTTTTGATACCCTCTCCTCATTATTGTGTGTGATACAAGTAACCCCAGGGTCACAATATATCTCTATTTTATCTGTAGATTTAAAAAGGCAACAGCTCAATTAATGTTCTAGTTTCAAAAAAAAAAAAAAAAAGGGAGTATATATCTATATAAAAAAACTTAAAGCACCATTCTACATCACACGTAGTTATTCATGTGGATTCCCATCCCTTTCTTTGAAGAAACTTTTAAAAACTGCGTGCATTTAAGTTCCTAGAATACCAGACTACTGACGGAGTTGATGGTGCTATTTAGAATATGCCAAAGATGATGCTGAACTTCGCTGAAAAACCACAAAGGAAACCAAGAGTCCCACATTAATACTTCGAATAACCCCACCAAAGAGGAAATACAAAAGGGAAATTAAGAGTGTGATAAAGCAGACATGCCTGTAGCAGAAGTACATCTAGGTTCCAGTCTCTTGACCTTGACTCTCATCTTTACCCCAGTTCCTCCTAAACCCTTCCTTTTTCTATAAGGCAAGTAGAAAAAGATGCAAAGCCTTCGGAGGGAAAGAAACCCCTTTCATCGTGACTTCTCCACTTCAAGGGGTGGTAGTGGTGGAGTAACCTCAGTTTCCATAGCTGTCAAGCAGAGTCACAGTGCCTGTCAGGGTTCCCTATAACTAGGACAAAAAGAAAAAAAAATGCTGTCCCAACGCTAAGTGAAAGCCACCATTCCTGGGAGAGTTGCCAACACAACTCAGCTTCGGTTCCACTCCCGGCAAGGCTGGTTCGACCTACAGTCAACAGGAAGCTTCTGGGGCAGGGACAGGATCCCAGCTTCGGAAAGGCCAGGCGAGAACGTTTTCTGGACCGCGACCAAGGGGCCAGCACCGCCCCGGTGCCTCACGCGGTTAGGCTGAGATTTCACTACCAGTGACAAAGGGTGCAGGGGCACAACGCTGAGACGTGAACAGTCCACCTCGCTCCAAAGAACCCCCAACCCCGACCAACCAACCTGCCCCAAAACAAAGCCCCACACCCCTCGGTGTTTTGGGTGAGCCAGGCGGAGCCCCGCTTCGACCGTGGCGGTAGACGGCGCTCCCGCAGGCAGGGAAGCGCAGGCCCGTGCTGCTTTCTCCTCACGCCCCCTCAGGAGCCCGCCCGGCCCCCGCCGCCATGTTGGGTCGGCAGGCGTGACACCGCCGGGCCTCCCAGCCGCCCGCGGACCCCGCGCCGGAAGGCACTGGGAGCAGGCGGCGGGGCGCGAGTTCCGGTGAGCGGGCGCGCGCAGGTAGCCGCAGCCCCCGCCCGGCGCGCGGCCGCCCCCGTCGGGAGCGGAGGGGCGGGGCCGGCAGCGAGAAGAGGAGAGAGGGAGGCCGCGGGGTGCGGGCGCCCGGGAATTCCCTCCTCCTCAAGCCCCGCGTCCCGGGCCGGCTGTGCCGCCGTCGCTGCCTCCGGGCGCCCCGCGAGCAGGAGGCGGAGAACGGAGAGGGCCCCGCGGGCGTCCGCCTCGGCCGGCCGCCTTCTCCCCGCGGCGACCGGTGCGAGCGCGGCCGGACCCAGGTAAGCTCGCGCCGTGGACTCGCGACCGAGGCGACTGACCCTGGCCCGGCAGCTCTAGGCCTCGGCATCCGCCCTCCTGCTCGCCGGCTCCTCCAGGCGCCGCCGCCGTCCGCCTGCCGGGCCCGGAGTCTGGAAGTTGAGGAGAAACTTCTCCCCTCCCCCGTCCGGCGGGCGGGCGTGTCTCCCGGGCTCACTACCTGCTTGCCCAGTGCCTCGGTCCCCGCCCTGTCCAGGACTTCCCGATCCCAAGGGCTGTGTAGTGGTCCAGCCTGTGTGCTGCGGCCGCTGCACCCTGAGTCCCAAAGGGCGTGGGGCACTCGCGAGTAAGGGCGACCCGGAGGTAGGGGAGCGGCCCCTTCTCGTCCTAGCGGCTGGAGGTCTGTGTCGCCGGACGCCCGCAGCAACTGTCCCGGGCGAGGAGTGGAACGCGGGGGGCGAGAGGGTGAGCGGCTGGCTGTGCTTGGTTTGATTGAAAACCACGACGTGTTTATAAAGTTTTCCTTTGTTTGGGTTTGAGGGTGTTGGGACGTGTTACAATCAGCGGCCACTTTTAAGGTGCCGTGCCACTCCGCCTCCCCTTGGGCTCGGCTCTCTGTCCTCCTGTGTTAACGACAGTTTTGTTTTGAGTGTGTTTTGCTTCTTCATAATTGCTTCCAGTTTTTGCTTTATTGGGCACGGAAAAAGAGTTGTTTTAAGAAAGTGGGGATATCGTTTCTGGTATAGGGATTGCTGTAGTGAATGGGGCACAGTGTCGTTTTCATGTGGATATTCTTTGATTGGGATAGCAGTGGAATGACTAATGACAGTTATCAAAGTAAATAAAGGAAAAGTCTGCAGTTGAAACATGACGTTGTACCTCTCTCGTGTGTTCCACAGCTGTGTTCTTTACATAAGCGATCTCACAGGATACTGTGGTATAGTATATTTGTTCACCATCGTGTAGAATTACTGTACCATAGGTATCGTGACAATAGAAAGTGTATTTAAATACCCTGTTAAGTTTCTAAATTTAAATTACACACTAATGGAAAGTCACTAGTGTGCATATGTGACTCAGTTTAAGCCTGAATACATGCTACCTCTATTAACCAGCACAGTGATTGTGGACTGAAAACATTTTGAGTGGGCAGACAGAGTAAGTTAAAAGCCAAAGTGGGGATATGCATCACGGATGAGAGAGAACACAACTGTAGGAAGGTTGTTCCTCAGGAATTTTTTTTTCTTCTTGCTATGTCAGCATTTAGCCATAGCTTATTTTTGAATACCAGCAAAACCTCAGGGAAAATGTAGATGCTGGTTGACATTTCAGTGGGTCCTAAGTTTAGGGGCGCAGGGAAGATTGACTTTGATTGAAACTTAAATACAAGACTGTTTATATTCCATGTTTTCAGGATGAAAGATAGAAGAGCTCTTAAAATGTGTACTTTGCCATAAAACTACGGTAATGTTATCAGACCTTTAATTTTGTACTAGTTTTTGCTGACTTCACAAACCACAAAATTGACTCCTTTCTGTTCAACTGAAAGTGAAATTACAGCCCTGACCTGTCTTCTTGGGATAGGTGTGAAATTTGTCTTATGGCCAAAGAATAATATTAATATTTTAGTCAAAAATTGTTTTTAGTTGAGGAAATTCTCAAAAAAAATCATTGTCTCTGCAAATAGAATTTATTTCATTGCATATATAAATAAAAGAATATGTTAAGCGAGCAGTGACCCAGCACACGGGAAACACTACTAACCCTTGTTTATTTGTAGTTCAGATTTGCATAGTTCTAACACTTAATGGCATATTATTCTGGGGAGAAAATACATTTAGCTTCCAATTTAGTGAGGCAGTTCAGCGTGAGCATCATTTATTAGGCTTATTCTGTTCAGGCAAGAAACTGGAGCTAGGCTCTGATGTCTTGGAATGCAAATTTAAGAGATAAAACTTTTTTTAAAAAAAAAGAGAAAAACCTACAAGGAAGTGATTTGCATAAAAACAAAGATAGGGAGGGAAGCAGCTGCCAGACTTCCACTGCAGTAGAAAAATTCTTCTGTCCTTGGGGTCTTGGAGGTGTTGGTCTTCATTTACCAAGTCACACATTTGTATGTTTGTCTGTTACGTGGGTTTTATATTTTACATAAAAATATTTTTAAGAAGCCTGAATGTAATGCAATGTAGAAGCTGCTTAGGTTAAATCAATAATTTAATTTTCAGGATAATCTGGTTTCCTGTCACATCCTTTAAGTCTTCCCTGTTGATTAAAATTTTTAGTCATTGGTGTCTGTCTGGCTTAAGGGCACTCCCTGGGCTCTTGGCTAACAGGTTTAGATTTCCTGCATCACAAGCATCATATACTAGTTGTGTGTGTAACTGCCTTGAAAATAGCACACACTTCCAAATGTACAGTAATGAGAGAATTCTTTTTAAATGTTTCTTACAGAATTTTTGATTTTATTGTTATTTTGATGTTTTGAGAGGTATTTTGTCTTATTAATTTTAAATATAAGTAGTAAACAAATAGTAATAAAAATGTTTATTGAATGAATAGATGTTGTTCTTTTATCAGGTACCTACCTTTCAGAAAATCAACCTTTGCTATATCAATCAAGATTGATATAGCAGGGGTTGACTTTCATTCAGTTTTCTCCCTCAAAGCAGTGACGATTCAAATTAAAATTTTTCAGTGTCAGTTTTAACAGGAGATTTTTGTGTCGTGATTTTTCCTTTAATTACACCTTATGAGGTATGTAGAGTCTGAAGAGATAGCACACTTGTGTTACAGAAGAAAGCAATGACAATGGTGTGTTTCTAAGAGGCAGAATGGTTGCCTGATGCCGCTTTATTTATTCTGTGTAGTTGCTTGCTATTTTAGCTGTTGGCTTTGTTACTTTATGTTGTCGTAATGGAGCACTGAAGAAGAGATTGCATCTGTGCCAAGTTCATATGTCACAGGAACTTTGCCATGTTGTAAAGGCGATGTTTGTGATTCTGTCCTTGTGTGGCTATTTACAGGAAGTTTTAGTAAGATCTTCCATTGTTCAGAGGGCTAGGTCACCTTTGGTTCCCTTTTAAACTTATTTATACTATAAATGCAAGTCTTTTAGCAAGACCTAACTGCGTCTCTTCAAAGGAAACAATCTGTTCCTATTAAAGTGTGTTGGTGTCTCACCAACACTGTGTACAGCCATTTGTATATGGCTACAATAGGGTATATACTTTCTTTTTTCTTCTCTCAGCTGCTCCAGTGCCACAATTAGCTGAGTATTGCTCAGCTGCAGCTGCTGGGTGATTATGAGCCATCCAGCTCCTGTCTAAACTCAGAGGCAGATTTAGCAAAAGAAGCTATAGTAACAGTGGAGATAGAGAAGAGCCAGTGCGGCTGCCAGTATGATTTGAGGAGTCTGTGCCAAGGGATCCTTGGCTGCTGCAGCTACTGTTGTCTTGGAAGCAGCCGACTTGGCGGCAGCATGTCTTGATCTGAGTTGAGCTATAACCTTAAGATTGGGAAACATACTCCAAGAAAGATGGAGAATCCTATGATTACAAAGTATAGTGTGATGTACTGATGGCATGAATTACAAGCTTCAGTGCCTCATCTCCTTGCCTGCCAGTGCGCTTCAGTTGTTGCGTTTAAGAAGCATGTAACATTTCGTTCTGCTTTAACTACTGTTTTGTGTTGGGGGATGGCTGGATTGCTGATATACATCAATTTTGGACTCTCCTTGCAAAAAAGGAAGATCCTTGAGAGGGGTTAGTTCTAGAACTAGCTACCCACAATTTATCCCCTGTTGTGTGAAGTTTGAAAACAGACACCCCAGATTCTTTTTTCTTACTGTTGGTATTTGAGAAGATAAGCCTCAACAACTACAAGTACTAGCAAAAAGCATGGTAGTACTTTATGAGGAGGTGGGATGAGAATTTTGGGAATTGAAGGCCAGCCTAGACCATTTAATATTACCTTGTCCCAAAAGTAAAAGGGAGAAGAATGCAAATCCAGTCAGCTATGTATGGCAAGCCAGACTGGAAGATGCTGTGAGCGTTTTTTGCTGCCTTTGAAATGATAGTGCAGCATCTTATGCCTTTTATAGCCATCTACTGAAGATGTAGGAACACCTTTTACTAATCCCGGAAATGCTGGGTGGCTCAGGGTTTTGGCTAATTTGAGGTAGGGATAAGAGATAGTTCAAATTAGCATCACCCTAAAGAAGAGATACAGAAGACTGATTGAGCATGATCAAGAATACATGTCATTAGGCCATTTAAGAAGAGACTGGCAAAATATTTTCTTCCTTTGTGTCTTACAAAGTTCATATATTTCTCATAAAATTGTAACTTTCTTTCTGTGGCTCTTACAGTTGATGTAGTGTTTCTAAGTCAAGGAACTGTTTTATAGTAATTCACAGTAAAGATTTTTTTTAAACTTCTCACATTTACTTATTTATTTATTGAGAGGGAGAGGAAGAGAGAGGGAGAGTAGGTAAGAGGTCTTCAGGAGAACGTTTCTTTCTTTCTTTTTTACAGTTTTAATGAATATAGAAAGTCTTGGGTTATGAAAAGAATCTTGGTTTTTATCTGAAATACATTTGGTAATT
This sequence comes from Micromys minutus, assembly GCF_963924665.1. NCBI lineage: Eukaryota > Metazoa > Chordata > Mammalia > Rodentia > Muridae > Micromys > Micromys minutus. The sequence goes on from NC_137958.1 coordinate 6,169,879, forward strand.
TATGTTAAAACTGACAGTATCATAATTTAGGTTTGTTTCTCCCTAGAATAAAAGGAAAGAGATGTACTCATTTGCTGTGTTATGTGTAAAGGGATGAGTAGTTCTTGGGACACTTCTGCTGGTTTTGGGGGGATGGGTTGCAGGAAGGAAAGTACTGACCACTAAAACTTCAATAGTTTGGTTTTCAGCCTGTGTTCCTAACAGTGTAGAGTCTTAGGTTACCTCAGCTCTTTCCCCCACCCCCTTGTCTGTCTTTTAAATACATTTCAGTTTCTTAGCACTCAGGAGCAGTTAGAGTGAGGTGGAGTTTTATATCTATATGTTAATATAAGTTCCGAGGCATATTTATTGGAATCAAACCTTTGTCCTCCCATGATTAGTCTTTTACAGATAAGGATACCTTAAAGTAATGGCATTCAGAGATTTGGAAAGGAGCAGGGAAGGAAATGTGGAATAATGAGGATAGAAGTAAAAAATGGTGAACTTTAGTAAATGTGATTTTTTTTTTTTTTAAATTATTGTATCTGATTCCACTTGGCAATGACCAGGTCCATAGTTTTGTCAATTTAGTGAGCTTCTTAGGTAAGAGGCTGTTGAACCAGATGGTTTCGAATAACATTTTAGCGTTGTATAAATGTGTAAAATGTTATTTTTCCTACTGTTGAGGTTTTGTGATTTTGACAAAATTTTATTAAAATGTGGTGGTCTGAAATTTACAATAAAATGGTAAATAGAATAAAATATGAGCTATGGACTTTGCAGTGAATTTTCTCAACCAAATACAATGTTATTCCATCCATTAAATGGACACCTAGCCTGTGGTGTGACAGACTATGCTGATTTTGATTATAAAAATGCTGCAGCCTTACTGCGGCCTAAGGATTCACAATTGGTAAAATTGGCCATGATTATGTGGCTGTTGTAAATTTTATAAATTAGTAGATGTTTTTAGTGTGGTAATCCATTATAGTATTTTTAGATTTTTGTTGCTATTAAGTGTGTGATACTTCTTAACCTTTTAACAAATCTCTTTATTGGGGCTGGAGAGATGGCTCAGTGGCTAAGAAAGAGCACAGACTTCTCTTCTAGAGGTCCCAAGTTCAATTCCCAGTATCTACATGGTGCCTCACAACCATCTGTAATGGGATCCGATGCCCTCTTCTGGTGTGTCTGAAGACAGCAACAGTGTACTCACATAAAATAAATCGTTAAAAATCTCAGGGCCTCTAGAGAGCAGCCAGTGTTCTTAACGGCTGAGCCATCTCTGCAACCCCCAGTATTAGACAATTTCTTAGCTTTTCTTTGAAGTAGTTAACTGTGATGTTAGTTACCACATAATCAAGTCTGTTTGGATGAGGACTTTGCTACCCTATTAACAGGAAATAGCTACTGTCATTAAAATTCACATTTACTTTTTAAAAAGATTTTGGTTAGTTGTGTGTATGTGAATTCATGATCTACCTGCCACAGTGTGTATCAGGAAGTCAGAGGACAACTTGTTGAGTAGGTTCTCTCCTTCTACCGCTCTCCCAGTTCACCTAGGCTGAACTCAGGTCATCAGGTTTACATAAGTATCTTTACCCACTGAACAATCCTATTGGACCAAATTTAGTGGTTTTGTTTGTTTCTTGTTTTTTGTTTTTTAATTGATAATATGTAAACAAATGTTAAAGGTATTTTTTTAAACATAGACTTAATATTTTAAATACAACCATGGGCATTAGAAGTTTTTACCTTTGATTGTCTTCAGAAAAAGATTTCCTAGGAAAAAACTAAAATTGAAAGTAAATTAAGCTATTATCTTTGAGGTAAAGGTCATCTATGTGGTAGATGAACCTATTGTCTAATCTGCCACCCCGTTTCTACCTGTGTAGCCCCTTCACTTGTTAAGAGTCACTGAAATTCTCCCAAGTCTCTCCCACATGCTCGGTAAGCTTTTTGATACCCGCCTCCTACTCTAACCCTACAGGAAAGAGTGAAGCTTCAAAAATAAGACAACTGGGGCTTGGAAAAGGGGTGACTGATGCAGAGTTCATAATTTCCCTCTTTATTTTGACCTTTTCGGTTTTCTACCCACTCCTAGTGTTGGACATTGAGTGATTAAAAAAAAGCATTTTCTCTGACAGGTTTATTAGGATACTAATACATAATGGGAATTACCATATTGAATATGAACTTTTTAATGTTTCCACATAGGAAGAAAAAGTCATGGAGGACATAGCTGGAGCAACTGAGGATAGACTCACTAGAGAAGCATCTTGTGTTTAGCATAACTGGGATTTGAATCAAGACCTGGGAATAAGAAACAGTGGTAGAAAAGAAGGTCTTTTCCTTTTCCTTCTGGTTTAAATTATATCTTTGAATTAGGAGCAAAGAAAAGTATTCACTTACAATTTTTGTTGTTTGTTTGTATGCACTGTTTACAGTGCAGCCAAACTGGCCTTGAACTGACTCTGTAACCCAGTCTGGCCTCAGATTTTTAGTCTTCTGGCCTTTGCTTTCTGCTTCCTGGAGGTGGAGTTAAGAGAGATCAACCACCATCCAACTCATACTTTCCTTTTAATGGAAGAAGCTTTTTGCTGCTGATGCTATTGTTTGTGTGTTTATCATGGGAAATGGTACAGGGATTTTTTATAAATGCCTAGCTCAGATTAACATGGACAGTCATTAGCATGTTTTCCCAGTCAGTATTTAAGTTTAACAAAAAATCACACAAAAAATGTTTTATTTACTCATGCGGTCTTCTATAGTTTTAGACCTATAATCAAGCTCTGCATCCTCTGTAATTTTGTATACATATTATGTATCAAATTGACTCATATTGCTAATATGAAATGTTGCTTTGGTATCTAAATTGTATTGTGTGTTTTTTTAAAAGATTTGTTTATTTACTTTATATGAGTACACTGTAGCTGTTTTCAGACACACCAGAAGAAAGCATCTGATCCCATTACAGATGGTTGTGAGCCACCGTGTGGTTGCTGGGAATTGAACTCCGAACCTTTGGAAGAGCAGTCAGTGCTCTTAACCAATGAGCCATCTCTCCAGCCCCGTATTATGTATTCTTAAATGAATTAGTAGTAACAAATTATACAGGCCTCATTTCTGCCACACTTTAGATTATGCTGCACAAAACAGGTGCTTTCTAGTTTACCCAATTTTTGAATGGTGATTTAGAAATTTACCAAGTAGTCAAGCTATATTTGGAGTAAACAGTGGGTTTTTTTAATGCTGGTTCATTATTTTAATTTTTATTGTCTTCCATATGGTTTGTTCCTGTAAATCATATTGCTATACAAATTTTTCAGTGTCTGAAAAAAAGTTTCCATTTAAAGCTCTGAATGAAATTTGTGTTTGCTACTTTGGTCATGTTTTCTTATGTTGACGTCTCCTTCACTACCTTAGAAGTCCTTTTTGGCTTCTTTTTATGCCTTGAATTGTAAACTGAGACCATACTGCTTGTCCTCCCTCATAAGCTAGAACATGGTTTTCTAATGGGAAAACCTAGACTTTGTAACATGCCGTAGAGATCCTATAAGACCTTTATAGGTAAATTCAGCAAGTCATTCTGTTTAGTAAGTTTTCACATGAAAACGGACAGGTTTTTTTCTGTTATTGTGCCAGCTCTAGACTAGAATGTCAGCTGCCTGGGGTGGGGAGTTTCGTTTTCATCCTAAAGTTTTCTGTGAATCTGAGACAGTGACTTTTGTAAAGTGTTTTTGAGTCTAGGGTGTGCAGCTGGCAATGTCTTCTTATCACAGACCCATGAACAAATACCTCACTAAACTCATGCAGCAATGTTAGATTTTTGTTTATACTTGATTTTTCGGTGTGGCAAATCTAATGTAATTCAGTGATAGTTTTTTCAAGTACATTCAAGTAATCATTTGACTTCACTGATGTTTGAATTGTCAAGGAGAGGTAAATGTTAAAGAGTAATACTTAATTATCCCTAGGCACAATTGCCATTTTCAATGAAGGCATTCTGTTTATGTTTAGAGACTGTGCTTCTTAAAAACTGTAGTCTATATCAGTTCCTGTTATATTACATAAATGTAAACAAGTCATTTGGATTTACCTAATGGCTGTAAGGAGAGCTGGGGAAAATAGTCAGGCACCTGGCTTCTCCTAACCAAACACTTCACCAATAGGAGAAGAAAATTTTTGGTGGATAGATATCTCTGCCACAGAAATCACCTAGTAGCTAAACAGGTTGGATAGTGTGAGATCACAGAAACTTAGGATATGTCTCACTTAGTCCCTGTGGCTCCTCCTAGCACTTCTCACATTCCCCCTACCCTAAACCTCTCCTGCCCAGGGGCAGGGAGGGCTTCCACTTCCCTTCCCCCAGCTTCAGGTTCCTCAACCATTTTAGTTATGTACCCTCTTGGTCTCCTGGCTAACTCTTGGGCTCTTGGTTCAAGGCTCCCCTCTTGGTCTGCTTGCCACTGCCTTTCTCTTTCCTTCTTGCTCCCTTCCTCCATTCCTCTTCTCTCATGGCCTCCTGTTCAGTCTGCTGGCTGTACTCAGTCTAGATCTTTCTAGATACCTCTGGCTGGCTGTCCCTTCCCATCAAATCTATAATAAACTGTCTCAACCATACCTTGAAGTAGTCATATCCTCATTTTTTCACTCATATGTATAGAAACATACTATTTGGTTATAAAAAAAGAACCTGGTTAGCATATTTATCAAAAGGTGTCTATGTGATATTTTCTTTTTTTTTTTAAGATTTATTTATTATATATAAGTACACTGTAGCTATCTTCAGACATACCAGAAGAGGACATCATATCTCATTACAGATGGTTGCTGGGATTTGAACTCAAGACCTCTGGAAGAGCAGTCAGTGTTCTTAACCACTGAGCTATCTCTCCAGCTTGTGATATTTTCTTGATTGAGGCTTTCAATATTGCTTTAGAAGCAAGCTAGTTATGATATAAGACTTCACATAGCCCAGCACTTTCTGAAAGTTTATTTTCTAAGCTAGACCATCTGTTAAACTTAATTGGGAATCTGATCTTTGAACTTAATTTAGGACCACTAAGAAGGAAAAATGCTAGGCATCTGCAGATTCTTTTTTTTTTTTTAAGATTTATTGTATTTTATATGAGTACACTGTAGCTGTCTTCAGACACACAAGAAGAGGGCATCAGATCCAATTGCAGATGGTTGTGAACCACCATGTGGTTGCTGGGATTTGAACTCTGAACCTTTGGAAGAGCTGTCAGTGCTCTTAACCACTGAGCCATCTCTCCAGCCCCCATCTGCAGATTCTTGACAGAATCTTTGGTGGTAAGGGCTGTGCCTTCATGGGTTTTATATTAAAAACACTAGGAAATGCAGTTTTGGATTTTAAGAAATACCTTGACTTAGGAAGCATTAAAATCTAGTAAATGTCTAGCTTAAGATTCTAATGGGCAACATTTAATTTGTTTATATTTAAATATATATATATATATATATATATATATATATATATATATATATATATATAAACATATAAAACCATATGTGTGTGTGTGTATGTGTGTGTGTGTGTGTGTGTGTATCTTTATGTATGTGCCCCTTTGACCCCTTTGTGAGTACATGTACCCTTGGACATCAGAAGAGAACATCAGATCCTCCAGAATTGGAGTTACAATTTTGAACCACCATACATTCTTGGTCCTCTTGCAAGAGCAGCAAGTTCTTTCAATCATCTTTCCCACCTCACCCAACTTTGTATGAACACCCAACTTATGAAACAATCTGGTTATGGTGGTAAAGGAGAGTTTAGACTAAACCTAGGATTATATTTATAGCCACACAGTTCTTTTAGTGTTGAAAAGATAGCTTAAATAACAATGTCAATGAATTTGATGGGATATAGTAGCTGGTGGAAATTATTGTGGAATTCCTCACCCTCTTCATTGTCTAAGAAATCTCTTAGTCACTCCTATTGGAGCTAAGTGGTACTTTTGTTGTTGTTCTAGTAATAGTAGAAGAGAGGGTTTTGAACCTCTTAGGTTATTACCAGAGGACAAATGAGACTTTTAGAATATCCTAGGAACATGAAACAATACTAATAAATAGCAAGACAGTGTTTCAACTTTTTATCTTTTAACTTCTCTAACAAGAAGTTTATTCTTTAAGTTAGAAAAGCTGGAACAAACTAACTAAATAGGTTAGTTTGACAGAAGAGCTTACCAAAAGGGAATCTAAGCCAGAGTGACTTTTGTAGAGACTGAGGTTGGAATTTTGGTTTATTTATCTATGTAGATACTGGGCATGGTGTGGCAGGCCTTTAATCCTAGCACAAGAGTCAGGCAGATCTCTTCCATTTGGTGCCATGCTGGTATATGTAGTGTTCCAGGCCAGAAAGGACTGCTTTAAAGTCAAACAAGGTCAAAACATGTGGTTTGAGATATTTCCTGACACCTCTGAGTCAATGGATGTATGCTTGCTCATCAAAAGTGACCACTGTGTACATCTATCAGTTCATTAAGGCAAAGAAAAAAAAAAAAGAACTGACAGACATTATATTAGTGAGCTTTGATGCAATGGAATAGGTATGATGCAGTGTATTTTATAGCATGTAATATATCTTAAATATATAGTGTAATAGATTTAAATGATATCAGGTTTTGGTTCCAGAAGAATTGTATCTCTTAAATTCTAAAAGACACTTTTTTTATTGTTCTCAAGACACAACTGGTAGTAGAGAAATCAAGAAAACAGATACCCCCCCCCCCAAAAAAAAATTAAATGACCTTAAAAGTGAATTTAGTGAGTATAAACACTACCATTGTCTTTTGTCTCTGACAGTGCTTTAGGCTATTCAGAAATAGGCAGTAGTGTGGTTGATTATAAAGTAGCTTTTTACAAGTGGCTGTCTGCTGTGCTGTGAACCTTTATGTCTGGAGTTGAGTATATGCTGCATAAAAGTCATGATATTGGTACATTCTTATGTCATAAACAGCCACCCCAGTGTCTATAAGAATCAGTAATTTTTCTACTTTAAAAAATGTTTTTACTGAGTATTTTTGCATTCATATTCATAAGGGAGATTGGTCTGAAGTTCTCTTTTTTGATGTCTTTGTGTGGTTTAGGTATAGGCATAATTGTGGCTTCATAGAACAAATTGGGTAATGTTCCTTCTATTTCTATTTTTTGGAATAGTTTGAACAGTATTGGTATTAGGTCTTCTTTGAAGGTCTGATAGAATTCTGTACTCAACCCATTTGGTCCTGGGCTCCTTTTGGTTGGGAGACTTTTAATGACTGCTTCTGTTTCTTTAGAGGTTATGAGGCTATTTAGATGGTTTATCTGGTCCTGTTTTAACTTTGGTACCTGGTCTGTCTAGAAAATTGTCCATTCCATTAAGATTTCCAGTTTCGTGGAGTATAGGCTTTTGTAGTAGGATCTGATGGGTTTTTTTTTTTTTAATTTTTTTCAGTTTCTGTTCTTATGTCTCCCTTTTCATTTATGATTTTGTTAATTTGGATACTGCCCCTGTGCCCTCTGGTTAGTCTGGCTAAGATCTTTATCTATCTTGTTGATTTTTTTTCTCAAAGAACCAGTTCCTGGTTTTGTTGATTCTTTGAATAATTTTTTTTTGTTTGTTTGTTTCTACTTGGTTGGTGTCAGCCCTGAGTTTGATTATTTTCTGCCTTCTACTCCTTTTGGGTGTATTTGCTTCTTTTTGTTCTAGAGCTTTCAAGTGTGCTGTCAAGCTGCTAGTGTATGCTCTCTCCAGTTTCTTTTTGGGGTCACAAAGAGCTATGAGTTTTCCTCTTAGCACTGCTTTCATTGTGTCTCATAAGTGTGGGTATGTTGTGCCTTCATTTTCATTAAATTCTAAAGTCTTTAATTTCTTTCTTTCATCCTTAACCAAGTTATATTGAATAGAGCATTCTTCAGCTTCCATGTATATGTGAGCTTTCTATTGTTTTGATTGTTATTGAAAACCAGCCTTAGTCCATAGTGATCTGATAGGATGCATGGGATTATTTTGATCTTATATTTTTGAGTCATTTGTGACTAGTTGATTATATGGTCAATTTTGGAGAAGGTACTGTGACGTGCTGAGAAAAAAAAAAGTCTATTTTTCTGTTTTAGAATGAAACGTTCTATAGATGTCTGTTAAATCCATTTGATTCATAACTTCAACTAGTTTTACTGTGTCTCTGTTTAGTTTGTTTCCATAACCTGTCCATTGCTGAGAATGGGGTGTTGAAGTCTCCTACTATTGTGTGAAGTGCAATGTGGATTGGCAGGATTAATATAGTAAAAATGGCCATTTTTCCCAAAGCAATCTACAGATCCAATGCAATCCCCATCAAAATTCTAACTCAGTTCTTCATAGAGTTAGAAAGAGCAATTTGCAAATTCATTTGGAATAACCAAAAACTCAGGGTAGTGAAAACTATGCTCAATAATAAAAAAAACTTTTGGGGAAATCACTATCCCTAACTTTAAGCTGTATTAAAAGCAATAGTGATTAAAAAAACTGTATGGTATTGATAGAGCAATAGAATAGAATAGAATAGAATTGAAGACCCAGAAATGAACCCACACACCTATGGTCACTTGATCTTTGACAAAGGAGCTAAAATCATCCAGTGGACAAAAGACAGCATTTTTAACAAATGGTGCTGGTTCAACTGGTGGTCAGCATATAGAAGAATGCAGATCAATCTATTCTTATTGCCTTGTACAAAGCTCAAAACAAAGTGGATCAAGGACCTCCACATGAAACCAGATATCTAATGAAAGAGCCTCGAACACGAGGGCACATGGGGAAATTGTCATGAACAGAAGAAAATATCAATGTTTTATGCTCTAAGATCAACAATAGACAAGTGGGACCTCATAAAATTGCAAAGCTTCTGTAAGGCAAAGGACACAGTCAATAGGACAAACAGCAACCAATGGATTTGGAAAAGATCTTTACCAATCCTACATCTGCTAGAGGGCTAATATCCAATGTACAAAGAACTCAAGAATTTAGATTCCAGAGAACCAAGTAACCCTATTAAAAAATGGAGTACAGAGCTAAACAAAGAATTTTCAACTGAGGAATACTGAATGGCCACAAAGCACCTAAAGAAATTTTCAACATCCTTAGTCATCAGGGAAATGCAAATCAAAACAACTCTGAGGTTCCACCTTACAACAGTCAGAATGGCTAAGATCAAAAACTCAGCTGATAGCAGATGCTGACGAGGATGTGGAAAAAGAGAACACTCCATTGCTGGTGGGATTGCAAGCTGATACAACTACTCTGGAAATCAGTCTGCAGGTTCCTCAGAAAATTGGACATAGTACTACCTGAGGACCCAGCTATACTACTCCTGGGCATATACCCAAAAGATGCTCCAACATATAACAAGGACACATGTTCCACTATGTTCATAGCAGCCTTATTTATAATAGCCAGAAGCTGGAAAGAACCCAAGATGTCCTTCAACAGAGGAATGGATACAAATAATGTGGTACATTTACACAATGGAGTACTACTCAACTATTAAAAACAATGACTTCATGAAATTCACAGACAAATGGATGGATCTAGAAATTATCCTGAATGAGGTAACCCAGTCACAAAAGAACACACATGGTATGCACTCACTGATAAGTGGGTATTAGCCCAAAAGCTCAGAATACCCAAGATACAATTCACAGACCACATGAAGCTCAAGAAGGAAGACTAAAGTATGGATGCTTCAGTCCTTCTTAGAAGGGGGAACAAAATGCTCCCAGGAGGAAATACAGAGACAAAGTGTGGAGCAGAGACTGATGCAAAGGCCATCCCTTATACAGTCACCAAACCCAGACACTATTATGGAGGCCAAGAAATGCATGCTGACCGGAGCCTGATAAAGCTGTCTCCTGAGAGGGTCAGCCAGAGCCTGACAAATGCAGGGGCGGATGTCAGCCAACCATCGGACTGAGAATAGGGTCCCCAATGTAGATCGTGCTGATCTTGAACTCACAGAGATCCAACTGCCTCTGCTCTTGGAAGTCTCTTGTCTGGTTGTTTTTCAGTTAATTTCTTTAGCTTTTGCTGGTTAATTAGATTATGCAGAAATAGTAACTACAGTCTAGATTCATTTCCAGCTTGTTGCTATCTTATTTTGTTTTATTGTTGTTCTGGTTTGCTTTCTGTTGCTGTGAGAAAACATCATAACCAATAGTAACTAAGGAAGGAAAGGGTAAGTGTCTATCACAGTCTATCATTGAGAAAAGTCAGAGTAGGAAGCTGGAGGCAGGAACCCAAGCAAAAACCATGTCTACTTACTGGCTTGCTTTCCATGGCTCCCACATCTTGTTTTCTTGTATACCAGGACCACCTAAGGTGTCCATTGTGGACTGGGCCCTCCCACATCAATCATGGATTAAATACATCACAGGCTTGCCTACAGGCCAGTCTGATAGGGGCAACCCTTTAAGGTAGTCTGATAGAGGCAACCCTTTAAGGTAGTCTGATAGAGGCAACCCTTTAAGGTTCCTTTTTCACAGATGACTTCAGTTTGTGTTAAACTGACAAAATGTTAACCAGCGTAGTTGTTATGTAGCTTTGTTAGTATTTTCAGACCAGGTTAAAGAATTATAAGTTTTAATGAAAGTATTTCTAATATTTGTCACTAAGTAGTGATTCCAAAATTGCTTTGAGCTTTAGATGCAGAAATAATATTATCAAAGGATTCTTCTATTCCTATTCCATGAAAGTTCTCATTTTATAAATGTAGGTACTTAATTTTTTTTCTTAGTTTCTAAAAAATAAATTATCTCTTTCCTCTCTCTCTCTCTCTCTCTCTCTCTCTCTCTCTCTCTCTCTCTCTCTGTGTGTGTGTGTGTGTGTGTGTGTGTGTGTGTGTATGCTGACATACACCTAGGTAAATGTGTATGGTAATAAGAGGACAACTTTCAGGAGTTGTTTCTTCTACTACACAGACACGTGGATCCCAGGGAATCAAACAAACTTAGTCATCAGATTTGGTGTCAAGTGTCTTTACCTGTGAAGTGATTTCATTTGTTAGTACTAATTTTCAGATTCGATTTCTAGCTCTGCAAAAATAAATTAAAACAACAGCATTTAGATTTTTTTACATTAATGTTTATTAGAGGGAAAATCAATATGTATGACATTAAAAAAAAAAAACATTTGAAGCTAGGGATATAACATTGTGTGCTTATCATGTGAGTTGCCAGGTTCGGTACCCAGCATCAAACAAAATAAAACATTTAACTTACAATGTTTTTATCAAAATAAATCATATATACAAAATGTTCTAGTTAATTTTCACTGTTAACTTGACATGGTATATGGTCTCTCAAAAGAGAGCCTCCCTCTTTTGAACTATTGCACAGATCAGATTGGCCTGTAACCATGTATGTTAGTTATTGTCTTAATTGATGTGAGAGGGTCTAGTCCACTGTTGGTGGTACCATTCCTTTGGCAAGTGGTCCTGGGCTATACATGAAAGCTAACTAACCATGATCCAGAAGTAAATGAGCCAGCCAAGAAGTGGTGTTCTGCTTCAGGCTCTTGTTTGAGTTTCCGCCCTCACTAACCAGTGGTGGGCAATGAATAACCTGTGAGCTGAAGTATACCCTTTCGTTCCTTAAGTTGCTTTTGGTCAGAATGTTTATCTCAGCAGCAGAACTTTAGTTACTAGAGCACAAAATAACTATTTCTGGTTATGTTCTATAAAAGTACTATTAACATAAGTTACCAGCTACTTGTTAAGACAAAGAAGCCCAGAGTTAGGCTCATAGGAGCTTTTGTAAATAAACTAACTGCTATCTGTGTTTCAGTTTAAAGATACCTTAAATTATATTATTGATTTGGTAACATCGAACTCAAAAAAATTTTTTTAATTCATGCCTGAGTGCAGCATTTTGACGCTTCTGTTTTCTCTGTAAGATACAGCTTAAAGTTTCAACGTTTGTGTAGTTTTGTTTAGGAACTTTTTAAACAGGATCTCTTTCCCAGTTCAGTGATTGACTAAACTGACTGGTCAGCAAGTTCTAAGGATCCTCCTGTCTCCTTCCATATTGTACAGCAATTTACTGAGATTAAAGCCTTCCATTTTGGAGGGAACCTTCTTAAGATATAGGATGTAAAAGGGAAAATGGAGCAACAGGATGTTCTAAGAGAAAAAACACTCCAGCCTGCACCAAAGCACCTTAGATATGAAGTAAATCAAAATAACTTTTGGAAGTCTCTGAAGCTGACCAGATTCTCCAATAGTGTGTAAGCAGTATAAAGACTGAGAATTACTCTCAAGACAAGCCAATACCTGAATTACTTAGTACAGAGTTCACCTTATTTTATTGAAAACATGGTGCCTGGACTTTAACAATAGCTCTGCGTTGTTATCTTTGTGCTCTATAACCTCAGATACAGCCAACAATATGTCATATAGGGGTTAGGGACATAGCTCAATGGTAGAATGTTGACATTACCTAAGACTCTGGGTTCAATCTCTAGTATCACAAGGTGGGGAAGTGTTGAAGTAAGCTGCATCTGTAACAAGCCTGAAGACTTTGTCATTATTATCTAAACAATATAGTTTAAAATTAATTATATAGCACTTGCATATTACTAGCTAATAGAGGTAAAGATAATTTAAAAGTATATGTGAGAAAGAATATAGTTACATGTACACAGTTCACTTGAGAGCCCATGGAATTTGGCATCCTGATTATATTTTGGGCATATTGATACTATTTCTTCATGGATACTGAGAGACTGTATGCTGATTTGCAAGTATGGGCAGTGTGGAAGGCCAAGTCATGACTACCCAAGATAATCACATCCTATGAATTCCAGGAATTCATTATTTGTCTTATGTTGTCTGTATATAATATTTTCTACATTACACTGTGTTAGCCTGTTTTGTTACTAACAGTGCAGGGACTGGTAGCTTATAGAACGTAAAGGTTTATGCAGCTCACTGTTTTAGAGGCTGAGAGGTTGTATTTGATGAGGGCCTTGATGGTGACCCTATCAAGTCCTGGTGTGGCTGAGCATCAGTGGGAAGAGAAGTATACAAGAGATAACCTCAAATTGGCTCTGATAAGTGACTCAATCTGGAAACAAAGCATTAGTTTATTATTGAGAAATAGTTTAACTCATTCAAAGGAGGAGCCTTTCATAATCTCAAACACCTTCTTATGGTCTGTCTGTATCACCTTAATTTCTCAAATTCCATCATAAATCTTGGAACATTTAGATATGCTGTCTTAGTAACTTTTTCTGTACATAAAATACTCTGACAAAAACAACTTAAGGGAAAGGGGGTTTATGTTGGCTTATAGTTGAAGGAAGCAGTCTGTTATAACTGTCCCTGGCAGAAGGAGCTTGAGGCACCTGATCACATTGCATCTGCAGTCAGAGAGAGTGGGTGTTAGTGTTCAGCTTTATTTCTTGTTTTTTATTAAGTCTAGACATGATGCTGTCAGTTATCAAAGTGGATATTTTCACCTCAACCTGATCTAAATAATATGCCATTTGACATGCCTAGAGACTAACGTAATCTAGATAATCATTTGACAAAAGATTGGGTACAGACACATGTTTACACATGCAGTTAAGGTTGCTAATAAGCTGAGAGTTTGCTTAAAATTTGAAACAGTGCTTTCTGGGATATCTGGGTGAGCCTAGTATATTTAAAAAGATTCTTGGTTCTCCCCCACCCACCCGTGTGTGTGTGTGTGTGTGTGTGTGTGTGTGTGTGTGTGTGTTTGTGTGTGTGTCCCAAATCTAAGGTGGGACTTAAGTTTCTGGTTCAAGTTTTTTTTCTTTTGACCTTGAATTAGATTTGGTTTTTCATTCTGGAGTCTTAATGAAAACAAACACCTGCTTTTGTTAGGTTATGTGGTGGTTTTTTGTTGGTTTTTAAGATTAGAATGTAAAGAGAATTTTGGTTTCTTTAAAAACCTAGTTATGTTATGTGAATATGGTTTTGCTTTAATCCCAGGTATGGGATAAGATGGTGCTTCACAGCAGGTGATTATGATTTGCCTTGTGCTCTAGCAGGGGCATGGCTTTGCCAGCTGAAAAAAATAGTTTCTGTGAGTGTGTGACATATGGCATTCTGAGAACTTTTGAGAGGGTATAAATGCCAGACCCCTGAGAAGAGCTAGAACATCCCAGGTAGATGCTTCTGTTCCCACTGCTGCTGATCTCAGTACCCCTAATCAGCAGGAAGTACTCTAAAGAGATCTGTGCCCCCCCCTCTAACTTTTTCACCTACATAGTATTGGGGTGTTGGAAGGGATTGGGGTGGAAAAGGGTGGTAGATATAAGAACCCAATAAAGTAGCCCAAAAAGTACGCCTACATTAGAGTTCAGAGAAGGGTGCAAGCATAAACATAGTGATTTAAATTCACAAAATTAAATGCTTTGTGAGAAAGAATCAGCTATGAGAACACAAGAGGATTTAGGGAAGATTTCTTGACTGCACAAGGTAAGACTGGAGAAGAGTAAGCTAAGCATAAAATAAAAGATTGTGCCAAACAGCTAGGAAAACAATATGGTGCACTTGAGAATCTAAAAGATACACCAAAAATATAAATACAAAAATAGATGTGAAAAAGCCAGGAGAGGGAAGTAAGGTAAGTTGTGTGTATAGCATGTTAAGGAATAGACTTTATAGAAAGGAGAGGGAAAGGGTCAAGCTATCTATGACTTATGATCAGAAAGATTGGAGGACGAACTAGACTAGAGACACCAGGGTTTTGGAATGAACTAGACAGTTCATGATCAGTAGCCAAGGAAAGGAGTCATTAGTTGAGGGGAGAAGTATATGTGGTTTTGGTTGTGTGTTGTTTTTTTTTTTTTTTTTGTTGTTGTTGTTTTGTTTTGTTTTTTTAAACTAGATTATAGGGTTGTTTGGGCAGGTCTCTGTGACTGATTGAAGAAACATGGATGGATGAGAACCAGGTGCCTCTCAAGTTTCTAAGGTGAAGGGAGTACTGTTCTCCCTACTCAGAGAGGAGTTGTGACAAAGAGAGAGTGGACTGTTGTGATAGGGAACATAACAACTCTTACTTTGGACATGATAAATTTGAAAATATTGGAAAATACTCCAGTAGATGCCTAGTTACCAGTTTCCAAAGAGTCTTTGGGTTTCTGGAAAAGAGTGTAGGCATCTGTTGTTAATTGGCCTTGACTTTCATGTTAGAATACCTAAGAGAAATTTAAAAAGTTCATTTGACTCATATTTCCAGAGGTTTTAGTTCATGTTTAGCCTCTCTAGGGTCAAGATGAGGCAGAACATTATGTCATGAAGCATGTGGAAGAGCAGAGGTGCTCACTTTGTGGCATCCAGGAAGGAGAAAGAAAGAGGGTGTGTTTGGAGTAAAGAAGGAAAGAATGCAGATCCAGAAACAAGATATATCCTCCCCTGACATTTTCCTAGTGATGCCTTCAAATTATGAATCCATCATTGAATTTATCCAAGATCCTCTAGAACCAGTCACACAAATTATCTATTAAAACCATAGGTAAAATCTTAGAACTTTGCTGCCAAGTACTGGGAGGTGCTACTGATTCCTCAGACTTTTCATCTTTTCCTCCACTTAACGAAGCCTATACCTGGGGAGTTTTCCAAATGTCAGAAGACTGACTTTGTCTAAGAATAGGGGTAAACAGGATTACTAGCCTTAACAGGAGGAGATGAGGGAATAAGCCATCTAGTATAGAGTAACCAAAGGGGTTAATTCAGGGGTCTTGGTCTCAGTATCTCTAGTTTTCATAGTAGGTTTGGAAGTTAATAAGACACTCAGGGTACATTCACACTAATACATTATAACTAAAAATGACTCAGTAAAACAAAGGGGCAGGGTAGATTAAAATAGCAATAAAAACATCCTAAAAAGTAAGTCCAGTTACTTCCCAAAACCCTGTCAACAGGCAATTAGCAAATGAACCTTCTGAAACATTTCACATTCAAACCATGTCTTAATTTCGTTTCCTATTGCAAGTGTAAAATACTCTGACAGAAACAACTTAGGGTGTGAAAGGGTTCGTTTTAGCTTATAGTTCCAGGTTATAGTCCACCATAGAAGTCTGGGTGGGAAAACTTGAAGCAATTGGTCACTCCGCAATCAAGAGCAGAGAGTGGGTATGATGTGCTAAAGCTTATTTTCCACTCTTGCCACTCTTTAACTCTCTCTACTCTTCTGTACTGGCTAGTTTTATGTCAACTTGATACAAGCTAGTCTCATCTGAGATGGGAACCTTAATTAAGAAAATGCTTCTATAAGACTGGGCTGTATGCAGACCTGCAGGGCTTCTTCTTAATTAGTGATTGATAGGGTCCAGCCCACTGTGAGTGGTACCATCCCAGGGCTGGTGGCCTTGGGTTATGTAAGAACTCTTGCCACTCACAGTGGATAGATCTTCCCACCTCTCAAGGTAATCCTCTCACTTCCACCACAATCCCCATTGCAACCTGCTTTAAATATTCTTCCATTGAGACTCTTCCCAGATGATTCTAGATTGGGTCAAATTTAGAACTAATCATCATAAACCATAACAACATCTAAAAGGTTTCGATATTTTAGATGATCTGGGACTTTGCCCATTAACTTACAAAGTAAACTTATGTTCTTTTCCAGTAAGTTTTTGGAAATTCATTGCTTGCATATTCTATGAACTTTTAGAAGTAAACAAACTTATTTAAAAATCAAAATTAGAAACTGTAGTGTCTTTGTTGTTGTTGTTGTTGTTTGGTTTCAAGACATGGTTTCTCTGTGTAACAGTCCTGGCTTCAGAGAGGGGTGGGTGATGCAGATCACCCAATTTGGGATTAAATATTCCATGGCCATTTATTCTCTGCACTTCATCTAGTTGTGAGCCTCTATATTAACTGTTGTCTACTGGAGTAAGAAACCTGTAGGCAGACTAGAGAGTGAGTGGTTAGGGTGTTGGGCAGCTAGCTGGCTACTTAAATCATGACCACTATTTCTACCACTAAATTAGAACTCAGTGGTTAACGTGTTAACCAATTAATTGTTAACTTCAGGATTTAATAGTTTTGTAGTAAATGTAGTTTAACATCTACTTGGCCAAATGCATTTTGTGTTGTTGGCGTCCTTTTGACCTCAGTAGATGTCAGTTGTAAAGCTTTCTAAGCTGAGTAAATGGTAGCCGTATTGATGTGTGGGTCTGTCTCCATGCATCTGTATCATGGCTTTTTGAGAGAGAAGTAGTGATGTTAAATATGTAAAGCAACAGGAATTCACATGAATGTGAGGCTTATAGTAGAGCAGATGATATATAAACAGATGAACAGCTTCATAGAGCAAAAGGGTTTTTACCTTCATCTCATGATCAACTAGTTCCATTCCTAGCTGTTGCAGAGGGTGGAGAGACTAGTGACCAAAAGACTTGACAGAATGTTTATATTTATAGCTCAAAGCTGGACAATGCCAATAAAAATTAATGAGTTAATTATATCTGTGGAGCTATCTCATACACAGTATTTAATTTTTAAAAGACACAAAAGACTGCTTTTGTAATTCCCTCTATGTGAAACACTAGAAGAGATGAATCTTTAATTAGAAGCAACTGGTTAGTGGCTGCCTAAGGCTATAGTTGGGAATTGTCTGAGGAAGGGATGATCAAAACATTATGTTGTGATTATATTGTTGATTGTAAAGTTTTACACATTTGACAACACAATTGAACCTCTCATGAAAATGGATTCACTTAAATGTATTTAAATTATACCTTGGTTAATTGGGGGGCAGGCAAAAATGTCTTATGTAAAAACTGATAGTATTTGAGAGAAAGGATTTTCATAATTTTTATTTTAAAATATGTTCATATTAGAATCTTAAAATTGCAGTAACACCCACTTCCTTTGCAGTGCGTCCTTTCCCCGTGTTCAGGACCTCACTTAACTACTCTTCTGTTCTCAGGTCTTCGTACTTCCCTCCCTCTATTACTCCTCAGATTTCACAGTACTTCCTTTCTTATACTTTATGGGGGGCCTTTTTTTAGAAAAGAGAGACCAACTTCTCTTGTGCTCTAATAATTCATGTTAACACATACCTCTTAAGTCATTAGAATTTGGAACTCAAAGCAATCCATTAAAAAAAAATCTGGTCTTTTGAAAATCTGCATTTATTGTGTGTATACATGTGCACCATGTTATGTACATAAAGATTAGAGGACAACTTTCAAGGGTGTTCTTAAAAACAGAAAGGGAAATGTCAGTTATATTTGGCTGGGGAGGTACTTCAGTAGTCAAGAGCACTCTTCTAAAGGATCTGGGTTTGATTCCCAGCACCAACATGACAACTCACAACTCCTGTAACTCTCCTTTTATAATACAGTGCTGGGATTACAGGCATATGCCATTATATCTGGCTTTTTATGTGAGTTCCAAGAATGGAAGTTAAGTCATCATCTAGTTTGGCAAGTTCTTTGCTTTTGTTTTTGTTTTTCAAGACAGGGTAATAGCCCTGGCTGGCCTGGAACTCCTCCTCCTGCCTCTGCCTCTCTTGAGTGCTGAGCTTACAGGTGCATGCCACCATATCTAGCTTGAGTGGCAAGGTCTTTAACCCACTAAACCAGTGGTTCTTAACCCCCTACCATAAAATTATTCTTGTTGCTACTTTATAACTGTAATTTTACTACTGTTATTATTCATAATTAGATATTTTGGAGATAGAGGTTTACCAAGGAGGTCACAGCCCAGAGGTTGAGAACCATTGCACTAAACCATCTCACTCCCCCACACCACCACCACCACCACCAAATGTCGTTTAACTCTTGCTTACACCTGGTGGTTACTTTACAATAAACTACACCTTATATTTATAATGTGTGAGATGAGATGGACACAGTAGAAGTGTTTGCAGGGGTGCTCATGGAACCAGATTGACAATAGTGATCTGTCTTGTGCTCTTGAAAAGGATACATGGGTGAGTGAAAGAGGAGGAAAATATGAGGTATACAAAAATTAAAATAATCAGGGTTTAAATGATTAATTTGACTGAGGAAAAGGGAACATGAAGAAAATTATTAATATTCACTATAAGGACAAAGAGCATATTAAGAGAAAGAGGAAGAGAGCAGGTTAGGAATCCTAACAGAAAACTTTGTAGGTGGGCTAAGGAAAGTATGTGTGGCTCTTAAAGGGAGAAGATGTGTAGATAGAGCAGTGCTTTAGGAGGTAATCTCCGCCTAGCTGCAGCCATACTACATGAAGAAAGTGGGAAAGTGATTAAGGGAAATGCCAGAGGAAGCGGGTGGTCAGTAATTACAGTGTCCTGTTTTAAATGGAAGAACACTTCACTATCAGCCTTCTATCAGATTTAAAGTAGTGCTTTCTTTTTAACTCTTTCAGATGACTTACTCTTTTACCTTTTAATTTAGTTATTAATATTTCCTTAATACTTAGACTTTGTATTTAGATAAAGTAAATATATTATACTAATATATTTTTGCAGTTTAATATATTTTGTGAATATTAATAATTTTTGGATAAAATTCAGTCTTAAATATTAAGTTAAAATGTTCCAGAGTGATAATCACAAAGGATAATTTAAATTTTGTGTTGGCTGGGAGGTTGAACATGCTTCTTTCTGTTATTTTGTGTTGTTTTGTTAAAACATCTTTGTGCAGGGTAAGGGAAGAAGACGGGAGATGACTTATTCAAAGTCATCCTTCAGGTTGATCTGTAACTTGCTGTGTAGACTAGGCTGACCTCAAACTCACAGAGATCGCCTGCCTCTGCTTTCTTATTACTGGAATTAAAGGCATGTATGACCACATTGGATTCCATTGTATCTTTCTAAAGTTCCCTGTACATTAACTAATTCTCAAATTTTTGCCTTATTGCCTCTGCAGATTTGATAATGGGCTGCATTAAAAGTAAAGAAAACAAAAGTCCAGGCATTAAATATACACCGGAAAATCCTACAGAGCCTGTAAGCACAGGTGCCAGTCATTATGGAGTGGAACACACAACAGTTGCCCCGACCTCTTCCACGAAGGGAGCATCAGTTAATTTTAACAGTCTTTCCATGACACCCTTTGGAGGGTCCTCTGGGGTGACTCCTTTTGGAGGAGCATCTTCCTCATTCTCAGTGGTGCCAAGTTCATATCCTACAGGGCTAACAGGTGAGATTAAATGGACAGTTGCAGAAAATACAACCTTGGGCTTGCTTACATACTTCAAATCTGGCCACAGCTAGGAAAAAAATTGTTAGCAGACTTCCCAAAAAGTTGTATGAGCAAATAAATCTCTAACAAAGGGCAGGCGGCTTTCATTTTTGAGGTAGGATCTCACTGTGTACCCACCCCATTCTCAAATGTTTAGTTGTTTGTAGAGCTGGGAGTCAAAAGCAAGGCCTCCAATATAACACACTAGTTAAATGTTTGTCATGAAGCTGTATTTCTACCCTGAAGTCTTGACATATACAGATAGAATTCTGAGAAATTTGGTAATAGTGACTATTTACTAAATTCTACCATAAGGTGTTTCATTAACTCATTATCCAAATAATTATTGAGCAGCTAGTATATGGCAGATACTGGAAATACAGAGATTTAAAAGAATCCTTTTTTCCACCCCAGCAATTTCTTAACTCTTTACAGTTGTAAAATGCTATCAAGTGCTATATTACTTATTTGGTAAATGTTAATTATACATCAGTTTAGTAACATTAGCACACTGCTTATATCAGATAGTGACTTTATTACATTTATTTATTGTGTGTGTGTATGTGTGTGTTCTTACATGCTTCATAGTGTACATGTGGGAGTCAGAGGACAGTTTGCGTGAGTCTGTTCTCTTCTACCATACTGGCTCTGGGGATCAAACCGAGGTCGTCAGTGCTGGCAGCAAGCACTTTATTAGTGCAGCCATTCCACTGGTCCAGTGATTTTACAAAGGAAGATGCTGCAGTTCAGAGTTACAATAGTTTTCCTCCAGAGTCATAGTTGATAATAACAGATTTGGTACCCTAATCCAGAACTCCATTTATAACGTCATCTTCTTTCAGAAGATAGCAAGAAGTGATAGTTACCATGGAATCAAGAAGTCGTAAAAGTATAGATTTTAAAAAGAAAGAAAATAAGCTCTTTTGCCCAGCAGCCTATAGTAGGACTCTTTTCTCTTGAATAACAAAGCACAACTGGCTTAGAAAAGAGTGAGCTTTCGGAATTCCCTGATGTGAGGAGTCCATGATGGAGGGGGCATGGAGTTACTTTCATCCTTGTTTCATTTTGAAGTGCCCACCTTAGCCTTAGGTGTAAAAAGCTACTAAAGAATGGAATGGCTTATGTCATTATTAATAATGGAGCAAAAGAGACATTTCTTCTGCAAGCATGGACTGTATGTAAATCATCTTCCCCAGTGTGAACCTCTGGATTAGTAGCAGTAGCCAGAGGACTGCCATCCATTGAATCTACTTAGATAGCATTAGAGAGCGATGGGTATCACAGGCAGTCATGGTCCTAACTCAGCCTCCCAGCTGTAAATACTAAAGCAATCACTAACTGTGGTTCTATTTCTGATAGTTATTAAAACAAGACTTGGAATTACTTGGGAAACCTGGTAATTCAAAATGGCTAGAGTAAGTAAGTGTTGATATAAAAAGACATTTTTTTAGTTACTTAAAGCAATTAAAAAACATTTTTATTTATTGCAGATTTCATGTATACATACAGTGTATTTCGATCATTTTCCCCTCTCACAGTCTCCCCACAACTCTTCCCAGATTCACTTCCAATACTTAAAGCAATTTACTTATGTACAATGCTCCATTCATAGATGTCTATTTAATAGCTGAAAAAAAGAGAAAAAAAAAACCCAGTGTCTTATGCAAAGTGCAGAGAGGTGAATGACACAAACAAAGCTTCTGCACTTGTGGAGTTTACATTATAATAGTTGAATAATGACTGGTGAATAAACAGCTAAACAGAGATCCGTAACAGTGCTTAAGTATGTGGCAGCACGAACCAGATGGTTGGAAAAGGCTCTGGTTGGCACAGAAAGCCACCTTTGGACGAAACCTCCTGAACCGATACTTGATAGATAGGACCTATTTGTAGAGCTAGGGAAAGAAAGAACAAAATTACAAATATAACAAACACAAAGTTCAAAAGTAAAGAGACTTGGAACTTTTGAAGACCAGTGTACACAGATGGGAGAATTGTATAAGACCGTAGTTAGTACTAAGGACCTGCGACTGTAGGAGTGAGTTGGAGTGTTACTCAAAGCTAGAAAGAAGCTTTGAGATTTAAAGAAAGGATTTTGCTCTCTAAAAACAATATAGGGGGTGTACAGATGGGCTCAGCTTTCAAGAACACTTGATGCTCTTCCATGGGACCCTGGTATCCACATCAGGCAGTATACATATGGCGTATACTCATATACATACACACTTCAAAGTAAATCTTAAAAGAATTAAAACTCATTCTAGCGTCTGTGTGGAGAACGGATGATACTGAAGCAGAATAGAGTCAGAAGGTAGTGGGAGATGGCCACAGTGCAGGTGGGAAGGGTAACTCGTCCATTTTAGAGCTAGAACTAAGTCCCAGCTACATCACTCTGCCCGATGCTCAGAGAGAAATGAGTTGTGCAAATATAGATTCTAGAAGAAAATCAAAGAGCTTCGTTTGTTTTTAATAAATTTTAAATGTTTACTAGACATTGAAGTAGACATGTCAAATAAGCAAGTTGATTGATAACTAAGACTGAAGGGAGCAGCCAGGGAGTGAGCTACTGCTGTGTATGAATGCATCCTCACACCTGTGCTTTTCTGTTACTTTGTTATTAGCAAGTCTTATGATACATTTCCATGTCACAGCATTTGTACTCATCACCTGCCTTTCCCTCTTCCATTCATTAAAAGTACTGATGAATAATGGATGCGGCCAGCCAGTGTTGAGTTATACTAGATAGGGTTTGTACATAATTGAGTTAAGACCATGTTGTTCAAAACTGGATGTAGTGGCAGCACATTTTTAATCCCAGTACTCAGGAGGCAGAGGCAGGCAGATCTCTGTGTAAGCTGGATTCAGGCCTGGTCCACACAGTGAGGCTTTGTCTCATAAAGAATATATTCATTGGTGGTCAAGTCTAGAAGTATAGTTTAGGGATAGACTCACCTTGCAAGTAGGATGCTAAGGATTTGAACCTTTCCTACCATTCTCAGGAAAAAGTTGGTAAAAAGATACAAATTCTGAGAAGAAATAAGTTGAGAATTGTATTGTATAACCTTGTGACTCTGCTTAGTAACAACAAATTGTATTGAAGTTTGTAAAAGTAGATCTTACGTTTTCTGCCCCTCCCGAAAATGATGAATATTGTGAGGTAGGTTGATTTAACCATTCTGTAATTTATATGTTTCAAAACATTTTTATGACTGACAATATATATCTTTTAAAATTGCCATAATGAATTTTTAAAACTAGAATACCTGCTTTGAAGTATCTTAAACACTGCAGTATCATTTTTATTGTAAATATCTGCTCTCTTATTCTAATTGTAAATAATATATTAATGCTCGTTTTTAAGTACATTCATACATTGCTAGATCTAACAACTATTTTTTTAGTGTGTATCATATAATTCATACTAGCCACACCTTTAACGTTTAAGACAAATAGGACATTTTCATTTTTAAGTATAAAGTGAACCTTAAGAAAGCCCTAATGATTGTTCTTAATGGTTATAGACAGAAATGCCTTCCTGTTGTAGACAAGTCATTGAAGACAAGTGCCAGCAGTCTGTGTGCTTTTCCTTCCAAAGAACTGATTTGCAGCTTGGCTGCCTTTTTAAACCAGAAAGTTCATAAGTGAAATTACATTTATTTCAGAGTGTATAAAATTTTAGAATTTATTCGGTACAATGGTTTCACTGGAAGCCTTAGGAAAACATCTTACTCATAATGCAACTTCTAAAAATGAATATAAGAGCAAGGAGAAACTGCTTTTACTTGTTTATTTTAATTTATTTATTTTATGAATTCAGGTATATCATTTACTTTGGTCTTTTTTTTCCCATGCCAGGTGGTGTCACTATATTTGTGGCCTTATATGATTATGAAGCTAGAACTACAGAAGACCTTTCCTTTAAGAAGGGTGAAAGATTTCAGATAATTAACAATACGTAAGTTTTGTGTATATTTTGTAAGCAAGAGACCACTGATGGAGTTGGTGATACAGAGATGTGAATGGTGGGGTATGCGTCTTTGTCCCTGGGTTGGATGATACATTGCTGTAGACAGAAGTTACCACTTTGCAAATCATACTCATGGAGTTAGTCTTGTGCCTATAACCTCATCACTGGAGAGGCTAAGGCAAGAAGATCTTCAGTTTGAAGTTAGTCTAGGTTGCATAGTGAGTTCCAGGGTCATCATCATGGGCTACACATGTCAAGTTCCTGTCTCCAAAATGATGCTGCTTGTAAAAAAAGATTTTTAGGAAGAGAAATCTGTAGTTATATAAATATCAGATGGCTTAAAATTTCGGGGGGGGGAGGGTGGATGTGGAACCTTTGTACTCTGAAACTTACCAAGTTGTTTTTTCTGTTACTCTTAGACTTTGTCATTTATTGGTTTGCCATAGAAAATGTGATGCTTGTAATGCAGCAGATTTTGTAATTTCATTAGCAAGCATAACAGCCACACTATAACTTCTCAAAGCACATGCTTTTGGCCTCTTTGCTTCTGGTCATCTTTCCCTCCATTCTTGTTTTACCATGTTACCACTTACTGTTCTAGAATATAAGCATGACTTTGATGTTGTCTCTTTGCCTTAAGAGCCTTAGCTGACAATGGCCATGAAGATCTGAGAAGAGCAACAACAGCTATAATAACCATAGATAATCTGTCCTGCGTTTCTACCCTTTCTCATTCTACCATCCAGCCATAATGAAGTGTTTGTGATTTGCAGTATTTTCTTACCCTCTTCGTACCTTTACACGTACTAATTCTTTTTGTGGTGGAGTTGCTTGTTTGTGATGGGACAGAATTCAGAGCTAGTTTGGAAGATAGGTCTCTGCTCTTTTCCTTGGTTCCTCTGCTTGTCTTTTTCCTCTCCTGCCTAGCTCAGTTCCCACACCCTACTGTGTGCAGTGTTTCTCTTGGGTGGTTTACATGATACTCTACAAACCTCACTCATGGCTGTCGTTACATTGTAAAGTACAGTTTTTAACTTACATGTCATTCTTTTAGACCAGTGGTTCTCAGGTATAATGACACACAGAAGGTATTTAGCAGTGTCTAGAGATATTTTTGATTGTCACATTCAGGGTGGGAATGTGGTTACTGTCACCTGGGTACATGCCAGAGATACTGTTAAAATCCTGCTTATGCACATAAACAAAGATTCATCAACTCCATGCCACAGTGTTAATACCATCAAAATTGCTAACCATGTTCCAGAGTCAGTTCTTGAGCTTAAGACCTGCTGTGTCTTGCATTTAGTAACACTCAGTGGATGAGTCAGAGAATGCTTATGAGGGTCAAACACAAAGTTTTAGTCTAAGACAGGATTACCACAGGTTCTAAGCCAGCCAGGGCTACAGAGTAAGACTTTGTAATATAGTTTTCTGTTTATGTATATGAAAGGGTTTAATGTATTGTCTGATACTAGTAATCAAACTATCTGTTTGTAAATAGTTTAATTACCAAAAGCTTTCTTAATTTACTTTTTAAGAGAATAAATTAACTTAGAACATTTATAAAAAATTCAGTTTGGACAATGCATATATAATCTTAAGTAGTAGATTACATATATATTATCTTATTAGAAATACTTTTTTAGAAATTTTGGAAAAGCCAAGGTCAGTATGTTATAAACAACATATAGTTCTCCTGTTTTGAATCATAATATTAAACTGATAGCAGTTTTTGGATAACATTTTAGAAGCATACATGTTGGTTTTATTTGAGCCGAGGTCTTGCTATATGGCCCAGTCTAACTTAAACTCACAGTCCTCCTGCCTCCATTTCCTGGGCTTATGTCACCACTAGAAAATCATCTTTTAAAGAGAGAGAATACTGAGGGCATACTGGTATGTGCGTGGAGGTCGGTGGACAGCTTTTGGAAGTAGGTTTTCTGTTGTAGGCCTGGGCCTTTACCCACTAAACCATTTCTCCAACTCTCAAAATGCAACTTTGGATTGTTATTATTTGCTGTTAAGTTTTTTGCTTTAAGAATGCTAAGACCTTTGGTTTTATTCCTAAAGAGATTTAAAGTTATACTTTTATATGCTATTAAGAAGGAAGCATTTGGTAGCAACAATAAAAAAACATGATGTAGGCTAAAATATGGATGAACCTTAATAATATTCTAAGACAGTCACAAAAATCTTCATAAAATGGCCCCATCTTCCCTGATAAACATATTTGTAAAGGTTACTTTTAGAGAATGTGGGTGGGGAGAGGCTTTGAGTGACTTGTCAGCATGGGCTGGCTTTTTTCCAACTTTGTTTGTTTGTTTGTTTATGTGTTTATTTGTGTGTATGGGCACGTGTGTGGAGGTCAGAGGACAACCTGGTGTAGTTGGGTCTCACCTCCCTCCTTTACACTGTCTCTGGGGATTAAGTTTAGGTCATTAACTTGCATGGCAAGTGAATATTCTTCTGCTGAGCTGTCTTACCTGCCCAGGGTTTTTAACATGGTGAAATGTTCAAAAATGAATTATTTTGATGACCATACAACTCTGAATATATTAAAACACTTAAATGTCATCCTTTAGATGGGGGAGGTATACATGATGTACAAATAAAATCTCAAACTGTCTAAATTTATTTAAAATTTAATAAATGTATTTATTCAATGGCTAGTTTTACTAGCTTTAGTTGAAAGAACATAAAAAAGGTAAGTAGAATTTAAGGTATAGTATTTAGGGGGCTTTTGTTACTACTGTTGATTTATAACAGTTGTGCCTTAATCCATGTAACTAGCTTTTAAAAATATTGTTTGAGTTAACTCTTGGTCTGATTAATTAATAAAATAATCCATAAAAAATCCAAATTAAAAATGGAAGTGGTTTCTGTTCTTTGTCTGAAATAAGAAATTACACCTTGGATAAGAGT
Organism: Micromys minutus; assembly: GCF_963924665.1. Taxonomy (NCBI): domain Eukaryota; kingdom Metazoa; phylum Chordata; class Mammalia; order Rodentia; family Muridae; genus Micromys; species Micromys minutus. The sequence continues at coordinate 6,196,938 of NC_137958.1, forward strand.
CTACATTACGGTGATTGTTGGGTTTTTGTGTGTTGCAGGGAAGGAGACTGGTGGGAAGCAAGATCAATTGCTACCGGAAAGAATGGTTATATCCCTAGCAATTATGTAGCGCCTGCAGATTCCATTCAGGCAGAAGAGTATGTTGCTACTTCATATTTTATTAATTATTTTTTCTTTTAAGATGTTTTAATGCACTTTCTATGTAACCACAACTTTACACAGTTATATACAAGTCTTAAACAGCTAATGTATCACATTAATAAATGCTGCTTGAGAATTAATAATTAATGTTGTTTCTGCTCAGAGACACAATGAGTAAATCTGCACTAATCATTCCACATCATATTTAATCTCTCTATTTTTCCACTCATTTTAAAAACTCATTTCTTTGTACTCCACAGCTTCTTGCACAGAGTATATAGTTGTGCTATTTTGTGTTTTTACTGATACAAGTCATAAGAGTGCTCTTTTTCTGCTATTACTTTCGTTACTGTCTGGCTCTTTGGTTCTTCAGTATTCTGTGGACTTTCCCACAACAGTGACTGTCATTTTTGTCACTAAACTTCTTAAAATCAAACCACAAATTTGGAGTTACCTATAGTTTTGATAATAATAATAATACTTGCATCTTATTGAATACAAGTGATCACATTGTTTCCAAAGAATTATTTCCCTGTCACTGACAGATATTCTATCTATATTTTTCTGTCTTTCCTTCTCTAAAGTGTTAACTGTTTTTCTGGCTGGTAAGGAGAACGTAAGAGACATAATGAGTAGATAGTACATGGAAAAACTATCAGAGAATATTTCCGTAGTCAGTATATTTTTGTATTAGATTTAATATTGCTATTTCTTTTTAATTATTTTTATATTTATTGTTAAATTTAAGGTACAGCTATTCCTTGTCTTCTTTTCTGTCACACTCCATTCTTTTTTGTTTGGTTGGTTTTTTTGTTTTTCAAGACAGGGTTTTTTTGTGTAGCCTTGACTGTCCTAGAACTCTCTCCGGAGACCAGGCTGGCCTCTAACTCAGAGATCTACCTGCCTCTTGTGCACCCCCATTGCCCAGCTATCATACACCATTCTTATTGATACGTGTATGTAATCTTTCTGACCCTCATCTTTCCAAATCAAAATATCATTAATTTTTTTTTAGATGGTATTTTGGCAAAATGGGGAGAAAAGATGCTGAAAGATTACTTCTGAATCCTGGGAATCAGCGAGGTATATTCTTAGTAAGAGAAAGTGAAACTACTAAAGGTATGACTATTATAATAATATTCATAGAATACTTTAAATAGTTGGAGGCCGCCGGAATGAATGTGTTCATCCCCTTTCTCTCCAGGTGCTTATTCCCTCTCAATTCGTGATTGGGATGAAGTAAGGGGTGACAATGTGAAGCATTATAAAATCAGAAAACTTGACAATGGTGGATACTACATCACCACCAGAGCTCAGTTTGATACTCTGCAGAAACTGGTGAAGCATTACACAGGTAAGTGAGCACTTCAAATGTAGGGATTAACCCTTATGTTCTGCTTTGTGAAGACAAGTCCATCATCAAGCTCTGATCCCATCTATATCTACACACAGAATGTCCAATAAAGGTTGGTTTTCTGGGTTGGGGTTTTGTTTTGTTTTTGAAAAGTATATAGTTGTATATACATGTGAATGTATGTATGCACACATGCTGTGGCACATATGTGAAGGTCGGGTGACAATTTAGTGAGTCAGTTTTCTCCTCATACTGTCTGGGTTCCATGGATGAGACTTAAGTTGTCAGGCTTGACCACAGGTAGCAGCTGAGCCATCGTGCTGGCTCTGTGCTCTAGTGACAGAGGAACAGGGCTCACATATGGCCCAGGCAGTATAGCAGGAACCTGACTCAGAAAATAAAGATGGCTTCTGGAACCTGAACTGGGTTATAGGGCAGCATGCTCAGATCTGACTGTTATTGAAATTATTATATTTTAGTGGTATAGTATTTACATTGCAGTTCCAGATCATAATATATAAATGCTAAAATAGATTATGTCAGTAAATTTAAAAACCTGACAGTTTCTTAGTCAGGGTTTCTATTCCTGCACAAGCATCATGACCAAGAAGCAAGTTGGGGAGGAAAGGGTTTATTCAGCTTACACTTCCACATTGCTGTTTATCACCAAAGGAAGTCAGGACTGGAGCTCAAGCAGGTCAGGAAGCAGGAGCTGATGCAGAGGCCATGGAGGGATGTCACTTACTGGCTTGCTTCCCCTGGCTTGCTCAGCCTGCTTTCTTATAGAACCCAGGTCTACCAGCCCAGGGATGGCACCACCCACAATGGTCTGGGCTCTTCCTTCTTGATCACTAGTTGAGAAAATACCTTACAGCTGGATCTCATGGAGGCATTTCCTCAACGGAGGCTCCTTTCTCTGTAACTCCAGCTTGTGTCAAGTTGACACAAACCCAGCCAGTACAGACAGCAAAGACTTATTTATGTACACTAAGTAGCTAAAATTAAACTTGTAGTATAAAAAAGCTTTCTCAAACCTGGAATTGTAGCTCAGTGGTAAAGTGCTTAATTATGTATGTGGAAGTTTCCTCCCCAGCACTGCAAAAAGGAAAAGATAAAGAATAGAGTCAAAAGCCCTCCGATGCCTTCTTTGATTTCCTTCTGTAGAAGCTGGATCTATTAAGACCTTCTAAAATATAAACCCTACCAAATCCAATTTGAAGATGCTATTTTTTACCCAAGAAAAATGAACTTAAAGCAACTATAGACATTCTTGTCTTTCAAGGACCTTTGAAAAGTATTCTAGGGCTGGAGAGATGACTCAGCGGTTAAGGGCACTGACTGCTCTTCCAGAGGTCCTGAGTTCAATTCCCAGCACCCACATGGTGGCTCACAACCATCTGTACTGGGATCTGTAGCCCTCTTCTGGTGTGTCTGAAGAGATGGACAGTCCAGTCACATACATAAAATAAATAAATAAATATTTTTTTAAAAAGTATTGTACTTTGAAGTCTTGTGTCTTAAATTTTTTTATTGTCAATTACATATGTAAATGCTTCTGAAAGTCTTTAAGTAATTAGTACTGTAAGAGGGAAGGTTTCCATGGCAATTCTTCTGTGACAGCTAGCAGCAAACAATCAAGTCAGTCAACAAGTTTGACATTGATTGAATGTGTTCCTAAGCTGGCATTACTTGTAATTGCCTTTGTTATAATGGATTTAAGAGGTTGCTTGATGAGAAAGGGAGGAAATGTGTCTCAGTTACAATGAGGTTTTATATAAGCAGGATTCACAAACCAAGCCATTATGAATCTGGACTGGATGCCTTCAGGTCTCCTTTATTTAACATTCAAACTCATGTATCAACTCCTTCCTTGATTTTCAGAGTTTTTCAAATTAGTGGTTATTACAGGTAACAACTAATAATGCATCTCCCTGGGGGAATACATGGACCTTAGTGATCAAAAGAAGAGCTTTAAGCCGTGGTGCAGGCCTGTAATCCTAGCACTTAAGGGCTAAGGCAAAAAGAATCTGAATTCAACTCTCAGATACCCATCTACCTGCCTAAATGCAGAGTAGAGTTTTGGAGGCAGACACACTGTTCTCATTCCTAGCTGGGGCCTTGGGACAGTTTTCCAGCTTTTCCAATCTCAGTTTATATGGAAGGTCTATATAGTACTGATTGACATAATAACATAAGCACATATACTCAGTAAAATTAGCATAATGTGATTCTAAAGTGTTTTCTTTGTATATACTTTATCTTATTGAAAGCTTCCCATGTTGCATATTTTTTTAGGCTAAAACTGATAGGAGACTGATTTTAATTTAATAATGAACTTTAAAACAAAAAAAAAATAATAAGCCAGGAATGGTGGCATATGCCTTTAATCCTAGGAGCAGGTGAATCTCTGAGTTCAATCCAGGCCAGCCAAGGTTACGTAGTGAGATCTATCTCATAGATCAATTAATTAATTAATTAATCATATGATTACAGACACTAATGGTCTAATTGTCTTAGTAATCAATTTACAGTGTACCCTGTTTATTTATCTAGAACATGCTGATGGATTGTGCCACAAGTTAACAACTGTCTGTCCAACTGTGAAACCCCAGACTCAAGGCCTAGCAAAAGATGCTTGGGAAATACCTCGAGAATCTTTGCGACTAGAGGTTAAACTAGGTCAAGGATGCTTTGGTGAAGTGTGGATGGGTAAGAAGCATGAACTCTGTTGTTACTTCGTTTTGTCGTATAACCATAAATTACGATAGCAAAATATGTACAATATATTTTATTATGTAGTATAGCTTTTATTATTGATTAAATTTTTGTCTAAAATTCCTTGAAATACAGATTGAAAAGTAAATTGTTTTCCTAGGAACATGGAATGGAACCACAAAAGTAGCAATCAAAACACTAAAGCCAGGTACAATGATGCCAGAAGCATTTCTTCAAGAAGCACAGATAATGAAAAAGTTAAGACACGATAAACTTGTCCCACTCTATGCAGTTGTTTCCGAAGAGCCAATTTATATTGTCACTGAATTTATGTCTAAAGGTATGTGCATATGAATTGTCTTTTAAAGGATTGTGTTACAGTGAAACAACTTAATTTTATTCTTACTTAAATAAAAAAACATATGTTAGTCACATCAATTTTTTCTCAGATCCCCATTCAATTTCACCCACCCACCAAACTTGACATTCTTTCTCTTTAGAAAGACAGATAAAAAGTGTGAGGAAAATCCCAACACAAAAATAAAAACATAGAGTTCATCTTGTGTTGGCTTACTGTTTCTGAGCATGTTTTTTTGATATACCTGGGCTGTTTTTGATATACCCAGTGTCTCTCCATTGGAAAAACTGAGTTTTTCCTTTCTTAGCAATTGCCAATTGCAAATAGGCTCTTGGTTAGGAGTAGAACCATGTGCTTTGCCCTGTCTGCTAGGATTTTGTCGGTGTGAACTGTGCAGGTATTGTGCACGCTCTCACCGTCTTTGTGAGTTCACATGTGACAGACTTGCTGAGTCTGGGAAATGCTGTTATCACAGAGCCATCCACCACCTCTGGCTCCTGCATAGACCCCCGAGCTTCAGGCTTTAGAGCTCAGTGTTCCAAAATCTCTTTCCCTGCGTGTTGTCCAGCTGTGCTTCTTTGTGTTAATTACCATCCCTGCAGTAGGTCTCTGCAGGTGGTTCAGTGATGCACTTGTCTGTGGGTATAGAAGTATGTTGGAAGGACCTTTTATTGCTTTGTTCATTTAACAGAATAATTGTACATATTCCCTAGGGCCCATGATCTCAGAGGTTCTTGGCCTCATTAACACTGTCTATGGGTTCTGTCTTCTGAGATGGGCCTTTTAAGTCCAACCTAAAAGTGATTGATTGATTGCTTCCATAATAATCATGTCTCAACTGTACCAATGAGTTTGCCTGACAGGCAGATTGCTACTGTAGCTCACAGGATTCGTAGTTCAAAGAGCTTGATTATTACTTTTCTCCTTTAAAATTTCATTTATTTATGTATTTTGCATGTACGTATGTACAGTTTGCATGTATGTTGTGACACATGTGGAAGTCAAAGGCAGTTTGGAAGAGTTGTCTTTTTTCTTCTATCATTTAGTCTTGGGATCAAGGTCAGGTTACTAGTCTTGGCAGCAGGCATCTGTCCCACTGAGTCCTCTTGCTGCCATTTTTTTCCCTCTGTCTTTATAGAGAGATTTTTGTCATGTAGTACTTTCTAACATGATTTTTCTGTGGACTTTTGAAAAGAGGAAATGTGATACTTTTTAAATGGAATAGTGTTTAGTCCTGGTTATCCCACGGGATCTTATGAGACTCTAAAGGAAAATTAGGTAGCCTGAGTCTTGAAAGTAGATTTAACTAAGGGAAATGGATTGCTAGGGAGGTAGAAAAGTAGAATGAAAGTGATAAACCTATATTTATAGCACTAAACAAAGACATTAGAGGGAATCATTTTGCCTCATTTTATATAAATACAGTTCTTACACACAAGGTTTCTAGAAACTGTTTTTCCCTGCTGTAGTTTGAAATTTCTCATCCTCCCCAGCCCAAGCACAGGTGGGCTCTTACGTAAGAGCTAGTTAGAGCCAGGGGCAAAGCCAGGCAAGGTTGATACTATTTCTAGGCCATTGATATTTTAGAATAGGAGCCAGCAAGTGATGAATTGATGCCGATTAGCCTGAATCTAACCTGTTTGAATTGGATCTATTTTTAAATTTTAATTTTTTACTTTTTAAAATCAAACTAGTTAAGTTACTGTCTCTAGTCCACCTTAGCCGATGATATGGCTCCCTCTAGTGGTGATGGGGGCATCTACCCACTGCCACTACAGCTGGGGGAAATGACGAAAAACAATTGTCTGTTAATTGATAGCCAACATATACCTAGTTTCAAAGTATATCTCTTTTTTGGAAGGTATTTGGACTGCAAACAAATGCCGCCTATGGCATTTGAATAAATATATTAAATAAAATAGAACAGGAAAGGATAAAAGAACAAGAAAGAAATTTAAACTTCTTACTAGTATAGTCAGATGGAGATGACCATCTGTATGGCTTAATTATTGATTTTTTAAATTGGGAGAAAATACTAGAATTTTGTTCTATAATTTCATTAATTATTTCCAGGTGAGAGATTTCGAATATAAGATAGCAAAAGTCCTCTTTGGTTTTAAAATGGTTTTAAATGGTTTTAAAATTCCTTGTTTACTACTTAAAAGCAGAACCTGACAACCCACCAAAGCTTATTGCCCCCTGCACTTTGTCAATGTCGCTATATATTGTACAGTCAGATTTTCTTGTTGCTCTTGATTTCTGTGTCATGCTTCCTCCTGCTGCTGTGCTGACAGTCAAGCCAGGGTCTTGTGTATGCTAAGAGCATGCTCTACCCCTGAACTGTGCTGGCCCAACCCTGCCCATAAGTTCTGGTTCATGTTACTCATTCCTCAGAATTTGTTTTCCTGTCCTGACCAGTTCTACAAATCACACTCCCCTGGTCCAGTGTGGAGTCCATTGCCAAGCCAGTATTCAATTGCCATTTCTCTTTTGAGTCTGTTAATCTGAAATCTTTCTTATGAAAATGAGAGTTTATGTTTCTGTTGTTTTGTTTTTATAAAAAAAATGTGTCTTGATTTTGGGTTTATCTGATGTTGTATGATCTTAGCTCACAGTAGAGAGAGAACAACCAGACCTTTGCTGAGTTTGTCATACTTCACTCTCCTAACACTAAGAGCTGTATATCAGACAGCATGAGCTGCCTATTTGTAATTGTAACTTTCCCAGGATATCCCCAGTTGGCTGAATACTAGACTCAAACTGACTTTAAAATGTGTAGTTTTAACACTCTTGTTATCACAGAAGCTTGATCAAAGCAAATGGGTGGGGATAACTGATCTGGTGATGTTTTCTCTCATGAGAGGGATGTGGTACTTTTCTCCTTTTAAAATATGCTATCGAAGAGGTTTCAAAATTTCAGTTTGAGACTCTTCTGGAATCTTTCAAAGTTTCAGAAGTGATACATGGTGTGTGTATGTGGTTTGATGATTTGTTTAGGGTTTTGAAGAGCATTTACTTCCATTTTAATGTAATGTTTGAATTTTTCTAGAATATCTTTCTATCTCTTACAGGAAGCTTGTTAGATTTCCTTAAAGAAGGAGATGGAAAGTATTTGAAGCTTCCACAGCTGGTTGATATGGCTGCTCAGGTATTTGAATTGAAAGCATATGTTTAAACTTCAGAAGAATCTTGGCATAATGTTAACATTTTGTGTAATGAAATACTAGAATTTTAGGAAGGGAAGGAACATTGGCAGTAGTTTAGTGTGGGCTCCTTAGCGGCAGAGCCAGTGTTAGAATGCTGTAGCACTCTCTCCCAGTCAGGTGCTCTCTTGGCACAGAGCTGGCCTTTGACACAGTTCATCCAGAAATACCAAGTCTGTATTTACATTTCAGCAGATAAATTTAAGAAAATTAAGATGGGCTGGGCTGAGGAGGCAGCACACGCTTTTAATCCTAGCACTCGGGAAATACAGACAGGCCAGTCTGCAAGGCCAAGGCTAGGATGGTTTGCAGAATGAGTTTCAGGACAGCCAGTGCTACACAGGAAAACCTTGTCTTGAAAAGCCAGACAACAACCAAAATAAAGAAAGAAAAAGATAAATTAAGATGGATGAAGGTTGTTCAGAAACAAAAGAAAGACAGACATATAAAATAGACTAAGGTGGATAAGGTTATTTCAAATATTAACACCTGAAAGTGTGCTGAAATTTTTTGTTTATTCTAATCTAAGACAAGAATTCAGACAAGATACATGTAATAATTAATTAGTCTTTTATACTTCTGAATTTTGGTTGCAAAGTTTCTATTAAGATAGACAGCAAGTGCAGGCACTATTTATTGGCTACATTAGATGACATCTGATAATGTAGAGTAACTTCAGAGGAGACGGGCATATACTAGTCCCTTCATTCACGGCTATTAGGCACTTTCTCTTAGAAAGATGGCAGACCTTTTTTATAAAGCAAAACAAAAACCTGAGATAAATGACATGGGCTTTATGAGCCACTACTACATGGTCCTCACAGCCCTTTAAAAAATGTTAAAGCCTTTTTTTTTTTTTTTTTTTTTTTTTAACTTCTCAGGGCACATGAAAATGGGCTGTGGCCACATCTGACCTTAGGTTGTGAGGGGTTTTGTTTTGTCTTATGATGCAAGTCTTCTAACCATTGACAAGAAAATAGGACATTGTGCTGGTCATAGTAACTGGAGATACTCTAGGCATAAAATCTTGATCGTCAAAATATATGTTGATTTTTTTTTGCCATGTTAGGAATGCAAAGATTAATTTGGAATTGTTGTTGTTGTTACAGGGCTTTTTGTTGTTCTTTTTGTAGTTGTGTTCTAGACTGTGTCTGTTACTGTCATTGTTTTTGAGCTGCCCAGTTTTTCAACAGTCCCTTTAGTTTAACTAAAAGTGTCTTCTTCCCTTTGCATCTTATATTTCACATCTTTCTTTTTCCTCCCTTAAGATTGCTGATGGCATGGCATATATTGAAAGAATGAACTATATTCACCGAGATCTCCGAGCTGCTAATATTCTCGTAGGAGAAAATCTTGTATGCAAAATAGCAGATTTTGGCTTGGCAAGATTAATTGAAGACAATGAATACACAGCAAGACAAGGTAAAGTACTGTACATAGATGCTTATAATCTACTGTCCTGTGCTGTCTTAATGCTGTTAGGAATACCCAGAGCCTTATGGAATACAGATAGTTATACTGGATAGCCAGGTTCCTGCCTGCCCCGCCAGTGGGCTGTGTCAGCACACATGTGTTTACCAGGTAAGACGTGTCTGTAAAAGTCCTTCATTGTGAGGTGAGGCTGCATTTTTTGCCCAGCATGTAACATGCATGTTCATGTGAACCTGGCACAAAACTATCTAGATTAAATGCTTCTGGGTGGGTGTTTCCCATGTAACAAAGCAACTCTACCCATGAGATCTGCTGGAAGTCAGTAGAATTTGTGGGAAATGGGGATAAGGAGAGGGCCCAGCAAAATACTTGGAATACAGAGCCTGATAGTCTATGTTTGACCCCTAGAATTCCTGTCATCTGTAATTCCAACATTCACATAGGGGAGATGGAAGGTGAAGGCAAGAGAATCATTCAAAAGCTGGCAGGCCAGCTAACCTGAAGTAGGTAGATTAGCATCAAAATGAGAGACCCTGTCTTGACAAGGTAGGAAAAAGAAACAACTCCCTAAAATGGTCCTGTCTGCCATACCCATGCTGTGACATGAGTAGCCTGCACTCAAATACATATATGTACACATGCACATACACACGCAAAAATTTTGAAGCTTAAAAAAAAGATGTTTAAAAAGAACAAAAATTGAATAATTCTAGATTTTTTTTCCAGAGGACTCAGAAACATTGATATTATTTATAAAGTTATATCTAATAAACAATACTTCAGCTTTCTGATGGTTAATTCCTGCAATTGACAAGATACTTTTGCATTATAAATATAGCAGATAAAATATCCTTGCTACTTTCTTTAGGATGTTAGTAATCAATTTAATTATTCTTTGTGTGTGCATGTGTTTGTGTGTAAGAGTACAGATACACTCATGATATGTCAGCATGCAAAGGTCAGACATTTGAAATTTGATTTCTTGTTTCTCAATAGAAGGCTAGGCCTAGCTATCTGCAAACTTGCTGATATTTTTCTGTCCCACCTCCCCTCACTGTAAAAGCACTAGGATCACAAACATAAGTTATAGCTTACATGGATCCTAGCTCCTCTGTCTGACATAACGTTCCGTTACTCTTTTTAAACAAACTTGGTGAGTTGTTATTTAAACTGTTGTCTTAAATTGGAGGTGATTCCCAGCTAAGCATTATTTCTTTCTACCCTAAGGAGACATCAGCAATGTCTAGAAACATTTTTGATTGTTCTAGCTTGGGGACTACTGCCAACATCTGGTAGAGGCCAACTTACAGGCTAATAATCAAACACAGAAAAAATAATTACCATGCCCAGAATAGTCAGCATTTCCAAGGTAGAAAAACCATGCTTTAGCTCCAGGTTTTGTCTTTTGAGACAGATTTTCTCTCTGTAGCCTTGGCTGTCTTGGAACTCACTCTGGATACCAGGCTGGCCTCCAACTCTGAGTGCTGGGTTTAAAGGTGTCTGCCACCATTACCCAGTTAGCTTCTGTTTTTAAAAAGGATTTTTTTATGGGGGGGGAGGAGGTTGCTTGCATGTTATGTCTGTTCACTGCATGTATGCAGTACCTGTGGAAGCCAGAAGAGGGTGTCAGATCCCCTGGAACTGGAATGACAGATGGAAGTTAGCTGTCAGGTGGGTGCTGAAGATCAAACCATGTCCTCTAGAAAAGCAGCTAGTGCTCTTAACTGCTGAGTCATTTCATTGTCTTGTCTACCCTACCCTATGTATACTTCTGCTCCAGCTGTCATAGGTTCCTGTAATCCTTACTTAGAAAAGCCTAACCATTTGTTTAAGGCTAAATTTAGCTGCCACTCTCTAAAGAAAACTGTTATTGTGACAAATGAACATTGAATGTTTTTTTTCCTAATATCTAAGATCTCTTATGTTATAAATGTATGTGTATATGTAATCACTTTAAGCATATATATTACCAATACTTTTATTAGTGTAAATATGTAATTTTATGAAAGCTTTGTTGTTTATGTACCCATAATAATTATCATAATGCCTGTGTATTAAAATAATACATTAAATATTTGTGTAAATTAACATGGTGTTTTAAAAATGATAACACAAGGGCTGGTGAGATGGTTTGGCTGGCAAGCCTGCTTGCTTCTCAAGCCTGGTGACCTGAGTTTGATCCTTGGAACCCATGTAAAGGTAGAAAGATAGAGTCATCTCCACAAAGTTCACCTCTGCCCTTCATGAAAGTTCCATGGCACATGCACACACCCAGACACACAATAAAAATATGATAGCACAATAAAAACTTCTGCAAAGATAACACAAAGTACAAAAATGATTATGAGCAAAAGCAAGTAGTTATTAGAATACACCCTCAGCTGTAATTAGCTACAGCCACTGGATGTCAGATGACCCTGAAGCTGTTGATTTTACAATGGCACATAGTATCTCATGTCTCCAGCACTTGTGAGTTACAGGCGGAAGGATCAGTAGTCACAGTCATTCTCCAACAGATAACATGTAGAACCCAGCTGACCTTTCTCAAAAAGCACAAGGTGATAGAAAGACTCGTGCAGGAAGTTTTAATCTTCATTAACCTCATACTACACACACACACACACACACACACACACACACACACACAAGCAAAAATAGTTACAGGTTTAGTTTGATATAGCAAAAATGATTATAATTCCAAAGGGATTTCAGGAGGCTGAGATAGGATTGTGAAAATGTAAGGCCAGCCTAAGGTATACATAACAAGATTGAGATCCCTTGTGCCCTCTCAAAAGTTGCAGATGTATAATCTACATTTTTGTATTATTAAAACCTCTACTATTGTTTTTATTGAATCATGTTCTGTTCCCACCAGCAACTTTTTATATCATTAAATTTAGAAAAATAGATTTAATGTAAAAATGTAAAGTTAATGCTTTTTTATGTATTTTCTGTGTTTAAAGACTTAAACATATAAATTAGGGATAGTGATAAAGATTAGACATGTGTACCTTACATCTACATGAGTATTCTTTCAAAACACTTACATTATCAATATTATTTGTAGGTGCAAAATTTCCAATCAAGTGGACAGCTCCTGAGGCTGCGCTGTATGGTCGATTTACAATCAAGTCAGATGTGTGGTCATTTGGAATTCTACAGACAGAGCTGGTAACAAAAGGAAGAGTGCCGTATCCAGGTGAGCTTGTGTTTCTCAACGCTTCAGCACAAGGGACACACTCAGCAAACATATGAGGGAGAAAGACTGTTTCTCTCCCTCCCCCTTTTTGGGGGGTGCATAGCAGCCCATGAGAGCTAGGATCTTTGAGCAAGCACAGGAAGTATGCTGTATAGTCTTCTGTAAGATGCTTTCCAAAATAGCCTTTATATTTTGTGTTCCTCCTATCAGAAGCATATCTTAAATATCTAGGTTATATTTGCTCTCTCTACTGCAAGTAATTATTCTTTTCTAGAAGTCTGACATTCTAGACTCAAAAGATTGCTTTGAGAAGAGATGTTTCCTCTTTACTAAGAAGAGGGGGGAAAAAACTACTCTAAGAATTTCTTCTTTTTTATATCTATTTATATAGGTTTGAGGGAGCAAGAAGAAATTTTAGCTTAATTGAAATTCAGCTATAATTGAATATTCTTTCAGCCTGTTACATCTCAGACATTTCCACTGAAGGTATCCTAATAGTTGAGGAGTGTGAAAATCTAGACAGTGCGGTTTTCAAGAGTTGCTGTGCTGATCTTGTTTGGTGCCGTTCCTTAATACTTGAGCTGTAGTTACAGGGCTGCTGTGTTCTGTGGTCCACATCCTCTCACCCAGTAAAATTCTACTTCTGTCTTAATTTGTAGTCACCTTTTTTTTAATTAAAGTTTTTTTTATACAATATATTTTTAACATTTTTTCTCCCATTTTCCTTACCTCTCTACCCACATATCTTTGGGTTTTTTTTTTTCCCCCTCTGTTTCAAAAAACAAAACCTCACAAAATGAAAATCAAATCAAGTAAGTAAAATACCAGTAGACCAAAAAAAGAAAAAAGTGCCATACCAGGCCTGGTGCATACCCTTAATCCCAGCCCTCGGTAAGTATAGAAGTAGGTGGATCTCTAAGTTCAAGGCCAGCCCAGTGTACAGAGCTAGATCCAGAACAGCCAGAGCTACACAGAGAAACAACAAGAACAACACAAGTCCACAGAAACATTAAGTTCATTTTGTATTGACCAGCTACTCCCAGGCATGTGGCTATACACCACATAGGAGTGTGGTTAATACACCAAGTGATACTCCATTAGAGAAAACTAATGTTTCTCTTTTGTCAGTAGGTTATAAGTTGCAAATACCTCAATGATTAGGGATAGGACATCATGCCTAATTCCCCTTTCAGTGCTAGGACCCCCTTGGGCTTGAACCTGTGTAGACTTTGTGCATTACCGAGGTCTATGAGTGTGTATATGCATCGTCCTATTATATCTGGAAGACGATGTTTCCTTGGAGTCAACTATCACCTCTACCTTTTACAGTCTTTCCACCTACACATAGATCCCTGAACCTTGAGGAGAGTTTTGATGAAGACATCCTGTCTTAGGGTTTCTATTGCTGCAACAAAACACTATAACCAAAAAGCAAGCCAGGGAGCAGAAGGTTTATTTAATTTATCTTCTGCATTGCTGTTCATCACTGAACATACTTAAGACAGGAACTCAAATAAGGCAGGAACCTGGAGACAGGAGCTGATGCAGATCCAAAGAAGGGCACTGCTTACTGGCTTCTTTCTCATGGCTTGCCCAGTCTGCTTTTTTTATAGAACCCGGGACTACTAGTCCAGGGATGACATCACCCACCGTAGACTGGACTCTTCCTCCATCAATCACTAATTGAGAAGATCCTTTACAGCTGGATTTCATAGAGAGGCATTTCCTCAACTGAGGCTTTTTCCTCTCTGATAATTCCAGCTTGTGTCAAGTTGACACACAAGACCAGCCAGTACACATCTCATTTAGGACTGGGCTTTTCAAAACTTCTCAATCTCTGTACATTTTCTAGTTGTGGGACTCTGTTAAATTTCCATTTTCTGCAAGAAGAAATTTCTCTGATGGCTTAAGTGGGTTCCCTGATATGACTTAAGACACTGATCTGTGGGTATAGTGGTACGCTGTTAGGAGTTTTTACTATATTCCTTTAGCCAAATCTTAATAGTTGTTTCCCCAAAGGTCCATTGTTCATTTAGTCTTAGTTTCTTAGCCACTTTAGCAGTGTCGGGTATAGGTTAGAGTATGCCTTAAATCCTTTCAGAAAGTGTTTGGCTATCCCCATAACATTTGTGGCACTGTTGCACCAGTCTGTCTTGCAGGCAGATTGCTGCTGTAGGTAGCTGTGTGATACTGATAATTTCTCTTCTGGTGCATGCAGAATACCTTCCAGCATCATGAATGCTAATCAGTAGTCATAAAGCTTTGTGACATGTGCCAGCTCACCTTCTCCATGTTCTATGTCATTAGTAATTGTTGCCTTCATCAATAGGCCCTTACCATCATGTTGTGGAAAACAACCAGTACCTTGGCAGTAGCCTGTGGTGTTTGAAAGTGGGGTTTCCATGGGACCCATTTGGCAAACATCAACAAGATGTTACCCATTTTTCGCACTGGTAGTTTTACTTGGTGGTCTACCATGTTTAGTTAAGACATTGTCTCCCCTAATATTTGGTGACTATTTAAATTCTTATCATATATAAAAAACCTCTATTTCATATATGTACAGACACCTGATTTTTTTTTAAAAATCCGAGAATATACATTGGAGAAAAAGCAGCATCTTCAGGCTAATGATGCTGGTCAGACTGGATGACTCCATGTAGAAGAATCCAAATAGGTCCATATATATCAATCACCATGCATAAAATTTCTCATGGGTCAAGGACCTCAACAGAATACCTGTAGAAGTTATGTCTGATTCTTCCTCCCAGTCCTATGCTCCCAGAAACAAGACTCAGATTCAAAATATATTTACAAATACCTTGGCCATATACCTAGGCTCTTCTCTTGACTAGCTCATAACTTAAGATAACCCATTTATTCTAATATACATTCTGCCACATGGCTATTTACCTGTACCATGTATCTGTCTCATTACATCTTCCCAGGCAAATCTCCCATGCCTGGCACTGTCCCAGAACCCTTTCTGTCTCTGATGTTCTACAAGTCATAGGCACCATGACAGGTGCCACATTCATACAGACACAAGATATTCTCTCAACAGATACCCTGAATCTGATGGAATAGAAAGTAGGGAAAGGCTTGAACTCATTGGCACAGGAAAAGACTTCCTGAGCAGGGCGCCAATAGCATAGACCCTAAGAACAACTATTAATACATGGGAACTTCTGAATCATACATATATCAATGGATCTTCTCTTCTCTCGTGGCTTGAGTGCTGTCAGTCTGTGATCCTGTCATTTCTCATACCTCCAACCTTAACAATACCAATACCTCTCATTGCCATAGTTTGAAGGGCCCCTTATCTGATTCCTACCTTGAATCTTTGCAGCCTTCTCCGGCTTTATCAATTTCTGAATGCTACTAAGATCTTTAATGCATTGGTATCAACTTTGCAGACCCTCATCTCCTTCACAAAACCCCTCTGTTCTTT
The DNA here is from genome assembly GCF_963924665.1 of Micromys minutus. Taxonomy (NCBI): domain Eukaryota; kingdom Metazoa; phylum Chordata; class Mammalia; order Rodentia; family Muridae; genus Micromys; species Micromys minutus. Next base: position 6,212,793 of record NC_137958.1, read on the forward strand.
AAACTGCACAGTAACGCAGTATGATCACTCCCTTAAGGTTATTTTGTCCTTTGTCTTTCTTTACTTTATTGCTCCTTAACAAAATGACAGTGCTGGATCAAATCTAGTTCTGCCCTCAGAACACTAGCAAATATAGCCAGAGGGGGAACATTGAGGAATTTCACTTTGAAGTTTTAGTCATGATTTACTTTCTATTTTGGCCATAATAGGCAACCTAAAATCTGCTATCTCACTACAGACAGCTACAGAATTAGATAGATCCATAATATAGTTGTCTTTTATATATATTTCACAGTGATCAAGAAAGGCTTTCATTTTTTTTAATGAGTCCTATATTTATATCACATTTCTCCCCAGCAATTTCTAAGTGGGTACACTGATGCAAGTCAGAATGAAGACACCAGTGTTTGTTTGGTTTTTGTTTGTTTTAACTGAACAAAGGAGAAAGACGTACAAGGAGGAGCCTGTGAGGATGGAGCTGATCACATCAGTAAAGTTCTCATGAGTTCAAGCTGTAAAAAATGTCCATAGAGGCACAAAGAGGATAGTTTAAATATCTTTAATGAACTATCTGAAGTAAGCTCAAGTCCTGTGCTACACCTAGGAGGAGCACAAAAATACATTCCGATAATAATTTCATGTTTTTCAAGAAACTGAGGTCACAAGACTTGTTTTTTTGGAATGTTCTCACAAGCAGTCAGAATTCTCCTCACCTGACTCTATTCCTGGACTGTGATTCTGCAACAGTGCTCTAGTAGAAAAGGCAAAATTAAACCAAACCTGAAGTAAGGTCTTGCCAAGTAAGAACCAGGTGATTTGACAGTACGTATACTGTTAAAACCTATTGTCTTGTAGAAAAAGAAATCCACCATGTGTAATTCAGAATGTCAACATTGTAAGAAATAGTATCTGCTTCTTAAGTTCTCAGCACAAAGATCAAGTTCTCAGCACAAAGGAGATTCATTAGCCTCAGTGAGACAGAGGGCAGGGAATAAGAGACAGACCAGAGATAGAGAACAGGGAGAAGGGGAAGGGAACATGGGAGAGAGAGAAAGGGGCATTTGTCCTGGAGCATAGAGGACTGCCTCAGGATAGAGACAGATGTGGCCCATAGGCAAATGGAGGCTTATAAAGAAAGGTAAATAGGGAAACTCCATGTTAGGATAAGGTGTTAAATTTTAAATGGTTGTATTCATTAGGTGAGCCAAAGGAGGCTTTTGATTGCTAGACTTCAATACTTTGATAGCTCTCTCTAGGTGGTCAGCTTTAGGAGGAGGAAGTGGCCAAATAAGGAATAGACCTTAGTGTCTAGCTTTAGGTATGTAGTCTAATGATTTTTAGAGAAGGACAGGCCTGCCAGAGCCACGCCTTCCATGCTCAAGTTGGACAGGTCCCCATCAAACATAAAATATGTCTGTTTGGTACAAAATTTTGTATTCTGAAAAAGAAAAATAAAGCCACAATTATTTATTTCAGTAGTTCTCAATTTTCCTAATGCTGTGACCCTTTAATATAGAATTCTCATGTTGAGGTGGCCCCAAACCCTAAAATTATTTTTGTTGCTACTTCATATAACTCTAATTTTGATACTGTTATGTATATGACCCTTGTGAAAGGGTTGTTCAACCCTCCAAAGATGTTGTAGTCCACAGGTTGAAAACCCACTGATTTGGGGGGGGGGGGGTGGAGCCATTTTAGTTATTATAAAATGGCAGTATGACCATGACCAAAGCAGTCTTCTAAAGAAAGCACTTAACTGGGGATTTGCTTACAGTTTTACAGGTTTAGTCCTCAGGGCAGGGAGCACACAGACTAGGTCCTGAAGCAGCAGCTGAGAGCTATACATTCTGACAGGCAAGCATCAAGCAGAGAAAGAGAGAAACTTAGTCTTGACCTTGCTTTTAAAACCTCAAAGCCCTTTCCTAGTAACACACGTCCTCCAACAAGGCCTGATCCTTTCCGAACAATTCAGTTAACTGGTAAGCATATTTGAGCCTATCTCATTCAAATGCTCACAGACATGGTGTAGATGTGTGTGCTTTAATTTCAGTACTTGGGAAGGAAAAACAGGTGGATCTTTGTTTGTTTCAGGCCAGCAGAAAACTAAGTAAGACCATGTCTCCAAAATATAGATGAATAGATGGGGGTGGGTGGATGGATGACTGACTCAAGAATTGAACATTACTGGGCTCTAAAAAGAACACCAATTATAAACTTAGTACACAACTTCAAATTAGTTGGGGAGGGGTATTAGTTGGGAGCCAGAGTATTTTTGTGTAACCCAAGCTTTTCTTGATCTTGCTATTTAAAATAGCCAGGCTGGCCAGAACTTGAAGTGATCTTCCTACTTTGGCCTTCAAAGTGTTAGGACTATAGGTGTATATGACCAAAGTTAATAATCTTTATAATGAAAGAAACAGCAAAATGATAAGGAAAGGTAGAGAATTTCAGTAGAATTGGAATCTATAAACAAAAGAACCAAAGCTCAATGTGGTGGTACACACCTGTAATCCCGGCAATCAGAAATGTAGTTTTGCTGAAAGAGAAATGTCATTAGGATTGGGCCTTGAGAGTTTGTAGCTTCAACCCAATTTCAATTCTCTCTCTCTCTCTCTCTCTCTCTCTCTCTCTCTCTCTCTCTCTCTCTCTCTCTCTCTCTCTCTCTCTCTCTCTCTTTCTCTCTATCCCTCTCCCTCCTTCCCTCCCTCCCTCCCCCCCCCTCTGTTTTTTGAGACAGGGTTTCTCTATGTAACAGCCCTATCCTGGACTCGTTTTGTAGACCAGGCTGGCCTCAAACTTAAATAGATCTTCCTGCCTCTGACCACCATGCCCAGCTGTTTCTCCTTTTTATTCAGTCCAATTTATGGAATGGTATTGACCACAGTTAGATGGGTCTTAATACCTCAAAAAACCTAGCCTAAATAATCCTTCACAGGCATGCCCAGGGGTTTTCTCCTGGATGATTCTACCATCACAGTGAGACAATGTCTAGAAGAAAAATTTAGGAAGAGCCCACGTGCTAGCTTGAGACAGTCTATGAGTCTCAGTCATGGGAGGGAACTTACAAAGGAACAAAAGAAATGAAGTCCAAAGAGGTGATAGAAGAAACTCAGGTTAATGATTTGAAAAACTTACATACACAAAAAAACAGAACTAAAATTCTTTAAAGTTTAGTTGTGATTCGTCATTACTCAAATTGGGGTTATAGAAATACCAATACCTCAAATATACCCTGAATTTTCAACCCTATTTAGTTGGTATTTGAAGATACTTGTTATAAGTAAAAGTTTAGGTGGAATGAAAACGTGGTCATTGTGTTAGGGTTTTATTGCTATGAAGAGACACCATGACTGAGGCAACTCCTACAAAGCTAGATATTGAATTGGGCGGGCTTCAGTCCAATATCACCATCATGGCAAGAATCGTGGCAGTGTGCCAGCAGACATGGTGGTGCTGAGACTGCTGCATCTTGATCTGAAGGCAGCTAGAAGATTATCTTCCACTAGGAGCCCTCCAAGCCTGCCTACGTGATAACACACCTCCTCCAACAAGACCAGGCCTCCTAATACTGCCACTTCCCATGGGCCACACTTATTGAAACCACCATGGTCATATTAAAATACAGATCACTTTTCCCTAATTTTTCTTTGTTAATTGATATTTAATTTTTAATCTATTATCTCTTGAAAAATGTCCTTTATTACAAGATAAATTTGCTATGTCTTGTTAGTGACTAGGGCATTTCTCGTTTTGGTCTTTATGGCTAGGACTATTGTTTTTAATGTTGGAATCTTAACCATAGGTATGGTGAACCGTGAAGTGCTGGAACAAGTAGAGCGAGGGTACAGAATGCCTTGCCCTCAGGGCTGCCCAGAATCCCTCCACGAATTGATGAATCTTTGCTGGAAGAAGGATCCTGATGAGAGACCAACATTTGAATATATTCAGTCCTTCTTGGAAGACTACTTTACTGCTACAGAGCCGCAGTACCAACCAGGGGAGAATCTATAATCCAAGTAACTGTGCGCAGATCCTCCAGACCATGGAGACCTTGTGAGTTCTTCCTGCACAGGAATGAGAAGATACTCTTCACTCTGCATGTCTCTTATGGTAAACTGGAACTCCAGATATGGTCACACAAAACCACTGTTTTCCTCCAAGTGTTAAACTCTAAAGTACCAGTGATGCATCGTACAATTCAGTTCAGGTGCAGACAGTAGAGCTAGATACTGTTGACTGTGGGGACGGCAGGGTAGGAAAGAGCAACAGGACTGCTGCTTGCTAGTCATTGCCTTGCCTTCCCCAAACTCAGAAATGCTGAGAAAACTCCTTATCATGATATACAAAACGTGGCTGTTACACCACAGTAAAATATAAAATCAAAGAACGTCATGGGACCAAGTAATTCCATTCCAGTTTTTTAATTTTTCTAGAAATTTTTTCAAAAGTTTTTGTTTGTTTGTTTAGTTTTTTCCCTGTTTAACAGTCAGCATGAAGTCTTATCAGAGTCCTTCTTTTGTGTGAAAATGGGCCAAGTCTTCCAAATGCAAAGAAATGGATTATAAACAGCATCAAAAACTTGATTAAATGCTAGACCACAGCCATGGAATTTAGAATACATTATTTTCACACTTTGTCCATAGAACTGGAAAGCAAAAAAAAAAAAAAAAAACCCAATTTTTTTCACACCAGTAATGTCTTGAATGGTTCAGCTTTGAATAATGAAGGTAACCCAGATTGTGGATTAATTTTTTTTACAAGGACGTATTGATTTTTTTAAGGTTATATACAATTGAAATTATACTATCCAGTCCAAGGGGGAAATCTTTTAATATTTGCATAGCATAAAAATAAAAACCTAACGTTTAAGCAATCAATTTTTAAAAAGTAAATGGAGTACTATGAGGTGTTGCTAGTATGTTTTTATGGTTATGGGCTCCACAAATAGAAAAACGTCACTAGATCAGGGACTTGAATGCACTTTGCTTGTATGGAGTATAGAATAGGAGAGAAGAAATGTATTTAAAGAAATATGAGAGAAGAAATGTGAAAGTTCTGCAGGTATTGGGCTGGGTTGGATGTTTAGTGTTGGTATTGTGGCGTGGCGGTATGGCTTTCTGGCACGCAGAGCTCCGCACTAGAGTTTAAACGTTATGAAGTATGATTGTAAAACTAATTATTTTATCATATATACTAAATAAGTTTTACTTCCTCAAAATAGTAAAGATAAGGCTTCACCCTAATTTTGGTGGCCCAGCTTTTATACAGAACCTTTTAGAACACTAAGTTTCAAATCCCTGTTTACTTACATTTCGAATATACTTGATGGTTATCATATTTTCCTTTTATATAATTAATTTGAGGAAGAACACTTACTCTGAGTCACTGTAATTTAAAGGGGGGACCTTTTACCCATTTAAAGTGCAGAAGTGAAACATTTAAAATGAGAGTTTTTCTAACTGAGAAATTATATGAAATATTAATTTGAACTAAGTAGTATTAGTGGCTTAAGGGTTTAGCAAAAGAAAATGGAATGTGCTAAATGAAATAAAAGTCTAATATTTATGTTTTAAAATGCTGTATTTTATAGTTACACTTTAAGGCATTATATCAAGTTCTCTTTATTTTCAGAATATGATTTAAATCTACCATCAGTAAATGTAGAAATGTTTGCCATGGTGAACATGCTCAAATTTAAACCTTTTTAAATGTGACAGGTGAACTTCATGCAAGTTGGCAAAAGTTGTGGTACTAAAAGTTGTATTTGTTTTTCTTTTACTGAATCCTCTGGCAGGAGGGTCTCCTGAGAGGACTGGGTCCCTGCTGCCCTGCCGCCTGCAGTCTGTGACATGAGTGTTTTAAAGGGCTTCATGTGAACTGTGGTATTATAGTTTATCTCAGCATTCTTTAAAGGGTAATAAAATTGTGTTTATGTACTAATGCTGATCAGAAAAATCAGGCAGAAAAAATCAGTGGCATTCTTTAGATTTTTAACTACATGGAGCAGTTCCTTATAATAAAAATTGTATAATAAGGATGCAACACTAATTTAATGTGTTTTCAGTTTAAATTGTTATGTATTTTTTAATTATCAAGGGAAAAAAACAGTTTTGTACATTTGAAGATTTTTTTTCAACAGCTTTCATCTGTATTGTCTTAACATGGAACTTTAACACCCTTACCAAAAAAGAAAGTTGGCAAAAGCAGCCTTCTAGCACAAACACTTTTTTAAATAAATAATGGTAGCCTAAAACTTAATATTTTTATAAAATATTGTAATATTGTTTTGTGAATAATTAAAATAAAATTCTTTGTTGAATGCATCTATGTATCTTTTCTGTTGCTGTTTGTATTTCATTAACTTGGTAAATATTGACATTCTGAATTTATTCTTCCATTGGGAAAAAACTATTCAGTTAGAACTCGGAAATCCTAAACACAGTCAAAATCAGTTCTTCTTAAATTTAGAACACTGTTGAATTTATTTCACATGATTAAGTTCTTGTGTCTAGTAAATGACAATTTCTAAAATTGTATCAGAAATACAGTTACTGTATCACAGAGAAACATTTGATTTCAGTGAACCTATTGAGGATATTTATGCAGTATGAAGGGTGTAAAATAGAACAGCCACTCTAGGCCACTAGGAACTTATATCTCTCTGTTTTCTACAATTCTCTTTTCAAAGGTTTAATGAAAACAAAATTTAAACATCCAGTCAAAAGCCCTTGTAATTTTCAGTACTGTACTTGTGTTACTTTTTACTACTACTAAATGTAAAATTGTTTCCCCTTTTCACAATTTCCTAAAAACATTTCCAAGCAACAGTAAATCAGCACAGTACTTTCTTCCGTGAATTATTTATGTAGTATATTAACAATCCTGTGACATACATACTTCTAATCCCAACACTTGAAAAGCAGAGGCAGGCAAATCTTATTTGCAGGATAGCCTGGTCTACACAGACAGTTCCAGTCCACCCAGGGCTGCACAGTGAGCCCCTGTCTCAGGAAAAAAAAACAACAGTGTTTTTCTAGTTTGATTAGCTTTTAATTCTATATGTACTTAATTGACATTTAAGTTGTACATTTGTATTGTATCAAGTGTATTCCTTTTTCTTAGAAAGTATCTGCTGCAATGTTAAAAATTTGTATAGTTTATGCTTTGTTTTTAACATTTTGATTCATTTAGAAGCTACTGGGTTATAAAACACGACTTTGCTGTTTGTTGTCTCATATTTTCCTGTGGTTTCCCAACACAGTGTAAAACCAAGTCAGTCTTCTTGTCTGCAAATCTTAACCTGGATCTTATTGGTACTGGAAGATGACTGTCATCTCACGTGTGGTTCCACTGTTCTCGGAATGCCATTGCAGAGCTCCTGAAAACCATTGTGCTCTGGGGCAGCAAACTCACAGAATGAATCTATGTGTAGGAAGAGGTTTATTGGGTGATTTCAGGCTGTAGTCTAGCTAGTCCAACAATGACTGGAATCCTGAAGAAGTAGGCTGAAACACCAGTGAAGGAACAGACTTGCTAGCAAGGTTAGAGCAAGCAGGCCAGGAGCAAAAGTCCCTTCCTCCATGTCCTTACACAGGCTTTCAGAAGGAACTGGCCCAGATTAGATCTGGACTAAAGATGTGGATTAAAAATACATCTTCCCACCTCAAGATCCAGATTAAAGATATGTCTCTCTTCCCAGCTCAAAGGGTAAAGGACTTGTTTTCCTATCTCAAAACTCTGGAGATTACCTGTAGTCACATTGACAGCCAAGAACAGCCTTGCCTATTGATTTAAAAAAAAAAAAAAAAAGCCTGTGTACTAACCAGACCAAGACTGCACCTAATAGCACTACTTCCTTAGAATCTGTTCTTCACAGCCCTTCTGCCAATGCTGGGCTTTGTTTTGGCCTTTTTCCTGCTGTTTAAACCAGGGCTGCTTAAACTTTTTTCATTTGTGACTTCATTTAGTCTAAATAAAAATTGTTACACAACTGTGGGTAATACTGGTATAAAGTTATAAATTTGTTTTGAGGTCAGGTTTGATGGTAGGTACCCTTTTTATTCACTGTGCCCTGTCCCTTGTGGAGGCTTCAGGATTTAATTTCCTAAACAGATTTACCTTGTGTCTGGCAAACTTGGAAGTCAGTATTAGTTTTGATAACTTGGGTGGAGAAGGAGTAAATTCTGGTGTTCTACAAAGATTGTTAATCATGACATCCAAGGAGGAAAAAGGGAGGTTCACCTCTTCCTTTTCAGTCTCACCTTACATATTAATATTCAGTAGGTGTGGGAAAAGCAAACACCATATCCATGCCCCCGATTTTAGAGGAAAAATGGAAATTTTTAACCATTAAATCAGCTAATTGCTGTTAACATTTTCTCTAGATGCCCATTATATTAGGTTGAGGTTCATTCTCATTACTGCTTTGCTAAGTATTTTTCTAATGAATTAATAAGTTTTATCAAATAACTACCGCCTTCTTTCAGCGACATCAATGTAGTATTTTATCTACCTATCAGTCTGTTTGTGTTGTTACACTGCAGTACTTACATCAGGTAATTTATAAAGAGCATACATTTACTTCCTCGCAGTGCTAGAAGCTAGAGTCTCAAATCGGGCACCAGACAGCATTCTGGTCTTTATTCCAAGATTATTCCTTAGACACCATAATTTCATATAGGATAAGGGAGATGACTGTTCCCATCCCTTTTAGAGAATCACGGATTTCTTTCTTTTTTTAAGATTTATTGTATTTATCTGAGTACACTATCGCTGTCTTCAGACACACCAGAAGAGGGCATCATATCCCAGTAGAGATGGCTGTCAGCCACCACGTGGTTTCATTCCATTTGCCTCCTCCAGTCTCCCTACAGAACGTAGGGCTCTTGGGACTGTAATTCAGGTCTTCACATTTGTTTGGCAAGTGCTTTACCTACGGAGCCATCTCCCCAGTATCAGTGAGTCTGTAAATGATATGAAAATACAGTGCACACTGACTCGGGGAATATGGACCGTGGCAGTAGAGCTCCCACCTTGTTCTCGGTACTATCTTCTCAGGTGGATCCTACTCTCCCAAACAAGCCTCGCTTTCCGGAAGGAACCAGCTTTGATGCTAAGGTATTACCACTTATGGGCTTTGTGGCCTTGGGTAAGTCACTTAACATCTCTGAATTCAGTCACACTGTCCCCCATATAAAATGTAAATGTCTTTCCTCCCCACTTACCTGTCACAGTTAGGCAGATGAGAGATAATTTAAAGCAGTTTGCATCACAGGAATGTGACCAATATATCATATGGTGAAGAATGGAAGAATGGGATCACCTTTAAAAAGTTTTTTCGTGTGTGTGTGTGTGTGTGTGTGTGTGTGTGTGTGTGTGTGTGTGTGTGTCTGTATGTAGCTGAGGGACTAAATTCATGTCGGCATGCTTGGTTGCAAGTGTCTTGCTTAAGTCCCCACCACACTGGCCTTGCAAGCAAGAAAGGATAAATGAGGTCCCAAAGCACAACTGTGGGCACCTGCTTTTTTTTTTTTTTTTTTTTTTTTTTTTTTTTTTTTTTAAAAAAAAAAACAAGCAAGTAACAACCTCCAGCTGATTTGGTCCTGTGTGAAGTTCATACCCACAAACTTTAACAAGTTTGCATTCACAACTCTGTGCTGACACACGCTGGGCATGCCTAGTTTCCCACTGCTGTCCTTGTAAAGAGCCGAGCTGGCTCGTCCGAAGCCTCCCTCTGCCGCACCCAGTCTCTTGCCTAGAGACTTGCGATCCCAAATGTCTTTTTCTGAGACTCTGGGACCCAGGCAGGCTTGAAATCGAAGTACAGGTGTGCGACCACGCCCTCAGGCACCGACCAATCATCGCCAGCCCCCGCCGCTACTCCCGCCCACGGAGCCGCTGAAAACCCTGGGCCAGGTCCCGGACTCGCGCGGCTCGGATCCCGAAACCGCCCCGTTAGCGGCCCACGGCTCCCGGGTGAGATGGCGCACGGCAGGATCTGCAGCCTCTCCGTCCATAAACTGCACTTTCCCTCACCGCTAGCTGACCTCGGCTCCGACGCCATGGTAAGCGCGCGGGCCGCGGCGTTCACGGGAGCGAGGCGAACGTGAGTGCTGCCTCCCTGAGGAGCTGGAGTAGCCAGCGCTGGCCGCCCACTCGGGGTGGGGAGTTCCGTTTCCTTCTCTCTTTTTTTTTCCGTCTTGTCTTCACCCTAGTTTTACAACTCAGGTTTTTCTTAGGGTAGAATTCAGAGGACCAAGAGCAAAAGGGTCTGGTTGAGTCAAGCAGGAGAAGGCAGTGCTAATTGTGTCCATATGGGGCAAGTGATGGGGACCAGGAACTCCCAGGCTGGGAATGTGGGGTGAAGATCCTGCCTCTGCCACAGCTCACTGAGTGACTTTGTGAAGACTCCCACCTTTTTGCTACCTTTTGCTCATCAGTGGAGTGAAGTGTCACTACCAGGCTATGAAACCACGTGTCTAGACTGTGGGTCACTTGAGAGGACACTCCTGTGAAGTAACTGGAGCTACAAATTACATCTGTGACAGTGATAAGAGAGGAAATAAAGGAAGGGCACAGATTTGGGCTCCCTCAGTGCTGAAGGACTTTCTTGCTAGCTAAGACTATTAGAGGCACCTGGCTTAAATAGATGTGTGAAATCTGGTCTTGACAGTCCTAAGTGCCTCCTGTCTCCTCCTGATCCTCCACTAAACTACCAAGAGCTGCAGCCATGCAGAGTGAATGTGTGAGAGCATGCCCAGGATCACGGAGCGTCCGTGTTAGGATCATGGTTACCTGTCCCCAAGGAAGAGAAATATGGTCAGGGAGTCATCCCCAGGACCTCTAATTTACAGTGTAATGTTTTACTTCCCGAGATCCTGAAATGTTTGTTTAAAAACAGGCTTCTTGAAACTAAATGAATCTTTTACATGCAGAGAAGAATGTCCTCTATTCTGAGACCTTTAAAAATTCCTGTGCCCTTATATATATAATGGTTAATGCTGAAAAATCTAGTCACAGTTCTTTGTGGACTTACATGTAAATGTTCGTAATTTTAGCAATTGTAAAATCCAGACAACTCATTAAATGTGACTGTCTTCACCTCAGTGAGGTTCAGCAGCTGAGGATAAATTCTCAGCTCGTAAAGCCTAGATTTTCTCATCTGTAAAATAGATCCAATAGTATTTACTTTGTGTAAATGCCTGAAAAGAGCCTTCTACAGAGAAGGTTCCCAACAGGAGTTGGTTTTATCACTTATTTATTGATGAGGAAACTAAAGCAGAAAGGACTGGAATAAACTTGACTTGGACTATATGAAATGTTAAAACAACATGGTTTGTATAGGAATAGTTAAGAAATAGAATATACTTCTGGGCGTTGGCTGGGTGAGGATGAGGAGAAATCTGTCTTAGCTCATAAATACCGAACATTTCTCTTGGGAGTTAAGGTGGGTATAGTTTGTTGATTCTCAAGGCCTTTCTTCTAGAATAGTCAGCTTTGAAGCTCTCGATGGTGACGGCTTTGTTAGGCTTGGTTACTAGATTCCGCACTCGGCAGCAGTGAACCTTTGGTGAAAAAGACTGTCCTCGGTCTGAAAGCAAAGGTGAGAACTGTGGGAACCCTCAAGCCCGTATATCTACTAAGTGCTTGTATCGGTGAGCGCCACAGCTGTGAGCTCATAGCCCAGCTACTACTTGACTACCTCTTGGCAGTAATTTTGCTTTTCCCCTCTCACTGTGAGCTACCCAGTTCTTTCTCCTCCAGGCTCTAGTCAACCTTCAGCAGTTAGAGAAGTTCCGTACATCATTTCCGTCATTCAGATTCTTTTCCTGCCTCTCCAGACTGGTCCTCTCATTCTTCTCTTTCCTCCTAACTCCCGAGTCTTTCCATCTTCAAGCCTCACTCTCATTTAGTTTTTTAAGTTTGTAAAAGTCTCTCTTATCCTCCTGTTGAAATTGTCATCTCTGAGGCTTCTTCCCTCCACTGCTAACCTAGGCCTAAGTCCTGGAAGCTTCTAGCCTCTAAACAATCTAATCTAGGCCTAGAATGTGTTCAGCCACTGAGACTTAACTGCTGAACAGGCTCACCCTTTCTAGTTCTTTCTGCACTCTGGCTGGCTTATTCAACTCAGCTGTTCTGGTTCAAACTCCTCTCCAAGCTGGTTAATTCAATATAGTTTCTCTCAGCTTCACCTAAATTGCTCTCCTTGGCCTCATACTAACTCTGGCAACCTGTCCTAATCTTCTGGCTCCTTCTCATTCTCTAGCTTGTTCTGTACAGCTGCCCTGGTGTGAGCTGCCTCTTCCTGTCTCTCCTCAGAGTTGTCATAGCCCATCTGTCAGCTCTTTCTCTGATTCGTCACTTTGTCTGCCACTCAATTACACGTCACTTTCAAACATGGCTGCTGACTTCACCAAACTAACTTTTATCTTCACTGTTTGGGATGAAAAAGTATCTACTAAGGACATGTCTGTATTCCAGCAGAAGGATTTAAAAGGTGTGTTCTAAGGCTGAGCCACACCACAACTAGAAATAGCTTTTTTTTTTTCAGCAAATAATACAATCTCTAGGTTCACAATGTAATCAAATATCCTACAACACAAGTTTTATACATATTTATTTGTGTGTATGAGTGTTGTGCATGTATGTATGTATGTGAGTCTTGGGCATGCCTGGTGCCCATGGAGGTCAGAAGAGGGTGTTGGATCCCAATGGAAATGGAATTATAGATGGATGTGAACCAACATGTGGGTGCTGGGAATTGAATCCAGGTCCTCTGGAAGAGCACCAAGTACTCCTGACCTCTAAGTCATCTCTCCAGCCTTTTTAGCTGCCTCTTTTTCCAATAGTTAGCCCCTTTTTAGAACATTCTGAACTTGACCAAATTTATATTTGGCTCCCTTTGCTTTCTGCACCTGGTCACTTTATGCTTTTTGCCTGTTTCCTTGTTTTGTATCTGTTTACTTCCTCTCTAATAGGAAACTCATTGTTTCCCTGCTCCTGGAATTGGCTCTTTTATTTCTTCTTCTGGTCCCCTGACCCTCTGCCACTTCGTCTGAGTCTGTCTCTCTACCCACTCCTGTCCTGTCCCCTTCTCTCCTCTTCCAGACTTTTCCATCTCACTCTGTAGTCCCATTATGACGACACTCAACCTTTTCAACTTCCGAGCCTATTTGTTTTTAGTCTTCCTTATTCCATTTCGGAATCTGCCGTCTCGCCTCATGTCTGCTGCTGGCTAGACATGTTCTATTCAGTTGTTTCCTCCATGATCATCATCATCTAAATCAGCGCCCATCACCTTCCCATCACCTTCCCCGCCCCCCAACTCTACACTTCTGATCCTCTGTGATCTTGCTTCCAGTTATATTTGGCTCATCTTGTCTGATTAACTCTCTTCTACAGCTTTAATGAGGAATTTCTTTTTCTTTTTTTAAATAATTTCTTTTTTTAAGATTTTATTTTATGAGTACACTGTGTCTTCAGACACACCAGAAGGCATGAGATCCCATTACAGATGGTTGTGAGCCACTATGTGGTTTCTGGGAACTGAACTCAGGACCTCTGGAAGAGCAGTCAGTGCTCCTAACCACTGAGCCATCTCTCCAGCCTGGAATTCCTTTTTCTTGGTAACTTAAAAAGCAATGCAGTTCTGTAATCTAGAAACAGCCAAGGAGAGTTTAATCCTTGGAATTTTGCTTTTAGTATCATCTCTTTGGTTTCCACTTCAAGAACCTAATTGTTCTAAACCAGGATAGGTACTGTTTTGGTTACTGTTCTATTGCTATAAAGAGACACCAAGATCAGAGTGGCTTATAAAGAAAGCATTTAATTGAGGGGCATGCTTATGGGTTCAGAGGGCTAGTCAATGACTGTCATAGCAAGGAGCATGGAGGAAGGCAGGCGTGGCACTGAAACAGTAGCTGAGAGCTCACATCCAGAAGCTGCAAGTGTGGGAAGGGAGCAGGGATGTAGAGAGGAGGCTTTGAAACCTAAAAGCTCACCCGCAGTGATCCAGTGACACACCTCCTCCAATAATACCGAACCCAGCTGTGAACAGTTTGCCAGCTGGTAACCAGTCAATAATATGAGCCTTTGGGGCCATTCCTAAACTACCACAGATACAAACTTTTCAATACATTATTGCCTTTACCACTACTGTTACAGTCTTGCTCTGTATTGTTACTGTAACAGATTCAGAAAAGGGATTTGTGTAGTTCACAGCCATGGAGGTGGAAGAATACGGTGTCACCCTCTCTCTCTTCAGCTTCTGGTGGGGACCTGGTGCAGAATTGTATGATGATGAGGTAGAAAAGGGAAGCAGACATACAATGCAAAGAGCATGAACGTGAGACCAGAGAGATCCCCAGTTTTCTGACAACCCACTTTCATGAAACTAACCAAGGCTTATTTTTCTTTGTTGTTTTCTAGAAAGTACCTCATGTAGCCCTTTGCCATAAATATGAGGATTACTTTAAACTCCTGATCTTCTGTCTTTGCCTTCCAAATGCTGGGATTTCAGGCATTCACCACCAAACCCAGCCACTAATCCCATCTCAAAAGACCTAGTGTAGTCTCTTCAGAAAGACGTTTCTCCAGTTCATCAGAGTACAAATATCCTTTAATAGTCAAATAGTCCAGGATTTACTTCAACACTTCATGGGTGTAGCTTCCCTGACATTTCTAAGAGATGCAACATCACAGCAGAATCCTGTTCTTCTGGCTCTTGTAATATTTCCATTCTCTTCTGAGAAGTTCCTGAGCCTTAAATAGAGGAGTTGCATTGTGGGTGGATCAGTTGGGCTGAGCCCCAACCATCGCTTGTTTTCTGTGATTGTCTTTCCATGTTGCAAAGAGAAGTTTCTCTGTGGCGGGCGGTCATAGACTGTGACTAGATTATATATTTAGGAGAGGCTGTGAAACAACAATTTTATAAGAGGACAAAAGGCTGCGAGTTTGAGAGAAAAGTGAGGTTGTGTACACAGAAGGGGCTGGAGGAAGGAAAGGGAACAAAAACAAGGACGTGATTATATTTTAACCTCAAAAAGATTTTAAAATTGCAAAAGGTCCAAACACACCTCTGAACACCTTCCATTAGGGATCAAGTTTCAGTTTGAGTTCCTGTGTAGACAGACTTTATTCAAACTGTAGCAGTTACGTCACCAGAGGTGCTGTACCTTTGGGAAGCTCCAGCCCTCCGGCCTTTTACAACCCGCTCCACCTCTGAGTATACTCATCTGGCAATCCCCCCTGCCCGTCTTTCATAGTCTTTCTTCATCTTTTCTAGGGACTTACTGTGGTATTATTAGTTTTGGCAACTACGTCTTCCTGATTGTAACTCCTTCATGAACAGACATCTGTGTCCCCCTCAGCAACCTGCAGTCTGACACATGGGCTGTGCTCAGCATCTTCTCATCCTGCACTGGACTCTGATACCAACTCAGACCTCCCACCTGTCAGTCACACCTCCTACCCTACCTCCCACCCTGCACGGAATATATGAGAACTTACAGTTGGCCCTCATAAGGTACTCACACTGTGACCTTGGACAGGTTACTAAACCTCTTTAAAATTCACATTGCTCATCTCTAAAGCAAGAATAATAGCAACTACTTTATAATGTCACTGTGAAGATCAAATGAAAAACATGAAACTTTTAGAATGTGCTTGGCACAGTAATTATTATACAACATGAATGATGACAGTAAGAAATTGTCTTAGCTTTATGCAAAGCCCTTCTTCAATCCTTGGTGTGGGCTCCATTCCTTACTAACATATTTAGGGCTCTTGCCTGAATTTTTCAGTGTCCGTATCTGGCATGTCCGTGCCATTGTTAACCCTTTATTCACTTTCACACTGATGCTGTTGTAGACCTTTCTTCCACTTCTCTGTTGAAAGCAAAAAGCCTCTGGGGTTTGTATTGCTTCCTATGCTCTTTAGCACATCCCTGTGGTCTCTGCTCCTTCAAGAAAATCTTCCCAAGATCTAGTTCTTCTTTTTGAATTAACTACGGTGCTAGTTATAATTGACCACATGTCATTACTTGAACATCTTCTCCTCTGGTCCTAGGCTTTTCCCCCCATCCACACTACGTGAAAATTTCCTAGTAATGATACCTTAGAATTGAAAAATCAACCCTACTTCTTCCATATCGACAAGCCACATTGAGTTTCATAGTAGTTGGACAGTAAAAATTTATCAAAACAGCTGTATTCAGTCATGTATGGGGGAGTGACTCGTGGGTTTCCAGCCACTCCACAGGGAGTCGTTGGCAGTTGATGGCTGTTGTAGGGGGCAGGGAGTTGCTGTCTTCAGTGGTTTAACCATTGGTAAGTTGCCCATACTCTAATGGGTAGCTCTGTATTCATGCCCATTCATGGATGGCTCTAGTTAAACTCAGTGGTTCAACAAACTAAAAAGAAATGATAGTGTAAAGAAGACTTACTGGGAGAAGTGGGGAGTTTCTAAGGATGAGAGGAAAATAAGGAACAGTGTGAGTGTGTCTGGAGTGTACTGTATGTGTGGAAACTGTCAGAGGATGAGTTAATAAAATACTGTTCAGTAGTAGAAAATTAAACATGTGGCAACATGAATGAGTTAATTTGTCTTAAAGTTTTATTTTTTTTCTCCCAGCAGTTTCTAAGTATGAACTACTGTATCGTCAGGTCTCCATTGCTGCTGCAATAGAGAGCTGTCCAATTTTTACACGAGTTTTCTAAAAATTTTTATTTATTCTATTTGAAATTACTTACGAAGGTAAATCTTTTTAGGGAGATTTGACCCAAAACTTTCGGGTTTGAAAATAAACTCAAACCCAAATTTTGATGTTACAAACTGGTTTAAGAATATAATAATAATTTGGGGCCAAGGATGGACCTTAGTAGGCGAGTATACACTAAGCATGTACAAGCCTTGGGTTCCATCTCCACTGATCCCCTAAAACTGTGTACATTACATTTCTGTGCTACTGTGAAGCCTTAGGAACAGTTTCCTTCAGTTCATCCCGATCTCTGCTCTGCTCTCCTCTCTGGGTAAAACAAGTGTTCCATCAGATTGCAGTTCTGCATATCCCTCAGAGCATTTCTGTTTTCTGTTCTAGACAGGATCTCTCTGTGTAGCCTTACTTGTCTTGGAACTCTCTCTGTAGACCACGCTGGCCTCCAACTCTCAGAGATCCACCTGTCTCTGCTTTCCAAGTGCTGGGGTTAAAAATGTGTTTGCATTTTGGGACTCTTTTTTCCTACAGCACACAGATTCTCACTGCTCAGCTGTCTATGTTGTCATAGAGACGGATTCAGAAGATGGACTCAAGGGCTATGGCATTACATTCACTCTAGGAAAGGACCCAAAAGTTGGTGAGTTTGAGAACTCTCAAGTTTCCAGAATGTTTCATTTCCATTTTTACTTTATCTTTCTCATTGTGCTGCTCAAATGGAATAAAAACAATGCTTTGTAATTCGTTACTTTGCTGGGAGAAACTGAAGAGTTAACAGTATTTGGTCTTTCCTCATAATTATCCCTAGTTGGCTGGAAAATTCTTAAATCTGTATCACCTTCCCTAAGTATAACTACCAGAGTATTACCCACTGCTTTTAAACTTGAGACTACTGTAGAGCTTTGAGGACTAAATAAGGCAAGCCACCGAGGGTGAGAGGAGAACAGATATGTCATTCTATGTAGAATCATTTATAGTTGTATGTACAGTGAGTCTACTCAGTTCACCGTATTTCATACCAAGTTGCTTTCCAAAAATATTTTTTGATGGTTCACACTGATCCATTTATAAGCTTCCTTCTTGTTTTTTTAACCAAAAATACTGAGTGTGTTGTAACCTTTCTCAAAGCTGGATGAGATTTCAGTTGTAATATTGAAGTCCCTTGTGGGACAAATAGGCCATGTTTGGAGCCCTAATTCTCAATTGAGACTGGTTGAAAGCCCCAGAAGTGATAATGAAAAGGAAGGAGCTTCTGGGATTCTCGGGAAATGAGAAATCCTCACGTTGCCACAAACAGTGCGCAGGCCCCACAAGGCATTGGCCACACCCCAAGTTCTGCCTCCAGTTTCTTGCACCAGAGTGTCTTGCCAGCTCGGTTCAGCATGCTGCCAGGATCAGTGGCAGAGCACTGTTCTTAAGAGCTCAGGCCAGAGTTCCTACGCCTCACTGAGCTTTGTTCTCAAGCTTTTAAGCCTAAATCCATGCATGCCGGCCAGATCTAGTGGTGAAGGTAGCAGAGGCTGCCTATCTCCAAACAAAGAGCTGTGTGGGACTCCTGGAACAAGGTCCCACACTCCTTCATATTTTAGGGAAAGAAAACTAAGTCTAGACTGGTACTTAGCAATCTAAGAACTGGGTGTCCCAAAGCACTTTCTATCTAGAAGGTGCGTTGGTTGGTTGGCTGATTGATTGATTCTGTGTATGTACTGGTAGCTTGCACATGTAAACATACATGTGGAATCCATAGATCAACTTCAGGTGTTGTCTGGCCACCTTGTTTTTTGAGATGTTTCTCATTTGCTTGAAATCGACAATGCCAAGATTCACCTATCTTCACCTCCTCAGCACTGGCATTACAAGTGCACTTTATCACACTCAGCTTTTTTTTTTTTTAACATGGGTTTTAGGGCTTGAACTCAGGTCCTCATTCTTGCAAGACAAGTACTTGTCACCATCTCCCCAGTCCCTCTCTAGAACATTTAAATGCAGCCTTTTGTCTGCATTCACAGCATATAGACATAGTACAGCGTTCAAGAAGTACAAAGTCACCTTCACAAGATTAGTTTCAGAAGATATTTTTAAACAAATAAAGTTTACATGTGTGTGCAAATAATGAGATTTTTTCGAACTTTCAGTGGATACCACCAAATTAGCTCCATTGCAGTTTTTCCCAGTTCACCCAACAGGGAACATATCAGTCATCTTGCAAGTCAGTCTACTCTGCACTAGACTGAAGAGTTGATATATATGCACATTCTCAGGGCATTAGAAATGTAATTTTTAAAAGGAAAAGAAGCTGCTAAGATGCTCAGTGGATAAAGTCGCTTGCTGACAACGTGAGTTCAGTTCCTATAACTTCCATAGCAGAAAGAAAAAGATCGTCCTCTGAACTCCACAGCATGCCATGGTATACCTGATGACCCAACTGCTAAGAGCACTTGTTCTGTCAGAGCACCTGATAATTATGAGTACCACTGGGCAGTTTACAACCGTCTTTAAATCTGGTGTCACCTCCTGGCCTCCAGATACCAGGCATGAGTATGGGCACATGCATACATGCAAGCAAACACTGACAACTCGAGCATATACATGCATACGTGCATACATACTGCATACGCGCATACATGCATGCATACATGCATACATGCATACGTGCATATGTGCATACATACTGCATACATGCATACATGCATGCATACATGCATACGTGCATACGTGCATACATGCATACATACTGCATACATGCATGCATACGTGCATACGTGCATACGTGCATACATACAGAATAGCAAAGCAGAGTCCCATATAAGAAGAATGCATAAATTTACTGGGAATCAGATATAAAAGGTAAAATAATAATACTTTGTGAAAATTACTGTTTTTAAAAAATGTATCTAAACTGCACAGAGAAGATTTCTTTCCCTTACTAAAGGCTTGCGGAAGGTTTAGAACAGAGGTGAGTGCCAGGAGTTAATAAAACATATCTGCTGGGTAAAAGAGGAGACCAGATAAGGATTCAGCAACTCACCCCCACATCCTACTTTCCCCTTAAGTCAAGGGTGGTCTCTAAGTTTCCCACAAGGTAGTGACTGCTGACCAAAGTAGATTCATGAGCTTTTTCTGCCTTTCTTCAACTTTAAATGTGCCTGTCTGAGTGAGCATCTTATTAAGTTGTTGTCTTTGTCCATACTCATACTATATAGCACAACTGTCTTAGGTTTTAGTGCTGTGAACAGACATCATGACCAAGGCAAGTCTTATAAATAACATTTAATTATGACTGGCTTACAGGTTCAGAGGTTCAGTCCATTATCATCAAGGTGGGAGCATGGCAGCATCCAGGCAGGCATGGCCCAGGAGGAGCTGAGAGTTGTACATCTTCATCTGAAGGAAGCCAGGAACAGACTGGGCATGCTCACGCAGCTAGAAGGAGGGTTTCCCAGCCCAGTCCCACAGTGACACACTTCCTCTAACAAGGCCACACCTATTAATAGTTCCACTCCCTGGGCCAAGCATATATAAACCATCACAATAATCCTAGCACATTCCATAATCCACACAGCTTATAAACCTGGGGCAGGCCCCTGAAACCACTTTGTTAAAAGGCAAGTCTTTGAACTTCACCGCTTTTAGCACACAGTGGAGGGACCTTGAGCACTAAGACAGATGAGATGCTGTTCTTCTGTCGTACCAAGATGGTACTATTTGCCCTACCCATAATCCTGATGGAGATCTTAGGGCAGGGATCTCCTTATGATCCTGATACATGCTCCTTTTGTACTAATGTTACTGGCTTTCACATTTCCCAGACTACATCCAGACAGAATCCATTTTAAAATTTGATCTTCCTATGTATTTCATGGGACTCATTGTGAACTTTAATCAAAGAAATTTTTTTATTAATTCAGCATGATTCTTCCTGCAACCTTTATCAACCCATTTATCAAGTTAATATTTTAAGTTAACCTTCACCTCCCAAAATTAAAAGTGTGTTCATTAGTAAAATAAAGACTATGATTATGTGTGACCAAAAAAACCAGGTAAATGCAGGTTGTATATTAATGTATAAATATACCAAAGTCATCTTTTCTTTTCTTCCACAACTCATCTTTCAGAAGAAAACTCTTGGGTTTAGTCAACAGGAATCTGCCTTTCAGGCTAATTTTTGACATATGAACTTCCCCATGGGAGCCAAAACACCACAACCTAAATATATATTAAATACAGAAAACTTTAATTTTTGCAGCACCTTCATGTCAAACAAGGAAAATCCAGATACTACAGATGAATTTTTCACTATGGTTTGTTCCATGCAACTCTTTTGAGTTATAGACGTGGAGATCATTCTTAGCTTTTGTTAAATGCATTTGCTATTGTGGTACAACCATGGGCTGCTTTACCCAGTGTTTGATGGCAGCAATCAAAGCCGTGAGGCCAGAGTTTGATGTAGATAGTAAAATACCTCAGTTAGTCACTACCTTAGAGTTTTGTTTTAATACAAGAACATCAACCTTCAAGGAATGAAGAGGCTACTGTGTTCTAACACTTTTATGGCATAAATATCCTAACTAGCGTGATTGTTCATTCCATTAACAATAGCCCGTAGGGGAAGCCAGAACAGCTGGTTCAGTCCTAACTGCTACATCCATCAGCAAGTGTGTAATCACTGGGAAGTTGTCAGAGGCCAGGCACAACTGACATGGTGCTCTTCCAAACTGTCTTCCCCTTAAATATTACTGACAGTAAACCTGTACCCGGACAGCTGTTCTATTAAATGACCTAGAGCTTTATTGTGGAAACAGTACAACACCAAACAAAATTACCAAAGTGTTTTGTAATGAGTGAATTGCTTCAGGGGCAAATTAATGACATGATTATTTTGGTCCTTAGCACATGGACTCAATATGTCCTGGAAAGAACAAAGTCTGCAAAAGGCTGTCACTTGCCTGTATGTGACAAGTGACATGAGTCTCCTCCTAGGGCCCCTTCAAATAACACAGTGAGGCCTGTTAAAGCACCAAAAATAATGGATTGTGACGCTAACCCAAATTACATTTAACCTTCAAACTGTATATGGAAATGTATAAGTCATGGGGGAAAGTTTAATGCTATGATATTGTCATGTACTTTAGCGTTTTCTGAAAGTGAACTATATGCAAGTGATTTTATCTTCAGTAGTGTTTGTTGTTGTGAAGCCAGGATTTAAAAATCAATTTAAATGCTACGTAAGTCAGAATGCTCTAATGCTTTCGGAAGAATGAATTAACAAGGTCTACCTTTGAATCTCACTGTCCAGCACATTACTCAGTAAATAGGAAAATACGTTGGGAGTAATATTTAAACTTACAAAAATATTTTTGCTCAATTCCGTATGTAAACTCCCAGCTGTTGTAGTTGTGTTCTTTCTTGTAATAGGCACAGATACATTTTGGAATTTTAGAAAGCATGTGGGGACGTTTTGTATTTTAGTTATTTTCATAAAATGTCTATACTACTTCGCTCATGGTACATTAATGCCTGTTTCCTGACCGCATATTAAAATATAAACAAGAATGAAATCCTATTTTGATAGTTGTCCAAACTGTGGCTTCTCTTACCCACCTCGTGCTTTACAAGGATCTCGAGGATATTGTTGATAACTTCAGAGGCTTCTGCAGAAAGCTCTCACTTGAGGGGAAGCTCAGACTGGTAAGATGTATTTGGTTTTGTTTTAAAGGGTGTGTATGTCTGTCCGTCTGTCTGTCTGTCCTTGCATGTGCACTATGTAGGCCAGGAAAGCTTATGAGTCACCTGATGTGAGTACTAGGAATCAGACTCCAGCTCTGTGAAAGATCAAGTGCCTTTATCCTCTGAGCTATTTCCCCAACTCAGGGAGAAATGTTTATTCTATATTCATAAGTAATGATGTCCTTTGACTGTAACAAATAGAAAAGTAGAGAAGGATTTTCAAATTTTTCATAAAACAATTTCATTCAGTTAAATTGAGGCTTGAGCCATTTAGCTCATCAGCTTTGAAGCCGGTGGTTCTTTTCCATGAGACTTGAATCTGAATGCATCTGGATCTCGAGAAATCTAGCTATTACACACCACAGTGCCCACTGTCTAGAAAAAGAGTGCAGCCAGGCCTTTGGTGGTTTAAGCCTATAAATCTCAGCACTTAGGTTGTGATCACTATGAGTTTGAGACCGACAAACTTGGGCTACAGAGTAAGAATCTGTTTCAAAAAGACAGAGGTCTAAAAGATAGAGTCCAAATGGGCAGCCCTCTGGGGGGAGGCTGTGAGCTGTACTGCCAAGGTAGGGTCGCTAGGAGGGTAGAAAATATAAGAGGAAAACGAAGAGCACAGAAGGTCATGCTTTTACGTATAGATCAGTATCTGGACTAAAGGAAAGACTCTAACTCCAGTAATGTAGACTTTTTCCTGTCTCATGATACCAAGTTTCTCCTTTCTAACTCTATTCAGTTTCCCTTCCATGAAGAAGTACAAGAGAGTATACTTTGTTTCCTTAACATGTATTTTTAACTTTATGTAGAGTAAGCTAGATATGCCTTGAAAAATATCACCTTGAAGAAGCTCCCATTAGCTGAATCTGGAACAGTTTGAATATGAGAACAGACATGATAATCATGTCTTAACCCTTGTTATATAAAAACCCATGAGTCCGTTCAGGTGAGGGAAAGCTCATCATGTAACCTAATAGCCTGAGGCCAATGATATCATGACAAAAATCACCATACTGTATTGTCATAACTATAGTTAAGTGAGCTGAGTCATAACCAATCTAGAACAATAGTATACTTACTCCATAGTGTAGACAACAAACACTAACTTACTAAAGTAGTATAATTTAATAACCCTGATTATAAGGCAAGACATCATCATCACTTATGATTTATGCTAGTCAGCCCATAGTGAGGGATACTAGACAATTCAAGGCCCAGACTCTAAAAATGCCAGTGTCTCTCAAAGGAATAAAAAGTGATTATAAATGAGACTAAGACACATGACCGCTAAATGCAACAAATGGTCCTGTACTGGGTGAGTCAGGGAAAAAGAAGCACATTATTGTGAATATTTGTGAGATTTGGTTATGGTCATCTATTAGATAATATTTTATATTATATTCCTGAATCTGATTACTGTATTATGAGGGCACATGTAGGAGAATAAATACACCCAAAGGTATTTATTATCACAAAAAAAAAAAAGAGTATCTCCAGCTTTGCTTTTTAATAGTTGAAAAAAAAAAGTTAAATGTGTGCAGAGAGGAGAGAGTTCGGGTTTTTTATTTCTACTCTTGCAACTGTTCTGTGGGTCAGAAACTGCTGCCAATTTTTGTTTGTGAAACAGGGACTTTATTGTGTAAGGCAGGCCTGCCTTGAACTCATGACCCTCCCACCTCAGCTTCCTGAGTTCTGAGTGTTGGTGTCTGCTACCACACCTGGTTTGCCTTTAATTCTCAAAGCGTGTCCTTGGAGAAAACCCAGATACCTTTTCTCTGTTGTGCTGTTTCCCCACCAGATCGGTCCAGACAGAATTATAGTGCGTATGGCCATAGCAGCCATTCTGAATGCTGTGTGGGACCTTTGGGCAAAGCAGGAAGGAAAGGTAATGATTTTATAATATGGCTACAACCCAGGATACATGACTGTAGTTAGGAATTTGTTGGAGCAGGGCCAGAGAAAAGGGGTGAGGGGGCAGCAAAGGCTAAGAAGCAGTTAGCAATAGAAGGACTCACGGGGAGTGTGAGGGATGGGGTGAACTGGGGTCAGGTAGGATATGAGCCAGCTGTCTAGTGGCAGCAGTCACCATTTGTGTACTCATACGGGACACAAACGATTGCCTTATGTGCGTCTCACACCTCTTTCTCTTTTATAATCAAGCCCTTATGGAAGCTACTTGTGGACATGGTGAGTAAAGTCTTTTATAGTTCTTTCTAAAGGCAATATTTTATAAATTACCTGGCTGCTTTGATCAGTAAGAATATTCAGGACTAGTCTGTTGATAATTGATTATATTTTTACGACGGGCATGAACCTTGCATGCAAGGCAAGCACTCTCCCACTAACCTGTATTCCCAGACCATAACCCTTTCTGATCATTTGAAATCAGATACCTGTGCTGTGCAGGCAAGCCGGTAAGAATGGGAGGCAGTAAGTTCACGTCCTGCTTTCTTCTAAAGGGTCCTTACAACATCAACAAAGGTCTGAGCTCTTACTGCTTGAGACAGCTACGGGAACCACTGGGACCCTCAATCAGTTTAAATATCAAATGACAATAGAACAACATATGTTTTGAAAAGCACATACTACTACTAGTACATCTGTGGCCACTTTAACTCTAAATGCACGATCTGATCAAATCATGGCAGTTCCCACCGTGTAGTTCTTTCAGTAGCCTGATGTACTGAATTCCAAAGGCATACGGTTGCCGTTTTCTTTCTCAGTGACCAGTATCTGCAGCAGGAATAAACACTTGATTGTCAGGGAGGATTAAAAAAAAAAAATTGTGCTAGTTTAGGCTGCTAAAGGGGAGGGACCTTCAGTCCCAAGTAGAGCAGGCTTTCAGTCCAGGCTTTATAAGTAACCTTGAGCTTGTCACTTCCCACTAAGTGGCTGCTGACTCCAGGTGACTTCTGAGGGCCCACAAATAAAAGCTCCCATTATTATTTGACAGTAAAATGAAAGAAAAACAATGAACATGGGCCTTGAAGATTTTGGGGCTGGGGGCAGATGAAGTCAAGATGTTCTCACAGCTTCTTGCTGTGAGGCCGACAGGGCCGTCTGAAGGAAGGGCGTGCAGAGGTCAGCCTTTCACATGGATGTAGCTTATAGCCATGGAAAGAATTTGGAGTCCAGCAGGGCATCATGGTGAGTATGAAAAAGTGGTCCGAGAGCATGGCCAGCATTCCTCAGGATTAGTGCACTGCTCTCCTCCTGTCCCTGGAGAGTGACCATTGTCACTCTGTGGAGACCAAGGGCTGCCCTGAGTGGCCTGACTAAAAGCAGCCTCTCTTGGGAAACTTGGCTGCTCCAGGGCCCCATTCATCATCTTCCACTTCCGTGGAAGTTCAGCATGCAGGAAGAACGGACTCAGAAACTCAGAGGGGCTCCTTTACTTTAATGCTCACTTGGTGCTAGTGAGTGGCCAAGAAGTCAGGTTAGTTGGAAAGCAGGGGACAGAGGGAAGATGCTGACTTCAGACAGGGATAGAGGCTCTGGAAGCTCATGAAGAGCAATAGTGAATTCTAAAATGTTCAGTACTAAGGAATGACAGGACCAGACAGACGCATAGATCCCAAAGATCCCTTCCTGGAAAGGATAAGCCCATGACATTGGTGAGCATCAAGAAGTCTGCCTATGGATTGATATGGGCCTTTCTCCTATGCCGCCAGGATCCAGAGACGCTGTTGTCCTGTGCTGACTTCAGGTACATCACTGATGTCTTCACAAAAGAGGATGCCTATGGTGAGTTCCGTGTATGCCATGGGTCTGCCAGTATCCAGTGCTTACCAAGAGTGCCTACAGCAGATGCAAACTCATTGTCCAAATGAGGGATTTATACTCTTTTTTCCCTCTCCCCCAGAAATACTGAAGAATGGCCAATATGGTAAAAAAGAAAGAGGTACATTGTGGGGACTGTTCTCTGTGCTATCCGTGTCTACTTTTGAACACTCCTGTCTCCTAGGATACACATGGTGCTCCCACATACTCTGTACCCTCAGTCATACATGTAAATCTGGGTGAAGAGGCCATCTAATGTAATGTGGCTGGAGTGCTCAGTTCAGCCATTCAAGGAGGTTCCACTTCGTGTTGCACTATGGGATAGGGAACTTTAAGACTCGGGGTATTCAGCAAATATCCTCATTGTCCCAGCTTGACACACTGGCAGTGGACTTATGGCAGCAAGTACATAAAGGACACTCAGGAGATCCTTTGGGGAGCAACTTAGTCCCAGACAATCCTAATTCTGAAGTTCTCTAGGAAGTCCTGAATGTTATAAGCTGTGTTTTTCAGAAGAACAAATGCTGGAACATGGCTACCCTGCCTACACTACATCATGCGCCTGGCTGGAGTATACAGACAGCACAGTGAAACAGGTGAGCTTTTAAACCTGGCTTTACAGACAGGCCCAAGAAGGAAAAAAAAACTAGTTGTGTGTATTTCACACCATCATCATCATACTTGGCTCTGACACCAGATAAATGCATGTACACACACACACACCACTCTCCATAGACAACAGTTTAGTCTCCATGGCCTAATTTTTCTCACTCTCCCTTGTGCAAGTCCAGATTATCCCCTGAGTTTCTGATCTCAGCAGCCTAGTGTTCTACAGTCCAAACCCCTGAGTTCTAATTCCTAGAGCAGTTCACAGAACCTTTGATTTCTATTCATCAGTTCATCACAAAAGATGAAACTTAGGAAGAGCCAAGTAAAGTGGATCCACAGAGTGAAGTGTAGACAGGTGGCAGTATGGAGTATCCCCTCTCAGTGTCCCCTCTCAGCATACTTCCAGCTTCTACAACATGTGTCCTAACCCTGAAGTTTCCTGATCTCTGTCCTGGACTTTTATAGAGGAGTCATTGGCTTTTGGTAAGAAATTCAACCATCAACCTTTCTCTCTGGAAGTTTCAGGGTAGGACTAAAAGTTTCAACCCTTTGGTCTAATTGTGACCAATAATGAAGGGTCAGTTTATTGGTATACAGAAGACACTGTCACTAAGGAGATCTTCGTTTTAGGTGCTGTGTGCTAGAAAATAATCTGAGATGTAGAGCACCGAAGGGAGCAAATGCCAACTGTATGTCTGTAGAACACCCTGGATTTCTTGAAGAGTTTTCTGTTTCCCATTAGCCTTTCCACATAATTCTGTATCCAAGGCCACCTTCCATGAGAAAAAGTATATTCACTCTGACCTAGTGAGTTCTGGAAGGTGACAGCCTAGCATTGATTCTATACATGTATAGGCTTGTAACACCGGCAAGTCACTTAACCATGCAGAGCCTCGGTTTTCTTTGTTTGCAGCAGGAAATAATACTCCATCTCTTATGGGACAGTTTTGAAGATTCAGATAAAGCTCTAAGTGTTCCACAGCTAGCACATGGCCATTTATCTTCTGACCGTGTTATATATGTTTTTAAGCAAGCCCTTGGCAACTGATCTGGAACCCCAGCCCTGCTTTCTCATCATATTGTATTCACACAGAGCCGGAAAGGCTGGCTTCTGCTTCTTATATGTGTTAATTCAGTGGATGCCACTGAAAATCCTAGCTTTACAAAGGACACTCATAATGCATCACCCATTGGAATGTTAATGACAATTAAAGGAATGTTTCCCACAGAGATAAAGAAAGCTACTTCACAATTAGAGTGATGCTGTTAGCCAAACTGCTTCTATCTTTAAACAAAACATGTTTTGTTCCTCTGGTTTATACTATAACCATAATGCTTGTGCAACCAAACTACTGAAGTACTGTCAAACCAGGGGAGCACGGTGCAATGTACACTATCTAATGAGAGATGCACCTCTTTCCCCACAGCTCTTGGAAGCAGCACTAAAAGATGGCTGGACCAGGTAAGTTATCTGTGTAATGGTGGACTTGACTTCCTAATGAGCAACACTAAGAGGCTGAATATGTGAAGAAGAGCCTAAGACTAAATCTCACCAGGAATGCCTGAAGCAACCACCCTAGTTGCTTCAACCTAGGCCAGGCATATTCTCTCTAAAGACAAAGTGTGAATCTACTTAGAATTCTAGAATATCACATGTGGAAGAGACTTTGAAAGACATCAGTATACAAATTCATTCTTTGTGGTACAAGGGATTGAACCTAGAGCATCATACTTATTAGATAATTGTTCCACTGCTGAACTCCAACCAGGATCTTCATTTTAACAAGACCATCAGTTAATCCTCATTTGTGTACCCAAACTTGAGATGCTCTGAGCTCTTGTCAGTTCCTTAACTAAATAGTGATAACATTAAGAAGGTGTGTAAAGGCTTTGGCATTTGATAGAATTAAACTCTTGCCTTTTCCCACCATTGCTTTTCAAGGACTGTGTGATCCTAGGCAGATTTCTCAACATTTCTTAAACAGATGTCCTCCTTCTCTCTCAATCCTTCTAAGAGTTGCCATTTTTGGTGAGAATTATTATAAGGTAAATTTGGAGCAGATGTTCCATGAGGCTACCTGACCAAGAAGAGGCTGACTTGATGAGTCAACTCTAGATCAGGAAGGCTCCAGAAAGACTTCTGGACCTCAGCAAAAGAAATGAATAGAGGCTATGGCCAACTACTTCTAGTATTCTCCAGAACTACAAATCATAGCTGAAACTTCTACCTAGACTAAAAGACTCTCTGGTTGTTTGTTAGAAAACAAGATCGTAGATGCCAGAATTTGTTCAGCTTTAAAGAAATGTTTCTGACTGAAATAATCATTTTCCCTCTCTCCCTTTCCTCCAGCTAGTCTCCTTCAAAACCCTCCCATGTTCCCTCTAGTTCTCAAGTTGATAGTCTTTTTCTTTTTCACTGTTAATACATGTGTGTATACTATTATATATGTATATGTATATAGTATATGTGTGTATCCTATTATATACTGCTGAGCTCAGTTTTGATGGTAGTATATATATGACTACATTGGATAACAAATAGGGAGTGAGGCTGCTTCTCCTCCTAGTAGGCATTTGTTACCCATAGTTCTTTGTCTAGGGGTGGGGCACTAAAAATTTTTCATCCTTCCGTGATACTGCCTTTGTTCTGGTCTCGTTTGTGTAGTCTAGTCATTTCTAGGAGAGACTTTCAGAGCAGACTCTCTGGTATTCTGCCTCTTACAATCTTTCTGTCTCTTCTTCCAAGATGTTCCCTGAGCCGTTGATGCAGGAGCTTCGATGTACATTAATGCGGTTGGCCTCCCTTGATCTGTTGATTTCTGCAATGTATCAATTTGTGATTTTTCTGTGATGATCTGTTTGCTGTAAAAAAAAAACAATCTCCTTTGATGAGGGTTAGTAACTACAGTTATCCAAGATACGGTGATTCCTGTACCTGTGTGAAACTTTCATGAACTGAATGATCTTAGTATCCAGGGAGATTGAGAAATTGGAGGAGTAAAAAACCTAGGCTCTGTCTGCAGTGACACAGCCCAGTCTTGGGATTCACTAAACAAGTGCTTGTTGAAAAAGAAATTGGATACTAGTCCTGTGGGTGATATAATCTTTTCTCCAACAGTGCTCACACTTCAGCAGTCACGAGGAACATACAGATGCCTATGTCTCAAGACATAATTGGACATCAAGGCAGATTAGGGTTGGTTTAGTTTTTTGTCGTTTTTTTTTTTTTTTTTTTTGAGGAGAGGGCTCCTTGAAAGTGGCCAAATGTGCCATGAGGGAAACTCTCTAGGATACCACAGACCACATTCTATCGCTCCTCTCTGTGTGACCAAGTCCCTTTTCCTTTCTGGAGCTCTTCCCCATAAGGAACAGATTAGTCCAACTGAGTTCACTGGAGACAAACTTTCTGTGCAAACAACTAGCAAATGCACAGGCCTTGTGAACTCTATCTGCCTCTTCTATTTGGACCAGGGTCTATTTGTTCTAACCTGTCTGGCATAACAGAATTTCAGGGAGCTGTATTAGAGATTCATCTTCTTTCTGGTTCCTTAACTGTGGGTCAGCAGATAATTCAGAATTATTGATACTGAATAAAGAGATGCAGTTTGCAGTAATATTATCTCATGACTTGTCTGATGCTTGGGGAGAACCGAAGTTACTAGAAAACATGGTCTATGCATGATTCACAGAGACTCACTTCTACAGAAAATCCAGGTGTTCTTGCCAAGTTAGGGACCTATTTAAACTAAGTATGTTTGTAGGTTTAAAATAAAAGTTGGGGCCAATCTTGATGACGACATACGAAGATGCTGCCTCATCAGGGACATGATTGGACCAGAGAAGACTTTGGTAAATATATTCTCAAGATATTAAGACATGGAAGCTGGATGAATGTTTTTTGTGGTACTGTGACTCTAACTCAGAGATGTGTCCATGTTAGGTAAGCATTTTACCACTGAGCTGTAATATTCACCCCCAGCCTAAAGTCTTTTGTTCCAACCAAGGATTAAGAACATGAACATTTTAATAACTTATGCTGGTCTTGAGATAGGTGAACTCTATTTTTAAAAGCCATGGGATCTGATTAGTATTAGCTTTATAATTCTACAGAGTCATTTAAGTCTGATCCAAGCAAGAGACGGTCCTTTTTGCTAATCGGGTGAGCCTGAACAAGCAGTCTTCCATTGGACCACCCTAAGTGTAAATCATTAATCTCTCTTAAGCAGTTCAGGAGATAGGTTCTAAGCAGCCATTCTTTGAAGCATTGAGGTTCTAGCAGAGATAATAAAAGGACTTAGCATTCCTATGTATTTTTATTATATGTAAGATATTTTTGTAAAGAGTCACAATCAGATTATGTTTCAAAAATTAAGGTTTGTCTTCTGTTTAAAATTAATTTTGGAGTACTTACTATAAGATCAGAAGTCTCATTATTTATCCATGAAGTAGCAATGCTTTTGTTTCATGAGGTCATCCTCATTCAAATAATTTATGACAAAATCTGATCTAGAGCCTGTTACACTGTGGTTCTCAGAGTATCCTGTAAGAGAAATCTTACCACTTAGACTATTTATAGAATCTCATGTCCTTGTCATCTCCTGTGAGTATAATGAGGTTGGTGGGGGGGGGGGGCTATCTCAAACCCTGCACAGCAATTCTCTGGCTTCCGAGCAACAGGATAGTGAGGAGAAAGCCAAAGCCTAAAAGGCAAGGCCTGGACTTAAAACTTACCACCAAGTTGGCCTACTGGTCTTGAGCGACTCACTTAACTTTCTCTCTAAGCCAGTTTTTATTTGTAAAACAGGGTGATATGAGCTGCCTTATGGAGTTATAGTAAAAATTAAATGGAACAAAAACCTATTAAGTGCCAAGTAGAGTGAGCATTCCATTAGTGATTATTAATATGCCAGATACCTGGTGGGCAACAGTCAATTCGAACAGACTCGGTGCTGAATGTGCATGTGATTCAAATGATAACAGGAGAGTTGGCGAGATGGCTCTGCAGTTAAAGGAATCTGCTGTCCGGTTTCAGAACCCAAGTTCAGTCTCCATTATTACTGTAGAAGGAAAGAAATGATCATCAGTGGTCCTCTAACTTCCACAAATGTGTGCACATACACACATACATGAGAGGAGACACACACTGCGTAAGTAAGGCGCTAGGGAGTTGGTTCTGTGATGAAGAGCATTTTCTGCTCTTGCAGAGGACGCAGCTCTAATTCTAGTTTCAGTGAATCAGATGCCCTCTTCTGGTTCCTGCTGGTACCGGTTGCACATTATGGCGAAATACTCATGCTTAAAATAAAAACAAAGCACTTGGTGGACCCAACAGAAAGGTTGACAAAAAGGTTAGCAAAAAGACGGTCTCTTGCTCTGATCAGACATAATTAGCTCTGCAGAATTATAAAACTAAAACTGATCAGATCCCATGGCTTTTAAAAAGTTTACCTATCACAAGACCAGCGTCATACATTATCAAAGTATTCATGTTCTTACTCCTTGGTTGGAACCAGAGACATCAGAATGAATATGATAGCTCAGTGGTAAGGTGCTTACCTAACATGGACACATCCCTGAGTAAGCACATCTCATTACCCAGCCCAGGGTACTTGTAGACATCCCAGCAATCCTGAGAACAATCCACATCTCTTCCCTTACATGTGGCTCAGATCTGAAGCCAGATTTCTAATCCCAATGTCCGCACTTTGGATCCCTGCCCCCCTTTTCTGAGGACTCTGGGCTAGACTCTAACAAAAGATATGCCAAAGGAGTCTTCCTAAGCAGCAGGGTGCACTAAATTCAGGCATCTTCTCTCTGGAGCCACAGCTCTACAGAGAAGTGAGAAGTCTGTCCTTGCAGATGATGGATGCCAGCGAGCGTTGGGATGTGCCTACAGCAGTGGACTGGATGTCAAAGCTGGCCGAATTCAAGCCATTGTGGATTGAGAAGCCCACATCCCAGTTTGACATCGAAGGCTATGCAGCGATCTCTAAGGTAACAAAGCTGCTGTTACCTCAGCCATTTACTGTTTATTTAATGTTCTCGAGCGATCAGTAGGGACAATTCCTAAAACTCTCAAAACTTCTTGTGGCACAAGTCCCTCATGCAAATAAGTCAATGTTTGCACCAAAATTAGAACAACCCCTCTTGCAAATGAGTTAATCACAGGCCTTGGGCCATAAGGGAAGTGTTCCCATTTTATCTTGGGTGAAATGGCTTCAGGGACACCTAGTTCTCCTAATCTCCTTCAGAGTGTTGCCTGCTAAGACTGGTACAGGAGGCACGGAACATATCTTCTGTCATTCATACAGTGTTCCTATCAAGCTGCTAGTGTGTCCTCAAAATGATTTTCCACAACACCCAGTTAGCTATTAAGCTAGCCAGGTTGCCAGGAAGTTTATGTCACTTAAGGAGTCAAATTGCTTTACCCCCAACAGTTTAGCCTATTTAAAGGAAAAATAAAGATGCAAAGAGAGATGTACAAAAAAAGGTTTATCATTAACATTAGTGGTGATTTAACAGTATTTTAATAATGTTTAACTCCTGTTCCAGTTCTCCGGGGACAGGTGGGTCTCTCTCATCTGCCTTAATATTTGGTAGACTAGGTAGATGAAATGTATTTTCTGCTTCTGATCTTTCCACTTTACAGTGTGTTTATGAAGATCTTATCAAGATAAGGAGCACCTGTACTTTATTTGCCCAGAATAAAACAAAAAGTATGGATTCCCCTAGAGGACTCAAAAATCAGGCTTTCAAACATGATGTTGCCTGGCTATTTTCTAAGAGCCTTGAAACAGTTTCACAGTAATTGGGGGCCATCTGCATTGTCCCCATTGTTCAGATGTGAGAACATCTCAGAAACTGTCATAGTGGGTGGCTACGGGTGCTCAGGTCCTTCGTTCTGAAGATGAGTGCTTCAGTATCAGCTGGTTCATTTGGAAGCATCTCACACAAGGCAAGCATGCACTTAAAGCCACCCCCCATGACATATCCCTTCAGCACAGCCACACACACCTCCTAAACCTACTCAAAACAGTGCTACCCACTCAGAACAACTAGTCAAGCATCTAAACTTAGGAGAGGCATTGAAACACCCACACTTTGGTAGCTGTATTTTCTCATTTCCTGATTTTTATCTTTAAAGTGTACCCCTGAGCTCTAGAGATGGCTCAGCAGGAGGGGGCTACTGCTAAATCCAAAAACCTGAGTTCAGTCACCAGGACCCGCATGATACAAGTTGTCCTCTGACATCCATATATACTGTGACATGTGTGCCCACACATACGCACATACAAACACAAAATAACAATGCATTGAATTAGTTTAAATTTTTAGAGAAAAACATTTAAATATAACTGATGGAGGGTTTCCCTGTGTAACCCCACCTGGTCTGGGACTCCCCTCGTAAAACTGTAAAACTCAGATCCGTTTGCCTCTGCCCTTCTGAGTGCTGGATTAAAAGCGCACACCACTGTACTCTGCCCTGGGAAGAATCTTAAGTTCTGGAAGCGATCTTGATGCTTCTGGCTCCTGTTAGGATCTGAGATCTCAGTAAATTAGTGTAGAGTCTACTTAGACCAGGCACCCTCTAGAAACCTGTATTTAGGGCATGTTCTTTATTTAAAGAAAAAACACCTTAAGCCTCACCCAAGAGAATGTACTGAGATACATAAAACCAAAGTGGCAGCGTGTTGGGTCTGAATAAGGGCCTTGTATGGTAGAAAGAAGCTCATGAAAGGGATAATGGGAAGATAGAGGGGGTGGCTTCACACAGGGTAGTGCAGAATTAATGCTGAGGAGCGCCACACTACAAACCAGTGGAGAGATCCTTGGAGTGACCAGAGCCGCCTTTTGTGTGTATTTGTGCATGCATGTGGAGGCCAGAAGCCAAGTACATTTCTCAAGAGCCATGTGCCTTATTTTGAGGCAGGGTCTCTCAGTGGGACCCAGAGCTTGCCAATTAGCCTGGGTGGCTGGCCAGTGACGTACAGGGTCCATCTGTTGCTGCTTTCCAGGACTGGGTACAAGCTCACATATATCCTAGATTGTGTTTTGTAACTCCTAAATTTGTCATCACAGCCTTGTTTAGACCACGTTTTACACACACACTCACATATACTCTCTCCCTTCCTCTCCACCCCCTTCTCTCTCTCAGTGCTGCCCACTTGGTATTGAATGACTGTTTTGGAGGCTTTTCCCTTGGGCAGACTGTTTATCCTGTTCTAGGCATTCCGGTTACCCATAGTTCTCTGTCTAGTGTTGAGGCCCTTAGAGTTCCCCTTCTGTGTCTAGTAACGTCATTGTTTACATCTTGTTGGGGCAGCTGTGTTGATAAGCCTTTTTGACATGTCTAGGAGACAGTCTCACAGAAAACTTTCTGTTCCTCTGGTCCTTAGTCTTTCTTCCCTAAATGTGAATCCTGTAAGTGGGAAGGGAAAGGGAAGGAGGAGAGACTTATCTCCCCTAATTAAAGTCTCCTTTCCCCCATTTAAATCAACTGCACCTTGCTATTCCTTCTCTATTACTCCTCTCCCCAGCCTTGCCAGCCCCTTCACTTCCCTTTTCTGCAGTCACTCTGGGTTCCATTCTCACATCCGAAAACCTGGAGCTAGGAACCACAGATAAGAGAGTTTGTGTGACATTTGTCATTTGGGTCTTGGTTACCTCATTCAGTGTGTTCTAATTCCATCTACTTACCTGCAAATCAGGATTTTACCTTTCCTGACAGCTGTACAGTATTCCTGTGTGTCCATATTCACTTTTATTATACACTCATCAGTTGGAGCACATTTAGGCTGTTTCCATCTCCTGGCTCCTGTAAATAGAGCAGCCGTGAACAAGGATGAGCAAGTGTCTGGAGTAGCAGTAGTAGCCCTTGGAACATGCTGAAGAATGAAGGCTACAGCTGGGTCATACAGCAGATTTGTTTTTAGTGTTTTGACAGTTATCCACAGGTTTCTAGACTGGCTGGACCAGTTTGCAATTCTACCGGTGATGGATGAGGGTTCCCTTTCCCTCCACAGCCTCCAGCACTGGTCAGTTGTTTCATCGAGCTTTGCCTTTCTGACTGGAAAAAGATGGACTCTCAAAGTTGTTTTGATTTATACAGCCTTAATTGCTAGGGATAATGAATTTTTTTTTTTTTTTTTTTTTGAGTTTTTGTTTTTTGGTTGGTTGGTTTCCTTAGCCATTATTTTGAGAGCTTTTCTGTTCAATTTCCCATCTTTTTATAAGTTATTTACTTTTTTGAATTTTAATATTTTTGGTTCTGGATATCAGTCGTGTCAGATAGCTATATGCCTAGCAGTCTCTCCCATTCTGTGGATTTCCTCTTCACCAGCTTGACTGATCCCTTAGCTATTCAGATTCTGTTCTATGAAGTCTCACTCGTCTCAATTCCTGGGCAAATGTGGTCCTATTTGTACCTACGCCCCAAGGGTATTGCTTATGTTTTCTTCTAGCAGTTCGGATTCAGGCTTCACATTTAGGCCTTTGACTCATCTGAAGTAATAGTTATGGTCTAACTTTATTCTTGTATAAGCGGACATCCTGTCTTCCCAGAACCATTTGCTGTCTTTAGTCTGTTTTTGACATTTTTATTGACTATTAAATGGTTGTAGTTAAGTTTTTTAAAGTTCAGGTCTTCAGTTTTGTTCTATCGCTCACTCTGTATGTCCTTTTATTTGGTTGGGTTTTGGCCAGAACAATATTCTCTTATGGCTCTGTAGTGTATCTTGAGGTATGGAATGGTAGTCCCTCTAACATTATTCTTTTCACTTGGGACTGTTATAGCTATCCAGGAGTTTTTTGTGATTCCATATGAACTTTTGGATAGTTTTTTCTTTTCTTTGAAGAATGAAATGGGGTTTTGATCAGGATTGAAGCTCTCAGACAGTCTCACTTTGAAGGCAGGCTCATCTCAAACTTTTGATCTTCCCACTGAAGTCTCCATTGTGCTGGGCTCACAGCTGTGTACCACTGTGTCTGGCTTCTTAGGGTTGTTTTTGCTGTTGTTACATTTATTTATTCGTGTGTGTGTGTGTGTGTGTGTGTGTGTGTGTGTGTGCAGACATCAGAGGACAATTACTTTACTAAACCCACAGAGCTGAATGGGAAGACTTTGGATTTAACAAAAGCAAGAGAGACTTTAAACTTAACACTTCACAGGGTTTATTAGTGATACAATAAGAAAGTAAGTGGAACAGCAGCCCACAGGAAGCAGAGGCAAGAACTCCATCAGTCTACAAGAACACACAGTACCTATTAGTCCTGTCCTGTGTGGTACACCACTCAGGCCCTGGAGCATGGCAAGCCAATGCTGCAGAAGTGTGCAGCCCCATCCAGGAAGGGGTAGTAGCAGCATGTGAGCAGCCCGGCCTTTCCACACTGTGGGGATATAACTCTCCCACACCACGGACATTGCTATGGGCATCCTCCTGCTGGGCTTTAAACTTTACATGGCTCAACAGTAGGGATGTTTCCTTCAACTCTTAAGAACATTTTTAAACATTCAGAGTTGCAGTTCAAACATTGGAAAATAACACCAGGCTGCCTTCCCTTGCAGGCACTAGCCCCCTTAGGAATTGGCGTTGCCACTGGAGAACAGGTGAGCATCACACCCTGGGTGTCACCCCACTGGCCACTAAAAGCACCATCATGTTGCATCAGAAGTTGGGCGGGTTTCATCATCTTTTAAGTTGGTGGTTCATAAAGAGTCCAAAGTTTTGTGGCTTCTTCCATAATTCATGGGACTCGGGTCACTGGTTTGGTTTTTTTTCTCTAAGCAATTATTCAGAATTAACAAGGCAACAACTTGTTACAGTCAGGGCATCCAACTAGAGAAAGTGATAGCAGTCTCTTGTGCTCACACAACGAAGTCCTAGTCCCTCCTATACCTGCTACAGTGAGCACAAAGACAGCAGCGTGAGGAACAGATCTTCAGTCTTCCAGCGAAACAAACAATACTACCCCACCTTACCACTGCACACTTTAATGTGCCATCTGCTTGTAGATGTCACGGATGCCACCACCCATCCTGATAGAACCCCACTTGCCAAGTGATACCACGGAAATCTTGTTATAAATGGAAAGTGGTGGGATTTATACTTGACTTTAGATTTGTCCCTCTGCACTAACAGTGTCACCTCAGACTAAGAAGAAAACAAGGGAGGGACAGTTGGGTGCCCTTAAGTCTAGCAGTAAGAGCTGGTGTGGGATCAGAGTACTGCCAAGCTTAGGGGTAACAAAAACAAAGCCCAGTTCTGTTGGTGTTACATTGAAATGTTTGATTCTATTTCCAGTGTCACAACAGACTGATGATTAAGCACATCCTAGAAAAGAAGTTCCTGCAGTTTCTCCAGATTGACAGCTATAGACTGAGGAGTGTCAATGAAAACCTCTCAGTATTACTGATGGCCAAAAAGTTTGGAAGTAAGGATGATGTGGAAGCTCTACTCCACTCCCGGTGGCCTTGAGACCTCATGGGTCTATAGTTTGCCTTTTCTCTAAAACTTTCTCTAATCAGGGAGAGCTGGCTGAATCCCATCCTGAAATTTTATCCCTAAATATTAAAATACGATCGGGTCACCTGTAGACACTAATAAACCCCAGGGGATCTTTCTGCATTGCTTTTGCCTTAAACTGAAACACTTTCTTCCAGTTCCCGTCTGCCCCGTTGCTGGTGAGGCCGGAATCACAGAGCTGGTCCAGCACCTGATTATATTTGACTATATATCAGTCTCTGCCAGCCTTCAAAACAGGTCAGTAGCATTAACTCCTCCCACTGCCGTCATACTTCTTGATCCTGGACAGCTGTTTGAAAACAGGGCCAGAGATACCCAGAACACTGTGCACTATTAAGGGCACCTAGAATAGATTTTAAATACCAGTTCCAAACGGCTTTTATTTGTTCTCTTTAATTTCATGTGTGTGGGTGCTTTGCCTGTGTGTGTACTCGTGTGCCTGAGGTCAGAAGGCGGTGCTGGATCCCTTGGAACTTTTAGTTCTAGATAGTTGTGAGCTGCTATGTGAGCGCTGGGAATTAAACCTGGGCCCTGTAAAAAGCAGTGAGTGCTTGTAACGACTAAACCATCCCTCTAGCCACAACAGGACTGGATATTGGGGGAAGTCTTTCAGTCATGTGTACATATATGGATTGCTTATTGTACTTTGCATACTGAAACTAAACATATCACACAAAAGACTCACTGAAGTTAAATCTTGAGACCAAATATGAGAACCTGTATGGGTAGGACTATGAGATAGAAAGGGATGTGTCAGAACATCAGTGCAGGAGTGGCAGGTGTCAGGATTGTACTGGCTTCTTCTTGGAGCTGTCTAGTGAGTAAGCAGCACTTCGTTTTAAATCTGCCTAAACTGGTTTACGTTCTAAAGAATAGTCAGTTCAAAGGGAGGAATCCTGGATCTCCTCACCTTAGAACTGCTACATATTCCTAATCTTAACAATGAAGGTCTCGATTATTTTCTCTTAGTTACTACTGTCCCAAGTAGACTTCCTGGGTTGTTTTACTTTCTCATGTCAGCTCTTGTCATGGAAGCATCTCAGTGCAGTATCCCTGGTGTGAGATGCTACAAACCAGCGCTGGTGTTTCATACCAGCTTTACAACTCTGACATGTCTGTATAAAACAAATCCCACCAGATCCCAGCAGCAGGTGTTGACATCCTAACCTTTCCCTTTACCATTCTCTGAATTTTTTTTTCTTTTTGAGACCCAACTGTCTTCCCCCATGTAGCTGGATATTTATCTGCACCCTACTGCCAACACAGGAGCCATTAGCTTCTCCTGCCATCTTATTTGTGTCCCTGGTTGCTGTGTACATTATTCCTGGGGAGACGAAAACTTCTAATCACCCCATATGGGGAACTAACAAATGACAGATCCAAATACAGATATCACCAAAGTCTAACATGAGTTTGATATCACTTATAGGAATATCGGGAAGGGGCTCTTGCTAATAGGAGCAGAACTAACTCAAAGACAGCATCACTGAAGCCCACCCAGCATGGGTGACAGCTCACACCTCGAACTTGCAACCTACTGAACAGGCAACACCACAAGTTGAAGAGTGTCCCTTTCAGGTGACTCAGTAGGCCTGAGCCTCTTCCAGGCAGCTCATCTGGTCTTTTTCTAGGTAGTTCAGCTGGGCTTATCTGTTTATTGTAGGCAGCGGTCTGTACTGTTAACTCTGGAAAGGAGGGGCCTAGTGAATATGGCTTCCAGGGGCTATTTTGAGTTTACTTCATCTTAGCATCACCACAGCATTTTCTTCCCTGTTGGTTCACTTCCCTAAAACATTCTGTCTTAAGAAATTTCTCAAAAAAAAAAAAAAAAAAAAGGGAGGTTGTTATCCTAAGAACATAACACTGGTAAAGGCTGGTACACATCCTATTATATCAGATGGCTAAGGACATAGGTTAGGTTTCACAATAGGTTAGGTGTATATAGCATCTAACCACAAAACTGGACGGTGGCATGCAGAATTTTAACAGACTGACACAATCCCAAACCTGTGCTTTTTATTTAATCATCTGAGCAAGTAGGTAGAAGGAACCACATTTTAGTTTAATGTAGTGTTAACATTTGGCATTAGGAACCACAATCCCAGGTTTCTGCAACTTGAATTGATACAGGATTACTACGAAATGTTCAAGGTAACTTTACAGTATGTCTCAACTCCCCCTTTGCACATAACAGCTAAGCCTTGGAGATCAAATCTAGGATTTCATCCAAGCCAAGAGTTCTGCTAGCACTTAGCTACAACCCCAGTTGTGTTTGTGTGTACCATGCTGAGTGTGGACAGTTGTGAAGGGGACAACCCCAGATGGTGGTCTTCACCTCCCTACCTAGGGTCTTAGTTTCTTACCACTGCGAATACCAGCCATCTGACCCACCCGAGCCTCCAGGGAGTCTTTATCACCACCTCCCATCCCACTGTGCACGTGCAGTACCACACACAGCCTTATGTGGGTCCTGATCCTCAGCCCACCATTTAAGGATACTTTCCTGTTTCACGGCTCCTAGCTTATAAGGGACCTAACTTCAAACACTAATGCTCCAATTTCCTAGGATGTGTGAATATGTGGACCATCTGCATGAACATTTCAAATATCCTGTGGTAATCAAAGATGCTTCATATCTGCCTCCCAAGGTAAGCCGAGGCCGAGGACGTGTTGGACACACGCTGCCAGAAGCCATTGTGTCTCTGAAAAGAATTGGTTTTCAGTAACAAATGGCTCTTTAGTAATGAGTATCAATGAAGGTCAGAGTGCAGTTTTACCTCAGCTTGCCAATTTGAGAAAATGCCAAGATTGGCCAATGGGCAAGACTATGATGGTTTTAATTGATGTTGGGCCCAGCTTACTGTGGGACCTAGAAGATATAAGGTGTAGACTAAGCAACCCATGAAGAAGGAGGCAGTAAGCAGCATTCCTCAGCGGCTCTCTGCCTTTGTTCCTGCTCTGATTTCCCTTGGTAATGGAGCGTGACCTGAGATATAGGCACACAAAAACTATCTCCTCCCCAAGGTGCTTTTGGGTCAGTTTTATCACAATAGAAATCTTAAGACACAGCTATTGTATTAAAATACACATTCCTTCCTCCCCAAAACCAGCAACATCTGTACACTAATGATCTGGGCCATTTATCCACATTTTATCCAGATTGTGGCTCATTTGCACCAACAGATATTGTTATTTAAGTTTGTCTCACTAACAATCCAGGTAAGTAGTGAATAAAGTATGACCCTATATCTTCTCTGAAACAAAAACTTATATATTACAGTTTTTTTATGTTTACTTATTGTATATGAGTACACTGTAGCTGTCTTCAGACACCAGAAGAAGGCATTAAAGATGGCTGTGAGCCACCATGTGGTTACTGGGAATTGAACTCAGGACCTCTGAAAGAACAATCAGTGCTCTTAACCGCTGAGCCATCCCTCCAGCCTTAAAGTTTTATTTTTAATTACATGTATGTTTGTGGATAGGTGCCCACAGTGGCCAAAGGAGGGAATCTCCTGGAAAGGGAATGACAAAAGGTTGCTTGGCATAAGTGCTGGGAACCACACTGGTATTTTGGAAGAGCAGCAAGCATTCTCAACTGCTGAACCATCTCCCCAGCCCCCAAACTTAACTTCTTAAATACTGAATTACCTCTGG
This sequence comes from Micromys minutus, assembly GCF_963924665.1. Taxonomy (NCBI): domain Eukaryota; kingdom Metazoa; phylum Chordata; class Mammalia; order Rodentia; family Muridae; genus Micromys; species Micromys minutus. The sequence continues at coordinate 6,254,796 of NC_137958.1, forward strand.
GTTAGAGGTATCTCTAGAAGTAAAAGAAACCAGTGTCATGTGTCAATCTGTCTCTGCTAGGCTGCAGGCTACTCAACAGAAATGAAGGAAGAATCTGTGAAGAAATTCCTTGCTACTCCAGATGTATGCCATCAGCCCTAACACTTTCTATCTGAAGTGAAATGCTTAAGTCAAGTCTAGCCTTAAAGTCATACTTGCCCCGGAGTCAGCTGTGATCTCGGCTTATAGTCAGCAAGTCAGTATTCTACTTAATTGTAAAGCAAATGTACCTAACCCAAAGCATTCTTTAAAAATCCTTATCCAGTGCTACACTTGAAAAAATAAATTGTTGTAATGATTCCTCATTCTAACTCTTGTTATAAATCTGAATAAAAATTGTGAGCAACAAAAATGATCTACTGATTTGTCCTGAAATGGTTTAGCATCTCTTCTATTATCTTCTAAGTATTTTAGAGACTTCACACCCCACTGAAATTAATGGCAACAAATATTTCTTCCCACTGCAAAACTCTAACAAAACTGTCTTAGCCAGGCATTGGAGCTCCCAGTTATAATCCCAGCATGCAGGAAGCTGGAGTTTTGCCACAAGCTTGAGGATAGCATAGGCCAGCCAGGGGCTAAAGTGTGAGATGTGTCCTTAGGGTAAGACCCTGTGTACACACGGGCAGAATCAATGTAATCTTGTGGGGTTTGTTCTAAACCCTGGGCTGATATGACTAGATCCATAGTTTGATCTGCAGGAAGAGATAAAACATGCCTATAATATCAGCAGCTAAAGGGAGAGTCAGGAACGTGAGGAATAAGTTCACTCTCAAGTTCCAAGTGTTTGAGGCCAGCCTGATAAGACTGCATTTGAAGGCTTATAGGCCTTTTAGGTCAGTCTATTTTAGGCAGAAACTGAACTCCCTCTGACCTATATATACCCACACGAAAAGAACAGACAAATGCGAATCAATTACTATAGCATATAAAATGTTTATAAATGAACATTAACATATTTCAAGTTTAGAGAAGTAACATACTCTGAATTTCACCAGCCTTCTTATAGATACATATATGCCTGGGTTTTTCCAGATTGTATAATCTCAGCTTTAGTAAATATTGAAGGCAGATTCCCAACGTCAGTGACATTTTTGACATTTTAAACGTTGATCATTATTACAATTACAGATCACCATTTTCCTTAGAGAAACCTATACCCTGGTCATCCATCAGGCTCAGACCCTGACGACTGGGGAGATTCACAGTACCACTGAACACTCTAAACAGCCATTTCCATTTTAATCGTCGGATGTGGATTATACCCTTCAATCTCAAAGTCTTCAACTTTGAAATCATCGATTGTCTCAACTTTTCGAAGGATTTTGAGCTTTGGGAAAGGTTTTGGTTCTCGCTGTAGCTAAAAACAAAATCATGGCATTATTTTACATCCATTCCTGGGGTCTCCTCATGAAACCAACCTAGTATTTTATCACAATGTACTTTTACAGGAGTGCAGTATTGTACTGTCCTTCCTGCAACACTGGGAAATGCACCTCAAGCCTCGTGAGTTACACAAGTATCTACAACTCAGCTGTAGCTTAGCTTAGTTTATTGTGAGACAGGGTCTCGGTCAATTATCTACGCTTATGCTGAACCCATTCTGTAGCCCAGGCAAGCCTTGAACTTGGCATAATCCTGCTCCAGGAGTCTCTAATCTAGCTGTGATTATAGGCTGAAGCCACCAGATAACTCCTAATAAATAACCACACTTAGGGACGGTTGTTTACTCTCGCCAGTCTCGTTTTTGTTCCCTTAAGGTTCACAAAACATGGATACTCATTCTTAACGCCATCTCAGTACGTGTTTTGGCTACTGTGTTACAGGGATTTGAATAGACAGGCTTTTTTAAAGTTCAGACTTTACTTACTGGACTTAAGCATAAGAGTAAAGTCAAGCACTTATGTTTTAATTCTTCAAGTAAACTCTCCGGGCTCTTCTCTCTGGTACCGGTACTCAATACCTCAGCATTTTCAGTGCTCGAGTTGCTAAGGCTGATCCCCTGCTCACCCCCATTATTAAAGGCCCTCTAGTTGGAGCCCTTTGATATGTGACAGCACCAACCGGAGTGGCTGATACAAAGGAATGCCCTGCCATCCAGTCTGTTAAGAGAAGACACCAAGCTGAAAAACAGATCTAACAGGTCGACTCCTTACCTGGATTTTCAGTGGCTCGATGTGATTCAGGTAGATATGTGCATCTCCCAAAGTATGGACAAAATCCCCTGGCTAAAAATGTCTCACAGGAAAACACAACGTAATATTTTAGTTTAAATTCTTATCGAAACATTTTAAAACAGATTAAGGACGACTCAGTGAGTAAAGTCATTTGTCACCAAGCTTGACAGCCTGGGACCCACACGGAGGAAGAGGACCCGTGTAAATTGTCCTCTGATCCCTACACACGGACACAATAAAACATAAGCTCCCCAAACTAATTTTATCGGTGTGGTTTTGAGAAAAGTTAATTTACAAACGTTTTTAAAGTTGTATGTGATGGCTCACACGTGGAACCCCAGCACTTAGAAGGCTGAGAGCTGTTTGCCGCTCTAGTTGGCGTTGTGAACCTAGAAGAGCAGGGAGGGCCTAAAAATGAGGTGGACTAAAGACTCATCAATAGCCAGCTCTGTTGGAGCATCAGACAGTTTATACTCTGAGGGTTAAGAGCACTGGAGTCAAGTGTATAATCAAAAGACAAGCTGCATGTGGCAAAAACATGTTTTTCCACAGAGGTATAGAAGAAACAGCTGAAGTAAACTTTCCTATCTGCTACATCCGAGGAGCACATAACACATTCCAAGAACAAGTCTGTGTTTTGAAGAAACTGAAGTCACAAGACTCTTGCTTTTTCACAAGCATTCAGAATTCTTAGGCCTTCATAACTGGGCTATGTACCAACACTGAGACAGTAGGTTAGGAGTAATGTAGATTATAGAATAAGACCATGTCTCCAAAAACAAAAACAACCTCCTCCACCTCCCCCACACACAACCTATATGAATGTTAGTTTTTATAGGCAACAAGGGGCCAAAAAGCTCCGAGGAGGTTGTAAGGTAAACCAATTCATGCCTTATTTACATGCATAAAATTCTAGTACTAACCAGACTGAACTCCCTGCTGTGTATTACTTTGGCTCTAACCGTGCTCTCTGAAAGCTCACCTGCAGGCCGGTGATGTGTGCAATCATGTAGGTGAGCAGAGCGTAGCTGGCAATGTTGAAGGGCACTCCCAGACCCATATCTCCGGACCTCTGGTAAAGCTGGCAGGACAGCTCCCCGTTCACCACATAAAACTGACAGAGGGCATGGCAAGGAGGCAGTGCCATCAGGGGGAGATCTGAGGAGTCGATGGGGAAACAAGGAGAGGTTCTTAGAGAATATAGCTATGAAAAAGAGCGACCAAGCCAACCACGAAAAAGGCCAGCAGGTTACAAGCAGCACAACTCACACCTTCCCATGATGTGAAAATCAGACATTTTCCAGCCCCGCAGCCCCGGAAGCCTGTCCATTAGCCACCGGCAAGTGTACGCCTGTGCTGAAGCAATGCTCTTCCATCTGAGCTAAGACGAAGGATCCCAACCACCATCGATGGCACCAAATAAAAGGGAAATGATCTCATTCAAATAAAAGGGAAATGATCTCATTCATTTGCAAAGGACTGGAACCTGAGGTACATCATTCTGCTACTAAGTTATTATAAATACAAATGACCTTTGCTGGGTACTCACTAGACCCTTGTAGAGTTTAGTTTTATAATCTAGTTAAGCGTTAACACCTGAGACTTCATCTGCTCCGAATTAAAAACTTAAAATCATAGGTGTTTCTAACAGGCAGCCTAACGCTCCTGTAAGATAAAAGCATAAAGAGGATCACATGAGCCTAACCCCAGAACATGAAGGTGAGAATAAGAGCAAAGTGTGAGTGAGTTGCTCACGGGCACACAATCAATCACATGACCAGAGGCAGTTCTAGTGGCACACGTGTCTCAGGCCACCTTGCCTCCCTTTGGTTAACTCGCCCACGTGTCCAAAGGAAAATGGCTGGGATGCTGCCCACCTTTTGGGTTCCAGGCACACATGATGATTCTTCTGTCGTCAGGGTTGGTTTTGATGGTGTCAATCACTTTCTGCAGCTGGTCTACCCCCTGACCAGAGTAATCTGTAGAATTGTCAGAATACATGCACACGTGAGTCACACCAGACACAGCCTCGAATGTGGTTAACACCGACAGCCTTCCTCCCTGAACCATGGTTCTAAGGTACACAGCACATTCCAGTATTTCTCAGATCTTGCTGGATTAAGTTCAGGGTCCTTTCTCGGCCCCTGTAGTCTTTCAGCTATTTAGTCTGTACAATGTTACTTCCTCCACTTGAACTGCTCCTGTTTCAAAATGTTGTTGGAATAAGGTTTAAATGTGTCACCCAAGGATTCATGAGTTGAAATGTAATTTTCACTTTTAGGTAGAATTTTCATCTAATTATGTAGCCTTTAAAAGGTGACTAGGATTAAAAAGTCATTAGGGTGGAGTTCCCTTGAGTGAATTCTGGTGACTTCATTAGATGAAAAGACACTTCTCATCTCTTGTCTCTGAATAATGTATCACCTTGGAGTTCTATCATCAAAATGTAGACATCAGGACCACCAGCACTGAGATCTTACCACAGCCTCCTAAACTGTGGGTTTAGGGTGAACACACACACACACACACATACACACACACACCCCGTGCACTGCACATGTGGCATAGCCCGAAACACCTGAGCTTGGACTCGAGACAAATATAAACTGTGGCACGTCACTGCACATAGTCTTTTCTAGAACCACGACGATCCAGTCATGAAAAAACAAGGCTGTCGTTATTTCCTGACTCTGTCATGTATTCAAATTGGTCTATCTTTGGTTCTGTGGGAGGAGAGTTGTTCTTAACTTTTAAATTTATTTAATATTGTGTGTATGCATCTAATGTGTGTGTGTGTGTGGAGCAGTGTGTGCTGTGCACACGGGGAAGTCAGAGGACAAACTGCAGGAAGTAGTTTTCTTGTCCCACCCTCTAGTGATTGAGGTAAGGCCTGAACGACAAAAGCTTTTATCCAGTCATCTCACTAGCCCAAATTAGTACATCTTTGCATTGTAATATAAGAATCTTCGGTTTTAAAAACCGACGTGGGTTTAATAAAAACACTATTCCATGAATCCTGGCTGGGGATTAGAGAAATGCCAACAATTTCTGAAATGGCAAACATACTTCTGTCATTTTGTACCACCTATTTCTGTAGTGTACAGTTCTTATCCTTGGCACGTATAAAATCAAACAATCAACAGACTCTGAAAATGCCCTATATTAAGTCAAGATTTCCTTTTTTTGTGTGAAAATTAACAAGTATACCCATCCCATTAGTGTGTAAAATTTGTTTTTAATCTCTAATAAGTGCTAAATTACATTTATACCAAAGACTTGTCATGAAGTAAACTTTTAATGATTTATTTTATTTGGTTTGTGTATTTGTTTTAGGTACCTATATACCTGGGACTACATAAAAAGGTAATTTATTGGGGGAAAAAAGTCACAGTAGGAAAGTAAGAAACTTTGATCTACATAAACCTTTTTTCCTCAGTTATTTAGCTTTAGATATTCTAGCTTAGTAACAAAAAAATATGCTGATCACCTACAATCTCAGCAGTTTTAGATTTCCCCGGTGTCCCCAAAATGTGGTTTTTGTACCTACCAACCACCCCTGTCACCCTTCACCGACATAATCTGTTACTGTCCCATAGAACACTAGATGTTAAATGGAAGATGGCCTTCCACAGCTATTCTAAATAACAGAACTGCAGAACAGTTTCTAGGGCTTAGGCACACTTTCACCTAAAACAACATTACAACTTAGTCACTAAATACATCACTGACTTAAAACTACAAGGAAAACTGTAATGAATTTAATGATGTGGCACATTTTTTCAGTTGTAGTCTGTGGACTTTAATTCCCTGCTTCCTGTTGAGGTGTGGAAGCTGAGAAGTGGTTTGTTAATGAAAACCACAGCTACTTCATATACTCTCTGTAAACACTTCTACTAAGATAAGCCAGCCAATGTTTGTTCTAGCATAGTTGGTACTTTGAGGGAGGGGACTCTCAAAACTCACAACTCCAAGAAGGAACCTACCCTTGGAACCTGTCCTAGGGATAAATGACAAAGGCTGAAGGCAGGTCTCTGTGACACTCAAGTAGTGCCGAGAGAGGAAGATGCCAGTCTTTGTGAGATGTTTGCTTCACTCTCAGTCCTGCCTACAAATTTGCTCATGCCTCAGCCTTGCAGAGAAATGATCAAAGGTAACTCCTGCACCCAGTCCTAGATGAACCTCCGTCTACCCTAAACCCTTACAAACCAAACCTACCACAATTTGCCAGTGACATGGTTCATTAAGTTTCAAGTATCCAATCATGCCCAACAAATAAATGTTAGCCACCAAGAGTATACTGGGGTTTGGTGTGATTTGGTTGTAGCTTCTCCACCATAACCAGCACAGCTTCTCACTTATCAGTGGGAAGTTACTTATCAGCTCCCATGAAGTGAACTTATCTCCCATACTCTACTGTGGATTTTGAGGAAGAACACTCAGGAAACCTGAGGCACTGTTCTCTCCTCACCTGAATCCATATCTTTGTACTCTGCTCCAAAATGCCTCCACTGGAAACCATACACTGGGCCCAGGTCCCCTTCCTGCCGGGCAGAGAATCCCAAGCTGTCCAGAAAGGCTCGGGACCCATTGGCATCCCAGATCCTCACTCCCTTGGAGGACAGTTCTTTAGCATTCGTGGATCCCTAGAAAACAGGAGAATAGAACAGGCATAAAAGGGGATTCGGAGCTACTCATCTCCCACCCACGGTGCATGTACAGCCTATCTTTAAGCAGGCTGGTCCTGGCCAGACCCCCTTTTTAGAAACTCCCAATGGTAGTGCTTCTATTCCCAACTTTTAGCGTTCTTTGTGTATATATGTGGACGTTAGTTGTGAGCATGCAGTTCTTGCCTTCTACCTTGAAGGTGGGAGGTCTCTCTTGTTGCTGTTGCTGCACCACATCGAGGCTAGCTAACCTCTGAGTTTCCAATAGATTCTCCTATCTCCATGGCCCATCTCTCCCACAGATGTTCTGGGATCAGATGACACTACCAAAGGCGTTTTATGAGAATTCCAGGGATCCAAACTCAGTCTGTTAGATTTATATGGCGAATGCTTTTATGCATTGAACCATTTCCCCAGCCTTCCCTTTTAGTTTTTCTTTCCTTTTTTCCCCCCTGAGATATCCTAGTTAAGCAATCAGGTAAGAAGACTCCAGGTGTACCCCTGGATATCCTAGAACTCACTCTGTAGACCAGGCTAGCTTCAAATTCAGAGATCCACCTGCCTCTGTTTCCTAAGTGCAAGGATCAAAGATTTACACCATCACCGTATGGCTTTAATTCTCTAAAGCCTCTGAGTTCCTAATATATTCCTACCTCATCTGACAGTTTTAAATTGCTAAATCAATTATGTTTCATATCTACACAAAATACCCCAAGTGGACTTGTTTAGTAATACTCCATGTACAGTCTGTTCATGTGTCATATCTGGCTAAAGAATTTGCAGTAGTTAGCTTTTCTGGAAAATGCTTCTTAGTTCACTGAACCAAGTTTGAATTCTATTTCAGTTATCTAAAGCCTCACGTTATCTTTTAAATCAGATTGGCCCCAGGATATCCTAGCCCATCCTCTCTGATCCTGCAGCCAAGTATGGAGAGATCTTGCCCCACACCTAGGTATCATGTACTATAACATCTAACAACAAGGCTTTGGTGACATATGCTTAGGCCTGTGCCTGATTCTGCTACTAATTCCTCTTGTGAGTGCTTTAGCCTCATCTTGGTGAGGAACACCTTAGCAGAATTTAACACACATGTCCAATAAGGAACGGTTAACACTAGCAAAATGCCTGCGCTTAGTAGACATTCTCTATGACTTGGCTCACACTCCACACCGGTGATGAACTGCACTGTGGTAACTGACTTTTCTTTCCCCCTTTTACCTGCACAAATATCTGCAACAAGTGCATCTAATATGACTCCCCAGAACCAGTTACAGATGGCTCCGTCTTCCCGTGGGGACTGGGAACCAATCCGGGCCCTCTGAAAGAACAAGTGCTTTCAGCCAGATTTCCAGTCCCTCTTTCTATGAGGTTTCTTTTAACCTTTTCACTCCCAATAAATAACTTCTCAATCTTTTGTTTTGTTTTGGTTTTTCAAGACAGGGTTTCTCTGTGTAGCCCTGGCTGTCCTGAATCTCACTCTGTAGACCAGGCTAGCCCAACTGCTGGTGCTAAAGGTGGGCACCATCACTGCCTGGCTAACTTCTGAATCTTTTATAGTGTGCTTCAAAAGCCCCCTTTCCCATCTGTTTGGGTTTGTGCTCAAGCTATTTTATGGATGTTCTAGAATTTCTGAAGATTTACCCTGAATCAGAGACTGTCACTTCCTACACAGAACTAAGGCAAACTAAATACACCACCAACCCATTCTAGAATGGGTAAGCCATCTAGGATCCGGTATATCCAAGATCATGTAAGTCATACTGAGGGCTCTAGTTTTTAACTTATTCTGTGTATATATGTAGTGTATGTGCACATGTGTGTGCCCGTGTACCTGAGCCCGTAGAAACCGGAGGACACTGCTCTGCATGCAGTGCCCAAGGAGAGCAGATGATATCGGAGCCGGAGTTCCAGACGCCCAGCAAGTGCTCTTAACTGCTGAGCCATCTCTCCAGCCCCACACACAGAATGTCTATGTAGCTGCTGGGGACTGAACTCAGGTCTCATGCTTGCACAGCAGGCCCTCTTCACCCCACATACTCCAAAGGAGTTGTAGTATGGCCCAGAACTCAGCTTGTCTCCTGGAATACTCTCAGCCAGCACTAGACAGAACCTCACTTGTTCTGGACTTGGGGCAGTCATCACAGCACTGCAACATAAACAAGGTACCTACTTAACTCTCTGGTATCTATTGATCCAGTAATCAGGATATGCTGAGTACAAACCAAGTGGCTGGCTATATTCCGGACCTAGAAACACAACAGCATAAGAAAAACAGACTCTCTAACTTTGGGAGACTCACGGGGCATTGTACTTATTTATCTCCCATCCAGAAAAACCAGGAACGGCTAATTTATAGGCCAAGCTGATGGTGCTTCCCTATAGAGAGAAGGGAGGGAGAAGGGAGAAGAACCTATCTTGATCAGGTCAAGGGAGAGAATCATACTTGTTTGGAAGGAAAGGGTAGTCGGTACTAGGAATGGCGAATGCCAGCGGCCTGGGCGGGAATACCCCAGTGTTTTCAGACTAGTGAGGAGTGGGGCAGGTGGGAGGGAGAAGACAGATAAATGAAGAAGCCGTGGAGATGGCTAACAGCCGCCAGCTCAGCTTCTAAAACTGGTGCTGTGAGGACTGACGCCACCCTCACCTTGATAAACCACAGCAACTCCTCCAAAACACCCTTCCAGAATACTCGTTTGGTTGTAAGCAGAGGAAATTCATCTGAAAAAGTTTGACATACAGTTAAAGCACGATAAAAATACAGCAAGCTACCATCCAGCTTTCTCTGTGGAGGAAAAGTGACTAGGACCCCAAACCCTGGAGCAGCTGCAGGACTCCACAGTTCTCCAGGGGATACCCATAAGGGAAAGAGAAAGAGCCCCCACCCACTGTGAATGCAGTAATGACACAGCCTCAAGCCCCGCCCCCCATACCCAAGCCGCATATGCCACGGGCAGAGAGCTATAAAAGCTGATATTTTTTCAGTTTTCAGATATTGGAAAGCAAACTGACCTAGTATACGGAAACAGAATTGTTTACTCCTCAGAATGGCCATCAGGGAACTTTGTGACCTCCACTTCACAGGTGCCCAAAGGAAATGCACAAGTGTCCACAGCTTAAGAGGCAATGGGATAGTGCAGGTCAAGCAACCCACAAGTCAAAGTGAAAATGCCCAGGTTAGGGGTATAGTCTGAGCAAATGTTTTTGCAACCAGAGCACGACCTTTAACATCATCAAAAAGCTGAAAGAAGACTAGAGAGGCAAAGGACAAAAAACCTGTCCACAGTCTAAGCAGAGTAAGTGAATTAAAAACTGGGTCCGTGGTTCGTCTGGGTCTACAGTTCTTGGAGGCTGTAGTTTCCAGAGAAAATGTGGGAGACTACGTGAATTCCCTAAGAGTGGGCAGATCCCCACCCAAAAGCTATTCTCCGTGCCAGTGTCAGGATGCTCTTCATTTCTCCTAAATACCACCGTTAACAACCCCCTCCCCAGCCAACACCTAGGAGGTCCCGCGCCCTTCCCGGCCCAGTGTTTAAGTAAGACTTCATCCTTTCCTCTACACATCCTCTGGCTCCTCTTTAAAAGTCAAGGCTGTTGGAGGAAACCCCACGGCTCCCGCCTCCGACCTAGGCTCTCCCCTTTTCCCGCGCATCCGTAGCGCCGCCCAAACCGTTTTCGCTCCAATTAAAAGAGGAAAAAAAAGAAAGAAAGAAAAAGAAAAAAAAAAAAAAAAAAAAAAAAACAGTAGCAAAGGGGAACCGGAGCTAAGAGGAGGAGCAAAGTCAGGACCTCCCGGCAAGGTTTGGACAAGCCCAGACAGGTTTCTCCCACTCCCTCCCTCGGGGCCGCACAACAGGTTGGAACTGGATTCGGGAGAAAAGGTTTATCGTGGATTAAGGTCAGAGGCCGACCTTTAGGACCTGGTTTAGATGCAGTGGCGGGCACGCGGACTTTAGGACTCCCAGGACCGCAGAGCCCGGGTTCGAGCTAACCGGAGCCGCGCGCCCAGCCCGCCGGCCGTCCTCCCGCAGCCCAGCCCGGTTACCTCTCAGGCTGTACCGTGCCTGCATCCCGAACACCGACAGGGTGCCAGTGCCCGTGCGGTCCTCCTTCCTGAAGCCCCGGCGCATAATGTGCTCCACCTGCCTCAGGTACTGGAGCTCTCCATGCTGCGGGGCTTCGGCGCCCGGCGGCTCAGCGCCGGCCCGCACCTCGGGACCATCCTCCTGCATAACGGAGCAGCCTGGCGGCAGTGCGGTCGGCGCCAAAACCAGGACCTTCCGGGCGCTCTTTCCTCCCGCTCGAGCCCGCCTCTTCCTGCTGGGAAGCCGGCAGTGGCAGACCCCGCTCCCACGCGGCTGAAGACGTTACGGCTTGCAAGGCAGACGCACCCGCCGGCTTTCCCAAATCTCGATTTACCCGTTTTGGCATTAAGAGCCTATAGGATCAGGGTGTGGGAACACACGCCAGTAATCCCAGCTCTTGGGAGATGGAGGCTAGAGGATCTGGAGTTTAAGGCAATCCTTCGCTTCATAGCAAGTTCAAGGCCAGCCTGGGTACTTGAGACCATATCTCAAAAAGAGCCATTGGCTTATACTAGAGCACGCCGGAGCCTGCCTTTTGATACACTGACCCTAGGGATCTCATTTTTCCAAGCCAGGAAAGGGGTTGATTTCTTGTTCTTGAAAATATAAAAATAAAACCCGTTATCTTGTTGAGGTGCCTGCTTAAATCTGACATAAATCCAACATAATGCAAACACAAGGTCAATTCAGATAACAAAAAATTATTGTGTACAAGCCGCTAATGATCGATCAGGGCAGAAGAACAGACTCAACTGAACTATGACCATGAAGGGACATTGTACGGCTTATTTAAAGAATAAAACCAGAAAGAGAGGAGAAGCTGGGTGGCAAGGGGGTTTCCACCAATCAGGATAGGAGTTGGTTCCAGGGCCTGAGAATGTGAATTTAGCTTGACCCTGTCAGCAAGATAGTGAAGTTGTCCCCGGGATAACTGGACAAGCGTTTCCTTAACAATGACTGTTCAGCAATTGGGAAGTCCTCACCTCCTCTAGAGCCTGGGACCTTGAATTTAGTCTCTCCTTATGATTAAACGGAGTCTGAAAACAAAATGGTAGTACTTAGAATAAGTTTCTTTTGGTTATTCCCAACAGTCTGAGTTCGTTCCCTAGGTTTAAAGGGCAGAGTAAGGAGTGATTTTCGTGTTCATAACTGTTTGCCCAGCCTGGTGGGACTCTCCGCTCATTGTTAAAACTGGTGACACCTTTAAAGCGTTCTTTCAAACGTGTGTGCCCTGGAGGTGTCTGCTTATCCTGTGGGGTGGGGTAGGGATGGAGGTGACAAGGACATCAAGCTTGGTGGCAAGCCCTTCACTAAGCCATCTCTCACTCTGATCACAATTTCAAACTTTAATGCCACAGGTTTCAATTTGATGAGTTTAAAATGTACTAATACACGTCTTGTACAAGCAACAAGAGCTCCGTACCTACCATCTTCTTTAATACATCGTAGGTGCCCCATGAGCTTTTAAAAATATGTCTGGGGATGTAAAGAGTATGATTTTGGCTCTACTGAAACATTCTAAACACTACCAACTTTTTTCTTCCCCTGAGGTTAAACCCAGGACTGCTCACATGTTGACACCACCACTGAGCAATAAACCCAGCCCAAGTCTGTATTTGTTAGGTTTCTCTTCCTGTATTTCACATTTTTCATTTTTGCATACGGTATGAGCTGGATAAGTATCTCCTAAAAGGCCCATGTGTTAAAAAGCTTGCTGGCTAGCCTGTGGTATTATTGGAAGGTGGGATAACCTTTAGCAAGTGGGGTCTAGTGATCAGAGGTGACCTTGGGATCTTGGCTGCTTCCTATTTCTTTTGGCTTCCAGTTGACGTAAGCAGGGTCTAACTTCCCAATGGAGAATCACTATAATGTGCTGTGTGTGATAGAGTGAGGTCTTGTTAATCAGAGACAAAGCAACCAAAACAAGCAACCATGTTCTGAAATCGTCAGCCAAAAGTAAACCCTGGTAAGTTGATTACCGTAGGTATCTTGTCAAGTGAAAAGAGGCTAACACAGTAAGATGCTCCTGTCTTCCTGCTAAAGTCCAGCCTCAAAATATTTATGCTGTCAGGCTGAAGAGAGGGCTCAGTGGTTAAGAACACAGCTCCATTCCCAGCACCCACATGGCAGCTCACAAACATCTGTGTAACTTCACTTCCAAGAGATCTGTTGGCTACTTCTGGTCTCTGTGGGCACTACACACACACATGGTACGTAGACATACATGAAGGCAAAACACCCACATGCATAAAATAAAATGACTTTAATAAAATAAAAATTTTTCAATGGAATGGGTTCTATAGGAGATTGGATAATCATCTTTTATTTATACCTCTGCTTATTGAGTCAGTTAAGATACTATTGACTATTTCTGTGTGGTTATATTTCATAAAACAATCCAAACTTCAAAAATTTGGGTTTTTTTGAACAACTTTATTTTAAAAAACAAAGATAAATGTACAAATTTTAAGCACTTTTGCATAAAAGTATACGAATGCATTTTTGTCAGTGCTTGGCTTAAGGTCTTACTAGTTACAATGAACATAAAGTACATGTAAAACAGGATGTAACCTGGAATTAGTCAAAGTTTTCTTGGTGTGTAAGGATTGAGCATAATGTTTTTTTTTTTTTTTTTTTCTTGAACTTCACATAGTCTGTGAGTTGTTTCTGGGGTGTTCAGAGCTTTCTGGGGTTAGTATCCCATTATCAGTGACTGCATATTATGTCTGTTCTTTTGTGACTGGGTTATCTCACTCAGCATGATATTCTCTAGATGCATCCATTTTCTTAAGAATTTCGTTAAGTCATTGTTTCTGATAGCTGAGTAGTACTCCATCGTGTAAATGTATCACAATTTTTGTATCTATTCATCTTCTGAAGGACATCTGGGTTCTTTCCAGCTTCTGGCTATTATAAATAGAGCTGCTATGAACATTGTGGTGCATGTGTCTTTGTTGTATATTGGAGTGTCTCTGGGGTATATGCCCAGAAGTGGAATAACTGGATCTTCAGGTAGTACTATGTCCAATTTTCTGAGGTATCTCCACACTGATTTCCAGAGTGGTTGTACCAGTTTACAACCCCACCAACAGTGGAGAAGTGTTCCTCTTTCTCCACAACCTTGCCAGCATCTGCTGTCATCTGAGTTTTAGATCTTGGCCAATCTGACTGGTGTGAGGTGGAAAATATGGATTTTTAAATATTTATTTACTTTAAAAGTATGAGTACACTGTATCTGTCTTCAGACACACCAGAAGAGGGCATCAGATCTCATTACAGATGGTTGTGAACCACCATGTGGTTGCTGGGAATTGAACTCAAGACCTGTGGAAGAGCAGTCAGTGCTCTTAACCACTGAGCCATCTCTCCAGCCCTCAAAAGAAATTTGTGAAAATCATTGGCCTTTACAGTTTAATTAGAAGTATTACAGGAAACATTTCCCAAACTTGGCATTCTTGCTGTATAATGTGTGCATGCTCACTGAAGCCATCCTAAGCTAAAGTGCTTTGAGTTACAGGATATTAGTAAGTTGAAAATCTATTTTGTTTGATATTAGTTTGGCGTTTCCTAGAATAACCTAGACCCTTCATCCAATGCCTTTTCCACCCAAACTCTGACTAATGACAATTCTTCCAAATTATTCGTTTTTCCTTTGGGAAGTTAGATCCTCCTTTATAAAGGAGAAGAAAAAAGTAATATCTTTTCCTTGCCTACCACAAGGTGATGGCTAATGTTGAATAAAAGGGCAGGTTAATATGAAAAGTTTGTCGATGTGTTTACATAACATGGGAGACCTCAGAAATGAAGACCCAGAGTCCCAGGTGCGAACTGAAGTTTCCAGAATAAAGCCTCACATTGTGAACATTTTAAAGGGCTGGAGAGGGCAGTTATGCAGAGAATAGTCGGGAATAAGAGTCTGCTCTCTTGGTAGTGAGGGAAGGGGGTGAGATTTGGTATCGCCTGTTTGTTCTTCATAGGGTACGTACGGCCTTCTGGGCTAGCCTATACCATTTCCAGGAAAAGTAGGTCCAGGAATTTTTGTACAGCCTGCTTTGTGGAGGAAGGTAGGACATGACGAGAGCAATCTCCTCACTTCCTTCAGCTTAAAACACACAGTATGTCAAGGTGATATACTTGGAGTACTGGATGCTGAGTCCTTCTGTATGCTGAGCGTTAGCTTTCTGGTGGTTGTTCGGGAAGTCGCAGATGCGCGGTAAGAAACCTGAGCTTACAAAATAGTAAAGGCCAGGACTCATTTGAGAGCACTCCTGGCTGCAGAGATGGCTGCCTGAGTGAGCTGAGGTTCTGGGTGTCGGGGACCAGGATTTCTAAGGGGAGCTTTCTCTGGGACTTCGGATGGGGCTGAGTGTGATTGTCCAACATATGCAGAGTACTGGCATGTCTTCAGAAAGCCAAACGTACATATTCCCGCCAGCTCTGCGCCGAGCACGGAGAGCCCACATACCCTTTTAGCCGTCAGCAGAATCCTAGCAAAAGACACCAGACTATCCAGTTACATATTACTTTTGTGCTAATTTTCTCTATGTTGAGTCTGATATTTTTCTACCCAAAATGAGCTTATTGAGGGGAGCCAAAATCCAAGAATGGGGTTTCCCACTCTCATGGAAAATTCTTTACCATGGCCTTCTTTGAGGACCTTGTTTGGATGGAAAGGGTCCTTTCAAGGTGGCTGAAGAATACATGTTATCCAGAACCAACAATCCTTAAACAAACATCTATTAACTCATTTAGTAAACATTTCTATCACAATACCCTGCTTGTGTCAAGAAGGAGCAAGACAGGCAAGGGTCTGGTCTTCATGGGACTGACTTTCCAGCAGAGACAAATGATTAGAAGTGTCTTCTTAGTTTATTTTCAAGCAAGTTTTTTTTAAGATTTACTTTTATTTATATGAATACACTGCACCTGTCTTCAGACACACACCAGAAGAAGGCATTGGATCTCATTACAGATGGTTGTGAGCCACCATGTCATTGCTGGGAATTGAACTCAGGACCTCCAGAAAACAGTCAGTGCTCTTAAACTCTGAGCCATCTCTCCAACCCCCAAGCAAGTTTTTTAAACTGGGTCAGGATGTGGCATATAACATTCCCTAATGTTGAGGGCTAGACCAGCTTTCCCTGAAGCTCTGATGTATAGAGAAGGAACATCTTCGTTCTCTGAAACCAGGACATACTTAGCAGACCTGGTTGGTATTCAGCTCCAGATCCTAAGAACCAAATTCTTGCCACCCCAGGGGTTACAGAGATCAGTCACAAGGCTGCTGTGTGCTTGGTCTGTAAAGTTCTTGAGATACTTTGTGTGTCCCATGTGCAACATTGCCTGAAAAGCTTCCTGCTGACTTCATCTCATGTATCCCCTAGAAATAGTACGCAATATGCTTGTCATAAGACATAGTTTCTGTAAGACCTCCTAATCCTAACATATCTCCTTATCTTCTGATCTGGTCCTCTCTCTCAAGCCCTGTCACTCAAGAAAAATCTGCTGGTCTAGGTCACCCTAGTGCCACAAAGAACATTCAGTCTATAGTCATAGTAATTTGTAATATATGTTATTTGATCAATGGTATCTGAATAATCATTACAATAGTAGCAACCCAGAATAAATATTTGATACCTACTGGTTTGGTGTTACAGAATTTTAAAACATTTTTGAAGCTTTGTTTTTAGACATTTAGTTTTATTGATCATCAAGAGATATTTAGACTTAGGGCACAGCCAGCAGAGGCGACTTGCATACACAGGCAGTCCCCCGGCCTCCATTGTCTAGCTTTAGGCTCCCCCTTCCATCTTGAGGAGCCAAGAGTGTCCTGCTTCCCTGTGGAGGCCCCTGGGTACCCCAAGAACCAGGCTGGAACACTGCCCCACCAATCCCTTCCCAGTTGGGTCCCCTGGAGCCACAGCCAAGAGAGGTGAATTGCCTGTGGTACCCTAGTTTCCACTGTAGGGCCATCCACCCCCTGCCTTCTCAAGGATTCCTGATGGCATCAGGATCAACAGACCAACAACACGGAAAACCAAATGACTGAAGGACAGTGTAACACAATCAGCAAGAGGTAAGGCAATATGGCTCCACCCAGCCCGGCGATCCTACTACAGCTGGCCCTGGATATCCTAACAAAACCGGAGGAAAAGAAGATTATCTAAAATCCTATATTATGAAGACAATAGAGGCATTTAAAGAGAACATGAATAAATCCCTTAAAAATATAGGACAATACAACCAAACAGGTGACAGATATGAATAAAACTGTCCAAGAACTGAAAATGGAAATAGATGCAAAAAAGAAAACAATAACTGAAGCAATCCTGGAGATGGAAAACCTAGGAAAGAAAGCAGGAACAACAGCCACAAGTGAAAGATCAGGATAAATCCTGACCCCCTAACAGGTAAAGTAGAAGACCCCTAGCAGATAGAGTAGAGCCAAAAATGTAGGATAGCAGGTTCAGTGACTCTGTTTCAGGAACTGGCTGACCATAAAGAATTTATGGTCTTATGGTCAGGGTGACTCTGTTTCAGAAACTGACTGACCATAAAAACATAAAAATTAAATAACACGTCATAAACAATCTTGAGAAACTGGATGTTCCCCACATGATTCTTCACTGGTAATTATCACCTTATAGGCAATCTTGAGAAACCAGGTATTTCCCTTATGATTCTTCACTGGTATTTTTGGTATTCTCCAATGACGTACTCCCCCACCCCCTGGGTTGTGGTTTGTTTCCTTTAAAACCCCCATCTTCCAGCCACTCGGGGTCAGATTGCTCTACTCCTGAGTGGGATATGAGTCTTGACCCCAGTGCACTGGTCAATTAAAAAACCTCATGTAATTGCAACAAGGATGGTCTCTCATGAGTTCTTGGGGGGTCGTGTTATCTGGAGACTTGACTGAGGGTCTCCCCTCTGTGAAGGTCTTTCACAAGCATCACCAACAGAATCCAAGAGATAAGAGACTCTCAGACAGAACAGATACAGTGGAAGAAATTGGTACATTGATCAACGAAAATGCAAAATCTAAAATATTCATGACACAAAACATCCAGGAGATTTGGGACACTATGAAAAGACCAAACCTAAGAATAATAGGAATAAAGAAGAAGATTCACAGATCAAAGGCTCAGAAAAGATCTTTAACAAAATCGTACAAGAAAATTTACCTAACTGAAAGAAAGAGATGACTATAAACATACAAGAAGCTTACAGAACACCAAATTGATTGGACCAGAAAAGTCTCCCACCACATAATAATCAAAACTCATTAAACTAAACTACGGAACAAAGAAAGAATATTAAAGACTGCAAGGGAAAAAGGCCAAGTAACATATAAAGGTAGACTTATCAGAATTACAACAGATTTGCCAATAGAGATTCTAAAAGCTAGAAGGACCTGGCAAGATGTCTTGTGAGCCTAAGAAATCACAGATATCAGTTTAGACTACTATACCCAGCAAAACCTTCAATCACCATAGATGGAGAAACCAAGATATTCCATAACAAAACCAAATTTAAACAGTATCTTTCCACTAACCCATCCCAACAGAGGATACTAGATGGAAAACTCCAACCTAATGAGGGTAACTAACCCAATAAAATACAAAAAAATAAATACTTTCACACCATTAAAATCAAAAGAAAAAATCTCTCTTTCCCACCCCCTCAGGTCATAAAGACAGAAATTAACCAGAGAAATGATGAAATTAACAACGGTTATGATTCAAATGGACCTAACAGATGTCTATAGACTATTTTATTTCACCCAAATGCAAAAGAATATACCTTCTTCTCAGCACCTCAAGGAGCCTTCTCCAAAATTGATCGTATAATCTGTCACAAAACAAACCTCAGTAGAAACAAGAAGACCGATTAACCCCTTGCATCTTACCAGATCACATGGATGAAGGCTGGACTTCAGCAGCAGAGAAACAACAGAGAACATACATATTCATGGAAACTGAACAGCTCTCTAACCAATGATCAATTGGTCAGTGACGAAATAAAAATGGAAACCACAGACTTTCTAAAATTCAATGAAAATGATGGCACAACATACCCAAACTTATGGGACACAATGAAAGCAATGCTAGTAGGAAAGTTCATAGCACTAAAGGCCTTCATAAAGAAATTGAAGAGTTCTCATACTAATAATTTTACAGTACACCTAAAAGCTGTAGGAAGAAGAAGAAGAAGCAAACAGACCCAAGGGGAGTAGACAGGAGGAAATAATCAAACTCAGGACTGAAATCAATCAGAAACAAAGAGAACAACATATGTAACAGAAATGCAGCTGATCTTCATGCAGGTCTCCAATGACTGAAGGGGCTGTCCCTGAATCTGTTGCTTGACTGTGGATCTCGTTCCCCTAGTTGGGCTGCCTTATCTGGCCTCAGTGGGAGAAATAGTGCCTAGTCCTACAGTGACTTAATGTGCTGGGGGAGGGGTATGGGGATGGACACAAGACAGGATGACCCATGGGAAGGAGTCCCCTTCTCTGAGGAGACAGGGAGGGAGAATGGGAGAGGGATGTGTGTGAGGGGGTACTGGGAGGAGAGGGGACTTAATATTGGAAAGTAAAGCAAATAATTAAATAAAAAAGAAATATCTAGGCATAAAAATGTTATAGATAAAATGTCAGCAGAATGTAGAGTAAAAATAGGGAGAAATGTAAGAAAATTAAGATGCTTTTGTATGAAAGAGGACATGGCAATTCAGTATTCTGAAATTATCTCTTAAATTCTAAGAGAGTAGAACTTTTGGTGGCCCTCCCAACCAGAATTAATAATACACCTTGAGGTCACTCAAGATTCAAGACTGATAGCCTACTTGTTTAACCATTCCACCCTCTTGTCTAACCTACTTTTAAGAGAACAATGTAACCATATGTACGTGTTCAAAGTAGCATTTTGCATTCATGTGGAAAGAGAGATGAGTTCACCTACTTTTGATCAATCTAATGGATGAATAGCTATTAGAGCAAAATTAGATCTATACACATGATAAAATATCAGTCTCAAATACCAACCAGTGATACAAGATGGATGAGCCTTGAAGATAATTGAGCTAGATGATACTTGTCAGTCACAAAGGGACAGCTAACGAATGACTCCACTTAACAGGGTACTGACAGCAGTTATATTTATGGACACAGAAACTAGATAGTGTTTCAGTGGCTGGGAGATAATAGGAAGGGACACTTACTGTTAAGTATGTGCAGAGTCTAATTTGAGAAAATGAAAAATGTCTGGAGATAGTGACTGTGGTTATACAGTGTAAATGTGCCCAGTGCCTCCGAAACCTCCACTTAAAACGGCAATTTTCATGCTCTGTATATTTCACCACAGTAAAAATAACTACACAGAAGCTATTTGTCTCTACTAGGAAAAGAACTGAATAATACTTAAAATCAGTGGTGGGGCAAGACACTTTAAACTGAGCTAGACAACTTAAGAGGGAAAGGCAAGACAGGTCTCTGTGAGTTCAAGGCCAGGCTGATCAAAGGTGTACATTTCAAGACAGCCAGGGTTACACAGAGAAACCCTGTTTCAGAACAAAAAATTTGTATGACTAGAACTTCAAGTCTCTGAAGAAAAAAATCAAAGAAGATTTCAGAAGATGGAAAGATTGCCCATGCTCATGGATTGGCAGGATTAATATAGGAAAACTGGCCATCTTGTATAGTAAAAATGGTCGTCTTGCTGAAAGCAATCTACAAGTTCAATGCAATCCTCATCAAAATTCCAACTCAATTCTTTTTAGAGTTAGAAAGAGCAATTTGCAAATTCATTTGGAATAATAAGTCAGGATAGCCAAAACTATTTTCAATAATAAAATAACTCATGGGGGAATCACCATCCTTAACCTCAAGCTATATTACAAATCAATCATGATAAAAACCACATGGTAGGGCTGGAGAGATGGCTCAGTGACTGAAAGCACTGACTGCTCTTCCAGAGGTCCTGAGTTCAAATTCCAGCAACCACATGATGGCTCACAGCCATCTTTAATGAGATCTGATGCCCTCTTCTGGTGTGTCTGAAGACAGCTACAGTGTACTCATAATAAATAATAAATAAATAAATAGATAGATAAATAAATAAATAAATAAATAAATAAATCTAAAAACAACAACACAAACAACAAAAAACCCACATGGTATTGGTACAGAGACAAGCAGGTAGATCAATGGAACAGAATTGAAGACCTAGAAATGAACCCACACACCTACGGTCACTTGATATTTGTCAAAGGGCCTAAACCATTCAGTTGAAAAAAGACAGCATTTTCAACAAATGGTGCTCGTTCAACTGGAGGTCAGCATGTAGAAGAATGCAGATAAATCCATTCTTACCTCCTTGTACAAACCTCAAGTCCAAGTGAATCAAGGACCTCCACATAAAACCAGATACACTGAATCTAACAGAAGAGAAAGTGGGGAAGAGCCTCGAACACATGGGCACAGGGGAACAATTCCTGAACAGAACAGAACACCAATGGTTTATGCTCTAAGATCAATAATAGACAAATGGTACCTCATAAAACTGCAAAGCTTCTGTAAGGCAAAGGACTCTGTCAATAGAACAAAATGGCAACCAACTGATTGGGGAAAAATCTTTACCAATTCTACATCTGATAGAGGGTTATTATTCAATATATACAAAGAACTCAATTAGTTAGACTCCAGAGAACCAAAGAACCCTATTAAAAATGGGGTACAGAGCTTAACAAAGATTTCTCAAATGAAAAATATTGAATGGCTGAGAAGCACCTGCAGAAATGTTCAACATCCCTAGTTATCAAGGAAATGCAAAACAGCCCTGAGATTCCACCTCTCACCAGTCAGAATGGCTAAGAAAAAAACTCAGGGGCTGGAGAGATGGCTCAGTGGTTAAAAGCACTCACTAATCTTCCAAAGGTCCTGAGTTCAGTTCCCAGCAACCACACCTGTAATGGGATCAGATGCCCTCTTCTGTTCTGTCTGAAAACAGCTACAGTATACTCACATAAAATAAATAAATACATCTAAAAAAAAAAAAAAAAAAAAAAAAAAAAAAAAACTCAGGTGGCAGCAGATGCTGGTGAGGATATGGAGAAAGAGGAACACTCCTCCATTGTTGATGGGATTGCAAGCTGGTACAACCACTGTGAAAAACAGTTTTGGCAGTTTCTCAGAAAATTGGACATAGTATTGCCTGAGGACCCAGCTATACCACTCCTGGGTATTTACGGAAAAGATATTCCTACATATAACACATACACATGCTCCTGTTTATAGCAGCCTTATTTATAATATCCAGAAGCTGGAAAGAACCCAGATGTCCTTCAACAGAGGAATGGATACATAAAATGTGGTACATCTACACAATGGAGTACTACTCAGCTATTAAAAACAACGACTTTATGAAATTTGCAGGCAAATGGATGGAACTAGAATATATCATCCTGAGTGAGGTAACCCAGTCACAAAAGAACACACATGGTATGCACTCACTGATAGGGGGATACTAGCCCAAAAGTTCGGAATATCCAAGATACAATCCACAGACCACATGAAGCTCAAGAAGAAGAAAGACCAAATTGTGGATACTTTAGTCCTTCTTAGAAGGGGGAACAAATATTCACAGGAGGAAATATGTAAAGTGTGGAGCAGAGACTGAAGGAAAGGCCATCCAGAGATGTCCCCACCTGGGGATCCATCCCATATACAGTCACCAAACCCAGACACTAAAAGAAGTGCATGCTGACAGGAGCCTGATATAGCTGTCACTTGAGAGGCTCTGCCAGAGCCTGACAAATATGGAGGCAGATGCTCACAGCCAACTCTGAGAATGTGGTCCTCAATGGAGGAGTTAGAGAAAGGACTGAAGGAGCCAAAGGGGTTTGCAACCCCAGAGGAAGAACAACAATATCAACCAACCAGACCCTCCGCCATATCTCCCAGGAACTAAAACACCAACCAAAGAGTAACCCATGGCTCCAACCACATGTGTATCTGACCATGGGTGGCCTTGTTGGGCATCAGTGGGAAGAGAGGGCCTTGTTCCTGTGAAGGCTCGATGCCATCAGTGTAGGCGGGGAGGTAGGAAGGAGTGAGTGGGGCAGTACCCTCACAGAAACAGGGGGCAGGGGAATGGGATGGGGGTTCCATTTCTATAAGAGAATAACATTTGAAATGCAAATAAAGAAAATATCCAATAAAAGAAAAAAAAGTTGTTAATCGTGAAGCCCTCTACACCCTTGGTTACATCTGATAATCAGAAATCAGTGACATCACTCACCTAAGATAACAAGACACATGAATCTCCTGACACCCACAGTACAGCACATAAGCGGACACAAAGAGCAATATTCCACTCTACACTTCACTCTCATCTGCCCTATGGCTGGAGACTGTCCCCCAGAATCTGACCCTCTCATCAGAGACTTCTGTTAGAATGTTTACCTTCAGCTGAGATATGTCTCACAGGGAAGCCAGCCTAAGGGAGATAAGCTTAAGGTCAAGTGAAGAATTTAGAGTGTGATCCTTAAGAGACTTGAGGCCCTGAGAATGGGGTGGCCTTTTATGGAGAGCACCCTCTCAGAGGCAAGGGGAGGTGGAATGAAGGACGTACTGTGGGAGTGGGGGCTGGGAGTGTGGTCAACAGCTGGGATGTAAATAAAAAACAGTATGGGTAAAAAAAGTAACTGAAGGGAGAACCCTTTATTAAATTAGAAAGTGACAAATTTGGACTGGAGAAATTGCTCAGTGGTTAAGAGAGCATACCTCCTTTGCAGAGGACCTGAATTCAGTTCCCAGTATCCTCATTGCGGGGCTAAAATAGCAGGGCATTCATTCAGTGCTCTCTTCTGGTCTCCATGGACATCTGTCCGCGCGCGACACACACACACACACACACACACACACACACACATACACACACACACATACACACACACACATACATACACACACACACACACACACACACACACAATTTTAAAAAAGAAAAGAAAGCTGGCTATGGCGTTGCACACTTTTAATCCCAGCATTTGGGTAGCAGAGGCAGGGGAGTTTGAGGCCAGCCAGCACGGTCTACATATTGAGTTCCAGAACAGCCAGGGCCACATAACAGAGAGACCCTGTCAAAATCAAGAAAGAGGAGCTGGAGAAATGGTTCAGTGGTTAAGAGCACTGACTGCTTTTCCAGAGGTCCTGAGTTCAAGTCCCAGCAACCACGTGGTGGCTCACAACCATCTATAATGGGATCTGATGCCCTCTTCTGGTGTGTCTGAAGACAGTTACAGTGTTTTTATATATAATAAATAAATAAATCTTTTTAAAAAATCAAGAAAGAAAGAAAATAAGGAAGGAAGAAGGAAAGAAGAGAGGAAGAAAGAAAGGAATGAAGAAAGGCAACATATTTGTAGAAATAGAACATAAACACTGAGGTGATTTAATGTTAATTTTAATATACAGAGCTTCTGATCTATTATTAAATATAGTACATATTTACACGTTAAGAAAGAACTTTCCATTTTTAACTCAGCACAAATAGTTATTAGTCTGTATTCAACATAAGCCCAATCAAAGTTCTTAACACAGGGATAACATACTTTCCTCTAATTATGTTCTGCATTGTATCTTAAGATTTGCAGGTCTTGGGCAAAGAGGTAATTCTTGTTGGATGCAGGTTATTTGATAGCTTACATTTAAACAAAGTAGTTATAGTCAAAATAGTAATTTTAAGAACAATAGTCTTATTGTACTTTTTACTGTGGTAATTAAAGGCTGAGAATAGATAATTTAATAAAGGTTCATAGCTTTCAAAAAATGTAATATATACCAAGTAATAAAAAGCCCACGTGTGGACATTGTTAGTAGATATTAATTAATTGTATAAACTAATAGACTACATTTTCATATACATATTCAATCAGTATATTTTGATTATACCCATTCCCTATTACCTTTTCTTTCCTCTTTCCCCTGAGCCCCTTCCTCTCCTCCAGTTGTCACCTTACAACTTTCATGTTTCTTCCCTGTTCCTTTTTCTAGATTCAAGTGTAAATATTTTCCCTCTAACACATCTTCTGGGTTTTTTGAGATGGACTCTCACATATCCCAAGCTGTCTGAAATTCTCTATGTAGCTGAAGATAACCTTTGACTCCTGAGCTTCTGGCCTCTACCTGACCAACAACTCTCACAAATGGATAGTCTTAACTTCATCATTTGAAGAAATTACCACAGTTCCCATGGATTGTTAAATCTGAACTTTTTTGGGGTAGCTCACTGGCAGAGCATGCTCAATACCAGGTATTCCAACCCCAGCACTAAACAAATAAAAAAAGGTGGTCCTTGCCTCTGGTGTGAACTAAAGTCTGCACACACTCAAGTCTTATCCAGTTCACTTCTGCTACCCATGATCCACTAACCTACTTAACAAAATATATGTGTATTTTTTTACAATGACGATGGAAAGAACACATCAATAAATGCTTATTAAATACTCAAGCTATATAAGACACTGTGTTACAGCCTGCAG
Organism: Micromys minutus; assembly: GCF_963924665.1. Classification (NCBI taxonomy): domain Eukaryota; kingdom Metazoa; phylum Chordata; class Mammalia; order Rodentia; family Muridae; genus Micromys; species Micromys minutus. The sequence goes on from NC_137958.1 coordinate 6,280,299, forward strand.
GGCCTGTGAAAGTGTCGTACAAAGCAATAAACACGTCACAAACGGTAGGAAACATGAAGAACCTGGCATGATGATGAGATTCCAGAAGAAGAGTCTAATTATATATGTTCCACTCAACAGAGGTCAAACGTACGTCCTAGTGAGCCAGATGCCTGTATTTAGAACACTGATCAAATGTTCAACAGATTGAAAAATGGAGGGGGTGTCATTGTTCTTCTTTGTTCCTTTAGTTTCTTTTTTGGACTTTAGGCAAGCCTGAGACCCAGGTATATAGTCAGAACACTGACAAATGTGCCCACTGTCCTTGTAGGTTGCACAAAAGCAGAAATCCAATTAGTAAGCAAGCCCAGGATAGTGTTCACTTTTATTGATAATTTAAAGATTATGAAAGGAAGATTAAAACACAGATTTCTTGCTGAGGATCTCCCCTTGAACCAGTCCTTGGATCGAACTTACTGCTAACACCTGCTAAGCAAGAACTGTCTCTGAATTGTCTTCCCTCCCCCTGAGACTTGTAGATTGAAATGTTGCTGCCATTTGAGAACTTGTATATAACTTTACTTATTGTTAGCGTTGGTAATGTATAATAATAATAATAATAATAATAATAATAATAATAATAGGAAGAAGAAGAAGAAGCTGCCAATGACCTTTAAACTAGTAATTCTATTTCTTAGAATCCAACCTAAGAAATCAATTGGAATATGTGAAGCAGATAAAAAAAAAGATGATAGCAGTAGTTTTGTTAGGATGGTGGGATTATTTCTAAATTTTGTCTTTTAAAGGTGTAGAGATTGTGATTTTGTTACTTTAGAATTAAGAACTATAATTTAAAAAGAAAAGAATTAAGGCTGGGATGACATTCTGTGGTTAGATGCTCTCCCTGCATGGATGAAGCCTGGGTCTAATATCTCCGCACTGCAAAATAAATAAATGGACGGATCTGCGCAAGCCTCAAAGGTGTTACCTCAAGAATAGACTTACAGAGTTAGAAGTGGTGGCCCATATCTATAATCCCAGAAACTGGGGGGCAGAGGCAGGGTAATTTTATTGTAAACATTTTGGTGATATTGCTATAAATGTGCAGTTAATACCCACATGTTCCTTCTTTTTCTCGAAAACTTGAAGCCTTCCTGTTTTTTATGGAGAAAAAGTCAGACTCCACAGCTTGGTGTTCAGAATTTCTCCTGCCCTTTTTCTGACTCTGCCTTTTGAACTTCAATTCCTGCCATTTTTGTTGAACACCATTTACCACACTTACAACTCAGATCTGCTGATGCTGCAGTTCCTAATCAGAGGTAGTACACTGAGCCTGTGCCCTTAGCTCCTGCCTCCATGAACACTTGGTCCCCCACTACCCATGTAGGATTTATTCACCCTTGCACGGCAGCCTCCCCGCTTCCGTGTGTGTGTGTGTGTGTGTGTGTGTGTGTGTGTGTGTGTGTGTGTGTGTGTAGCAATGAGTTTCACTTCTCTTCCTCCTGACAACTGATTTGAGATCATTTAGCTTTCTACTGTGTCTTGGATACCCAAAAATTATGGGAAAAATACTTCAAAAAATAAGAAGTTCATAATAAAGACCTGGCCATAGTAGATGGCAGGTCCTTATTAAAATTCTATAAGTCATTTTAAAGTTTCATCAAGTGTATTGAGTGGCCTTGGTCAATATCTGCTTAAACATGCTCTTATTTTTAGACCCTGGCTGGTCTCAATATTTTAGTTTTAAGCAATTTTCTAAATATAAATCTTGAAAGGAGGACTTTTCATCAAATTTATATTGATTCCTTACATTGATCCAGAAGTAGAATAATGTGATACATAATTAAATAGCTTTCCTATTTAAAGCCAGGCTGGATATGGTGGATCCACCTGGAGGTCAGTCAGCTGGATTTCACCAAGGGTCTGTCTCAAAAAAAAAAAAAAAAAAAAAAAAAAAATAGGGGGAAAAAGGCAAAACCAGTTTATATCCCATTGATAATCTAAGTTTCTGAGTCATCACATTCCGTTGGGTCTCACTACGTAGCCCTGACTGGCCTGAAAGTGGCTATGTATGTCAAGCTAGCCTTGAACTCACACAGACCTCCCAACTTCTACCTAAGTGCTAGGATTAAAGATGTATGTGTGTCACCCAGTAATGCTTTACACAGCCCTTAACAGTGGCAAATTTGGTCCCTCCACCCCAATTCTTGTATTTCTATTTCTTTTTATGAGTCACCTACCATCTCAACAAAGCTTCCCTAATCAGCTATTCTCTTACCAAGTTTTAAAATGTCCCTTTAAATGCCGCAGAACTTTAGCTACCGTGTAGTAAATGACATTCGAGCTTTCAGCACCTTCTTCAGGGGGGCTCTGGACTGTGAAGTTAGAGGAAGGTAGAATGCTCAGGTCTACCATAGTTTCTTCCTGCTTGGAAGATTCTTCTCCACGAATCTTTGGAATTGCCTGAAGAGGAGCAACGAAATGGGTCAGTGAAGGAAGGGTGTTTGCTGCCAAGCCTGATAATCGAAGTTAGGTCTCTGGGATCCACATGATAGAAGGAAAAGAACCTCCACTCACACAAGGGACCACTTATCTACAAACAAAACTGAGATGGTAAAATGTTTAACGAATGCTATTGTTTACATTATGCACATTAATGTGGAATGCCAAACTTTGTAATTTTCCTAGAAAATTTATAGTTTATGGTTTTATGTATAAATTTGGCAAAAAAAAAAAAAAAAAAACTAATCAACTGGTATGCACATTGTATTCTCTCCCTCCCCCCCCCCTCTCTCTCTCCTTTTGTTTTCTTGGTTTGGTTTGGTTTGGTTTGGCTTTGAGGAAAGGTCTCACTACATATTCATGGTGACTTGGAACTCACAGTCCTGCCTCAGCCCCTGAGTGCTACACTCACAGACGTGCTATTGTACCTGGCTTAGTTACTCTCTTAATAAATTCCTGAGTACATATAATATACTTTTTAATCATTTTAATGGAACTAAACTTTAAATGCAATTTGATGTAACCTTAACAGAACTATATCCAAAATGCTTTCCAATAAATTCCTCTATCAAAAACATAAAGGGCAGTCCAGGCATAGTGGTGCCACCTTTACCCCCAGCACGTGGGAGTCAGAAGCAGGTAGATCTCTGAGTTTGAGCCCAGCCTGGTGTTCAGAGGAGTTCCAAGACAGCCAAGGCTACACAGAGAAACCCTGTCTAGAAAGACAAAACACAACAAACAAACAAATAAACAAAACCCATAAAGGGCAAATTAAAATAAGAAGTTTAATAATCCTAGGGAGGGTTGTTTATTTGTTTGCCTGTGGTTTGAAATAGTGTCTCATATACTTCAGGCTGGCCTTGGACTTGCTACATAAATGAGAATTACCCTGAACTCCTATCTTCCTGTTTTCATCTCCCAAAGTGCTCTGGGATTTATAGGGGAATGCACCAGGCCTGTGGGCCCTGTCTACTTACTTGCCTTTTACTAGATATAACATATACCAGAAGCTCCATAAAACATTTGTGCCTAGTGTAATACATAATTGTGTAGTAAACACCTATAAAAACTGTAAATAAACAGCTGCCATAACTTCTTTACCTGTTAGAATCTGTGAATTTCACTCACAAGGTTCCTTTCCAACACTTGTAGGTCTATGATTTAGCTTTGCTTTACATGATAAAATAAGAGCTGCTTTGAGAAGAATGGATTTGACAGCCCACTCTTCTGGAGAAACTCACCCTGCTTCCCACCAAGCTTCTTCCTAGTGCTCACTCTGTGTGAGCTCCTACGGCCTCCTGCTCTTCATCTGAGAACCAGGGAATGTATGGTTTAGATGTGATTTACCTCTTCCAAAGCTCATGTTAGAATTTGACTCTCAGTGTAATGAGAGATGGGCCTTTGTGAGGATCTCACTGCAGAGAGTTACATCTGGAACTACTGCACCAGTTACTATAAGCACAGGCTGTAAGTCGTTATGAGACAAGTCTGCCATCTCCCCTATTAAGACTCCTCAGTCTCTCTCACACAAGTTCTATTTCCACACTGCTGACTTTTCCTTCCCAGCATGCACAGCGCAACACATGACCCACTCCAGGAACTAAGAAGATGATATTGGACTTTCTGGTCTCCAGAACTGTGCAGTAAACAAACCCATTTTCCTTTAAAACCTTATTAGTCTTCTATGTCCTTTTTCCCTTCCCTCCTTTTTTATCCCATCTGCCGCATGGCCTGTGGTGCTAAGATCTTCATACATGGGGATGGGGTGAGGCAGTCTTGCTGTGTGGCCCTAGCTTGTCCTGCATCTGTCACATAGCCCAGACTAGTCTTAACTCTCTGGACCCCTCTTGCCTCAGCTTCTGGACTTCTGAGCTCACAGGTGTGCATCACCACAAGAGGCTTGTTTTGATTTCTTGAGACAGTCTGTCATAGCTGAGGCCACCCTTGAACTCATGATCCTCTTACCTCTACTGCAAGCTCTGAGAAGGTTGAGGCATTTGCTACAAAACTCAACTTTTTTTTTTTTACCTGTTTGCTGTGAGCTGTGAGTAGCTAAACTTAGTTTTTCAAACTATGCATGGGCTACAACTTGCAGGTTAACGAAGAGCAAAATGTCAGATTCACTAAAAATAGGCTGAAGTTCCAACTATGGCACTGGGTTGCTTAACCTTGATGTTATTGGTGGGAGCTGGAATCAACTGAGATTCATGTCTCTGGATGGGTATGTGATAGTATTTCCCGGATAGATTAATTATAGGGGAAGACCCTCCTTTCAAGGGGGTGGCATTTTCCTACAGCATCCTCTCAGAAAGAGATCAGAGGAAAAAGCTGTTGCGTTTTGCCTGCCTTACTTCACTCCTTTCTGGTGAGTGCATCTGCTCCGCTATTGCTGATGCCATCACCACTGCTATCCTCTGTTGCTATCAAAACCCGTTAGCTTCCAATGTGAACTGAAGACCAATGACTCTCCAGGAATCCTCAGTGCCTTCAATACTAGAGGGGGTTGCTGGTACTTCAAGACTGGTGGACTGAGTAACTACTAGTTCTTCACCTCTTCACTATGCAAACCACCATTGTTAAACTACCCAGTGCATATCATGCAAGCCCGTATAATAAATCCCCTTTGTAATATTTACTCTATTAGTTCTGTGTCTCTGAGAGCTCCACGTACTATAGACTGTTGCTACGCCTAATGTTTTGGTTTTTTTTTTTTTTTGGTTTTTTTTTTTTTTAACCAATACCCTTACATGCTGTCTTAGTTGGGGTTTTGCTGACGTGAACAGACACCAGAAACCAAGGCAACTCTCTTAAGGGGAGTTTAACATTTCCTGCAGCTGGCTTACAGGTTCAGAGATTCAGTTCATTAGCATCAAGGCAGGAACGTGGCAACATCCAGGCAGGCGTTGCACAGAAGCTGCTGAGAATTGTACATCTTCATCTGAAGGCCACTAGCAGAATACTGGCTTCCAGGAAGCTAGGGTCTTAAGGTCTTAAGTCCATGCTCACAGTGACACACTACTTCAACAAAGCCACATCTCCTGATGGTGCCACTCCCTGGGCCAAGCATATACAAACCATCACACATGCCAGTGCTAACTACTCAAGAAGCAATGTGGGGTTATATAATTTTTTGTATTTTATTATATTATATACTTTATATATTTATATTATGTATAAATATATTTTTATGCTTACATATAGATATTTGTATAATTAAGGCAATATGTGCGTGGTTATAGGTATGCATGGCTCAGGACAAAGAGTCAGCCACTGTTTTATGCAGCAGAGATATGCATTTGCTGTTCTTACAGAGGACCAAAGTGTGAATCCCAGCATCATATAGGGGTTTTACAGCCTTCCTTAACTACAGCTCCAGGGATCTGATACTCTCTAGTCTCCTTAGGTATCAGGCTTACATGAGATACACAGACATACATTTGGGGAAAACATCCATATACATAAAGTAAATTAAAAAATTTAAATTAGAGTCTAAACCTTAAAAGCTGAGAAATGTTAGAAATGATCTTTAGCCTTTCCAGACCTCTGTTTTTCCACTAAGATGGAAATAATAGAAGTTATCTTAAAATGTTTTCCTGTAAAAAGAGTGAGGTTCCTTAGTTTCTAAAAAAGTAAATTATAGCACTTTTATTTTTTGATACAATAAACTAAGTCACTGTCTCAGTTAAGGTTTTATTGCTGTGAAGAGATATCATGATCAAGACAACTCTTATAAAGGAAAATATTTAACTGGAGCTGGATTATAATTTCAGAGGTTCAGTCCATTATCATCATGGTGTGAAGCACGGCGGTGTCAGGGCAGACATGATGCTGAAGAGGGAGCTGAGAGTTCTACATCTTGATCTGTGGGCAGCAGAAGGAGACTGTGGGGCTGGAGAGATGGCTCAGTGGTTAAGGACACTGACTTTTTCAGAGGTCCTGAGTTCAATTCCCAGCACCACATGGTGGCTCACAACCATCTGTAATGGGATCCGATGCCCTCTTCTGGTGTGTCTGAAGACAACGACAATGTATCCACATACATAAAATAAATAAAACTTCAAAAGGAGACAGTGAGTACCATTCTGGGCATAGCTTGAGCAAATATGACCTAAGCCTGACTTCACAGCGACACACTTTCTCCAAGTAGACAACACCTACTCCAATAAAGCTACAACTCCTAATAGTGCCACTCCCTATGGGCCAAGCATTCAAACTCATGAGTCTTTGGGGCCATACTTATTCAAACTACTACAGTCATCTTAAGAATTAAATATCAAGGCTGGGTAATTAAATATTAGCGCTTCAGTGGTTAAGAGCACTTGTTCCTGCAGAAAATTTAGATTTGATTTTTCAGGAAGCACATGGAGGTTCAAAACTGTTCATACCTCCAGTTCCAGGAAGTCTGACACGCTCTTCTGACCTCAAGCAACAGACACACACATGCACTTGTTACACAGAGGTAATGTGGGCAAAACACCCATACACATAACATAAAATAGATCTAAAAATTTTTAAGTTAAATATCATCTAAAAACATACTGTCATCTTAAATGGCATCTATACTATGACTTTATGACTTTATTTACAGGACCCAAAACTGCCAGGTAAATCCACCAGTAAGCTGCATTTCTAGACCTTTTAATTTTTTTCTTTTGTTTTGTTTTCAGACAGGGTCTCTCAAAGTTGCCTAGGTGGGCACAGAACTCACTATGTGGCCCATTCAAGACTTTGAACCAAAGATCTTTCTTACTTAAGGGTAGCTGGTGTAAAGGATCTGAGCCACCATACCCAGCTTTCTAGACCATGAACTACGTCAACCTGGGCGGGCTTAGATACAACCGCAATGGAGTTATGTGTATTCTTCAGCTTGTTTTTGAATTTAGCTGTAATCAGTAAGTAATTAGCAGAATAGAGATAGCACATGCCATTTCTGCTCTGAGGTCTCTACCTTTGTCGAATTAAAGATGTCCTCAGTCACTGGGTTATGACTTGCCAGTTGAGACACCCATCCAAACTGCTCTTGCATCTTCTCCATGAGGTATGTGGTATCTTCCAGATGATACTGGGTCATGCGAACAATCTGATCATACTGCTGATTGGATACATTGACTAATTTCAGGGCCTCAAGGAATTCTATGTGTAGTTCAGGTACGTCAGGGCAGTCTAGCAAAGAGGTAAAGAGACAGTAAATAAAAGGTTTAGAAAACTTGGATGTGGATGGCACAAGCTTAGGATGCAGAGTTCTCAGTCAATGCTTGTTTGTAGTAAGCAAAATTGCTGATAACACTTTCATATGAGACTTAGTTTAACTAATTGTTAATTATATGGTTTTATAGAGCAGAAGTGAGTAGATAAAGAAAAGAACTTCTAAATTTGTCCTGCCTACAAGAAATGCAGGGACAAAGATGGAACAGAGACCGAGGGAATGGTCAACCTATAACCAACCCAACTAGAGACCCACCCATTAATGATACTCTGTTATGCTTGCAGACAGGAGCCTAGCATAAACTCCCCTCTAAGAGGTTCTACTCAGCAGCTGACCAAAATACATGCAGAGACCCACAGCCAAATATTAGATGAAACTCAGGGAGTCTTCTGGAAGGGTTGGGGGACAGACTGAGGGACCTGGATGGGTTAGAGACTCCACAGGAAAAGCAACAGAGTCAACTAACTTGGACCCGTGGGGGCTCCCAGAGACTAAACCACCAACCAAAGAGCATTCGTGGGCTGTACCTAGTCCCCCACCCCACATATATAACATATGTACAGCTTGGGCTTCCCTCACAACGGGAGTAGGGGCTGTCTCTGACTCTGTTGCCTTGCCTGTGGACCCTGTTCCCCTAACTGAGGTACCCTGGTCACAGTGGGAGAGGATGTGCCTAAACTTGCAGTAACTTGATGTGCCAGGATGGGTTGGTACCCAGGGGGAGGGGCCTTCCCCTTCTCAGAGAAGAGAAGGGGGGATAGGGGAGGGACTGTGTGAGCTGGGCACAGCTAGCCTGAAAGAGGGAGGGGAGGGAGAGAGAGAGACCAAGACAGCCAGGACTACATAGAGCCACTGTCTGCAAAAAGGGGGTGGGGATGAGGCTGTGAGCAAACCAACATTCAGCATTCCTCCATAGTTTCTACTTCAATGGAGAGCCCATGACCATCGCGGGGAGCACGGCGCAGATGAAGCAGTAGCCGGCAGCCTTCTGTCTTTGCACACAAGCATGTGGCAGGGACAGACCTAACTGAGAGTAAGCTCTGATTTATAAGACAGCAGTGCCAGCGACGAAGTACAGCTGCTTCACTGGGACAATAAAAAAAGTATCTTTTCAGAGGTGGCCCAAGAGGAGCAGGCTATACTTTGAGTCGCCCAGGTGGGTTTGAAGCTATGAAGTGGTCACAGAGAGCATGGAGGCTTGGCACTAACTATTACAAAGGGCCAGAAGAAGTCACTGGTGAAGATTAAACCTCATTTACAGTATAAGTCCCCAAGTTATTGGAGATGCCAGGACCATGAGACATCTGCAAGGCAACAGTGTACGTGGAGAGGAGCCCGCCTTTTTGCTAACCTGAGCCTGTCTCCAGGGGCTAGCTTGATTGCTAACCTGAGCTTATCTCCAGAACTCAGTTTTTAAAGGCCAGACATGGTGTTGCTTATAATTCCCACACTGGAGAAGGTAAGACTTGCCCCTCATTGGCTAACCAACTAAGACCACTTGGTTAGTTTCTGGCTACTTAAAAAAATAAAACAAAACATGTCTCAAACAAAACGGTAGATACCACCTCAGAAATAACACCTAAGGTTGTCTTCTGATCTTTGTATGCACAGATTTACATGTACACAGGTACCCACACATATGCACACACGTGAAAGACATGATAAAACAATAATCATTTACCTTCAGATAGGTAGTTGTGACATTTTTGGCATCTCTTATGAAATTTTAAACATCCAGATAAATTCTTGCCAAATTCCTCACACATTTCTCCATTTTGCTCAGGTAACATCTCTGAAGTCACATCTCTCTGGTCTAAGTCTGTAGGGAATACAACATTCACATAGAAACACCCTTGGAATTTCACCACACAGGGCAGGGGGAGGGTTAACTTAGTCTCATGCTTACCACATACACATGGGACTCAACGTCTGATTCCTAGAACTGCTGAAGCCAGCCACATGTGGTAGCATGAACTTTTAATGTCAGCGCTTGGGAAGTGGGGATAGGTTTGGTGACAAATGTTTTAAATCATGGCAGAGTTGGGAAGATCTCTGAGTTTGAAGCCAGCCTGGTCTACAAAGCAAGCTCCAGAACAGCCATGGATACAGAAAAATCGTGTCTTGAAAAAACAAACAAACATTTGCAAAGGTAGTGGGAGAAAGAAAAGGGGTCTTGAGAAACACTTTAGTCAGTAAATGCCTATCTATCACTCAGCACCCCATAAGACGCTGGACATGATGGCATAGGTTTACTTGTAATACCAGTGCTGGGGAGGCAGAGTCAGGGTGATTCCTAAGACTTGTTGGTCAGGCAGTCTAACAAGTCAGTGAGCACCAGGTCTTAGTAAGAGACCCTATCTCAAAACAAGATAGGCCACTCCTAAGGAATAACACGTAAGGTTGATCTCTGGCTTCTACAAGCATATGTTCATACATATAGGGCCACATACCACATGTTCGCCAGCACATATGTGAACATGTAGGTACCTACACACACCACAAAAAAAGCAAAAGCAAAAGCAAAAAAAAAAAAAAAAAAAAAAAGAGCAAGAGAGAAAAGGGGAGAAATAAGGGGGAGAGAAAAGAGGGGTCATTAGTAACTCACCTTTGTGTGGTTCCCACAAATCTTCAATTGCGTTGAGTGTCTTCATTATTACTTCTTGGACTCTCTCATAAATAGAGAGACTGAAATTATGAAACATCTGGAAGACATTGGGAACACCCCACCTTTGCCCAAGGTCTTCCTTTCTGGTTATCTCTTTAGACAAAGCTGGGGGGTATCGCTCCATTAAGTTCACATCGGACATGAAGTAGAGCTGAAAATCCTGGTCAAAGTCTTTCTGCATCTGTTTAAAAATGTAAAAACTCATGTTGAAGAGAGATCTCACGTCCACAGCCAGCTGTCTGAACAGGTTCTCTATCTGTACCACTTGTAAATCTTCCTTCGTCTGTTCTATGGCAGGGAGATCCTTCACATCTTTACTGTGGGAACACAGAAATTGGTAAATCTTCTTGAGAAACTGCTCCATCTGTGGGGTAGAGTGAGACATGGGATAAAGATAAAGATGTTTCTCTTCCTATTCCACCTATTACTGGAAAAAAAAAAATAAAGTCAGTTTATGGTAGTCATTCTAATTTAAGTTCTGTATAAGCTAAGAAAAGGATATGACTTTGGTATGATATGTACCAGTTTTATAGCTGATCCTAACTTTAACTGAAAATGGAACCTGAAATTCCTCCTGGTTTAGATTTGCTCACAGAAGGCTAGAAAGGTCAAAATACAGTAGAGAAGCTACAGCTCGATATTTTCACAGCAGCTGGCAGGTCCCTGATTACAGGATACTGTAAAACTTGCGTTAGAACTATAAAAAATGATACTATCTTCCTACTTTGGTAGTCATTTATGATTATTTGATAATTGTAAATTAACAATGATGATGCCCAGTTTGTTGTATTGAAAGGGATGAAACCCTAGTCTCGGAATTTTGAGAAGCATTTGGTGGAAGATTATCCAGCAGTTACAGTACCTGAGTCTAGGCAGATCACGACTGTCTTTATCTTGAAGAGTTAGAATGTGTTGAGTGTTATTAGCTATGGAATATTTCTTCTAGGGCATCAGCCTCCTGCAGTTCAAACAGTTTTCCAGGAATCTGTGTAGGGTCTATGCTGTCTACAGAAGGAAGTCTGATGGGTTGCCTGCCTTTCCTCTGCCAGTTTCTGTTACTGCGTCCACCCATTGAAATAGAACTTTGAAACTAGACACAGTGGCACTTGGCTCTAGCTCCTGCAGAGGCTGCAGGGGAGGGGACATTACTCAGTCCAGGAAGTTGAGGTGACCTGGGCAACATAGCAAGACCCAGCCTCAGAAAGCAACAAAACCAAAAACAAGTCCCAAGAAATTTCCACAAGGCTACAAGTCAGGCCCAACAAGAATATCCTCCAGGTCTCCTGTGTCCGGCACTCACGTCCCTGTATTTTCGGCATATCAGAGAATGACCATTGCTGTAAAAGGACAGCAGTTGGAATCAACAGTGTCACCAAATTAACCTGGCACATTCTGTACCCTAGTGGCTGCTCTTTTGTCATCGAGTGTGACACTGAAGAGCCAGGAGCATCCTCTGATCACTGTATACATTAATATGAAGAGTAGAACTCCATCCCATTTCATACACAGCTCACTTCTTGAAGGAGGAAGAAAATCCAGGCCAATCACAGACTTTACTGGGGCAGAGCTCATCCTATGTGGGTCACCACCCTCTGTGAATCCTTCTGCCTGGAAGATCACCAACGGGCATAAAAAGTGCCAGTCTTACAGAACACATGGCTAGGGCAAAAGGAGACTTGAAAATGTGCACATTTGTGCACAAATATGCAAGAGGAAAAGCTCGCTGAAATAAAGATGATGTGGTGTTACACATCTGTGTACTAGCACTTGGAAGACTGTGGTGGGGAGGTCAGAGACTCAAGGTCAACCTAGGATACAGAGGACACCCTGTGCATAAATCAAAGGAGAGAGGGAACAATGAACCTCAGTGTAACTCATCGGTAACTCAGCCCTTAGGGGGTGGAGTCAGGAGGATCAGTCATCAGTGGCTGCATACTAAATCCGAGGACAACCTGGGCTACTAGTAAAATTGAAAAGGGGAGGAATGTAGAGAGAGAGTTAAATATATGGTTTCTAGGATAAAATATTAAAGAAGATTTAGATCAAATACTGAAATGCTATAATAGAAAGTAAAGCCATTCATCGGTTAACCCCTCAAAAGAAGACACAGGGATATGACCCTTGCTGTCAAAGGGCTTACAATCTACCTAGAGCCTGCCCACAGCGCATACAATGCAAAGCCTGGGCGCTTCTATAGGAGTTACCAAGTGTAAACAACAAGGAGATAAACATTGACAGTTATTATAAGCTATAAATTGTGCACACACAGAGACGGTGATATATAACATCGGTATTAGATTCTAAATCACAAAATATCATCGGTCATCTCTACTTTAAAAATGAATATAATTTAAAAATCAAGATGTCCTAGAGCCCTTGAGAACCCTGAAATGGTGAGCTCTCTTCCTCTTACCATGTTTATCACAGAGGACCAGCCAGGCTGACAAGCTGTATAAAACTGTATGCAGTTACTTTCCAAACATGGCCTGCATCCATCCCAAGAATCTACAGAAGATGCCTGACATAACTTTTCCTCTTCCTCCAGACGTCCTTGCACTTCGTTCATGAGCTTCAGAGCCTCCTGTTAGAATGCACAAGCACAGGTCTCGTGTCCGTTTCCTGGACCTATGGATACCTTAGTTGGGTTGCTACATTATCTGAGCTTACCGATAAAGTGCTGGCTCGCCTTGTATTCGCAGAGCCCAGGTACCACCCACACAGGCATGGTGGCACACACCTGTAGCCCCAGCTCTCAGAAGGCGAAAGAGGGAGGATCAGAAATTCAAGGGTATCCTGGATTCAAGGCCATCCTTCTCTATAAAAGACCTGGCTTCAACAGAAATTAATTTTAAGACCCTCTCGATGGCCCAGTCTTTTCATCTTCACCTTCCTTTCTGCTGATAGATCTACCACAACGATTTCCATTTGATCAGAGTCTTCTGAATGAGACTTCACTGAAGACCGTGGAACTCTCATTGTCCATTGGTTCACCGATATTTAGTGAATACCTGCTGTGTGATGGACATTGCACTAAATGTGGATGAGTGGATAACAAAGACATCATCACCCTTACGGATTACCTTTTGACTTCTCTATCTGCACGGTTAGCCTGCGAGGGATAAAGAAGGTGCGACCTAAGTTTTCGAAAACTAATATTTTAGTTTACTCTAAGCTTCCTTAAACCACTGTATTTACTTAGATGCTGCAAGAAAGCAAAGTCTTGTGTATAACCAATGAGTTAGAGAGTGGTTTCTTTCTTCCTGTCTGTGTTCCAAGCGCGCCCCCTTGTGGTGATGGCTGTACTTGGCTGGGGCCAGTGTTACTGTTCATGAGGAGCTGCTGCAATGACCTGTTCGACCGCACAGGTCTACAGCAAAAGCCCCCCTCCCTTCTTTCTTAAAAGTTTTTGTTTTTAAAACAAACTTATTGTAGGCTTTTGTCTTAGTCAGGGTTTCTATTCCTGCACAAGCATCATGACCAAGAAGCAAGTTGGGGAGGACAAGGTTTATTCAGCTTACACTTCCATATCACTGTTCATCACCAGAGGAAGTCAGGACTGGAACTCAAGCAGGTCAGGAAGCAGGAGCTGATGCAGAGGCCATGGAGGGATGTTACTTACTGGCTTGCTTCCCCTGGCTTGCTCAGCCTGCTTTCTTATAGAACCAGGTCTACCAGCCCAGGGATGGCTCCACCCACAATGGGCTGGGCCCTCCCCCCTTGACTAGTTGAGAAAATGCCGTACAGCTGGATCTCATGGAGGCATTTCCTCAACTGAGGCTCCTTTCATGTGATAACTCCAGTTTGTGTCAAGTTGACACAAAGCCAGCCAGTACAGCTTTTGTTTGCTTATTTTCTGAAACAGTCTCACTAGATAGCCCAAGCTGGCCCTGATCTTCCTGTCTCACTCTCCCAAGTGCTCACACTATAGATATAATCATAGATTATGTGCATGTGCGCATGCGTGCGTGTGTGTATGTGTGTGAGTTTGCAGTGTACGTATATCTATGTGTTTGTGTGTATGCATGTGCGTGTGTGAATGTGCTTGTGTGTGGAGGCTAGAGATTTAAGTTAGGTGTCTTTCTCTTTTGCTCTTTTGATACAGGGTTTGTTCACTAAACTCGGCCTGGATCTTACCAATTAGTGAGACTGGCTAGCCAGCAAGACCCATGAGTCAGCCTGTCTCTGCCCCACCGCTCTGGTCCAGTGCCCGGGGTTAAGTGCTTTTTGTGTGGGGTGCTAGGGATCCGACCTCAGGTCCTCAGACTGTACATACTTTAAGGCCACCAATATTAGCACAGCTCTAATAATCTTTTATGTCACCTATGCCTGAATTGGCTTTTGCAGAGTTCCTCGTTGTAGGTGGTTAGTCAGGTGGTGTTTGCTATAACCTACATACGAATCCCAGCAGGACCCAGACAGGATTTGTGGATAAGGGTGTTTTCATGCCATTTCTGGCTTTTCAGAATAGTGTGGAAACCTTGACTGGTGGTTTCAGGATGGAGACATGTCTCAGTAACTGAGAACGTTTGGTGCTCTTGTGGTGAGCGAGGTTTTGGTTTCTACCACCCACATCTAGTGGCAGTTCCAGTGCATCTAAAGCTTCAGGTCTCCTGCATACACACACACACACACACACACACACACACACACACACACACACACACACACACATGAGGTTGGTCTGATGCTGCTTGTATTCAAATGCTAAAAATTTAGTACCTGAAGATCTAGTTGCTCCAAGAGAAAGGATCCTTCCATATACCATCTTTGGTCATGTACCTAAACCAACTGTCAAATGTTTACATTTATTTATTTGCTTATGTATTTATGTCATGTGTGCATGTGGGGGCAGGGGGTGGGGTCGCAGGATGTCATAGCATGCATGTTCAAGTCAGAGGATAACTGACTTTTCTCCTCTCACCAGGTGGGTTCCAAGGACTGAACTCAGGTCATCAGGCTTCGTGGCAAGTGCTTTCACTCAGCGAGCCATTTTACTGACCTGCAACTAAACTAACTCTACATATGGCCGAACAAAAACCACAACGAAGGCTAGGGGTATTTAAAAGATTTAGTAAGATAGACCAAGTCCTTCACTATAATTCGTCACTGGCCACATGACAGGGTAAGACTGGTGATCTAATCAGAACTGGCAAATCTCATTTGTTTTTTACAGACAGGAGACTAATTGAAATGTAGTTCAAAACTGGGTATGATGATGCATACACATAATTCCAGCACTTAGGAAATGGAAGGTTCAGGAGTTCAAGGCCAGCCTCAGCTACAGACTGGGTTACATGGTATCATGACTCAAAATAAATACAAAATAATTTTTAAAAATGTTAAAAATAAGGAAAACAAATGCGGAACTCTTAACCGTCCTCACCCATAAGTGTATTTAGGAGTGGTATCTCATTCTTAAATTTACTTTTAGTAGTAGGGACTAGAAACCCCTGATTTCACCAAAACTTCTCCAAGCACTTCTGATTCAGTATCTTAACTCAGATGAAACTAAAAAAGAGGCATTTTGAAAAAGCAGCCTTTTTAACCAGGTACCAATCCTCAAATCCCGCGGTCTGCATCCTGTGGAAGACGACCAGATACAGAAAGATAAAGCTTTCTCCAACTTCTCCAAGGTAAATGTAACACGGGGAAAGAAGCCACTGTTAACTTCACATGTTCATTCTTGCAATTTCACAGCCTAAATGTGCCTGAGAAGAGCGTTTTGAGCGGTGGTACCTGCTTCTCTTCTTTGCATTTCTTCAGGGTTTTCATTAATTTGGCGTGCTCCTCCTCTCTCTTTTCCATCGTGATTTTCATCTGCTTAATGCCAATCAAAGCCTTCTTCACCTCTCCTTCTACATCTGCTTCTCCTACCTCTGGAGGACCTAAAAGACATGTTTGGATCATATTACAAAACAGTAACTTCGGGGAGGGGGGGATGGGAGCTGGGTGGGCAAAGGGGATAACATTTCAAATGCAAATACAGAGAGTATCTATAATAAAAAAATTAAAAAACAAAGTTATGGCATCATTAAGTTTGTCTTCGAAGCATGAGATTGGTTAAAATGTTTTGAAAGTAGCACTTTTTATTTTGTTCTTACATAATTAATTAGAAAAAAACCATTAACTTCGCCGGTTTTGGGACCTCCAAATAGAGGCTTTTAGCTCTAAGGTACCCCATGACAAACCTACCGCCGCAATGCATGCCTTCTGCTTCTCCTGAACACATCGGAGCTTATTTGGTCTCAATCTTGTCATTTTCCACAAGCCCTGTTTTTCTTTATCCATTTCTTTAAAAGATTTATTTATTTATTTCACGTATGTGAGTACACTGTCCCTGTCTTCAGACACACCAGAAGAGGGCATCAGATCCCATTACAGATGGTTGGGAGCCACCATGTGGTTGCTGGGATTTGAACTCAGGACCTCTGGAACAGCAGTCAGTGCTCTAACCACTGAGCCACCTCTCCAGCCACCATTCATTTTTTCTATCACTGGAGACTCAAGTATGTTTTGATTAGGGAAAAAAAAAATCTGAGTTTTCTTGACAGTTTATATAAAATACCCAGCAGAGGACTTTGAATACAGTGAACCGTTTCTCTTTTCCAGTTATATTTACCTCCATAGAAGGCAACAGACTAAGAACACATGTCATATGACACAAGATTCACTAGCAACCTAACAGAAGCCTCTTGGTACCATTAACTGCCCCTTGGTAGGCATACTTCCGTTCTGTTTTCTCTTTCTCAGGGACAACACCGAGTTCATGTTCCCAGGCCCCGAACTCAACCCTGTCCTTGCTTCTTCTCGCTTCATGTTTGTATGTTAACCAGTGAAGGGTGCAAAGAGGGAGGTTGCCATTTCCCTGTCCTCTAACTGAGGGACACAAGTCATAAATGATGCAGCTTGCCTACTCCTCGTCCCCTTATCTCTCTAATTCCAGGTCAAAGCTGACCCGAGGACCCTGAAACCAGGTGACCCAGAAAAGGCCCAGTCACCAGCGTTAAATTCCTGGTTTAACCCCTTGTGTCAAGATATGGTTGGTTAATGCTCAGTTTTGTGCTCTCATCCTATAGAAATGTTGTACAAAGGGGCTGGAGAGATTGCTCAGTGGTTAGAGCACTGACTGCTCTTCCAAAGGTCCTGAGTTCAATTCCCAGCAAACACATGGTGGCTCACAACCATCTGTAATGGGATCCGATGCCCTCTTCTGGTGTGTCTGAAGACAGCGACAGTGTACTCGTATAAATAAAATAAATAAACCTTTAAAAAAACAAAAAGGAAAGGTTGTACAATCTCCCTTGGGGGATACCATTCTGATTCCTAACTGGCCACCTCTTTGCACATATAGAAAATAAAGCTTTCATTTCAAGCCTTCGTCTCTAAAGTGAGTTTTCTTGGCTTCCACCCTGATCTCAACAAATGTGGCATTCTGCTGATATTTATCTTGCCACTGAATTTAATTACAGACTCCAAATCAACTCCATCTTAGCTAATTTTTATTTGCTAAATGCTAAATGCCCCAAATCTACATCACCAAACAAAGGTCACAGGTCAATGGGCACAGATTCACTGTTACGACAACCTACCCCTTGACTAATTACACAGACCCCTTTAATGGTTTACATTTTTAAATGCTAGGAAAGTATTTTGCTGTTCATTAAAGATGTGTCAATATAATACCGATCATCTGGAGAATACAAAAGGAAATGCTGACAAAAAGTTTCATCTGCATGATACAAAACACCTGGCTATGTGATGCGGGCTCCTGGAGACTTAGTAGAAATTTCTATTTTATCCAGATGTTTGGCATCATGAGTGCTTGGTTTAAGTCCCGAAGAGCTTTTTACTGTGATGTGTAATGAACACGCTTATCTTTCAATTGCAAGTCCCTGTAAACATCAGCAGGACAGGCCAACATGGAAACAGGGCAGATAAGCCAAACATACTCTTCAGGGCTCCATCCGGAGTAGCCGGCTCCTTCCACGTAGGTGCACTGTCACAGTATTTCAGCCACAGCAGATACACTGAAAACACCAGGACTGGTGGCTTCATGGTCCAGTGTTCCTATGAAGGGAAAACCAGCCTGCTTTAGTGCTTTCCTGGGGGCTGCTGGCCTCTTGGTTAGCAATGGAAAACACAAGGTGCTCCACAGCACCTTTCTGTCAATTTCTCTTCATCACTTTAGATACTTCATGCTAAAATGCCTGGCACATAAGGGCACATAAACGATCAGTTCAAAGCCAGACAAACTCATTTTGTTCTCTTTCATTTACACTCTTCCTGACAGTTTAGTATGTGCATGAAGTTGGGCATGGTCGAGCGTAGACACTGGACCTGGGCCACACAGCAGGACCCTGCCTCAATGACCACAACTGTCACATCATCCGCATGATGAACCAGAGCCAGTGAGTAATAGTGATCGTAGAACCACAGAGCCTACATTTCGTTGGCTTTTCTTACCAACAGTAAGGTTGTCTAAAGGCAGAACTGAAGCCAGGGAGACTTTATGTCCAAAATTCTCGGTCCTCCTATCTCCATTTCCCATGTGCTTGGGTTTCAGACGTGTTACAGTATTCTTCTTACACACCTATCACGATGTACAATGTGCAGTTACATTTTTCTGAGATAATGACCTCTCTCTTAAACATAGTTTACATCATTTACAAATATCCCAAACACAAATACTTTATCACGACAAGATAAACAACTGCATATTTTAACAAAATTAGATCTAAAAGATTTAAAAGGATATTATCTAGTTTATTCATATCTGTTATATTAAAACTTTACTAATTAACATTTTAAATATCTTTTAATACATTAATATAACAGCAGCTATTTTAGCAATAGCACAGTGATCACATTTTATATATCTTTTTATATGATATATTTATATGATATCTCTTCGGTTCATGTTTCATTTAACAAACAGAACTTGAAATACAGTTTATATTTACCCTTGGTATTGCAGCTCTGCCCAGAGAAATTGCCACTAACTTCTGGAAGGACCTTCACGTTCCTACGATGTGACTTTCATCCTTGGCAGAGATTTAGTCTTATCCTGTTCATTTGATGACACAGTCCTTAATCCTATTAAACAGATATTTTGAGATTAAGACTTTTTAGTAGCACTTAAAATGAAAGCACTAGAGGGCATGTTGGGCGCACCTCCAATAACAATAACCTTATCTATAAAAGTGTGGGTGGGTTTTTCATCAATTTATCTATTCACTCTACATTCCAATATCACTCCCCACACCTCTCCTCCCAGTCTCCCTCTCACACAGACCCTCCCCCATTACCCCCCTTCCCATGGGAGAGTGTTGTTTTGAGACAGTTTCATTAGGGAGGCTATTCTGGAACTAACTCCCTATAAAGACCAGGCTGGCCTCGGACTCATAGAGATTAGCCAGTCTCTACCTCTGGAGTGCTTGGATTAAATGTATGTGATAATCATGCCAGACAACAAATGTGGTTTTATTGTGTGTGATATTTTTGAACCAGGATCTTTTTGAACTCGTATGTAGGCAAAGATGACCTAGACTACGATCCCCTCTCATTCCCCAGTCTCTACCTACCACGTGCAGGGATTCCAGGCCTGAGCCACTGTGTGGTCTGGTTGTTTAGCTATAGTTAAAGTGATAAATTACTTTCAACTGTGTGGTAAAAATCTAGCATGTAAATGTAAGTACATTCATATGTAGTATGCATATTAATAACATTATAGATGTCTTGTTGTTTGGGTATATATGTATGGTATGTGTATTTGTGTGTGCACGTGGAGTCTAGAAGTCTTTCTCAATTATTCTCTACTTTATTTTTGAATCCAGGTCACTGAATCTGGAGGTTCCTGATTCAGCTAGATGAGCTGTCTTTAATAATCCGCCTATCTTTCTGCCTTCTGGCTGAGATTATAGCTAAACCTGGCTTTCTACACGAGTGCTGCATATCCTAACTGCAAGAAAGCCCTTTACCAACTGAGCCATATTCCAATAACTGCTTGTTTTTTTGAGACAGGATTTCACACTGTAGCCAAGGCTTCTGCCTCCTTATTTCTGGCATTATGGGAACACACTACCACTTTCAGCTTAAATGCAATAGTTGGGTATTTCAGACTCATCAGATTTGAGACTCGATTAAGAACTGTTAAAGTTTTTGCTAATTCCCCTGAAAACACAGGGAGCTGATGATGACTAATTCCAGAATCGACAGTGATGGCCTCCCTGGCGATGACATCAGGGGTCCATTTGTAAACTAGAGAATCCAGCCCATCCATGCTACCATGTGCTTTAGTTCTTTTCTACAAGGGCAGAACCTGTCAGTTGTGAACTGCTCCTGTCGACTTTTGAGTGCTTTTAGAAGTTGATGCTTGTAGTGCCGAGATATAGATCAGTTAGGAGAGGCTTGCTAGCATGCACAAAGCCGTGAATTTGATCCCCAGCACCTAGTAAACCTGGGCGAAAGGAGCCACAAATCTGTAGTCCCAGCCCTAGGAAGTAGAAGCATAAAGATCAGAAGTTCAAGGCCACCCTTAGCTACACCATGAGTTCATCTCCAGCCTCAGATACAAGAGACTCTGTCTCAAAAAACAAAATGGGAGAAAAAGAATGGAAGTTGGCCTTGTCTCTGGGCAAACTGTAGAGCAGAGTTTTCCATTACTCTGATTGGACATGGGGAACAATTAAAGAACAAACATTAAGAATCCAGCCCACGGGCTGATGAGATAAATGGCTCACCAGTTGAGAGCTCTGATTGTTCTTCCAGGGGTCCTGAGTTCAAATCCCAGCAACCACATGGTGCCTCACGCCCATCTGTAATGAGATCTCTGGTGTGTCTGAAGACAGCTACGGTGTACTTATATAGAATAAATAAATGAATCTTTAAAAATCCAGCCCATGCCTCAATCATCAGGAGTCTTCTCTACCTGATAATTAAATTACATTTTAATTGAAAAGCTCTTAGCTCTGATGGAAAATAGGTCAACTCAGAGCAAAACGCCAACTATATGTAACAGACTAATGTTAATTTTAAATAACTACAACACATATGGATAAACCAGAATGTCCTACCCCATAAACAAAAGGACTGCCTAGACATGAAAGGATGCAGTATATTGGGTATTTTTCTCAGAAGAAGAAAACAGCTCATGAAGAATCTGGCTATCTTTATGTTGACCCTATAATTCACTGCTGTTCAAGGTCAAAGCTATTTGAAGTCATGGATGACACTCACATATTACATTTCAACAATCTTTTTTTTTTTTTTTTTTTAAATGAAACCATGGTTTAGCTGAGGGTGACCCTGAATTTCTGATCCAAATTATGGCTAAATTAAAGCAAGCTTTATCTGTGTGCACATCAGTGGGAAATCCAAGCCTGTCTCCCCATAAGGCAGAGTTAATGAGACCAGATTCTAGTCAATTTCCTGTACCCCCTTTATTGAACAAAATCACAAGGTGGGGGATTTCACATGTAACCATGGTTACAGAAGTGAGACTAAGCAGTTAAGGAAATTGTTTCTTGGCACAACAGATATAAAACATTTCCAAGACAGGTGGCTTCAGGAGATTGGTTTGCAGTACATTCTTTGTTTACTGGGGTAGGGCACAGCCCAGGCTATAAAACAATATAAACTTGAGTTTTATAGTAAATAGAAACAATAGCTGTCATATCAAAATTGGCTTCTGATTACAACATGGAGCAGCTGGTTTCTCATGTTCATCACCAAATAGCAGTCCCCCTGCCCCTTTAATTTACACTCCCCTTTTACAGATTGTTTCGGAGAACAAAACTCCACTGCTGAATTTAATTTCTGCAAGAATAGATTGGGGTTTCTATGGAATCTCTTTCTCTAATTACTTCATCTGTTTTCAGAGCTGTGTTTTGTCCTTAAGATTAAGTACTTCATGTGAGTCAAGTTACTTTATGACATCATTATGCTTGAGATGTAATAAATTATTAAACATTAGCAATTGTCAGTAATTAAGGAGGCCTATAAGTGATATCATCTTAATTAAGAAGATAGCAAGAGGTAGCTGGAGAGATGTGGTTAAGAGCACTTCTTGCTCTTCCACAGGCTTTGGGCTCAGTTTCCAGCACCTACATGGTAGCTCTCTGAGTTCCAAGGGATGTGTTGCTTCCGTAACCATGGGATACGCAAATAGCCAAGCAAGTGAAACACCCATACAAATGAAATCAAATATATATGCTAACAAGATAATGTCTGTGGCTTCAGCTGAGATTTGAAGACAGACTTCAACCTCTTAGCTAATTTTGTCAACTTCCAGCATGGACGTCATTGCGGTCATGATGGACTAGATCAGATGTTCTCTCTGGGTTAGACTTGCCACTATTTAGATGTAGTTTGTCCCCATCACCTCCCAAAATTTATGTGTTGGAAACTTAGTCCTTGCTGTGGTGGTGAGATGGATCTTCAGAAGATAAAACCTAGTGGGCATTTTAGGTTAGAACTTGCCTCAAAAGAACAAGTAAAAAGAACCCAGCTGGAAGTGGTGGTGCACACCTTTAATCCCAGCACTTGGGAGGCAGAAGCTAGTAAATTTCTGTGGGTTTGAGCTCAGTCTGGTCTACATAGCAAATTGACAGCCAGAGCTACATTAAGAGACCCTGTCTGAAACAAAACGGGGAGACCTGATGTTGTAGCTCAGTGTTAAGAGTACTTGCTTAGCATTTGTTGGGTCCCAGGAACCATCCCCTTCCCCCACATAGCGATATACTAAGTTTTCTGACTTAAGTTCAAGGGTTGGCAAGATAGTTCAGTGGATAAATATGCTTGCTGCCAAGGTTGACAACCTGAGTTTTAACCCCGGGGCAAGGTGGTCACAGGAGAGAACCAATCCTTACAGGCAATGCTCTGACCTCTACACGTGGGCAGTGGCACTTACGCCCTCTCTCCTAAAATAATGTAATGATGGATTTTAAAAAGAACCCAGTTCAGTAAAAATCATAGCCTTGTAACAACTGTCTCATGATCTCGTACATTTGGACTTCAGAGTCGCTGTGACAGAGTAAGAATGTCGGGAAAACAGTGTCAGCTGTTACTCTTGGACCCCAAGTTCTGTAACCACGACATTGTTGTATGAACAGTGAGCTGAAGTAATCTGAACTGAAAAATTACAGATACCTTGACCTTTCACTAGACTTCCTGAGTGAGTCAAATCATTTAATACAAATAAAAAATTGTTTTATTGAACCCTAAAATATAGAATAATTGGCAGGTGGGTCAAGAATTTCTTTACAAACTTCAGGATAAACTAAAATTATTAGTTTGGGCTTTTACTACGTAGTTGTAGCAAAATGTTTATCAATATAAATCAAGTTCAACTACAATATGAGAAAATTTTACCCCAAGTAATACATATTTCCACATACTTAACAAGGAAGAAATTGACTGGAAAGAATTTGGGAAGGGATGGAAAGAGGACAGAAATGGAGAACATGATGTAATATATTTTAATTATATGTATAAGATAAATTTTAAGTAAAAAAGCAGCTAGACAGATAACTTAGCAATTTAAAGCAATGGGTGTTTTTATAGAGTACATAAATTCCATCTCCAGGAACCATATGTTAGCCAACCATTTGGTATAATCCAGTCCTAGACATCTTTTGCCTTCTTCTGGCCTCTGTTGGTACTAGACACAGACACACACACACATAAACTAAAATTAAAGCTTAAAAAATAGAATTGTGTACAGTGATGTGAGACTCTTGAGACAAACAGCAGTCAGAGCTGGTTAAAATGGACTCCTTCTGGTCCTGCGTGGAGGCAGCTGTGGCCTTTCTCTGAGCCAGCCTGCTCAGCGGCTGAAACAGCCTTATCATGAGGTTAGAATAGCTCAGCATAGCTGTTCTTCTAAGAACAGACTGTCCAGTGCTGACAGATGACTTCTCCTTGATGTTTTCTGAATTTGTGTTCTCTGTCCTTTGTATATGTGAGAATTGTGACGTTCGTTGATACATCTATCTGTTAGATCACGCATGATGATTAACAGGTAATGTTGATACATCTATCTGTTAGATCATGCATGATGATTAATATGTAACATTGATACATCTATCTGTTAGATCATGCATGATGATTAATATGTAACATTGATACATCTATCTGTTAGATCATGCATGATGATTAACAGGTAACATTGATACATCTATCTGTTAGATCATTCATGATGATTAATATGTAACATTGATACATCTATCTGTTAGATCATGCATGATGATTAACAGGTAACATTGATACATCTATCTGTTAGATCATGCATGATGATTAACAGGTAACATTGATACATCTATCTGTTAGATCATGCATGATGATTAACAGGTAACATTGATACATCTATCTGTTAGATCATGCATGATGATTAACAGGTAACATTGATACATCTATCTGTTAGATCATGCATGATGATTAACAGGTAACATTGATACATCTATCTGTTAGATCATGCATGATGATTAACAGGTAACATTGATACATCTATCTGTTAGATCATGCATGATGATTAACAGGTAACATTGATACATCTATCTGCTAGATCATGCATGATGATTAATATGTAACATTGGTATATCTGTTAGATCTTGCATCATGATTAACAGGTAACATTGACTCTTGAGAAATCTGTCTTATCAGTGTCATTTACTTGATTTTCAGCCAAAACCTTGTAGTATAAAGTGAACATTCCACAGACATTTCTGTCCATCATTTTTATTATTTACATGTTTTTGCTTTTACACTGTGACCACATTTAGAAGAGGTGTTAACTTAGCACGCTTAGGAGTAGGCACATCCATATGCGAATGTATTCAGCCTTTGTTGAAGAAAACCACTTCTCTGGAAATGACTCCTATGTTCTCCTTGCCTGACACAGGAAAAATAAATCTTTCTCAGTTCTTCTGCCTTGGAGGCTGTGATGGCTATTCTTGGTAGTCAAATTGTTTACATCTGGAATTAGCTAAAATCCAAAGAGTTAGGTACTGTGGGGAATTTTTCTTAATTACAGCTTTTGAAGTGTGAAAACCTTTCTTTAATCTGGATCATCTGAGATGTTAAGATCTACCTTTAATCTAGGCCACAGCTTCTGATGGCAGCCTGCACATACAAAGAACACATATGACGATTGTAGCTATTTGTCGGCTCTACCCCTTCAGAATTCTGGTATACACTAAAAAGTAGCTGAGGTACACAGTAACATCGCTGAAACACAGCTGGAGTTTTCAACTTTCCAGTAGCGGACAGCCATTGTTGGACTAGCTGGACCACAGCAGCCTGTGAACCACTCTAAAAATATCACTTTCTACATACATGGACTCCTTCTATCAGGTCTGCTCATCTTGAGAAATTTTACTAGTACAACTGTGTGGAGTTCTTTTTTTCCACCTTCCCACTGAGGAAGAAGTGCGGGCTAACAATAGCGCTCCACAGTGTTTGTCATCTGTTTCCTGCTTTTCCCCCAAGCTTGTCTCATACCTACTAGGTGAAAAGTAGCTGCAGTTTACCTGAACCCAGCATGAAGACACAAAACTCATTTCCTAATCTCTCTCTTTAGTTGTTAATATCCTGGACACTCTTCTACTTGTGGAACAGATTAATAACGCCACTGCAAGCTATCCACCTTGATTCCAGGAGGAAGAATGGGAACCGCTATAAGGAAAGCTCAGACAAGCTCCGAAGTCCCAGCTTGGTGTGTGCAGGGTCTGAGGCGCCTGAGCAGCAGGAGCTGGAGTGGTGGGTTTTCCCTGGGGCTGGTTGGGAAGACAGACAGGTAGGCTACTGGAGGGTGGGCACAAGAGCAACTGGAATGCAAACCTCGGCCGATGTGGAAAAGGTCTAGCTCTGGACTGGAAGTCTGGGACAGGAACCACTATGCTTACGTCACTCAAGACTCACTGGCCAATCAGGGACTCCAAACCAACCTGCCAGACAGCCGATGAGGAGGGTTCTTCCGGATGCCGTGCTAAAGGTTCCCTATAGCTGAGCAGTGTGCTTTGAGTGCTGCTACTGGGTGCTGTGAGGAGAGTTCAGACAAACACCGAAGTGGCGACGTGGTGAGCAGCGTAGGGCCACTGCCCACAACGGGGAGGAGCAAGCTGCTAAGCGTGGGAGCTAGTGTGGTGGAGCCTCCCTGGGGCTTGATGCAGCCACCTGTACGTCCTGGACCCGACAGTGGCCTCTGAAGAACTTCACTAGGGGGGCAGTGTGTGTGGGGGGTGCATCTGCGCGAAGCATTTGGAGCAGGGGCTTGTGTGTAAGAAACATCATTGTCAGGATGCCAAACTCGGAAAGCCCTAGTTTCTCCAGTGTCTTCTACAAGTCTGCCCTTAGCAGTTAACATTTAGGTGTAAGATCCATTTGGAGTTAATTTGGTAGAGGCTGTAAATGGCATCTCATATCTTGGGTAGCACTCCAGTGTTAACCTGAGACGCAAAAGAATAGAACTGATGGGTTTACTGATACTTAAGAGATAGTGACACCAAGTAGAATTTGGCAGAGGGAGGACTGTCTCCAAAACATCCCTCAGATAAATTGTATGCTAATCAGCCTGTCATAATTAGGATGCTATGATACACGTTTGTTCACCGGAATTGTCCAGAAGTTTGGCTCCAAACCATGACAAAGGAGACACCCCTTAATTACAACCAGCCACTAAGCAAATCCTCACATCAAAGAGCAGGACTCCTAACAAGCTGCTCAAGGGGGCATTACAGGGTCCCAACCATCACTAAGGCCTGGTATGCCTAAAGGTACAGTTTTCTTCTAAAAAAAAAAAAAAAAAAAAAAAAAAACATAGTTCTAGCATATAAAAAAGACTTTCATTTGAGAAGGAAAGACACTGCTGTATTGAGTGCTGGCCTGATCAGGCAAGTCTTTCCATGAGGCCCTCAAGTATGAAGAATGACATAGCTCCATCTCAAACCCAGGAACATGCTTGGCAGAGCCCAAAACAACCTGAAGCCTAGTCCTTGGGAGCTTTCCCTAAGACCTTCCCTAAAGCCAGGACTATGCTTGGTAGAGCTGGTGATGATCTGGGGCCAGGGCCTTTGGGGAAGCATTGCTCCAGATCCTCAGAACCCAGCTCTTTCCTCTGCATGGGACTGTGGTTATCAGTCCCAAGGCAGAGGCTTGGTCAGGAATGTTCTTGAGATAACTGTGAATTCTCCTTGTGCAGCACAGTTTTATTAGACTCCTCCTGAGTTTGTCCCATTGTATAGGATAGTTTCTGATGACTTCATAGAAGTGTCCCATTTCTTTCCATTTTCTCCTTGTATTGAAAGACCCCCGAAGGGAGACCCTCACTCAAATCTCAGGAGAGGCGCGCACCCAGCGAGGCACCGAGACCAGACTTGCTGCAATCGCACGAGGAAGTTTATTGAAAGTGAAACAGAGTGAGATCTCAGGCCAGCATGCTGGGGTTGAAACTCGTACACCACGCAGGGGTAGAGGAGTTCGACCCCGGCCTGAACTTGTAACGGGCTTATAAAGGCAAAAACCACAAAAGAGGGGGAGGACAGGGGGAATGAGGAAATTCAAAGGGGAAGAATCATTTTTTAGCCGTACACCCGGGGCACACCTAGGGCGTTGAAACATTCCACAGAGGTCATCCGGACCTTCTGTGGTTATTTTGGGAACTCAAATCTCAAGAAACTTCAGGGAGCAATTACCTGCAGAGGCGAGGGCCCTAGGGCAAGGAATCAGTGTCCTTTGACAACTTTTTACTCTTCAGTATCTAATATTCTTAAGAGGCTAACTTAGTATAAGACATAGGTTCTACAAGCTCTCCCCACCCCAGCTTTTATACTTTCTATCTTCTACCTCCTTCTAAGGAAGTCAGAGAAGTGGAGGGAGGGGAGGGGAGAAGAGGGGAGGGGAGGGAGCCAGCAAGGCAAGCAGGGAGAGAAAAATGCGGAGTGGGGGTGGGGGGTAGTGAGAGGGAAAGTGGAGGGAGAGGAAAGGACCAAAGAGTGGAGAGGAGGAGGGAGAGACAGAGTACAAAATGTCTGGATTATAATAGGAAGAGCTTCTGAGGAAGGGAAAGCTCGGACCCCGGGCTGGAAGGTTCAAGGTTCAAGGTGGGGTATGCCGATCTTGTCCTGTAAACAGGTGCGGACTGAGGAGTGCTGGGAGAATCTGGAGGTCCAGCCAGCTTTGGTGTGTTAAATAAATGCATGTCAGCCGCTTATCCCAGCTCTGAATCACAGCAGCCACAAAACAAAGCTCTTGTTTCCCCAAATCTCTTTCATTGTTAATATTCACTTGTGGGACAGATTGAGTTATGCAAGCTCTCCACCTTCTTCCAGGAGGAAGAAGGCAAAGAAAGAGCCTACTGCGTGAGGGACGCTCAGGGTCACTGCCCACAAAGGGGAGGAGCAAGCGGCTGAACAGTGGTAGGTGGAGCGGTGGGTCCTCCCAGGGGCTAGGCGGAGAGACAGATGGGTAGATTATTGGAAGCCAGGTAAAAGTGCTACTGGAATGCAAATCTCTGTAGGTGTGGGAAAGTTCTGGCCCTTGAAGCTTGAGCTGAGAAACTCTGAACTGTGTACCTTCAGCACACTCTAACACTACGGAGGTGCTCGAGTCACTCAAGGCTTAGTGGCCAATCAGAGCCTTCAGACGGACCTGCCAGTCAGAAGAGAAGGCGGGTCCTTCCGGTGCCGCGGAGCAGGGTTTCCTTAGTAGCTGAGCAGGCTTGAGTGGTCCTACGCATTGGGCTCTCTATCTCCCTGCTGGATTATGTGCCGTGCGCCCTGGCAAGCTCCGAAGTTGCGACATGGTGAGCACAGGGTCACTGCCCTCAACGGGGAGGAGCAGGGGGCTGAGCAGCGGGAGCTGGTGTGGAGTCTTTCCCGGGACTGAGTGGGAATCGGCGGCTACCTGTGAGGTCGGTCCTAGCCATTCGCTGGACCCAGCGGTAGCCTCTGAATAACTTTACTGCGGGGGCTGCGTCCGTGCAGAGCATTTTGCTTGAGTGTAGAAAGATCCTTGGCATGATCCCAAACTCAGAGAGCCCTAGTTTTTACAAGTTCAGCTCTTAGCATTTAGCATTAAGGTGTACGATCTATTTGGGGTTAATTTTGTGGAGGTTGTAAAAGGCATTTCATATGCTGGGTAGCACACCAGTATCAAGCTTTTTCTTTTACTACTGTGAAGGATTTACTAAAGCGTGGGGGATAGTGACACCAAGTAGAATTTAGCTGAGGGAGGACCACCCGTAAAACATCCCACAGATAAGTAGTCTGCCAACCAGGCCTGTTAGAGATTGGGGTGCTAGGATACAGGTTTGTTCACCAGGACTGTCCAGAAACATGGATGGTACCAAGCCAAGAAGGAAACAACCCTGATTTACAACCAGTCCCACCCCCATAACAAGGAGCAGGCCTCTAACAAGCTGCCCAGTGGGGCATAACAGGATCATAATCAACACGAGGGTCTAATGTGCCACAAAAGTTTCAGTTTTCTTCTTGAGAAAAGCATCCTTCAGCCACATGGGCAAGATGACACCTGGTGACAACCACTTGAAAAGGTAAAACAACAGCAAAACACTGTTGTATTGAGTGCTGGCCTGATCAAGCTATGCTTTACCTGAGGCCCCCCTTGTGTAGCTTCTTCTGAAGCCCAGGAATATGCAGGGCAGAGCCGGTAAGAGCCTGGGACCTAGTCCTTGGGAGCTTTCCCTGAGGCCCTGGATATAGAGATAAAACAAAGATCCTTTTCCAAAACCATATACATGCTTGGTGCCAGCCCTTTGGGAGGGGTGGCTTCAGAGTCAGAGAACACAACTCGAATCACCTGGGGCTGTGCTTATCAGACCCAAGGCCACTATAGGCTTGGTCAGGAATGCTTTCGAGGTTCCCCTTGTAGCACTTGATTAGACTTCTCTTGAGTGTGTCCCCATTGTATGATGTTTCTGTCAACTTCATTGTTTCTTCAAGTAAATCGTACACAAGTCGTTGTTCTTAGGAAGCTAACTTAGCTTAAGAAGCAGCGTTTGCAAGCCCTCCCCAGCCCAGTGTTTATGCTTTCTACCTTCTCCTTTTCCAACGTTTTTCTACGACCTTCCACTGTCAGTAACCTGCTGTTTCAGGGCACTGTTGTACTTAAGCAACGATCCTGGGAATATGTTTGCTGTGTAAATGTCTGTCTAAGTGGCTAGACTTGCAGTCTCCAGTCCATATTTAAGTTGTTCAAAACTTAGCCTGGAACCTGAACTAAAACAGACTTAAGGATGACAACATACGTGGAATGCAAAATCCGCCCTAGGCTGGCTTCTCTTTTAGCATTAACCAGTGTAGCTGGTCTTTACTATGTTGTGAATTCTTCTTTTTTCCCAACTCTTGATTTCCCTTCCCCCTCAACCCCTCCTCCCCCCATTTTACCCCCTAACACCAGATAGGAGAGAAACAGTGGTGGAGGAGAAAGAGATCCTTGAATCTAGTTTCTTTCCTTGTACTGGACCCAGCAGCATGAGTCAAACAGTCTCTCATGGGTGGGGTGAGGATTAATGATAGGAAAGGCAGAAAGATGCAAAGCTGAGAGTTAGATTTAAGAGGACTGCTGGTTAATACTGCTGCAGCAGCAACCAGCAGCCTCAAGCTTGTTTTCCATAGTCTTTTTAAACTCCACAGTACTGCAGAAAGCAAAGCCACAAACTAACAGAAACAACTTTCTGAAATATACACTGAATTCGGGTCTTATCCAGAGGTACTTCCCTGTTCCTTCCACTAAGATCAAAGTCAAGCCTATGCCTGAACCTTGTGTGTAACTCCTCCTTCCAGGCCTCAGCAGGCCGGGAAATTTGCCAACAGACCTCCACCCACCTTGACTGCCTGGGTACAGAGAGAATAGGGTCAATTCTAAGTCATAAACAAAGTAGTCAAGGAAGAAAAAAAAGGCATAAAGTTCCCTTGGGTCACTGTACTGTCAAGATGCTCAGGATGCAAGGAGCACATTTCTCAGATGTATTTTTCTTAGGCTTTCTTTCTTGTCCTAACCCAGTGTCAAATATTCTTGCCATTTTCCTAGAAGCAGTACCCAGAGCTCTGCACACCTGAGAGAGTAGATTCTAATAACATACAAATTTACCAGAGTAGGGCTCTGTCTGCCCTAGGGTGGGGTGAAAGGGCAGAGCTGGGAAGGCCTGCGCTGTCTGAGTCATTTAGTCTCTAATCCTCCAGTAGAGAGGCTGGCACTACTCTGAAGTGTGGCAATCAGGAGCAGCAGTGGGAAGTAGCTTGCAGGTTCTTTCCATAGTCTCCGAAGCAGTTCAGAGAGCGGTGAGGGAGACCATGAGCCATACCATGGTGAGTGTGGCAGTCACCTGGAAAAGCAGGTTGGCTAAGCTGTCAGTCCAGTCTGATGGGGCTGGGGTGGACTGTAAGCCTGCCTGAGTGTGGACTCCCTGGGGGGGAGGAGGCTCCGCAGCTCTGGCCATAAACTGTTGCCCCGTGTGCACACACAGGCATTGCTTTTGATGTGCAGAAGACAGATTCCAAAACTGAAGGTTTGGCTTCTAGAAGTTCCGAATGTTACACTGCAGATTCAGTTTTGTGTGATAGATTTAACAAATAGTTTAGAAACTAGTAGAGATGAGGTTACAGGGACCATCCTGCAGCAATATTTGATTAAAATCCTTCTATCTTTCCACTATTCAGAGTCACAATGAATGGAGCGATTCAGGGAAATTCAGTTCCAGAGTCCAAAAGGAGCTTCTGAGATGCAGAGGTTTCTCGTGGTAGGCAGATGGATAGGGCAGATTCTACATCATTAGTAAAATCAGCGTGGCAGGAAGCAGACCTTGGCTCTTCAGCCATGGTTTGTGCAGGGCTGGTTTGTGTGAGATCACCAGGGGGCATTAGGAGGCGCAGAGCCATAGCCCACCTTTCTGATCACCTCCATACAGAGAGAGCTCTAGGGCATGGCGCCTCAGGAAGTGAAGTCAGTAGTGGCTGAAGGGTCAGAAATATGACAGTTTAGGCGTTGCTTTTAGTTAGTTCTGTGGGAGTTGTAAAGTCTGTGTTAATCCCATTTCTATATACATGTTATTATAGATAATATTGGTCAAATTCACATTTTTCCTGGCTGAGTTTCCTTAGGTCTTTTGATATTGACTGTAATTTGGGACTTATATTCTTGGCTTTTCTCTCCACATCTCATTGTCTTTTCACAAATGTATAACTTTTGATTGTTGGAGCTTTGATAAGTGCGGATAGAATCTACATTGTGCCAAAATGTATACTATTTCTTCATAATCCTGATGATAATTCTGAGTTTTTTTTCACATGGCAAATATTTTTGGAATCAGCTTTTCTGTTATATATTGTTAAGAGTTTTCTTTAGATTGTTTGGAATTTATGCTGCAAATTGAACATACCCAATATCCTCTTTTTTTATATATCACTATAATGGTGTTGTTTATAGTTACATAAATGGGTAAAAGACATAATACATAATTATTCAGTTAGCAAACTATAGTAAGTGTGAACATGATGTGAAATAATGTACAAAGCCATAGAAAGAGGACTTTAGGATGACCTAATTGAGAAAGCAAAGAATGAAAATAAAACACGGTCCAGAACTGGACAATGATTCCGGACGGGACACAGGATTTGTATTAGAGATAAACTCTAATAGCAGTAGGTTGGGATTTTCTAAACATATCAACCAAAATTAGTTAATTTTGTTATATTTGTTGTGTTATAATTGATAGAAAATTGCACATATTTAATATATGTATTGTGATACATTTGGACATAATGCCTACACCCAAGCAACGAGTGTTGTGTTGGAATCGTAGCTCATGTCAGGACAGACCACACCAGGCCAGTACAGTTCCAAGTGAGGAGGAGGGGAAGGGCAAAAGAGGCAGCAACAAAGGGGGAAAATAGAAGGGGTGAAGGTCAGAAACGGTCTGCTTTTTATTTGGGCAATGATATAACTGCTCGCAGGTAAGTGTGGGAGGTGAGAATGCTAGGAACATGGCGTTCCCACGGCAACAAATATGTGGGTCCCAGTCGCCTGTGGATGATGTCATAGTCATTGCTGGGCTTGAACACAATCTGCAACCGCAAAGCTGGTTCCTGATACCAACACCAAGTTCTCACAAAAACGGCAGAACTGCCATGGGTCCCCGCAGTCTCCTCAGTATGGTTTCTATGCACTTGAAGTTCGTTTTAAGAAGTACGAGGATTCTCATGTTCATTGCAGTTGTGTTCATGCTAGCCTAAACATGAGAATCACCTCAAGGCGCATTTGCTGAGGACAAGCTGGGTGCTAATGGAATGAGGACAATAGCATTAGGTAAAGGATGAAGTCAGAGCTGTATTGATCATAAAATGACATGTAATTACAGCTCAAGCAAAGTCCCAGGATCATTGTTTTTAGAAGCTTAACAGGATGACCAAGAGGAAGTCTCACATTCCTCTGCTGAGTTTACCTTGAACTTTGTATTTGCTCAAATGTAAATATTCTTATCTGAGCCTACTTCCTCAGTAGGACTAGCCCTAGCTCAAAGTCAAGTTCCTGCCAAATTCCTACAGAAAGGCAGAAAGCACAGAATCTAGCAGAAGCAATCTCCCTTTAAAGAGTTTCCTAATGTTTATTTAGAGCATTATGTGGAGAAGAGAAATGAAACATCAAGCTTTCTGTACCAAGAGTTATTTATAGGTGAGAAGGAAATGTGCTGTTACAGTATACTGTGAGAATGCAGAACATGGCTTTACCTGAATAGCATTAGAGCTTTCTGCTAATGAGTCATACTGCATGAAAAAGTAAAAATTTAAATACGATAAATTACAGTTGAACAAATATGTAATAGTCTTAGATAACTCATCTCTTTGTTTTCTCTGCTTTAAGTAACTCAGCTTAGATGGTAACACTTTTATTTTTGTGGAGAATGTGTTTAAACATTTAACATTTTTATGCATTGTTTTATGCATAATATAATATAGCAATTTTGCACATCACATATGCATTTCTATTTGAATAGTTAGTCAAACAGTTTTTCTTAAATACTTAAAAAGAGTATTCCTATGGGATGAAATGAGAAGAAAGCATTGTAAGTCCACACTCTAAACTAGTGAAAGCTAACACGAGAAAATAACTGCTTTTGTTTCCTGTGTGATACATATTTCATATTGTTGAGAGCAAACCTCTGATTTCACAGACATAGATTTCAAGGGCCTAAAAGGAGCTTGTCATGACCTCCTAGGGTGCAGGGTATTTGATCACATTGTGAACTCAGAGACTATTGGGGGAAAAAGCTTTTCTAACTGTGTTGTGGTTCAGCCCTTAGTATACACCTTTGCTCCCAAATGATGAAGGTTGTGGAGAGCTTTTGGGGGCTACTGAACCCTTGGCAGCAGGAATTTGACATCACCAGGACAAAAGTAAACTCAAAGCAGGAATCTGACTCTGGGCCTAAGCTCAGGAAACTGGCCCAGATTAAGAACATTTACATTTGATACCCAGGGCTCTCGGGGGATATAGGTATGGCAGTCCCTTTGTCTCAGTTTCCCCACCTAGCCCCCAGAAAGATGTTCACAGGACTTTTGATTTTTGACTTGCTTGGTCCTTGAGTCAGGACTAGTCCAAGATTATCAGGAAGAAGTAAGCCTCCGAGATATTTTTACACTCCTGTGCGATACTGTCTACAGAAACAGGACAAGAACTGCATCTGTCACAATCATTCTGTCCCCGTCTTCACTATTTCATTTTTCTTTGTTCACTAGTACTTTCCTTTGCATTTTCATCTAAGCAATATTGAACTAGAATTTTAATTGAGGATAGATTTTCTCTTTTACTATATATCCTGACCACCGTTTCCCTTCCCTCCTACACTCTTCCCAGCTAACCCCCACTTCTTCTATCCTCTCCTCAAGATCCAGCAAACCCCCCCTTCCCCGAGCGCCCTGTTTCCTCTTCAAATAGGAGCAGACCTCCAAGAGAGGACAGTCTAACGGAACCTGATAGGAAAAGTCTCAAGATCAAGCAAAAGAATCAGATATACCTGCTCCCAACATTAGGGGTCCCACAAAACCACCAAGCTAACAACCATAACATATCAGCAGAGGACCTGGCACAGACCTCTACTGGCTCTGTGCTTACCATTTAAGTCTCTGTAGGGTTTCTAGAAATCCAGTCATTGTTAGTCATGGGTTCCCTCTCTTGTCAAGGGCCTCAAGTTAAACCAAACAGTGATTGGCCACTCAAACAAATTTGTTACTGTCATGCCCCAGCACATCTTCAGGAAGGACCAATTGTATGTGTGTCGGGGGTAGTAATGGTGGTGGGTATGTATAGGTTGCTCTTTCTATTTTTTTTTAAGATTTATTTATTTATTATCTATGAGTACACTGTAGCTGTCTGCAGACACACCAGAAGAGGGCATGCGATCTCATTACAGATGGTTGTGAGCCACCATGTGGTTGCTGGAAGTTGAACTCAGGACCTCTGGAAGAGCAGGAGGTGCTTTTAACCACTGAGCCATCTCTCCAGCCCCAGGTTTCTCTTTCTGTAGTCTGTAGAATGCCTTCTCTCCTCAAAGAGTCTAGAACACAGGTGAAGGCTCCAAGCCTGTCCTGTCCTCATTGATGGGCCCACTGAGTTATCTGAGAGCAAAGTTTTGTTCTGGCATCAGCATGGATTGTTTGAGGATATCCAAGGGACCACCTTGACCAATGAAATGTAACCCATTCCCAACCCCTTTCTTGCCAGCATGAGCACTTGTATTATTGGTCTTAGACAATCTGGCATGTGCAAGATAAGTTCTCAAAGTAGTTTTGATTTGCATCTCCCTGATAGCTAAGCGGATGTGTTTTTAAAAAGTATTTCAGCCTTTTGAGATTCTTTTGTTGAGAATTCTCTGTTTATATCCATACCCCATTTTTTAATTGTTTTTTTTTTTTTTTTTTTTTTTTTTTTTTTTTTTTTTTTTTTTTTTTTGGCTTTGGAAAATCTAATTTCTTGAGGTCTTTATGTATTTTGTATAATAGACCTTTATAAGATATGGATTTGGTTAAAAAAAATCTTTTCCCATTCTTTAGGCTGACTCTATGTCCAATTGTCTGGGTTTCTGCAGCTCCTAATTCACTTTCTCTTGTTGGCAAAGAGAAGAAACAACACACAGGATGAGTATTGGCCTGTAATTTCTTATTTTTTTTTTTTAGTATAGTCTTATAGTTTCTGTTTAAAAAACTTATGTCTGTCTGTTTTTCTATCTCCTTTTATCTGTAGTACCATCTATATTGTGTGATTTTATTCATTATAATCTAATTATATTGTCATGTTTCTGGAAAATGATAAACTATTGAGTTTTTGATAGTTTGGGATAGTTGTAGTTTCCTCTTGACCTGAAGGCTGGTCTCTCCTCATTTCTTCGCAGCTCTGTTTTCCAGTTGTTGTGATCATCAATTTTCCAGTTTTTGCTACTGAAGTGATTCATATAGTGAACACATTTGATTTGATTTTTTTTAAACTTTCTGATATATTATTGTCATTGTGTCCTAATTAGCTTAAGTTGTCGACATTTTAGAGCCTATAGTCATCTGAGGGACCCTACTTGAGGGCACACCCTCTTCGATGCGTTATCAGTGAGAGATTGTGTTTTGAAGATTAACGTGGGAAGTTAGTCTATTGAGGGTGTCAGGAATCCTAAGTGAGCCCAGGCTACAGAAGAGAGCTAGTTGAGCATGAGCCAGTGACCACGCAAGAGGGCAAGGCAGGAAACAGTATTTGCCCATGGCTTTTGCCTTATTTTCTTGAAGCTTGAGTTTCTATCCTAAGCTCCCAAAATGATGGGCCAAGTGATCCTGTACATTACCTGAGGTGCTTTTGGTTAGAGGATTTAATCAACGTAGCAGAAACAAGAACAACTTACTACCAGGAACAAAAAAGTGATTTTGTTGCTGGACAGAACCTGGGAATGTTCTCCGTTGGAGGTGTGTGGAAAATATCAGGGCTTGAGATGGCTATCAGCATAGAAAGCTGTACTCAGAGCTTAATTGGCTGTTGTAGCATCTGGCAGATTGGAGTATTGCAAGTAATACAGATGGACGTTGAGGTCATAGGATTTCAGTTGAAAATAGACTCCATGAAAAAATTAGCTAGAGGTCATCATGTGGTATTTATAACCCCAAATCTTATTCTGCCTGTGCTCTGAGAAATCGGGTAAGGCAGAATTAAAAAATAATTGGCTGTATTTCTTAGATGGAATATTGAATCCATTGGATGATTATCACTAGTAACTCATTGAGGACTACAGTGGGGAAAAAAGCAAGTGTGGCAGAAATAAATGTAAAATCTGTGGTTTGTAGAGAAAAATAGCTCTGGGAAGTTAAAGATGTCAGCCAAATGCTGAGGCAGAAACAAAGAGATTATCACCATTAAAGAGAAGGTCCTTGCTCTGGACCAAAAGCCTTAGGAGGTGCCCTAAGGGAAACATTCCCTGCTAAGCCTTCAATGAATGGAAGGGGAAGTGGGCAAGGTGATTCCTAGACCCAGGAAGGAACTTTATATAAAACCTGCTATAACTGCAGTCTAAGTATGGCACAGTCCATCCCAATTTAGCATCCAAACTTTGCAGGAGCACCCTGGAAATAAGAAAGTTGTAACTTTAAGACCATGGATTCTTCTCATGTGGTTTCAGTTCAGCAATGTTCCAACCATCTATGTTTGGCAGAGTCAGAGCCCGAGTGAGGGGGGACACTGAGGGTATGAACCTGTGAGCATGAAGCTGTGATACACCAGTCATGGAGAGCTGCATATAGGGAGTGGAAGAAACTAAGCCAAGAGATGTTGCTGGGATGGGGCCATTTAAGCCTTTTGAAAGTGAGGCCCCCTGTGTCTGAGACAGAGCTGCAGGATTTGGTGTGTGCCCTGCTGGGTTTCTTGCATCGGTCCAATCTTCCCTTACTGTGTATACATTCCGCTCTCTTGGAATGGAAAGGGGTATTCTGTGCCTTTGTATGTAGAGTGTATGGGTTGCTGCAATAGTCAGTGTATGACTATTGAGGTTATTGAAGTTAAACTAAATGCATTTTCGTCATGGATGACCATGATCAGAATGTAGCTGATTGAGTCAAAAAGCTCCCAGATAGGGTGATGTCTTTGAATACTTGTTTCTTCTTTGTGGATTTCTTTGGGAGAGCTTATAAATGTTAGGGGCCAGGAATCACTGAAGGAAGACCTCAACTCAATTAGTATGCAAAAGCTTTTTATTCTGCAGAATTCTGTCATACAGGGGTCTACCATTCACTATGATGGATTCAGACATGTGAGCTTTTAAAGCCAATTAGGGGAATTCTAGGAGGAATAAGTGAACTTTATACTGATTGGTTGGCCCAATTTCCAGGGGTATGGGTGTCTTTGGGATTGGTCAAGTTTCTGGAGAATTTGGTGGACTTTCCGGAACCACTGCTGATTAACTATTCTTGGGTCAGGCTTGGCTCAGGCCTGGTGGCAGGGGCAGTTTCTAGAAGCTCATGATTGGCTGCCCGTGAGGGGTGGTTTTCCTGGAATTGACCTGTTCTGGGAACCAGAAACTTAGGCCTAATTTTCCAAACTGTCAGTTTGCAGGTTGTCTGGCCAACTCTGTCCTCTCAATAGATGCTTTTGTAGGAAGAACCTTTTTAGATTACTTATTTTTATTTATTATTATTTAAGTGTCTGTAGACTTAACCCATTTCCTGTGTGTGCTGGTGTGTGTGTGTGTGTGTGTGTGTGTGTGTGTGTGTGTGTGTGTGTGTGTGTGTGTGTGTGTCCTTTCTCTCTTGTTTGTTTGACTTTTTCAGGGGAGATGGTCTTAATATGTACCTTCTGGCTGTCCTGGATAGAGCAGACCAGAGATTTCCCTGCCTCTGCCTCTTGAGCACTGGGATTAAAGGCATGAGCTAATATGCTCAGC
Source organism: Micromys minutus (assembly GCF_963924665.1). Lineage (NCBI taxonomy): Eukaryota > Metazoa > Chordata > Mammalia > Rodentia > Muridae > Micromys > Micromys minutus. The sequence continues at coordinate 6,319,572 of NC_137958.1, forward strand.
TTACCCATCATTTTTGTAGTTAGTAATTGTTCATATAATTTCTCTGATATATGATCTCTCTCCCTCTCCCTCCCTCTCTTCCTCCCTCCCCCTCCCTCTCTTCCTCCCTCTCTCCCTCCCTCCCTCCCTCTTCCCCTCTCTCTGTTAATTAGCCTTTCTCTTGCAAGGCTATATCCTATTCAAAGAGCAAAGAAATGACAGGTGAACCTCATTATTCGGTTTTTTTCTAAGATGACTTGGTAATTACATTAGAACTTCTGGGTCAAGAAATAAGTGGGGGAAGCATCAGAATCATGCAAATATATGGTCAATGAAGTATATATACACTTACAGTGATGTCAGTAACATGGTTTCTGTTGTACACGTGTATGTGATATTTTAGGATGCATTGACATATAATGATGTGCATGTGAACTTCACTCGAGAAGAATGGGTTTTGCTGGATCCTTCACAGAAGAATCTCTACAAAGATGTGATGTTGGAGACCTACAGGAACCTCACTGCTGTAGGTAAGACAGTGAGTTTTCTTTCACTTTTTCAAATAAGGAACAACTGTTTCTTTGTTACTGATGCTTCTCTGTAATTTCAATTGAGGATGAGGAAGAATGAGGTGAATAAATGAGGTTCACTAAATACAATAACTTAACTTTTGCCTAATTTCCAATAATATATCATCCATTTTCTGGTACTATATTTTAGGCTACAATTGGGAAGACAGTAGCATTGAAGAACATCATCAAAGCTTCAGAAGACATGGAAGGTAATTTTCATGTGCAAGTTGGTATGAACACACCTCTGAAGAAATGTTAATGTGTTCTAGAGCTTTTAAAGAAAAACAACGGTGTTAAAAAAGCACTTTAAGTGTGTTGATTATTAAATCCTCACAAATCCATTTACCTCAAACTTAGGTGTCTGATTTGTGTTTGCAAGACATTCCTCTAAAACAGAAGACAATGGAGAGGCTTCAGATACTTTCCCAGCAGCAAGTGTCAGCTTGAATTTTCTATTTCCACGGAAATTTGCCTTGGAAATCATTATAACTCGGAATTAATAAAGGAAGTCAAGTGGGTACCAGAACTTCAGCCACTGAATAGATTACAGAAATTAGATTTCAGACCTCCACAACCAGGATGTAATTACAGTAAGATGCATATCCGGGGAGAACTCTCGGTTATTTGATATTTGGAAGTAAAGCAGCTGTTTTGAAGATTAGACCTTAATAAGGGTTTGAATAATTCTGTAAAAGGATTTTCCACATAATAATGTCTTTGGCCCAAGTCGTAGCACCTTATACATACACACCCCTAAATCTACTTAAGGAAGGCACCGTGGTCAATGTCTGTGGTGTTGTGAAGTTCTTTAAGCCTCCGTATGTAAGCAAAGGAACAGATTATTGTTCTGTTGTAACAATTGTGGACCAGACAAACGCGAAGCTAACATGCATGCTCTTTAGTAGAAACTATGAAGCCCTTCCTGTCATTCATAAAGTTGGAGACATTGTTTGCTTCCATGGGCTGAAGATCCAGTCATATAAAAATGAGCTTCAGGGAATCAGCAAATTTGGTTTTACATCTTTGACATTTGATGGCACCTTAGGGGCTTCTGCCAAGCTAAGTACTTTAGGCAGGAGCTTTAACCTCACTGCTCAGAACTACAGTATGGTAGAAGCCTTGCGGACTTGGGCATCCACACACATTTCAGCTTCTTCCAGATCACTGCAGCTTTCTGATGCTCAGCCCATGCAGTATTATGACCTGACTTGTCAGCTCCTGGGCAAAGCAAAAGTGGATGGAGTGTCATTTCTCCTAAAGGTGTGGGATGGCACCGAGACGAAGATTCCCTCTTGGAGAGTCTGCATACAAGATGATGCTTTTGAAGGTGACATAAGTCACATTCTGCGGCTACAGAATCTGGTGATAGACATCGTCGTTTATGATAATCATGTCCAAGTGGCAAAATCCCTAAAGATTAAAAGCTTCCTTCGAATCTACAGCCTCCATACCAAACTTCAGCCAGTTAGTTCAGAGTCCACGACTTCCTGTATAAGACTCGAGTTTCATCTTCATGGAGGAACCAGCTATGGTCGTGGGATTAGGGTCTTACCAGAACGTAACTATGAAGTGGATCAGCTGAAAAAAGCTTTAGAATCTGTAGATTTGGAAGCTATTCAGACCTCAGATGATATCTGTCAATCATACAATGTGGAAAACTGTTTAACACTTTCAAGCTCTGAATCAGACTCAGTTTCTCTGTATGAGGTAGAAAGATGTCAACGACTCTGTGCTACAACACTTACAGGTTACCATGATTTAGAGACGACATCACTGTGTGCCATTTTGAAGCAAAGAGCTCCTCAAAAATATCGAATCAGAGCAAAACTAAGATCATACATGCCCAGAAGACTCTTAGAGTCTGTTAAACTTCTTTGTCCTAAATGTCATTTATTGCAAGAAGTTCCACATGAGGAAAATGTGAATAAAATTTTGCAAGATGCAGCAGCTAAAGCCCCAGACTACAAGCTGCAAGATACACCATTATATGACTCAGATTTGTGGACCACTGAAGGCCAAGGGGGACGGCGGGTTGCTGTTCATTTTGTAAAAAATGATGGCATCCTTCCTCACCCAAGTGAGTGTCTAGTTTTGATAGAAGGAGGACTGCTCTGTGAAATCTATGAACTGTCAAGCAAGTTTCAAAGTGTGATCCCTGTGAGGTCTAGCCCTGAGGACCTGGAGCTGCTAGATCTTTCAGCACCATTCCTCATACGAAAAAAAGTATGTCACTATGGATGTAAACAGTGTTCAAACTTGAAACCCATACAAAACCTCAGTACTATTTCTAATAAAAGACTCTGGATTCCTTCCTCTGTGGCAGAAGTTCTGGGCATTGTACCTCTACAGTATGTGTTTGTTATGAATTTCACATTTGATGATGGAACTGGAGTATTGGATGTCTACCTCAAGGATTCGGAGAAGTTTTTCCAGATCCTAGCATCAGAAATACTTACTCATGATGACCTTCAGAGAAATCTGGAAAAAATCATGAATGTCATTTGTCCTCAAGGAATAAAAATGGATGCACACCCATGGCTGGAGTGCCTCATCAAGTCCTACAATGTCACAAGTGGAACGCAACATCAAATATGTTACCAGATATTTGACACCACAGTTGCAGAAGACATCATCTAGTGCTGCTGATCTGTGCAGTGAGTGGCATGGGGGTATAACAGTCTTAAAAACATATGACTGTGACTCTGAAAAGGCAGGTCTCCATTCACATTTCACTCTAGCCTTATATTCTCTCATGCAGAAAGACATTGTATTGTTATTTATACCTTCTTGTGAATATGGTTGTACTGGCTGGTTTTGTGTCAACTTGACACAAGCTGGAGTTATCACAGAGAAAGCCTCAGTTGGGCAAATACCTCCATGAAATCCAGCTTTCCTCCCCAATTTGCTTCTTGGTCATGATATCTTGTGCAGGAATAGAAACCCTGACTAAGACAATTTGGTACCAGATGTGGGGTATTCTTGTGACAACCTGACCATGTGTAGGGGAGGACTGTGGAAGGACTTTGGAACTTTGAGCAAGAAGAGCCTTTGACATATTAAGAGCTCTGTAGGTTGTTCAGTAGAAGCTTGGAAGATAATGTTAAGAACAGTGCAGAAGATGGAGGCCTAACTTGTGAAATTTCAGAGGGAAGATTAAAGACTCTTAGATTAGGGCTATTGATGTTTTGGTTGTTAAGATTCTGTGGTTTTGGTTAGTTGGGGCTGAAGAACCAGTTGTGATTAACAAGATACCAGAACACTAAAGCAAAACATTTGCATTACTGGTACTATTGATGCTGGTCAGCTGGAGCTAAGAAATGGTGGTGATTAAGAAGAGACCAGCATCATTGAGGTGAAATCTGAGAACTGTTTTGTGAGAGCACAGAGAGGTTGGGTTCCAGAGATAACCAAGGTTGTACCTCCTGCTGTGGCTGGACTAGGTAATGTGTAAGAGTCACCCAGGTGGTACTGGTTTTGAAGGAATGAAGGGGTCATGGAGAGCAGCTGAGGCTTGGCAGTGTGAGAGGCCATGGAAGGCCATTGGTGAAGGTGCAGCCTCAGTGGCAGTTAGTGCCCTAAGACTGACAGTAGTGTTTTGGAGATGCCAGTACAAGGAGATGACTACCAGGAACAGCATTGGCAGTGGAGAACAGTGGAGAACAGAACAGGCAGCTGGATCCTAGAAGACAAAGTGTGTGCTACGAAAGGGCAGAGCTGGAGAAGTGACTCAAGCCCTTGGAAGAGCCCAGAAATTTGTAAGTGGATTTCCAGACACTGGATGGTTAGAGATTGATTTTGCTTTGACTGTGACTGTGCCCTGATGTCTTTCCCTCTTGAAGGAAGAAGAGGAGACCACAGTTTAGAGACTTTGAATTGTAAAAAAAAAAAAAAGACTGAATTTTTTTTTTTTTAAGAGACTGAATATTTTAAAGGTATTGCAATTTTCAAATGTAGGAATTGGTAAAGACTGGTGGACTCTTAAGGTTATTTAGATCTTGGGGATGAACCAGAAAGTAAGGGTTGAAGCTTAATATTGATTTGTTTGTGTGTAAAGTTGACAAGGGGTTAATTGTACTGGCTGGTTTTGTGTCAACTTGACACAAGCTGGAGTTATCACAGAGAAAGGAGCCTCAGTTGGGGGAAATGCCTCCATGAGATCCAGCTGTAAGGCATTTTCTCAACTAGTGATCAAGGGGGGAGGGCTCAGTCCACTGTGGGTGGTGCCATTCCTGGGCTGGTAGACCTGGGTTCTATAAGAAAGCAGGCTGAGGAAGCCAGGGGAAGCAAGCCAGTAAGTAACATCCCTCTATGGCCTCTGCATCAGCTCCTGCTTCCTGACCTGCTTGAGTTCCAGTCCTGACTTCCTTTGGTGATGAACAGCGATGTGGAAGTGTAAGCTGAATAAACCCTTTCCTCCCCAACTTGCTTCTTGGTCATGATATCTTGTGCAGGAATAGAAACCCTGACTAAGACAATGGTGAAATGTCTTTTTTTCTCAACCTGCCCAGAGTGACAACTAGATTACAAAATAAGGCCACATTTTGTGTGGAGAAACCCAAGTGTCATTTCCCCTTCAGGAAATTTCTGTTGTTACCAGACACTGTAGGTCTGTTTTCTGCATAAGACATTTGTTTCTGTGTGACTTAACACTAGTTGGGTTTCTAATCTTGTACTGTTTTTTTTCCTTACAATTTTATTTTTTAAAAAAGCAGATACATGTACAGATTATTAAAAGCATTTTAGCATAGAATTATATGAATATATTTTTGTCAGTACTTGATTTTTTTTTTTTAAAGGTTTGATGGTGTGCATTGAAATCTTGCTATTGCAATGATCATAAAATAAAACAAAACGTAACATGGAAATAGTCAAAGTTTTCTTGGTATGTAAGGATTAAACATAATTTTTAAATACCAAAAAAGACAAACAATGCCTTAACAGATATTACCATTGTATCATAGCCACATTATAGAACTGCCAGTCTATTTAGTCTCATGCCACTCACATATAAAGGGGTGGGCATGGGGGGCTGGAGATTGAGAGAGAGAGAGAGAGAGAGAGAGAGAGAGAGAGAGAGGGTGATAGTATACATTTCTAATAAGCAAATATTCCATAGTAAAGGAATATTTGCTTATATAGTAACTCATAGTAACATTGCTAAGTTTAAGTGATAGGGACAGTTTATGAGAGTTGAATGTTGTTGAAGAGAAACCTTAATTATTATTCTAATAGTTATATCCTGTATCACTGTAGATAAAAGCCACATGAGCCTAGGAATATTGAAAGGAGCAATGTACCTCTCTCTCTCAGAACAATAGAATATATGTAGTAGTCCACATCTGAGCAGACTTTCTCAGTGTAAACAAAGTGATAAAACCTTAAGATAGGCTTCCTTTTTACAATTGGATCAAACTGTAGAATTAATTTCTACAGATAAAAAGATTCATTGATTTAGTGAATGTGAGAAAGCTTTCGCATGTACCAATTATCTATCTTTACAGGCATGAAAGAACTCGTACTGGAGAGAAACCCTATGAAGGTCTTCAGTATGGTGAAGCCTTTGCACAGAATAGTCATCTCCAAAGAACACATACTAGAGAGAAACTCTATGAATGTGAGCCATGTAACAAAGCCTTTACATACCCTTCACAATTTCAAAATCTTGAAAGAATTGATATTGGAGAAAAACCCTACATATGTAATCAATGTGGTAAAGCCTTTGCACATCATCGTAATCTTGGGATGCATAAAATAATACATACTGGAAAGAAACCCTACAAATGCAATCAATGTGGTAAAGCCTTTGTACGAAACAGTCATCTCAAAATGCATAAAATAACACATACCGGAGAGAAACCTTACAAATGTGATCATTGTGGTAAAGCCTTTGCATATTATCGTAATCTTGAGATGCATAAAGTAATACATACTGGAAAGAAACCCTACAAATGCAATCAATGTGGTAAGGCCTTTGTACGGAACAGTCATCTCAAAATGCATAAAATAACACATACCGGAGAGAAACCTTACAAATGTGATCATTGTGGTAAAGCCTTTGCATATCAAAGTTATCTCCAAGTACATAAAAGAACACATACTGGAGAGAAACCCTATGAATGTAATCAATGTGGCAAAGCCTTTGCATATCAAAGTTATTTCCGAATACATAAAAGAACACATACTGGAGAGAAACCCTATGAATGTAATCAGTGTGGCAAAGCCTTTGCCTCTCGAGGTCAACTTCAAAGTCATGAAAGAATTCATAATGGAGAAAAACCCTACAAATGCAATCAATGTGATAAAGCCTTTACAGCACACAGTCAACTCAGAATGCATAAAAGAACACATACTGGGGAGAAGCCCTACAAATGCAATCAATGTGATAAGACATATTCACGACACAATACTCTACAAATACATAAAAGCACACATACTAGAAAGAAAGCCTATGAATGTAATCAATGTGGTAAAGCCTTCTCATATCACAGTAGTCTCCAAATGCATAAAAGGACACATACAGGAGAGAAGCCCTATGAATGCAATCAGTGTGGTAAAGCCTTTGCAGTTCAGGGTAATCTTCGAATGCATAAAATGATTCATACTGGAGAGAAACCTCACAAATGCAATCAATGTGATAAAGCCTTTGTGTCTTATAGTCATCTCCAAATACATAAAAGAACACATACTGGAGAGAAGCCCTATGAATGCAATCAATGTGGTAAAGCCTTTGCCTCTCGTGGTCAACTTCAAAGTCATGAAAGAATTCATAATGAAGAAAAACCCCACAATTACAATCAATATGGTAAAGCCTTTGTACAACAGGGTCATCCTCAAATACATGAAAGAAAACATACTGAAGAGAAACCTTACAAATGTAATCAATGTGGTAAAGCTTTTACATCTCATAGTTATCTCCGAATACATAAAAGAGTTCATACTGGGGAGAAACCTTATGAGTGTGATCAATGTGGGAAAGCCTTTTCGCTTCAGTGTAATCTTCAAATGCATAAAATGATTCATACTGGAGAGAAACCCTACAAATGCAATCATTGTGATAAAGCCTTTTCGCGACTCAGTACTCTGCAAATACATAAAAGCATACATACTGGAGAGAAGCCCTATGAATGCAATCAATGTGGTAAAGCCTTTGCCTCTCGAGGTCAACTTCGAACGCATGAAAGAATTCATAATGAAGAAAAACCCTACAAATGCAATCAATGTGGTAAAGCCTTTGTACAACAGGGTCATCTCCAAATGCATATATTAACACATACTGGAGAGAAACCTCACAAATGTAGTCAATGTGGTAAAGCGTTTACATCTCATAGTTCTCTCCAAGTACATAAAAGAACACACACGGGAGAGAAGCCCTATGAGTGTGATCAATGTGGTAAAGCCTTTGCACATCGTTGTCATCTCAATGTACATAAAAGAACACATACAGGAGAGAAGCCCTATGAATGTAGTCAGTGTGGTAAAGCCTTTGTAGGTCAGAATGATCTTAAACGACATGAAAGAAGTCATACTGGAGAGAAACCTTACAAATGTAATCAATGTGATAAAGCCTTTGTATGTAATGCTAGTCTCCGAATACATAAAGCAACACATACTGGAGTGAGACCTTATGAATGTGAGCAATGTAGTAAATCCTTTGCCTTTCGTGATCAACTTCAAAAACATGAAAGAAGTCATACTGGAGAGAAACCTTACAAATGTAATGAGTGTGGAAAAGCCTTTGCATATAACACTAGTCTCCAAATACATAAAGCAATACATACTGGAGTGAAGCCTTATGAATGTGAGCAATGTAGTAAATCCTTTGCCTCTCAACGTCAGCTTCAAAAGCATAAAAGAATTCATACTAGATATAAACCTTACAAATGTAGTCAATGTGGTGAAGCTTTTTCACAATCAAGCTCCCTCCAACTACATAAAAGAATACATATTAAAGAGTAACCCTGGGAATGGAGAGATGGCTCAGTGGTTAAGAGAACTGACTTTTTCCAGAGGTCCTGTGTTCAAATCCCAGCAAGCACATGGTGACGCACAACCATCTGTAATGAGATCTGATGCCCTCTTTTGGTGTGTCTGAAGACAGCTACAGTGTACTTATATGTAATCTTAAAAATTAAAAAGTAACCTATGAATGTAATTAATGTGGTAAAGCCTTTACAGTGATCTTCAAAGGTGTGGTGGTTTAAATATACTTGGCCCATGGCAAGTGGCAGTATTAGAAGGTATGGCCTTTCTGGGGTAGATGTGGCCTTTGAGAATGTATGTCACTGTGGGGGTAGGCTTTGGGATCCTGTACTTAAGCTCTTCTGGCTGCCTTCTGATCAAGCTCCTCCAGCACCATAACTGCTTGGACACTGCCAATCTGTACACCACCTCCAATTAAATATTGTCCTTTATAAGAGTTGCTTTGGTCATGGTATCTTTTCACAGCAATAAAACTCAAATTAAGGCAAACAGAATGGATGATACCACACTGGAGAGACTATGAATATTGAATATGGTGAAGCCTTTGCACGTTTCTGTAGTTCTCACTATAACAAAATTATTCATACTTCCATTCTCTGAAATCCTGTGAATGGAAGCAATGTACAGCTTTTGTCCTTTACAAGTTATCACTGAGTGTAGAAAATAACAAATACTAGGGGGGAAAGCCTTATGAATGTGCTCAATGTGGTGACGTCTTTGTGTTTTAAAATCTACATAAATGCTTAACAATTTAAAAACCTGGTCAAAGTGAATGTCGGGTTTGTTTTAAAGAAGCTGAGTTAGAAGGTTAGAGATTATGATTAAGGTGGTTGGGTTTGCTGTTCATATTAGAAAGTTAGGGGTTAGGGTTAGAGGATTGGAGAGGGTTAGGGTGGAGGATTAGGATTGTGGGTTAGCACTAGGTGTTAGTGTTAGAAAAAGAAAGGTGAATTTGATGGAGGAAATGGGAGGAAGTTGATTGTAGGAAAGGGAGGGATGAAAATATAAATACAGTATTCACATGTAAAATTCTCAAAACAATTAAATATAAAAACATCAATGTGGACAGTTTCAAACTGGAGGGTAAGAAGAGCTGTTACCACACACATTAATGAAATTCAGAACAATTTTTAGGTTTTGCCTTAGAAATCATTTATTCCAATGAATTGGAAAACTAAGTTCATAGATTTCTAGATATATATGACCTAATTGTAAATCATGAAGATATATAAACTCAGCAGCTTTGTAGAAATCAGTGAGAGTGAAGTAGTGATCAAATATCTCCCAATTAAAAGATTACCAGACCTTCAATGAAATACCAACAAATGCTTCTTAAACTATTCTATTTAATAGCAAAGGAAGGGTACATCACCAAACTCTTATGAGGTGAATGTTAGCCTGGTACTAAAACCAGATTAAAAAAAACTGCAATATAAATAAACATATACATATATACAAATTTTCTTTAAAATGCCTGCAAACTAGGTTCACTAATATATCAACTATCACCATGATTAAGCTGGTTTATTCCAGAGAAGTAGTACTGGCTCAATATGTCAATAAATTTTATAAATTTCACAAATAATCTCTTGCTTTTGATAGAAGTCATAGGGAAGGCTTTTGATAAAACTAATATCAATCATGTCAAACATCCCAAAGAAACTTGAATACAAGAAACATATCTCACCATAATATATATGGCAAGCATATAGCTGACATTAAATGGAGAAAACAAAGGTTCCCACTTTCTTGACTTTATTCAAGATAGTACTGAAAAATATAAAGCAAATAAAAGGAATATAATACAAAAAGGAAGAAGTCAAAGTATCTCTGATTGCAGATAATATAATTCTATACATCAAAGAGTCCACCAGAAAACTTCAAGAATGGATAAATACTTTTGAACAAATTGGCAGATTATAAAAGTGACATATTAAAAAAAAGTGACATAGAAGTCAGTAGCCTTCTTAAAAACCAGTGAAAAATACTGAGAAAGAAATCAGGGAAATAATTACGTTCATAACACTAAAAATCCAAGCAAAAAAGCTCTTGAATTAAACCTGACCAAGGAAGGGAAAGACAACTTCAATGAAAACTTCAAATACTATGCATGGAAATGCATGGAAAGACCTTGCATTCTAATGGGAATTCCAAAATCAATCTACAGATTCAATGCAACCACAAGAGAAATTAAGGGGGTTAGGGGATCTTGTTAAAACGTATTACATTCATGAAAACACTATAATAAATCCCATTATTCTGTATAATAAATATTAAAACAGTTTTGAAAACTTTACTATAGATTCAAGCTGTGTTTAGAAACACATGCACATAGTCACATATAATCACACACACACACACACACACACACACACGTACACACAATCACTCATATGACAATTCTAAAAACCCAGTCAGGCATATGATGTTCTGTCAGTAAGCCCTGTTCTGGTGAGGTAGAGACAGGTGGAACCCTGGAATCCATTGTCAAGACAGCCCAGCCTAAATTATTGATCTCATGTGAGAGACCCGGCTTCAAAAGCAAGGTGGATATTACCCGAGGAACAGTACCCAAGGTCCACATCTGGTCAAGAAATGCATGCAAGAGATAAATATTTTATTTGTACAAGGAACCTAGAGACATCAAATTGGTCACAGTGGAAAGTAGCATGGTGGTTGGCACTGGCTATGAGAGGGGGAAGTGAAGACTTAGTATTTATTGGATATAGAATTTCAGTTTGAAATGGTAAAAGTTCTGGTTATGGATGGGAATCATAATCCCACAACACTGTGAACATACTTAATGCCACTCAACTATGAACTTAAAAAGATAAATATGATACCTTCCATATTATGTATATTTTACAAGAATAATAAAAAGGTCCTCCCTCACCATAAAGTGAGAGGGAAGACTGGGCCCTATATAGCTGTAACTCAGTAACAGCAATGTTAATCTACTTTGGTCAGTTTGTTAACTTTCACCACATTTATATACATGTATTTTAAAGTAACATAACATGTCTACCAAGGTCCTTTCTAAGGTATCTGTTGAAATCTCAAAGGACACTCCTTCGTGTGACTTAGTGTGATGGCGGTAGCTGTTGGCTTTGAAGTGCTAAGAAGGCTGAGTCATAGTGAAGCTTGAGTGTTCTGTACAGCACTAACTAACTCCCTAGCAGTACTTAGTCTACAGCACTAACTTCTAGGCAGTACTTAGTTTATGTTATAGAATTTCACAGAATGAAACTTTATGCCTATCTGTTTGGGTTGATCAATCACATGTATTTCACAAGAAGTCCAGCATGAGATGTTTCCTTTGTCCTCAAAAAAAATTTTTTTAAAGGTATGTCACTGAGACTAGGGTGTGTGAAACCCCGGGCTTGCAACATGCAAGGATTTTTTTCTTCACTAAATGTTTGCATCATCTTTGTCTGTGGAGAGATGTTTAAATTTATGCTGGCATCAGAAAATATGCTCAATGCTTCTTTAGATATTTAGACTAAAAATTTCATTGAACAAACATCAGTCCATTACTCCTAGAATGGCGAGCCACCTCAAGACTGGATAAGCAGTAAACAATACAACACTTGGCATTCAATAGTGAGTGTCTCCGATTCCAGCTCTGAGTCCCAGACCAATGGAGTGCTAGACAGCATCCTAGAATCTTCATCTGCAAACTGACTAAATAGCACATACCTTCTAGGATTACTGCAAAGTTAGGGGTGAAATATGTAAAGCTCTGAAGACCCTGTCACCTAACAGACACTAAGTGAACATTAGTCACTATCTCTGTCATTGGTATTTGTGTTATTAGAGAGTCTATGTAGGATAAGTGACACAGGAAAGTGTACACTGGTAAACTTTTTCACATCATTAGGAATAATGAGAGATTGAGACTAAGGCAACTCTAGCAATTAGCATTTTGGATTGATTTCAATGACACCCTTTTCACTTAGTCTTGCTAACTCTTAACTTTGCTAATATTCAACCCACCGTTATCAGTTTAAAAAAAATATATATATATATATATATATATATATATATATATATATATATATATATAAATGCAATATTATGACAAGCTGACAACTGCTTTTTCATTTATTTAATTGTTTATTTTTGGTATGTGTGTTGGTGCCCTCAGAGACTAAAAGTGTCTGCTCTGCTGGAGCTGAAGTAAGAAGCAGTTGTGAATCTTCCAATGTGGGTGCTGGGAGCCAGGCCTTGGTCCTCTTCAATGGCAGCCTGTGCTCAACGGCTGAGCCATCTCTACAGCCCCTTAACTGCTTCTCTTAGTGAAGAAAGGGATACCTGTTTTAACATTGTATCACATTACCTGATAAGCACAATCACAAACAACAGATGCTGTTAAAAGAAGAAATACAGCTTGTGATTTAGCAATTAAGAGCTAGAACACACCAGTGCAACAGGTGTCCCTCTAACTGTCCTCAGCCTTCTGTCAGATTTGCATCTGATGCAGTAATGGAACCCTCAGGATGTTCTCAGGGATTTGACACAGTATTACCCACCAACTTTGCAGAGCAAATACATGTTATCCCAAACTATTGTATATTGTTCTAGCCTATGACTCTGCCTAAATGATTTTTACTGTTCTAATTTTTTGTTTCTATGCTGTGAGAAACATCACAATCAACACCGACTTGAGGGTTTTGTTGATTTATTTTTCTGTCTCATAACTTATAGTCTGTCATGAAGGAAAATCAGCAGGAACCCGGAATCAGGAATTATAGCAAAGACCACAAAGGAACGCTGCTTACTTGTTCCCCATGGTTGTCTCATCTGGTTTTTTTATATGAACAAGGATTACCTACCCTGGATCACATTGCCTACAATTCATTGGGTTTTCTCACATCAATAATTAATCAAGAAAATGCCCAACATTTTTGCACACAGGCCAGTCTGATGGAGGCCTTTTCTTAATTAAGAAGTCCTCTTTGAAGATGAGCCTCACCTGTGTAAGGCTGACAATTAAAAACAAAACAGAAAAAGATCAACAAAAGAAAGGAAAAAAAAAAAAAAAAAACCCAGCATGGTGTTTTCTGATGTTTTCTGATTTTCACTTCCTTTAGAAAGAGTGGGGCCCAAAAGTTTCTGAATCATGTTGGGCTGTACTTGAGGACAATAACGCATTTACACACTTTTCTCCCTTTTAATTTATCTTAGACATTTTATTCCAGCAAAGCTTCAGAGGGCAGAGGGGAAATTCATTCACCCCTGTCCTATTCTACCCTGCCCTGCTGCAGGTCAGCTCGGTGGTTTACCAATGGCAAAGTTTTAGTTCAGGGTTTTTTTTTTGTTTTGTTTTGTTTTGTTTTTGTTTTTTTCTTTTAAAGTTCAGGGTTACAGAGTTTCTTAACAGAGAGAGCTACACTAAGTGTATTATTAGACACCAAATAGCTTTGGAAGTAGGTTTGATAATGTTTCTTTTTATTTTTTAAAGAACAGGTTTTTTTTTTTTTTTAAATTTAAGATTTACTTTTTTATTTAATGCATATGAGTGCACTGTCACTGTCTTCAGACACACCAGAAGAGGGCATCAGATCCCATGACAGATGGCTGTGAGCCACCATGTGGTCGCTGGGAATTGAACTCGGGACCTCTGGAAGAGCAGCCAGTGCTCTAACCACTGAGCCATCTCTCCAGCCCTTGATAATGATTCTTAATGAGGTAAAACAACACTTGCTTTCAAAACTTAACCCGTTGGGAAGCTGCTCAATAACAACTAATAATTCATTCGTGGTTTGTCAAGCTGCTTGTGCATGTCTCGTGATGCCATGTTTACAAAGAAGAAAAGATGGTTTTACTTCCATGAAAGTTGTAGTGGATACGTTTTTTTTTTTTTTTTTTTTTTTTTTTTTTTTTTTTTAATTGAAGTTCTAGTGATGACTGTATTCATCAGACTTTAAGGTAAGGGAAAAGAGACTCAAACCTTTCAAATTCCTTTTAATACTCAAACTAAGGCACTTTAGTTTAGAAATGGTTAACATATTCCAAGAAAAGTCTGATGGGCTTCATTGAATGTCCCCTAAGAAATGGGTAGTCCCAGTAAAGTCGTAGGCTCATGAATTTATGTCAGCATTTTGCAGTACCTGTCTGCTAAGAAATATATTCAAGTGATAAAGTGTATGTCATTATCAGGTAAGTATTTGCAACTGAGACATGTTTTGGCTGTAAAGCAAGCAAAAGAATTAAGAATCCCATCGTAGCCAAATTATGTCTTTATCCCAGCACCCCAGAAGTAGAGGCAAGAGGATCTCTCTGAGTTCTAGGCCACTGTGCTCCTCAAATGAGTTCTAGGAAGTCAAGGCTACACAGTGAAATCCTGTCTTGGGGAAAAAAATCCTGGTGCAATAAAGTATCGAATCAGGCACAGCAAGGTGTTTCAGCTAAAGTCACTTGCCACCAAGTCTAATGACCCTAGTTCAAATCCTGGGACACATATGGTGGAAAGAGAGAACTAACTTTCTTAACTTGCCTTCTGGTCTCAACATGCACTTAAGAGGTTTACACACACACACACACAGGGAGAGAGAGAGAGAGAGAGAGAGAGAGAGAGAGAGAGAGACTCATATGTATGCACAGACAAGTTCAATTAAAAATGGCGCAGAGATCCACAGAAATATGATATGGATAACAAAATACATAAAATGAGAAGATTCAACAGAAAAAATAGCAAGGAATGAGTAAAAGCACTGTTTGAAGAAGCCATGTCTTAACATTTCAGACTGCAAACAAATCATGAGCGATGTGTGAACAAAACTAAAACAAAGTCCAAAGTGAGCTGCTTTTATCAGAGAAATAACAAAACATCAAATTCAAAGAGAAATTTCAGGAGCTTCAAATTAGGGAAAAAAGATTGCTTCTTTATGAAGACTCCAAGTAAGCATGTCGATTACACAATATGAAAAGCAGAAGCCTTTTTTCCTTTCTGTCCCTCTCCACAATCTGCTTTTAGTAATACGTTTATTTTACCTCATCTAGCATGAATTTGCCCGGTTTTTGTTTTTATTTTTTTAAATATACCCACATTCGGGGGCTGGAGAAATGACTAAAGAGTTAAGAACAGTTGCTGATCTTTCAGAAGATACGTGTTCTGTTCTCAGCACCCAAGCCAAGGAGCTCAATAGTTTGTCCCTGATCAACAATGACCGCATCCTATGTTCCCTATGGGAAGACAGTATTGGTTTTTCTCTCCTAAAGTTTACTCATTGGGAAGAAGCATCTAATGTCAAGTCTCTACAAAGATTCACAATGTAGAATGTGGTCACAACTAAATTGTGTTGAACAATTAACTCTGGAAACACCTTCAGTAATGTCAGTGTAGTGCTAACAGAGGCCACTTGAGAAACCATTAAAAAACAAAAACAAACAAACAAAAACCAAAAAAAAAAAAAGGAAATCCACTTGAGAAAGGGTTAATAATAAGGACCTCACATTGGAACTGTTGAAAGTCACTGTACACCAACTTTAAACATCAATTAAGAAAGGGGTAACTGTTCAAAATCTGAAGCTTATGATAGGATCAATGAAAAAAATCATCTTTCCTAATCAATATTATGGTTTATGATTTGAGCTCATTTTCCAGTCAATGAAAGCTTGTGGTTTGAACTTGTTTTCTGGTTGGCATGGCCACAGCCTTCAATAGGCCAGAACCAAATGTCATGTACTTCAGAATGCTTTTACATTGACAGCAGGAATTATAAAAATGCCTATAGCCCATAGTCACATGAAAAGTTAATATAAAACTGGAAACAAAAGTAGAAAAATAATTTTATTGAATGAATAAAGTATTATATGTTCTTTTTAATACATTGTAGCTAAATCAGTAAATATATTAATATTGTTGAGTTAAGCATTGCAAAGTAAAACAACTTTAAAACATTGATTTTCATGTGTGGGTGGATGTACCTATTCGCACACATGTGAGTACCACAGTGCACATGTCAAGATAAGAGGACAACATTCAGAAGTCAGTTCTCTCCTTCCACCATATCTATTCTGGGACTAAAACTCAGATCATCTACCCATGGAGACATTTCACTGGCCCTAAATAAATTCTTTAAATCCATATTTATATTTCTCAAAGTTTCTATACTCAAATTGACTAGAAAACAAAACAAAAGATACTATCGTAGTTCATTTTCTGTAATTATAACCACATGCCACAGCCTGGGTAATTTTAAAAGGAAAATAGATTTGTTGGGCTATACTAGAGACTGGGAGTTTCAAGAACACAGCACAGTATCTGATAAGGGCCCTCTTGCTACATCATAGCACGATGAGAGCATCACCTAGTGAGACAGCAAATGTGATAATGAGGTTTCTCTACTTGTCTTAGAAAGCCACTTGTGTCATCATGGTCATATCTAGACTCAAGTTACTGGGCAGGTATTGAAGACACTGAGCAAAGGCTGGAAAAAATGGCTTTGCAGTTAAGAGCACTGACTGCTCTTCCAGAGGATCTGAGTTCAAATCCCAGCAACCACATGGTGGCTCACAACCATCTGTAATGGGATCTGATGCCCTCTTCTGGCGTGTCTGAAAATAATGACAGTGTACTCACATACATGAAATAAATACATTTGAAAAAAGCTCTGATTCTTAGCACACAGCAATAGATGTTGTATTGCTTTGAGTAGGAAAAAAAAAAAAAAAAAAAAAAAAAAAAAAAAACCCTTGCTTCATCAGACCACAAATAGTCTGACCTATGACAATCAGGGAAAGTTGATCCCATCTTTCTGACTGTGACCTCACTTGAAAAGTATTATAGTGCCTGTGAGTAATGGGTACTTGCTGTGCACAGAAGGTTTGAGATTGGTCAGGTCTGTGTTAGATGCTATTTAATTTACTTCCTGTAGGTGGCCTTCCAACAGATATCTTCAGAAAGAAGTTAAAAGGCAGAGAACTATGAAGGTTATCTCTCTGGGGTTTGCCTTCTTTTTTTCTCTGGACAACTCTTGTCATAGAACAGGCTACTTAAGAGACAAGACAGGAGGGCTCTTGGTGATCACTATTTGACTCAGTGCCACCTCCTCCACACTGACCCTGTCTAACCGTACATGGACTAGACTGACTCATCTATATTAATGAATCTTCCCTAGATTCTGATTGTCACATTGACAATTTCCATAAGGTGTAGTTGACTGTCAGCATGCAGTCAGTTCTCTGCATACATGGGACTTTGGTTCCCAGCCCCCTTATCCATATCACATCTAGGGATTGCTAGGTCTCTCTCTAAAACTGTGGAGTAATAGCATGGAATCCAGACACATCCTCTTTATATTGCAAATCAACTTAGATGTTTTACAATATTCAATACAGTGTTGATTCTAAGAAAACACATTGATTTATTAGGAAATCATGACAAGTAGATAGAGCTCGGCATGTTTGGTACAGAAATTACATCTTTTAAACAGTATCTTCTCCTCTTCCTCCTCCTTTTTCCTTTTTCTTCTCTCTTTCATTTTTCCTCACCTATATTCTTCTACATCTCCTTTCCCTTTCCTTTCCGTTTCTTTCTTTTCTTCTTCTTCTTCTTCTTCTTCTTCTTCTTCTTCTTCTTCTTCTTCTTCTTCTTCTTCTTCTTCTTCTTCTTCTTCTTCTTCTTCTTCCTCTTCCTCTTCCTCTTCTTCTTCTTCTTCTTCTTCTTTTTTTGCCATGCAGACAGTGATGTATTAAGCTAGAATCTCACATGTAGCCCAGTGTACTCTTGAACTGAAAACCCTGCTACCCCAAACTCTTGAAGGCTAACATTATAGGTATGTATATCATGCCCAGGTTTTTCGAGCAGAAATCCATGCATTTGGAACCCTGAGCTTCAAATTAACTGTGTAATCCTTGGGAACTTGCTAAGGTGATGACAATATTGAGAAGTAGACTCAGAAATTACAGCCACGGCCACCTGGAACAGCAGAGATTCAGGGACACAGGCCTGGTGAGACTGTGCCGCGAGTAGCCAAAGCACAGAGAGGTCTAGGCTGAGCATGCAGAAAACACAGCCCTCTGGTTGGTTCAGGGGAGCAGGAACCCTGGAATAGGGACTTGGTATCTTCCCGGAAAGCCATTGCATGCAGACCAAACACTCAGGCCATTTGTCACCGGGAACAGAGGGGATCCAGGGACACAGGCCTGGCGAGACTGCACTGTGAGTAGCCAAAGCGCAGAGAGGGCCAGGCGGAGCACTGGGAAAATGTGGCCCACTGGTTGATTAAGGGGAGCAGGAACTCTGCCATAGGGACTCGGTATCCGCCCGGAAAGTCCTTGCATGAAGACAAAACACTCAGGCCATTTGCCACTTAAAACAGCAGAGATCCAGGGACACAGGCTTGGTGAGACTACTCTGTGAGTAGCCAAAGCACAGAGAGGGCTAGGCGGAGCTTGCAGAAAACGTGGCCCTCCGGTTCGGTGGAGCCAAAAGTCTGGCTTAGAGACTCGGGATCTGCCCAAAAAGCCCTGGCTCAAAGTCTAAACACACACACCCAAAGTAAGGCACAAGTTCTTGTCAGTGGAAGCCAGGGTTTCCCCGGGAAAGGCAGTGCTTGAAGTTCAAACCTACAGACCCTCTTATACCTAGCCTAGAGAGGAGTCTGACACATAGGCCCAGGGAGAGCAAATCAGGAGTCCTCAGAGAGCAGAAAGTACTGTGCTATTGGGAAAAGTGTCCGTAGTGACCTAGAAAAAGAGCCAGGTCCCTGCCAGTAGAACTCAGGACCTGTGGGCAGAGGGCTGAGCTACCAGAACAGCCTCACAAGAGCTCCCACATCTGAGCCCACAAAGACAGAGCTGAATAAATGCTAACAGAACTCACTGCTTGCCTATCAAAAGTCAAACACTCAGAATCAGTTTTCTCCCTGAAACCTCGGGCCCTCAGGTACACGGGAGGGACAGGTACCAATCACTGATAACAAGACCACGTATAATTACAGACAACAAGATGGCAAGAGGAAAATGAAAGAACTTAAGCAATGGAAACCAAGACAACCTGGCAACATCAGAACCCAGCTTTCATATCACAGCAAGCAGTGGAATGCCAAACACTCCAGAAAAAGAAGACTCAGACCTGAAATCGTACCTCAAGGCGATGATGGAGATCTTTGAAAAGAGTATGAATAACTTCCTTAAACAAGTACAGAAAGACAAGCATAAACAAATATAAGCTTTTAAAGAGGAAACAAGAAAAACACTCAAAGAAATCAAAGAACTAGAGGAAAACAGAAACAAAGAGATGAAGGAATTGAAAGTGGAAATAGAAACAATAAAGAAAACACCAAAAGAGACAACCATGGAGGTGGAAAACAAAAAACAAAAAACAAAACAGAAAAAAAAAAAAAAACAAAAAAGGACAGAAATCAGGAGTCACAGATGCAAGCATCTCCAACGGACTACAAGAGGTAGAAGAGAGAACCTCAGGGACTGAAGACAACATTGAAAACATAGACAAAACAGTCAGAGAAGATGTAAAAGCCAAAAAGCTCCTAACCCAAAATGTCCAGGAGATCCAGGACACAATGAAAAGACAAAACCTAAGGATAATAGGAATAGAGGAGGGCAAAGAATATCAATTAAGAAGCACAGTAAGTATCTTGAACAAAATCGCAGAAGGAAATGTCCCTACCCTTAAGAATGAGATGACCATGAGCATAAAAGAAGCCTACAGAACTCCAAATACAGTGGAACAGAAAAGAAATTCTTCCTGAAACATAATAGTCAAAATTCCAAGTGTTCAAAACAATGAAAGAATACTAAAAGCAGTAAGGAAAAAAGGTCATGTAACATATAAAGGCAGACCAATCAGAATGACACCTGACTTCTCAAGAGAGACTATGAAAGCTAGAAGATCCTGGACAGACGTCATACAGAACCTTAGAGAACACAAATGTCAGCCCAGGCTACTATAGCCTGCAAAACATTCAATCACCATACATGGAGAGACCAAGATATTCCAGGAAAAAACTAAATTTACACAATATCTGACCACAAATCCAGCCCTATGAAGAATAATAGGTGGAAAACCCAATAAAAGGAGGGAAACTACATCCTAGTAAAAACAAAAAAAAAAAAAAATAATAATAATAATAATAATTAAGCAAGAAAACCAAAAGAACAAAGACACACAGACACAATTCTACCTCAAAAAGCAAAAATAGCAGGAAACAGCAACCACTATTCCTTAATATCTGTTAACATAAATGGCCTCAATTCCCCAATAAAAAGGCATAGGCAATGAGACTGGATACATAAACAAAATCCAGCATTTTTCTGCATACAGGAAACTCATCTCAGAGACAAAGACAGACACTATCTCAGAGTAAAAGTTTGGGAAAAAACTTTCCAAGCAAACGGACCCAAGAAACAAGCTGAAGTAGCCATTCTAATATTGAACAAAGTAGATTTTCAACCAAAAGTTATCAAAAAAGATAAGGAAGGACAATTTTTATTCATTACAGGGAAAATTTATCAGGAGGAACTCTCAATCCTTAACATATATGCTCCAAATACAAGAGCAACCATATTCATAAAAGAAACCCTACTAAAGCTCAAAAATTACATTGCAAAAAATACAATAATAGTGGGAGACCTTAATACCTGACTCTCATCAATGGACAGATCATGGAAGCAGAAACTGGACAAGGATGCAGTGAAACTAGCAGAGGTTATGAATCAATTGGAATTAATAAACATCTACAGAACATTTCATCCTAAAACAAAAGAATACACCTTCTTCTCAGCACCTCATGGCACCTTTTTCAAAATTGACCATATAGTCGGTCATAAAACAAGCCTCAATGGATATAAGAAGATTGAAATACTCCCATGCATCCTATCAGATCACCATGGACTAAGGCTGGACTTTAATAACATCAAAGAGAAAAAAATGCCCATATACACATGGAAACTGAACAATGCTCTATTAAATGATAGCATGGCCAAAGAAGAAACAAAGAAAGACATTAAGGATTTTCTAGAATTTAATGAAAATGAAAACACAACATACCCAAACCTATGGGATTCAATGAAAGGAGTACTGAGAGGAAATCTCATACCTCTGGGTGCTTCCAAAAAGAAACTGGAGAAAGCATACACTAGCAACTTCACAGCATAGTTGAAAGCTCTAGAACAAAAGAAAGCAGATACACCCAAGAGGAGTAGACGGCAAGAAATAATCAAACTCAGAGCAGAAATTGACCAAATAGAAACCAAAAAGAACCATTCAAAGAATCAACAAAACCAAGAGCTGGCTCTTTGAGAAAATTAACCAGATTGATAAACCCCTAGCCAGACTAACTAGAGGGCAAAGAGAGAGTATCCAAATTAACAAAATCAGAAAGTGGAGACATAACAACTAAAACTGAGGAAATTCAAGAAATCATCAGATCCTACTACAAAAGCCTATACTCAGCAATGCTGGAAAATCTGGAGGAAATGGATAAATTTCTAGACAGATACCAGAAACTAAAGTTAAACCAGAAGCAGGTAAACCATCTAAATAATCCCTTAACATGTAAAGAAATAGAAGCAGTCATCAAAAGCCTCCCAACCAAAAACAAGCCCAGGACCAGATGGGTTCAGTGAAGAATTCTATCAGACATTTATTGACAACCTAATACCAATACTCTCCAAACTATTCCACAAAATAGAGTCAGATGGAATACTATCTAACTCATTTTTCCGAGGCTACAATAACCCTTGTTCCTAAACCACACAAAGACAGTATAAGGAAAGAGAACTTCAGACCAATCTCCCTTATGAACATTGGTGCAAAAATACTCAACAAAATCCTTGCAAATTGAATCCAAGAACACATCAAAACAATCATTCACCATGATCATGTAGCCTTTGTTCTTGGGATGCAGGGATGGTTTAATATACGGAAATCCATTACTGTAATCCACCACATATACAAACTCAAAGAAAAAAACCACATGGTCATCTCACTAAATGCTGAGAAAGCATTTGACAAAATTCAACACCCCTTCATGTTAAAAGTCTTGGAAAGAACAGGAATCCAAGGCCTATACCTAAACATAATAAAAGCAATATACAACAAACCAATAGCCAACATCAAACTTAACAGTAAGAAACTTGAAGCAATCCCACTAAAATCAAGGACTAGACAAGGCTGGCCACTTTCCCCCTACCTATTCAACATAGTACTGGAAGTCCTGGCCAGAGCAATTAGACACCAAAAGAAAATCAAAGGGATACAAATCAGAAAGGAAGAAGTAAAAATATCACTATTTGCAGATGACATGATAGTGTAAGTAACTGACCCCAAAAATTCCAACAGAGAACTTCTACAGGTGAAAAACAAGTTCAGCAAAGTGGCTGGATATAAATTAACTCAAACACATCAGTAGCCTTCTTCGATTCAAAGGACAAACATTCTGAGAAAGAAATTAGGGCAAAGATACCCTTCACAATAGTCACAAACAATATGAAATACCTTGGTGTGACTCTAACTAAGCAAGTGAAGGACCTGTATGACAAGAACTTCAAATCTCTGAAGAAGGAAATTGAAGATCTCAGGAGATGGAAAGATCTCCCATGCTCATGGAGTGGAAGGATCAACATTGTAAAAATGACCATCTTACCAAAAGCACTCTCCTGATTCAATGCAATCCCCTTCAAAATTCCAACCCAATTCTTCATAGAGTTGGAAAGAGAAATTTGCAAATTCATCTGGAATAACACAAAACCTCGAATACAAAATCTATCCTCAACAACAGGAAAACAGCTGCAGGAATCACCATCCTTGACCTCAAACTATATTACAAGGCAACTTTGTTAAAAACCTCAGGGTACTGGTACAGAGATAGGCACGTGGATCAACGGAATAGAATGGAAGATCCAGAAATGAACTGTCACACATATGGTCACTTGATATTTGACTAAGGAGCTGAAAACATTCAATGGAAAAAGGACAGCTTCTTTCCCAAATTGTGTTGGTTCAACTTGCACTCAGCATGCAGAAGAATAAAAATAGACCCTTTTTTATCTCCTTGTACAAAGCTCAAGTGCAAGTGGATCAAAGATCTCCACATTAAACCAGGTACACTGACACTATTAGAAGTCAAAGAAGGGACAACCTTAGAACACATAAGCACAGGGGAAATTTTCCTGATCAGAATACCAATGACTTGTGCTCTAAGGTCAAACATTGACAAATGGGACTTAATGAGATTGCAACGTTTATGTAAGGCTAAGGACATTGCCAAGAAAACAAAATGGCTGCCAGCAGATTGGGAAAAGATCTTTACCAACCTCACATCTGATAGAGGCCTAATATCCAAGGTATACAAAGAACTCAAGAAGTTAGACACCACGAAATCAAACAATCCTATTAAAAAATGGGGTACAGAGCTAAACAAAAGTTCTCAATTGAGAAATATCGAATGGCTGAGAAGCATCTAAGGAAGTGCTCGACCTCCTTATTCATCAGGGAAATGCAAACCAAAACAACCCTGAGATTCCACCTCACACCAGTCAGAATGGCTAAGATCAAAAACTCAGATGACAGCAGATGCTGGAGAGGATGGGGAGAAAAAAGAACACTTCTCCACTGTTGGTAGGGTTGTAAACCGGTACAACCACTCTGGAAAACAGTCTGGCAGTTTCTCAGAAAATTGGACATAGTACTACCTGAAGACCCAGTTATTCCACTTCTGGGCATATACCCCAGAGATGCTTCAACATACAATAAAGACACATCTACCCAATGTTCATAGCAGCCCTAATTATAATAGCCAGATGCTGGAAAGAACCCAGATGCCCTTCAGTAGATGAATGGATACAAAAATAGTGGTATATTTACACAATAGAATAATACTCAGCTATTAGAAACAATGACTTTATGAAGTTCCTAAGAAAATGGATGCATCTAGAAAATATCTTCCTGAGTGGGGTAACGCAGTCACAAAAGAACAGACATAATATGCAGTCACTGATAATTGGATACTAACCCCAGAAAGCTCTGAACACCCCAGAAACAACTCACAGGCTATATGAACCTCCAAAAAAAAAAAAAAAAAAAAAAAAAAGAAAGAAAGAAAGAAAGAAAGAAAGAAACCCTCAGTCCTTCTTAAGAAAAAGATAAATCTGGTACATCTGGACCTTAAATCATTAATAATCCAAGAGCTAAGATAAAATGTGGCAATTTTTGTATTCACAGATCATTATGCTTAATCTATACTCAACAAGAAATCTGTTTCCATGTTACATTCTGTCCTACATGTCCTCTATGCTTATGGTAACTAGTGGGATTTCAATGCATGCTATCAAACCGCTAAAAGAATTAAGTACTGACAAAAATATTTATATAATGATATGCCAAAATGCCTTAAAAATCTATATATGTATCCCTCTTTTTTTCAAAAATAATGTTGTAAGAAAAAAAAGAGAGAGATTACAGTCATACCTCTACTTCTGTTGGCTCTTTGAGGCCCATTACTACATGGATATGGAGTGAGCCTAGGCTTTATTTCCAAAACATTCTGCTGCACTTGAAAGAATAAGAAGCACCAACATGACCAAGAGTGACTAGAGCTTAAAGCATCTTAAAGGCCCTCTCAAGCCACACAATGACTCCAGGAGCTGCTCTAACAGATTCAGTGATTCTCTACCAGAGAGGACCAACCCTATTTTGTTATGAGGTGTAAGAGAGAGTTCCAAGGTGCTTGCATCTATCTTCTGATAGTGTTTATTTTATTTAAACATTAATGTTTATTTAAACATGGACACCTATTGGATAGGGTAGAGATGACTATCTTTAAGATTCCCATGGCAGTCTTTCTAGACCATGTCCACCTCCTTGTGATTAAACAGAACATCAGATCATGACACCTCCTGTTGACACACTGAAGCAGTTCCAGAAAGATCACTGTTATGTGACTATTAGTTTTCAAAATGTTTAATTCTAAGCTTCTTCAGAATTTAGATGGTTCGTTAGAACACATAATGACTAGAGTGCCTTTGGCCATGTTAGTAATGAAGGTCCTGCAAGGTTTTCCTTAAAGCTTTCTTTCCCTCCTGTGTACTTCTACATCATAATGTTGGGATGCTGTAAACCCCACCTTGTGGGTTTGAAGGGCTAAAGTTGGAAATGTGAGAGGTTGAGTTCGGTCGAAGCCCCGAGGAAAGGTAACTATCAACTGGTAGGTGCTTTCTGAACTCCTGATTGCAAATCCACTTTGCCTGGATGTACCACAATGGGGCAGATATACAAGACTCTAAGCAATCCCCAAACTCAGCCATTCCCTAAGTCCCTCCCCTGCACACACACACACACACACACACACACACACACACACACACACGTAGCATTAGAAAAACAACTATGACCAGGCAAACATATAGGAATACGGTGGTTGGATCCCAGGCTGTTTAAAAAGAAAAGGACAAAGGAGAGGTGCACGAAAATAAAGACACTCGTTGAAACCTTCTCAGTCCTGGCTCCTTTGTGGTCCTGACTCCTTCATCCTCCTTGTACACTTTATCCCAGAGCCTTATCGCAGGCTCTGCACTTTTCTAACAGTCAGGCAGGGGTTTATGGCCCTGGTCTGCAGGGCTATAATCTGAGCACCAGGCTGAGTCTTGGCCTGCCAGAGTTCACAGGCCTGGTGGTACCCTGATGGGATTCGTTCCCATGCCTCCCAGCCTGAACTCCAGTGGGCCAGGCAGAGCGTGCACCAGAAGTAGCCTTCCCTGGGACCTGCAGTGTGAGGAGCTACCTTCCCCTGGAGGAGCAGAGTGGGCCCTCCTCCACCAGCCGGATAAGTAGAACACTACCTCACGATTACCTGACAACAGCCAGGTAGGTATATCCCACCCCACAGTTACCTGGCAATAGCCAGGTATGCTTCACCCCAGTTACCTGACACCATAAAAGGAGGTTGCTTGGCCCCCTCCTCTCTCTCTTCTGTTCCTACTCTTTGTACTCCTGCTCTTGCTCTTCCCCCTTGCTACTCCTCTCCCTATTCCCTTCCCCTCTCTCCCCACATGTTCATGGCTGTCCTCTGCTCCTCTCTGCCTCTACTACCCTCTTAACTCCCCCCATGACCTGAATAAACTCTATTCCATACCATACAGTCATGTCACTGGTCCCACAGAGAAAAGGGATTCTCAGCATGGGTCCCCCAGAGGAACCCTCTTTCCCCCAAGCCTCCCTGCACCTCCACGGAGCATATCCACCCCCATACACTCTCTACCTTTTTCCTATCATTGATGCCGAAACCTGGGAATCATCTTTTTCCTAACATTCTATTAAAACAATATATGCAAAATATGAACTGTGATTGGTCTCTGAGGTCTTGCACGGTTTCTTGTTGTAACCCACCATTGGAGCTTGGCCTTATTTTCCCTTCCCCCGCTTGTTTTGCTAAGAGCTCCTTCCTTGTATCCACAGAACATTCCATCCAAGCTATCTTTAACCTGAAAACATCCTGTTTTGTACACTCTTAACTGCACCTGGCTTCCCCAAACTTCATTGTTCACCCTATATAAATACAGTATCAAGTAAAGCCTGGTTGGCATTCACCCACTATTGAGTGGCGTGTGTGTGTGTGTGTGTGTGTGTGTGTGTGTGTGTGTGTGTGTGTGTGTGTGTGTGTGTGTGTGTGTGTGTTTGTTTGTGTGTGTTTCTTTTTCAATCCCCCAGGCCTCTGTCCAAGACTCAATAACAGTAATGGCACGGGCGTCATTATCTGGAAATTCTGTGGAGATTGGAAACTGAGGAGACCCTGACAGGACCGTCCCCCGGAGCCCGCAATTGTAAGTAAAAGGGGGGACGCATTGGGGAGAACAAACCGTTAAAAGGTTATTATTATTTTCTAATCTTAAAGTGAAACTAAAATGGGGATGACGAGTTCCTTCATACTGTTAGCAGTCACCAAAATGGAAAGAACTTTTGAGACTGTTCAAGATGAACAGACAAAGAAATCTGTCGCTCTGGCAGATACTTCAATGAGTCGGGAGACAGTGAAAGCGAAAGCAAGGAAGAATCTAAACTCAAAGAAGAAATTAGGAGCCTGGAAAAGAAATTAGACAAATGTAAATTAAAAAATAAAAAGGGCTTTTGTCCAGAGAGGGTCATTGCTCCTTCAGCCCCTCCAGCCTATGCTCAAACAACAGGGAAACAATCCTCTCCGTTTTCTGGGATGGTTTGGAGAAAGAGGAAGAAAAAAGATCGTGAACTGTTCCAGAGTTCTTCAAGTAGGAGCGGAGGGTCAGGAGATGCTCTCTGGTTCTCACTGGAGAAATATCTAGTTCTGGTTCTGGGTCCCTTAGGAAGAATATCAGGGTCCCTTGGACACATGTAGTTCTCTTCTCTTGTGTAGGTTTGTCTCTTGGCACGCCAAGCTGTCTGTCCGTCCACGTGTGTCAATTTGTGTCCCTGTTTTCTTTGAGTGTTAATCGTGTTTCATGTTCAAAAGAAAAGGTGGTTAAAACGTTATGTGTTGGTTGTTTGTCTCTTGATTCAGTTTTAACTCGTGTCTAGAAGGGTAAAATTAAAGATAGAAAGCAGGCATTTGGGGCCCTACACCTCAAGTTAATAGTTTAGCTCAACTGGAGACCTGCTGGAAGCTAATTTTTAGGTGGCTCCTAGATAAGGGTGCCGGCAGCTTCTCCACTTAGAACTGTTCCATTGCTTCCCCCAGAAAAATCTGTTTACTGAGCTCAGAAGGTGACAAGGTGCTCATTCCTTGAAATTACAGCTAAACAGTGAGAATTTTATCTGGTTTACATATATAAGATGTGTTACTTCATGTTTGCTTTTGACTGGTTCTGAAAGGTATAAATATACTCTGCATGTCTTGGTGGTAAATTATTTGCTTATAAGTAATTGGGTATGATTAAAAAATTCCAATATTGGTAACAAAAAATTTGTTTAAAACTAGTAACTTGATTGAAGTCACTCTAAACAACAGCACATGGCATAAATCAACCCAGAAAAACAGTTTCTAAAATACCTCTAAATTGGGTCATATTTTATGTAATAAGATAGGATTTAAGACAGTATCTCCTGAGGTATTGGCAGCTGCACTGAAGTGTGTTCGTGTGCAGGAAACTGGCAGCCAAACTTCGTAGCATAAAGCTGATGTGCTCTAATGCAAGATGTATTGATTTTGGAGAGACTAGGTTGTTTAGAGGTTAAGTTTTGCTTTCTAGACTTTTTCAAGAGTTCCCTGATAGGCTGATTAAAATGTCTGAAAAGGTGTTTGGAACTGCTAATGTCGGAATGCTTTTGGTGAAACAGTTGGCTTAGGAGAATGCGAACATGGCTCTTCAGGTTGCCTAGGCCTTATTCAGAGCCACCCCAGGCAGCACAGGATTGGACCTCAGTCTCTCTGCATACACAGTATTAACTCCAAAAATGGGGATGCAGGCTCTTCCTATTAGAAAAGGATTTGGCTTTTCAGATGCTTATATTGGGTGCAAGCTATAAAAGCTGAAAGACCTGAATTAGCCTTAAAAATAAATGGAAAATCTTGGCCTAAAATGGTTAGTGTTACCCAGTTACAAAGCCAGAGTCCAGAGCAAAGCAGTGATCTCTTACATTGGGAAGATGAGGAAGGTCACCAAGGATATTGTCAACCTTATTGTTTCTAATGGGAGTCCTTCTATATAGTCCAAATAATAATAAGTTAACCAAGGGTTGAGAAAACAAAATCAGGGCTAAATAGGAGCCCGTTACAGTTACCCCTAGAAAAGGAAAAACAGATCTAAGGTATTTTTAATTGACAAGCTTGCACACCATGCAGATAAAATTGTTTTAAAAGGTGATGTCCCTATATTGGTTAATCAGCTTCAGGAAAAAAAAAAAAAATTTTTTTTTTTTTTGGCCACTCAATAGCTAGTGCAGAAGCAATTGAAAGCTGGCCACATTGAGCATTCTAATTCTTCCTAGAATTCTGCTATATTTATAATTAAGTAAAAATCAAACAGGTAAAAATTGCTGCAGCTTTGTGAAGGGTTGAGGCTGTGGAATTTACAGCCTGGTTTACTGCTTCAGTTGCCATTCCAAAGAATTATCATAGATTTTCAAAGATTGTTTCCATACTATTCCTTTGCATTTTCATGATTGTAAAGAGTTTGCTTTTGGCGTGTCAGCTTGTGGTTTTGAGAGCCCTGGAGGCGATGGGTGTCTTTTTGCCTCAGGGAATGGCTGATGTCCTTGTGTTGTGTCAGAGATTTGCAGCTGCCTCAGAGGCATGAAGTTGGGACTTAATCCTCAGTGTTTACATGTTTTGTTAACTGGAGTTTTGCTTTTACAGTGAGCTTTATAATTTTAGAGAGTGGTTCTTGCTCCAGAAAAAGAGCCAAATAATTGGGTTATCAGTCAAATTATGGCATAGCAAATTCATAAAAATAATTTATATAATTTTTCAAAAGTCATCAGATGTTAACTGACTAAAACCTCTCCTTAAGCTCACTACAGATCTTAAACCTTTGCTGTTCTCCAGAGATGCAAATTCTAGTCTCTACAATTAACTGAGAGATGAAACGTTTTGCGGAGAATATAGAGAAAGCAATGAGTGAACAGCAGATATTATATAGATTATGATCAATTATTGACTGTCTGTATTTTTGACTCACACCCACAGCAGTTTTTTTGGCAAAAGAAACCATTAATGTGAATTCATCTTTTTTCCTCTTTAAAGTTTTAACATCCTATTATGAAACCTTTGCTGTGTTAAAACAGAATCGCATGATAAAATACCAAAGGTAGATATATATATATATATATTTTTTTTTTTGAAGGTAACATCTTAACCTGATGGAATATTTATTCTTTATTCTAAACAGCAATTAAATTGGCTATTGCAAAATACTGATTTGGCCTATTGCATGTGCAAACTTTTCAGGCAAAATTGACAATTGATAATAATTATCCAAAAGACATTAATTCTTTTTCCTATGCATACTTTTTTATTTCCTGTAAATTTTTGCATGCAGCCCATAGATAATGCAATTGCTGTATTTATAGATGGTTCATCTAAGAGAGAACAGTATATACAATTGGATCACTTGTTTATTCTCTTGAGTTTCTCCCTGCTACAGCAGAGATTATTGGATTACGCACTGTAGCCACTGTTTTTAAACGTTAAATTAGTTAAACCTTAAATTTATGTATTGATAGACAATATATAGCTTATAGCTCGCGATTGCTTGAAATTGTTCCTTTTTTTATACTGCTAGTTTTTGAGTTTTACAATTGTTTATTCAAATACAACTCAACTCAAGAGAATTTACTGTTCCATGCTTAGATATTTAAGAGATACTGGGCTGCCTGGATCACTTAGTAAAGGCAATGCCACAACAGATTTGTATATCAGATTATAATCTAATTTTTTACCATCAAAATAGTAATGGACTGAGACAACAATTTTGATATTTCTAGAGAATGTACATGTCAGATTGTAGAGATTTGTCTTAAATGTCCTCTGTTTCTTGCTATATCACATAATGGAGTTCACCCTCGAGGACTTGTATCTAACCAATTATGGAAAATATTTATTTAAATATTAACACCTTTTCAAGCTTTTTAGTTGCAATTGCTTTAACAGAAGAAACAACTAAAAGTATAATTTTTTATGGCCTTTGTTATTTTCCTATGGTTGGTGCTCCAAATCAGATTATAACAGATAATGGAACTAACTATTACAGTCATTTGAGATGCTTTGTTGACAAATTAATATTACCCATATTATTAAAATTTCCTATAATTCTCAAGAACAAGATATTGTAATAGAGATACTGTGAAACTTTAAAACAATATCTTCATAAATTAGAAGGAGGGGAATTACGTCCCCAATTATTTGAATCATGCTTTTTATTTAAAATTTTAAAATATTTGGATGTCAAGGAGCTCTTTGAATGTCTATGGCATCCTACAACTGGGCAAACTTACGCCTAGGTGAAATGAAAGGACCCACATACTGGCATATGGTATGGTCCTGATCAGGTATTAATATGGGGAAGAGGGTGTGTTTGTTTTTTCCCACAGGATGCTGTAAGAGCATGCTAGCTGCCAGAGTGGTTGGTGAGACATCCTGGTGCTGAGACAAAAAAATCATGCTGACCCGTGAGCTTGCTCAGTGCCCTGACAATGGTGACCAAGAAGCTGTATTGGACATCTGTTCCTGACCCACCTTTGCTTGCCTTTAACCCAGATTGGACAAGCAGCTTTACCTCAAGCTTTTAGACCTTGTGGGACAGAGAACATGGGGACTGTAGAAACAGACTTTAAAAAATTAATCTAATAGAGAAAAAGTTGTAATGACTTTTCTCTTAACTTTAATGTGACCAGCATTTACCATATTCTTATGTTTGGACCAGTTCTTTTTAATAAGTTTCTAGGCATTTTGCAAAGTCGACTTGCAGCTTTTCAATTGATGATGGTGAGACAACAGTACCATGTCCTTCATAAAGGAAGAGATTTTGTCGACACTGCATGCTAGTACTTTTTCTCTCTTGACCTTTACTCTCTATTCCTTTATCATGCCTGTGCTCCATAGCTTATTTTGAGCATCCAATGTGTCTACAGCTGGGTGCTATGCTCCTTCCCTCCTTCATATAAGACAAGGTCATGAGGTGCAGCTAAGACTGCAAGAGGGGCTTGTTATAGCCATCCAGGATCCTCTGTGAAGCACGCTCTCTTGACGCTAGTCGAGGCCAATATAACATTTTGGACCACAAAAAAATTGTGGCCATAACGACAAGCAGCCAAGGATGGGCAACCTTCTGGGACCAGGCTCACCAAAAACGGGCTCTGAAGACTGGCAGAGTACCCAGAGACGGGCAAGGATCTTGGACCCCCAGATTGATCCTAAGACAAGGCACTGTTTGAAATTGAAGTAATGCCTCTTTTTTACTCATTTGAGCTTCTACTTCCCCTCTACTGTTGTAACCCGCTGTTGGAGCTTGGCCTTATTTTCCCTTCCCCCGTTTGTTTTGCTAATAACTCCTTCCTTGTATCCATAGAACATTCCATCCAAGCTAGAATCTTGATTAAATGTCAACTCTGCATTCTAAAGGATAAAGACTAAGGAAGAGCCAAGTGGACATTTGACCAAACTATTTACTTAAGAAAGTATTTTTAGTCCTGAAGCCACACCTGCCCAGAAACTTCAGTCTGCATGTTATTCATGCCATGCCTCCCTCCACCCCACCTGGACAGTGCTAACAATCACATACATATTTTAAAGCTGTGTGGTTTCTTCTGATCTGTGACAATCCGAATGAAAATGGCCCCCCGTAGGCCCATAAGGAGTGGCACTATTCAGAGGTGTGGCCTTTTTGAGTAAGTTTGTCACTGTGGGGTGGGCTTTGAGATTTCAGATGCTCATTTTTTTTTTAAAGAGTTATTTATTTATGTATGAGTATGTAAGACCCAAATTGCGTTTTATCTATTTGAAGCTCCCATGAATGAGACAAGAGTTCGGGGATCGATGCAAAAGCAAGAGGTTTATTAGTCCAGTGCACTGGGGTGGCCTATATCCTGAGGGGAGGCAACCCCTGCTATCCATTTTACAGTTTTTTATACACTTAGTAAGGGGTGGGCTACAGTAATGTTGACTAGGCATGCAAGCAATGGTGGGTTTCCTTGACTTTTAAATTGATTGGCTGCTGTCAACGTGGGTTTCATCTATGGACCTATACTCTATATCCCAGGGGCTACCCAGATAAGGTACCTCTCCCAGGAATTGCTGTTCTGGTGTCTGCCTAGGTCATTTTTCTTCCCCTACATTCCAGGGTCTTCCCAGATAAGGAGTGCGGGACCACAAAATTCCACAGCCCTCAGTGGGAGAGTGAAGTTGTTAGTAAGGTGCGGGACTGTAAAAGCTCTTAGTGTTCCTCAAGTACACTCTAGCTGTCTTCAAACACACCAGATGCCATTACAGTTGTTGTGAGCCGCCTTGTGGTTGCTGGGAATTGAACTCAGGACCTCTTAAAGAAAAGTTGCTGCACTTAACTACGGAGCTATCTATTCAGCCCCTCTCTTTCTCTTCTTGATGCCTACTAATAGAAATGTAGAAATCTCAGCTACCTCTCCAGCACCATGTCTCCCTGCATTACACCATGCTTCCCACAATGATGATAATAGACTAAACCTATGAATTGTAAGCCAGCCCTAACTAAATATTTTCTTTTATAAGAGTTGCTATGGCCATGGTGTCTCTTCTTGATAGTAGAAACTCCAACTAAGACACTATGCATTTGATTTTGTGGATCTTCTTTGTTAGGTTTTCCTGGGATCCAAACGGAGGGTTTAGGAAAGTTCTGAGGGCAGGTGAGCCTCTTACCTATTCCTTTATTTTATTTTTTGAGACAGTGTATAACTGCATAGCTCTGGCTAGCCTCAAGTTTGCAATCCTCCTCCCTGATTGCTGTTATTATAGGTGTGTAGCAGCATCAAACCTGGATAGATCCACAGACTTCACTCTGGAAACTTCAGGATTTCTGAACAATCAGGAAATGGGTTGAGGTAGGTTAAATAGACCAGTCCTTGTTTGTGTGTATTTCCAATATTTAATTAGCTTAATATCTCAATTCAAAGTTCTTAGTGGAGGAAATTGTGAGGTAAGAAATAGCCAGTCTGGGCACTTTGACAGCCATAAGAACTGAGGCCTGATAGAGGGAGATGTAGTTGTCTGACTGCCAGTCCCACCATCAGCCAGCTCTCACACTGGCGCTGTTTTGTGCAGGAGCCAACAACCCCAGAATTGCTGGTCACTTCCAAGATGTCCTTGTGCCCATAGCCTCATTAAGTAATTAATATTTATGATGACCTTGGGCCATCAATGTAGAGAGCACTTTTGGCACTTCTGGACAGTTGGTGGCGGGGTAATATTAATCTTCCAGGACATCTTGAAGCACCTGGCTTCTGTGCTATGCCCTGTAAGGGCTAGAATTAAACACATTTGCATCTGTAGCTCTAGGAAGAGCCCCTAAGATAAGGCTGTAGGCAAGTACATCCGAATCTGAAGTTCTGAAGTTCGGGCTGAGCCTATAGGAATGAAGCTCTGGGAAGTACATTTGCATTTGAAGCTCCAGGCGGAACCCTTAGGAATGCAGCTCCCCGCAGGGCAGATTTCAGGATGTAGGCACAGCAGTATCCATTTTTGTCTCTGACCTTTTCACCTGACCTCCAATATGATGTTTATGGGTTCTTTGATTGTTAACTTGTTTGTTCCCGGGCTCAGAACTGATGTTACCTTTTTGCATGTAATTAAAGTGATTTAAAAAGAGGACGGAATAAACCAGGCTTAAGTCAGGTCAAAGTTATGTTGCAACTTTACCTAACCATCTCTTTTTTTCTTTCAATCCTTGCTCAGGCTCTGGGGAACCTGTTGATTGTCCGAGCTGGTCTCGGACACAACAAGAGGAGTAATTACACTCTGTTTCCTCTGATCCCTAAGGCAGGCACTTACATAACACACCTAATTAACATTAAAACTTACTAACACTTATTGAACTCTGTGTGCCAGGACTTGTGTTCCATGGTTTATAGGGATTGTCTCATAGTAGAAATATTCCCATACAAAACAGCTTTAACTAAAAATATTTTGGAACTTAAGCTTTATTTGGCTGAAAATTGTACATATATGGGAAACTTATTTACTAAGGAGACTTTGATTAAATTTTGGCTTCCATTTTGGGCTGTGTGTATCCACAAACATATTAAGTCTGGTAAGTGTGTTCAGAATGTATTTTTTACTGTGCTCCGTCCTTCAGTAGTACTAGTAATCCCTTATCCATGGGAAGTACAGGATGAGTCTCCAGTGGATTAGCATCATGCCTCATGCATGTTGTTTTTCTGTACCTGAGTGTTGGTGATAAACCTGAAAGACCCCCTCCTGCTTTAGCTGCAGTAACGCCATTTCGTGCTAGGCCCAGAGCAGGCAAGGATAAAAAATACTGAAACAAAAATGAGCCAGAGGACAGCCCAGTCTCTGTCAGAACAAAAATATCTGCAGTTGACCACCTGGACCAAGGCAAGGACATCCCGCCACACATGTTAGAGCAAGGACGAAAAACAACTCCTTGTCCCAAAGGAGGGGCCAAGGCCGCCCTCCTCTTCTGAGAACTTGGGTCTGTAAGGCTGTGCAGGCTGGGTCGGGGTCCCAGGTGGCCAAGCAAGATACCGGTGGGCGGCCAGCTAGCAATAGACAAAGAACAGAAGACATTCAGACAAGCCCAGCTTTCAGATAAGCTGCAGCCCCCGACTAGAACCAGGAGTTGCCTCCTTAAAGCCATATTTCTGCCACCGTCCCCACACTTAGATGAGCCCAAAGCAATTATCCTTGGGAGCTGCAGCCTGACTGGTACCAGGAGTTGCCTCCTTAAAGCCATATTTCTGCCATAGTTCCCACACTTAGATAAGCCCAAAGCAATTATTCTCGGAAGCCTTAACCCAGGCTGGTATCAGGAGCTGTGTCCTTAGAGCCATATTTTCAGGCTCACTCCCTGGCCACATTTAAACTAACCAATTAGAACTCTGTTGCTATGCTTCTGCTTCTGTACCTTGCTTCTGCCCCCCAAGCCCTATAAAAAGGGGACTGCCCCTTTGTCCGGCGCACAAGTCCTCTGAGAGACTGTGTGCCCACAGGTACCTGTGTAAATAAACCTCTTGCTACTTGCATCCGAAGTGAGTGGTCTCGCTGTTCCTTGGGACGGGTCTCTTCAGACGGAAGATACCCTCCGGGGGTCTTTCAACCTTAGCCTATAAATTAAACACAGTAACAGGTTAACAGCAATGTTTAATTGTATGCCACAGTAAAAGTAACACAAACCAGCTGTTCGACCCTTGAACTATTACGTTCACTGTTCTTCCTGTGAGGACGTGAGATGGCAGTACCACTCCGCAGTAAGATAAAGGTAGCCAGAAAACACAAGCACTGTGGTAGCCGTGAGCGCCTATGGAAGGGTCGTCTGAACACAGCTGCAGTGACAGTAGATTTGAGACGGAGACAGTGATGGAAAAACACATGGGTGGGTGACTTATATAGACTGGATACAGAAAAAGGGATGGTTTACATCCTGGGTGAGACCAAGTGAGGGCTTTTCTGTTCCTAAGCTAGCGATGGTGCCGATCTCATACTGCTCTTCAGGGAACACCTACATTGCTCAGGTGGCCTTCCACGTCCACCTTGGTCCCACTTCTCTCTCTGAGCTCCTGCAGCCCTCACTTCCTGTCCACTGGTGTCAGCTGGCTCTGCCACTCATCTCTCGCACTGATAGCCCCTTCTTCTCTGAACCACAAACAGGTGGACGCAGGCTCTTCTGACTCCTCTGATGCTGGTGTGTCACTCCTCCATTCGTCTTCTGGGAGCTTCACTTTTCTCATACGAACAATAGGGATTATATTACTCACATCCTATTGGCCAGTATGTGCATTGCCCTAAATAACATGCAAAGAGATTGCTACACTAATGTTAGTTATCTGTAGTGCAATTTGTATACAGTCCAAAGTCCTAAAATATGGTATTCATATAACATTTATTTTAAAGTTCTTGACAAAAACTATGAATTTTTATTGTGTGTATAGTGTATGATGAGTGTGTGGGCATATACATATTATGGCACATGTGTGAAGATCAGGACAACTCTGCAGAGTTGATTCTTTCTTTTAACCTTTGCATGAGTTCTGCGATTTGTACTCAGGTCCTTAGGTTTATATGGTAAGTGGTCTCCCCCCCCCCCCCCAGCCATGTTGCCAGCTCTCATATAGATTTCTAGAAGTGTTTGTATTTTTAAGAATAAACATGGAACAATCTACACAGCCCAAGCCTTGACCAGGGACCCATCTACTGCTTCTACATTGTCAGCATTAATCCAAAGACCTAGACACTAAGATTCCTTTCTCAATTTTGAGACTGAGCCACTGAAATACCAGATAATCTGTGCTGTAAAGTGAATGTTTATGTCCTCCTGAACTATGTGTGTGGTAACTGGGACCACAGGGTGATATGGTTATGAGCCTTTGGCAGATTATCAAGACACAAGTATGTATTCCTCATGGAGTGCTCATGAGTGTGGTTCTCTCCTTAGAAAAGAGACCCTGAGAACGCCAGCATTTCTCCTGCCATGGGAACACAGCAAGAAGACTGCAGCCAGAGAACGGGTCTGTGCACCTTGGCAAACACCTATCCTGGCATCCTGACTTAGTACCCCAGTGTTTCTGCACCAGCAATTTATGTGACTTGTAATGACAGACAATCTGGGTTTCTGAAGTGGAAATATGCATGTGCCATGCACCATCTTCAAGCAGCGTAATGATGTGGAGATGGAAGCTTTATGAGCACAAAGACCAATGCCCACATGGCCCTGTAGAAGCAGGGCAATACCCTTTGTCCTCAGTTTCTTATTTCTAGCTCTACTTCTTCTAGTACCTGTCCTTCTAAAGTGGAAGATGCTATTCTCTGTAACTATAATCTTCCATTAGCTATTTTTTCTTTAAATTAAGGGCATTCTATTCTCAATTTTCTAATCAAATCATATATCCTGAACTCAAAAAGAAAAATAAATTTAAGATAGTAGCATGAGACAAATGCCTTTGTTATTACAAAGAACACCTCCCCCAATAAGAAACTGATAGAAGTCAAATTATGTGTTCCCCAGAATTACGTTTATGAGTCTGAAGAATTAAAGAAAAGCATTTTGCTTTCCAAAACATATTCTGTATTTTACAAGCACTAGGTATTGGTACCAGTAAATACAGCAGAGCCAGTCTGTTACAAGAAGTATGTGAGGTCCAACACAAGCCAAATTGCCTTTTTCACATCCAAATCCCTAGTCTTTATTTAGTTTTCGTGTTTTCACCCTTTCTGTAAACTTTGGCACTGTTTACAATTAATTTTATTTACATTAATGTATAAGATCTACCCCTACATGAAAGCTGTCCCCTTCCCTTCCACCTTTCCCCCCTCTCTTGTCTCCTTCTTCTCTTTTCTGCTCTTTTTTATTTTTGAGACAAGGTCTCAGTATGTAGCTCAGGCTGTTCTCAGACTCTCCACTTTTCTGCCTTAGCCTGCTCTAGATGTGTAGGCGTGCCACACCACCTGCATGTGAGACAGCCCTTTCATCCAAAAAGACTTAATTCTCTCTTGATAAGAGGGGGGATGTGCTCCATGGAGGTGAGGCATGGGGGAAGGGGGATGCCTCTGGGGGACCCACGTCACGTCGGGAATCCCTTCCCTCTGAGGGACCAGCTACACGCCGATTCATAGTACAGAATAGAATTTATCCAGGGCAATGGGAGGGGAGTTAAGAGGGTAGTAGTGGGGGCTGGGGGGGAGAGAAGAGCAGAGTAGAGAAGCAGAGGCAGGCCATGAGCACGTGAAGAAGAGATGGGGGAAAGAAATAGGGAGAGGAGGAGCACGGGGGTGGGGGGAGCAAGAGAGAGCAAGAGGGTAAGAGGCGAAGAGAGGAGGGGCAAGCAGCCTCTTTTATAAAGCAGGTAACTGTGGGGTGGGGCATACAGAATCCCAACAGTAGTGATGGCTTTTCCTTTATATAATAGGCTAAACTTAACTTTCCCTCTCCAATTATTTTTAATTTAAAATTTAATTATTACTTTATTTTTATGATTTTCTTCTATTCCCAGGATCTCTCCTAGGAAAGACCGAAAGTCTGGTGTTCCTAGACTCAGAATGACTTCCAGATAAAAATCCAAAGTGTTTGCTGTTGGAAAGGGCTTTTCTGCTTTCTACTTTCTGTCCATGGTTTTCACCCACGTGGGGCTGCCTCCTCTGTCTGCTGAGTGCCCACAAGAGCCTCCAGGCGCTGACATTCTTCACTTGCTCATTCCTTTCTTCTCCATCTGGCCTCTCTCCCCTCTAGGCCCCGGGATGTCTGGTGAAGTCGGCCATCCTCTCTTGCATTCAGTAATTGCCCACCCACTGCACTCTCCTTCCAACTCTTCCATCCAATACTCCTTTTCCGTTCAGTCCTCTTGTGGGTTGGCCTGACGCTGTTCATGTTCTGAAGTTAATTCTGCTTCCTCAGAAGGGATGCCCCAGGCAAGCAAATCATCAAGTGCTCAGGTGATCTCGCTGAACCTTCTTCCCATTTTAACTGGTCCATAAAGGCTAGAGTCTATGACTGGGCAGTGGAGGGAGAGGTGGGACTGGAGGTACAGTAGTGGGTGCAGGTAGAGAAGGAGAAGAGGACAAGAGGGGAAGGAGGGAGGATGGAAGAGGAGGAAGCACGACGGACAAGAGCCACGTGACCGGACAAGAACCACGTGACCAGGAGAAACCGAAAGTAGGAAGGGTCTTGTAGCTGGGAAGAAGTTAGTACAGTGTTGTATTTGCCCAATCTAGGCTTGTGGCGTATGATTATAGTAACTGGATTGTGTGCTTTTTATATGGGGTTGTCAGGGTTGGAAATACCAGCAACACTGTCCATCTCAAATTCCAGATGTTCTTCTACCTTCCTCAAAGGATCGTTATTTCTTCCTAAAGGACAGTGCCCCCGACTTCACTCCCCCTCGTCGCTTTGTAAGCCACAGATGTTTAAAGCATTTCTGCTGGAATGTGGCTGAGAGAACTCGGCCCCAACTCAGGTCACAGAGCCTTATGGGAATGAGAAGTCGAGCTTACCAAAATAAATAAATAAACCTTAATAAGTCAGCCTGGTCTTATTTTTTATCCTAAACAGAAGGGCTCACATATGTATTATTGAACTAGCCTATTAGTATAGAATCTTACAAATATGGGAAAATACAGTGTTTTCCAAATAAAACATGTCCATCTGTTCAAATAGAAATCATCTTGTCAGTTTACTATAAAAGCTTAATACCATATATAGATCATATATATCCATTTATATAAAATATACCATATATATAATATGGTAAGTACTTAATACCCCTTCATATGTGTGTGTGTGTGTATGTATGTATGTATATATATATATATATATCACCTTTCATTTAAATTCGTTGAGAATGGACTCAAGCTAGTAATGGATCATAGCAGTAGAAATTTTGTCTATACCCATTACTTGATACGCAGCACCTCATCTATAATATATAAATGACATCACACCACTTACTAGAGGAAGAATGGATAGAGGTGGAGAGATTATGATGGCAACAGATCAAGGTTGTATAATGCCCCAAAACTAACCTGTATGCCTCACTTTCCCAGGAACCAGGTAACTCCCTGGAATGCTGGAAGTTGTAGTTCTTGGAAAATAACAAAGTCCCATGGGAAAAATATAAGTGTCCTATAAATTTGTTTTTATAAATCCCTGCAACACATGGCTCAAGGCCATTCTCAGCTGGAAAATTTCAGGAAATGGTCCTGAGCAAAATCTATACTTAATATTTAAATATTTAAAGTTTGCTTTAAATTTGTCTCAAAATGGTGGAGCTGGTTTTAACTGGCAATCTTAGGGTTAACAGTTGATGTAGAATGGTTCTCCTACCATCATTACAATTGTTCACTTGATTACCAAGGACACCTAAGGTCTTAAGTTAGGAGTTCTGTTACCAGGCGAAATGATACTATAGGAGAATAACCCAATTAAATGATTGCAGAGGGCAATGCATGTCAAAATCCCCAAGAGTCCGGAGAAAGGGCAAGCCCAGCAGTAGCTCCCTGATCTCTCTGTGCTTGGCTCTGGATGGGTTTTGTCCAGGGCTATGTACTAAGAGGACAGCATCCAAACTTGACAAGGATGGCTATAGACAAGCTGTTTTCTGCATCCCTAAAGACTCTACTGCAGATACTCATCCCTTCCAGGCTCAACTGGCCAAGCTTAGTCCAGCTTTTGATAAGGGATTGTCAAGTTTAGTGAGAACCAGTCATCATTTATCTGAGTCTCAGAGCACACCTGGGGTTCTGACAACAGGAGAGTGGACATCTAGACAATAAATGTAGCTATATCAGAGTCATGGCATTTAGGCTGCTGCAAGAGGTGTGTCACAAAAATAACTCATAGGGCAACTGACCCTGAAGGCAACCACCTGATGCATTCTTTATTTTGAATAAAACTAACAATGCCTCTTCTTGCTTGTGAATTACTGTGTGAGGCACTTAACCATCCTCTCTCTGCATATAGTAGGCAGCAGCTTCGGTCATTCATTTTAGTAAATTCCCACCAACTTCTTGGAATCAGTCTGTCTCTTCTGCCTCCCCAGATAGAGAAAAAAAAAATGTATATATGAAGAGAGGGAAAGGAAGAGAGAGAGAGAGAGAGAGAGAGAGAGAGAGAGAGAGAGAGAGAGAGAGAAAGGGGTATTGGTCAATTGACTTATTAAAAAGCGTGTTCTCAGTTTATATTCTAGTAATTTAAAAATAATATACATACACATACATACATGACAGGAAAGCCACACATAAAAAGACATTAAGAACTTGTCTAGGGTGGCTTGTTACCACCCTGTAGGTGCTGACAGCACACAGTAAGTTCCCTGGGTTAGATGAATGTTTTAAAATAACACAATTCACAATATGACTATAAAGGAACAGAAGAAAAATTTATTTGAAAAAAAAAAGCTCTTTTTCTTCTCTCTTCTTTAAAATAACACAATTCACAATATGACTATAAAGGAACAGAAGAAAGATTTATTTGAAAAAAAAAAAAAGGAGTTCTTTTTCTTCTCTCTTCTCAGTACATATGCCCCTTTCTCTCTTTCCCTCCCCCACTCCACCCTTTTCCCCATGGCAACTTATCTGGCCTTGGTACTTGGGGCCAGAGTGAACTTGCCCACCAGAAAGCATCTTCCCAATGAATCTGCCTTTAATATATATATAAAAGAAATATTTGAAAAAAAATGAATTGCTGAAAAATTTTAAAAATTAAGAATGATACCAGCTACATAACTTAAACATTCATAAAATATTAAAAAGACAAATAAATCTGTATGAACTCTGTACATAATTAAAAATATAAATTAAAAATATAAAGCCATTATAAATCAGAAATCCAAGCAGCTACACCCATAACCAAAACAACCTGTTAAAAACCTATACACATATTTGTGCCATATTTAAATTTCTGAAAAGAAAAGATTTTGAAACTAACCAGAGAAATAATAGCAACATTAATGCAGAAAGTAAAAATAAGAATTATAATCATTGTCATATCAGAACTTATGGTAGCTTGAAGGTATCTTTAACATACCTACAGGGAGAAAAAAACTACTAATCCATAGCTGTACATGCAAAGTAAAGTAAGGAAAATTAAGACGTGGGCAGGCAAACAAATGTTGAGCACACATCATCTGTGTACTCAGTTCAGTCAGTAGATCTACTTCATGAAAAAACACTCTACAGGCAGGAAAGACTGTGGCAGTAGAGAGAATGCTGTGAAAAAGAATCCAGTAAACGAAAGTTTAAATACTTTTTAATTTTAACTTTAAAAGAAAATCGGCAGTGGTAAAAACAGTATCAAGGTTTCTATGTTTACAAAACATACAGAAATAAAATAGTGCTGATGCACATAACCGCACCACACGGTTAGGAAGGAACACCGAGAATTTATCACGCGAAGGTCTTCATAGTGCGTATACTCTGGACACAGATTCTGGTTCATTAAAAGATGCCTGTGATGGCTGCCTCAGGAAGAGGCAGAAGCCTCACCTGAGCCCAGGACTTCCAAGCAGCCTGAGCAACACAATAGGAAAAAGAATGAGAGCTTATTTCAAAGCCATAATAAAAACAAAACCAAAAACATGCTCACAGCACATTGGTTCTAGGCCAGCCTGGGCTGTAAAATTAGACCCTGGGCAGGCCAGGGTGGGAAACAGGAAAGAAGGAAAGGAAGAAGCAGAATACCTTTTGTTGATGACAGAGGTGCTAAAAAAAATAGACTATATTAGCAAATTAGCCCATCGTTTTAGTGTATCATAGTATTACTAAAGTGATCGGAAAGAAATCAGATAAAAGCTAGCTGTAGGCTCTGCGGTGAGTCTTATTTTAAGGGTCCGGAGAGCTGGTTAAGAGCACAGACTGCTTTCCCAGAACACACAGGTTTGGTTTCCAGCTCCAACTATCTGTAACTCCAGATTACAACTAAAATCAGGCTAGAACTAAGGGACCCAGTGCTCCTTCCCCACGGACACCAGCACATTCGCAGTACACAGACATACGTGTAGGCAAAACACCCATACGCATAGAATAAAAATAAATAAATCTCAAAAGTGCTTTTTCCAAGCCTTGTAAACGTCTGTTTCATAACAGTAAAAAAATGTTCTTAAGAGAGTAAACTACAGCCAGGCAGTGGTAGCACACCCCCTTCATCCCAGCAAGCAGAGCTGTGAGTTCAAGGCCAGCCTGCCCTATAGAGAATTCCAGCCAGAGCTATACGGAGAAACTCTGCAGAGAGGGGGTGGGGTGGGGGGAAGGGAGGAGGGAGAGAGAAAATGATCTAATAGATCTCATTTGTGAACATCTGCTGCTGACTGTACTGTAAAGACCTCTCTCTGTACAACACGTTCGTTGTGCTTTGAAAGACAGGCCGTCAAGACACAATTCTAATTTTGTCTTCTCAGTTTCTAAAGTGAGAGGAGGAACCCATTCCCCTTACTGTAATTATGGAGAGCCTGGGTGGGCTCCGGATCATCCTGCTACATTTGGGAGTGGAAATGAAGCCCAAAGAGAATTTAGTTGTAAACACCACTTAACTTCAGTCGGGAAGTTAAGTCTCCTGTGTCCCCTGGCAGCAGTTACAGGGAGAGGGAGAGAGAGAGGGATCAGGCCCTTCTCAGTCTCCTGTGGCTTGGCTCTCTCTGGGTCAGGCTGGAGGATGGGCTTTGGGTACTTTGTTGCTTTGTGATTTCCGGACCCCCAAGGACATTCCAGTCTCTCTTGGCCACTGGGCTGAACCTCCGGAAGGACTCTCTGGATCATTTAAACTATCTCCTGTGACCAGGAAGAGCCCTTTGCCCCTTGGCCTCCCTTCTGCTTTGCCACACGCTCCTGGGGGAGTCCTGCTGACCCAGGTGAACTATTCCTCTTGTCCTGGAGTCACATGAACCCAGAGGGCTCCCCCGTGTTTCTCATCTGGGCTCATTTTTAAAAACTCAGAGTTTTGCTGATCTCAACCTAACAACCTCTGCCTCTGCTTCTTCACTGAGTAAGCACGCACTCACTACCTCACTCCAACCCCAGCCCCCACTTTTTTCCCCCTAAATTTTTCTGCTTTTTCGAGTTTTCCGAAGTCA
Organism: Micromys minutus; assembly: GCF_963924665.1. Classification (NCBI taxonomy): domain Eukaryota; kingdom Metazoa; phylum Chordata; class Mammalia; order Rodentia; family Muridae; genus Micromys; species Micromys minutus. The sequence continues at coordinate 6,364,296 of NC_137958.1, forward strand.
AATATGAAACCATCGCTGTGTCTCAAACCACAGCTCTGAGTGGCCGTGAAGCTCATATTTTCCTATATAGTCAGCACTTCATACTTTCAGATCCAACCACCAGGGCCAGTATATTTTTGAAAAAGTACTACATCTGTAAGGAACACACACAGACTTCTCTTGTAACTGTTTCCTCTACAATCAGCGTAACAGCTAGCCTCACAGTGTTGACGTTGCTGTGGGTACTGTACACAAGCTGAAGGGTGTGCATTGGTTCTATGGGACTGCGACTTTGTTTTATTTAAGAGCATCTACGAATTTGGGCATTTGCACACTGATCCACCACTTTCATATCCGTGTCAGAATCCCACTAGAAAAAGAGCTAGCTTTCCGTCCTCTTCCACAGCCCATATGTCCTGCATTCTGCATTCTGTTCTTCTTCAACCTAGTGTTTTGTATCCTCCCTTCCGCATGTTATCCTGGACACAGTGTAAACTCCAGTGTGAAGCTCCACACCTTCAGAATGGCTGCTTTAAATGATTAGGACAGTGCTTCTCAACCTGTGGGGTGTGACCCCTTGGTGTTAAATGACCTTCTTCTCATAGGCATGCAATATATATCGTGCATGGCAGGTATTTCCAGTACAACTCACAACAGTAACAAAGCTACACTTTCGAAGTCGCAATGAATAATGTTATGGTTGGGGGTCACCACAGCATGAAGGACTGAGTTAAAAGGCTGCTCGAGTAGGAAGTTTGAGATGGATAAACTTGGAGTCTGGCTGATCTCAATTTATGATATGTTTTCGTTGCAATAATGTCTAAGATTTTTTTTTTAAGACACAAATCCTAATTAGGAAAAATTTGTCACAATTCATGCACATGTTCAGGTGTGTATGTGTGTGCACATGTAGGTGTGTGTGTGTAGCTGTGCACCCAAGTGTGGAGGTCAGAGATAACTTCCTCAATCACTCTCTACCTCATTTTTTTTCTAGCTTTCACCCCCACCCCCACCAGCACCAGTAATGCACGAACATCCCTGAACTGGGCTTCTTGGGAACCCAAACTCAAATCCTCATGCCTATGTACCAAGCACTTCACCTACTGAACCATCGCCTCAGATTCAAAGTCTGTTTTTTCCCCAAGCAAAACCAAGATACTTTACTGCCATCTTCTGGACAACCTTTTTACCGTTACTATTATCATAAGTATCAAATCTATAAGGCCCACGATATAAACAGGACCACCTTTGGTAGTTATGTCTCCTTCAGGCAATGCACAGCCAATCCAAACATGCACAACAAAGGCTGTAATGAGTTCAACTACATTCACAGATGGTGGCTCTTCATCAGAGAGCCCTGTTGTAATGCACATGTGTAAGTATTGTAACTTCTTTCCAAGTAATCTCTGAATTCACTAAGAGATGACGTCACATATATTTTAAATGTGTGTGTGTGAGGAGGGTGTTCTGAGTGGCAAGTGAATTGTCAAGTAGTGTTGGAGACTCTGAATGTGAAATCTACCCAAAGCAAGAAGCTAATTCACCAAGCACACAGTCAAGGAAATAGTCTGATTACATCATGACCCAGGGTGACTTTTGACAGTTGTTTGTCTGTGCTAGAAATGGAAACCAGGCTGAGAGAATTCCAACAAGCAGCCTTCTGTTGAGCTGCCCAATGCTTCCTTTGACTTCCTTTCCTGGGGTTTCAGAGGATGCACCTAGGTGATCCTTTCAGAGCTGTTAATGGGTGAAGACATACTTGGAATGACAAAGCTTTCCTTGTTCTTTCTCACAGATCTACACCTGCACACACACATATCTACCATGAATTTGAAAACAGAGGACAAGGACTCTGTTATCAAAGTTTTAGGTCAGCATACAAAAGAATGGATTTCGTTATGGCATCTTTATACATGAGCTATACTGTTTTTACACTACACCTTTTCATCTGTTTCCTTCCCCATTGGTTTCCTCTGTACCTCATTCCCTGTTCCAGCTGGTTCTGCCCCAACTTAGGCCCATCTTGCTTGTCTATTATATGTGTCCCATTACCTTCACCACAAAAAAAAAAAAAAAAAAAAAAAAAAAAAAAAAAATAGAGAACAGCCAGGTATGGTGGTGATCACTTATTCCTGTCACGGAGGAGGCCGGGGCTGGAGGATCTTTATGAATTCAGGGACATCCTGTCTACATAGTAAATTCCAGGTCAGAAAAAACAAAACAACAACAGAAAATAGAAAACAAAGAATTTTGAAGTAAATGAGCCACCTAAAAAAGTGTACAGCTGATCTCAGCCCAGAGCCACAGGAAGATCAGGCACACTGCCATCAGGACTCCTGGCCTGCCCTCAGGGAACTGGGTGCCCGGGGAAGACACAGCAGGCCTCTTTCTATGGAACCTATGGGCCTCCATCTGCACCCAGAGCTAGAGCCGGCCTGTGGCCATCGGAACTCACAGCCTGCCCATAGAGAGCTGAACATGGATCAGGATGGGCAGCCCGCCCCCAGGTTGCTGGGCACTCTGAAGAGCCACAGGAGGGCTCTCACTCCTGAGCATAGGGGTGAGTCCATGTTCCCTCCCCACTGTGAATCCAGTGAGAGGCTGTCTGGAACTCACAGGGCACAGGTGGAGGTGCTTCGGGGGAGTGCACACTTCCGGACCGAGGCCAGATTGGACCCCGTTTCATCAGGATTGGCAGCCTGACTGCAGTTTGCTGGACACCTGAAAGAGAATCAGAAGGGCTCTCACTCCTAAGTGCAGGGGCAAGTCCACATCACCTCCCCATTGTCTATCTTGGGAGAGGCCACTCAGAACACTCAGAGTACAAGGGGCAGTGCTGTCTGAAAAATGACACTTCAGGCACAAGGTCAGAGCCGGCCCAGTTGCATCAGGACTGGGCACTGCCTTTGGAACTCACAGCCTACTCAGAGAGCTGAACACCCAGGAACAATCTTCCTCTGGAGACCACGAGCCCACAGACTCACAAGAGAGAAAAGCTCCAGTCAGAGACAACAAGATCACCTAGCATCACCGATAGCAAGATAGCAGGAGGCAAGCTCAAGAATCTAAGAAACAGAAACCAAGACAACCTGGCAACATCAAAACCTAGTTCTCCCAACACGGCAAATTGTGGATATCCCAACTCACCAGAAAAACCAGATTTAGACTTAAAATCATACTTCATGATGATGATGGAGATCCTCCAGAAGTGCATAAATAACACACCTAAAGAAAAGGAAAGCCGGGAGAACACACAAAAAAACAAGTTGAAGCCATTAAAGAGGAAACACAAAAATCACTTAAAGAGCTACAGGAAAGTACAAACAAACAGGTGAAGGAACTGAAAACAGAAATGGAAACAATGAAGAAATCATAAAAGGAGACAACCCTGAAGCTGGAAAACCTAGGAAAGACATCAGGAGTCATAGATGCAAGCATCAACAACAGAATACAAGAGATGGAGGAGAGAATCTCAGGGGCAGAAGAAACCATAGAAATCATTGACACAACAGTTGGAGAAAAAGCAAAAATCAAAAAGCTTCTAACCCAAAACATCCAGGAAATCCAGGACACAATGAGAAGACCAAACTTAAAGATAATAGGTGTAGAAGAGAGTGAAGACTCCCAACTGGAAGGCCCAGTAAATATGTTTAACAAAATTATAGGAGAAAACTTCCCTAACCTAAAGAAAGAGATGACCATGAACATACAAGAAGCCTACAGAACCCCAAATAGATTGGACCAGAAAAGAAATTCTTCCCAACACATAATAGTCAAAACACCAAATGTTCAAAACAAAGAAAGAATACTAAAAGAAGGAAGGGAAAAAGTACAGGAAACGTATAAAGACAGACCGATCAGAATTACACCAGACTTTTCAACAGAAACCATGAAAACTAGAAGATCCTGGACTGACATCATACAGACTCTAAGAGAACACAAATGCCAGCCCAGGTTACTATATCCAGCAAAACTCTCAATTACCACAGACCAAGATACTCCAGGACAAAAGCAAATTTACACATTATCTGTCCACAAATCCAGCATTACAAAGAATGGAATATGGCTTATATTTGGACATTTGTTTAGTCTTAAATTTTTTATAGAAGAGCAGAGTCAAGCACACATTTGCTGGGCTCCCCAAGCAGGTGCTGCCGGATGGAGTTACACGCCTTGCTGGGTTTTCACCTTGGATGCCAGCACGACCCAAATTGAACATTTATCATCATTCCACAACATTCTCTCATGCCCATTTTCTTCTCCACCACTCAGCCCCAAGAGGCCGATATTGTTGTTTTCTTGAATAGCTGGGCTTTGCCTCTTCTGCAGCTTCACAGAGGTAGAGCGATGTTTTCCGTAAGGCTTTTTTCAGCACAGGGTCTATTCCATGCTCCTGGTTTCTGTGCATATTCTAGTTGTGACTGGTACTCCCAGGGATGTGCTCTGCCCACTCTTAGAACCAATCCTGCTATAAATGTCAACATTAATATTGTTGTGCACATGTTTTATTTTTTTGTCACAAAAAATAAGAGTTTCAAGGTCATAAAAGGTTAATAGTATGAAATTGCAGATCTTTCCCTAAAGTAGTAGCATTTTATGCTCCCACTAATGATACGACTTCTTTGCTGATCTTGTGTATTGTTGGTCTTTATAATTGCTGGGGGCATAATGGTTCTTTCCTTACATTTTAATTGATCATTGCTTTTTTTTTTCTGTACTCAATATATACCTCTAAAATTCAGAGTAATCAATTGTATCCCTCTCATTGCCTGTAACTCATACAGAAAATGTGAACGAGAGTGGGAGATATATGTTCGGACAGTTGGAGAACGTGGGGAAAAGTATTCTAGAAAAATATGAATGAATTTGAAGAATTCTTTGTTTGAACTAAGAATTATTTCTTAGGCCTGGATGTTACTTGTAGCAGCATGCTTGAGGGTTCAGATTCAATTCCTAGCATCAGAAAAAAAAAAATTCTTATATCGGGAACATTTTTATATTGCTCATTTTTTAACATGTACAAATGATGGGAAATGTTCATCTGGCACCAGAAACAGATGAAGATCTTTACTCTGGTTTCAATGACTACAATCCAGCCTATGATACTGTACTGGCTGGCTTTGTGTCAACTTGACACAAGCTGGAGTTATCACATGAAAGGAGCCTCAGTTGAGGAAATGCCTCCATGAGATCCAGCTGTAAGGCATTTTTTCAACTAGTGATCAAGGGGGGAGGGCCCAGCCCATTGTGGGTGGTGCCATCCCTGGGCTGGAAGACCTGGGTTCTATAAGAAAGCAGGCTGAGCAAGTCAGGGGAAGCAATCCAGTAAGCAACATCCCTCCATGACCTCTGGATCAGCTCCTGCTTCCTGACCTGCTTGGGTTCCAGCCCTGACTTCCTTTGGTGATAAAAAGCAATGTGGAAGTGTAAGCTGAATAAATCCTTTCCTCCCCAACTTGCTTCTTGGTCACAGTGTTTGTGCAGGAATAGAAACCCTGACTGAGACAGGTACTGAGGTAAACACATTGTCCACATTGGTCTTTTGTTAACCAGTTCAGCTGATTCATAAGGGACTTTGGTTTAAGTGGATTGTTTCTTGCTTTGTTTTGTTTTTGGTTTTTGGTTTTTAAGTCCTTCAGACTAAGTAAAGTCTTAAAAACTAGAAAACTAATTATTAAAGAACCTCTTAATTCCTGCCAGTGACAGTGACTGCTACAGCAGGGAGCTCATAAGAAAGACAATCAGAATAGGACAGCCATGTCTCTGGACTCTTCAGGGCTAGCCGTAGGCATAAATAAATGATGTAGATAATCTGGAGAGACTTAAGATCAGATTTCTTTATTTAAAATGTTTTTTTTTAATATTTTTAAATTTTGCTTTCTTATTCGGGAGATGTTGACACACCTCTGATCTGGATCGTAGCACGCACAAGGCCTCAGCTGCAGTCTCCAGCATGATCTTCAGGGATGTTCGAGTAGAGACCACCTTTGCACTGCTCTAAGTTTTACCTGCTTGTAGTCGTTTTCCTCCTTTCATGCATGGATTTTATAGAGAAGTTGAGACATAGAAAAGCACAGAAGAAAACTTACAGTCATAGAGATGGTTCCTCTGAAGACTAATGTACAGTGCTCGTCTTAACAAATATTTTCCCTCAGTCTAACACACACACACACACACACACACACACACACACACACTCCTTCGGATAATACAGGATCATACTGTGTATTGGTTTTTCTTTTTCATGAATTCCCACTTATGTAAGTTAATCTGTTAAATATTTAATATTATAATAATTACAAAGATGAAATTATTACCAAGACAAATTTAGATATTTTCACCCATTCTCATCTGTTATGAAAGTTTCAGTTTATGAATTTTGTCAAAACAAAACAGAAAACTTTATAAAAGTTATATTACCCTTATACGGGTAAAAGAATGAAAGCACAGTTGGGTAGTGACGGTGCACACCTTCAATGCCAGCACTTGGGAGGCAGAGCCAGGTGATCTCTGTGAGTTCAAGGTCAGCATGCTCAAAAAAAAAAAAAAAAAAAAAAAAAGCACAGCACAGTGATATACACCTTTAATGCCAACACTTGAGAGGCAAAAGCAAGCAGATCTCTGTGAGTTTGAAGTCAGCCTGGTCTGTATAGGAGTTCCAGAACAGCAGGGGTTACATAGTGAGAACTTGTCTCAAAAAGAAGAGAAAAGTAAAGAAAGATGTGGTTAGTTTAGCTGCAAGCATATGAGAATAAAATACTGTGTTTGTAGGACTTTAGATATTTGCATTCTGTCCTAGAGGTTTTTTTTTTTTTTTTTTTTTTTTTTTTTTTTTTTTTTTTTCATTTCGCTTTCTGGAACTTTTACTTTGGAGTAATGTAGCTGTCTGTGAATTTGACATGTTGAAAGAAAGCAAGAAAGCAAACAGGGATGGCTCATTTGTAAATCTCTAATACTGATCATTGTAAGGAGAGTAGTTGGATGTCCACATGCCTGTTACCTTAGCACTCAACAGAAAGTAGGAAACCATAGAAACCTGGGAAGATAATGAATAAACCAACAAACTGTAACTGAAATAATTATAATAATGAAATAGCAACTGCAGTCACCTGAGGATTATCTACACTGTACTACAACCTAGTATTTTGTTGTATTCTCTTGTCCTTTAACATATGCAGTTGTTTCCCTTCTGGTATACAAACACACATGTATGCAGATAGAATTATTCAGTTTTGCTAAAATATTTGAGGTGCAAGTAGTTTCTAAATTAGTATCTAAACAAACAAAAACATTGAAACCTCCCTTTTCTCTAAGTATAAAAGTAATAACATGCTTATTTACCCCGAGTTTAAGCTCTAGAAACCACCAAACCCAAATAGTAAATGCTGATTGTTGAGAACAAATTTGCTGATGACCTGTCATAGAAACAACCACGTGTGAGACAGGCACAGTAGTGTCCACCTGTGATCTTTGCACTTAGGAGGCTGAGGCAGGAAGGTCATAGTTTGAAGCCAATTGGGGTTACATACTGAAATCCTGTCTCAAAAAATCCCATTCCCCAACATATAAGATATAATTACTATTAATATTTTATTGTCTTTTATATCTGCATATTATACAAATGGTTTTTTTTTATAATATTTGGGGTTGGCGATTTTTCCTCTCAAGTAACGTCATGTCATGGTGCTACATGTATAAATAGAATTTTATGGCTGCATAACTGAAAACATGTATTTGTTTAGACATAGTTTCTGTTGTAGATTTCTCTCCACAAGGTTTCTGCTATTGTAAATAACATTGCAATAAGATTTTATTGCATTTTCTTTGACTGTTGTGTCAATGTTTTCTGTGGTATCTCTGGCCCTGAGATTCTCTCTTCCATCTCTTGTATTCTGTTGGTGGTGCTCGCATCTGTGATTCCTGATCTCTTTGCTAGGTTTTCTGTCTTTAGGGTTGTCTTTCTTTATGATTTCTTTATTGTTTCTATTTCCATTTTCAGATCCTGGATGGTTTTGTTCAATTCCTTCTCTCTTTAGTAGTGTTCTCCTATATTTCTTTAAGGGAGTTATTCATGTCTATCCTCAGGTTTTCTATCATCATCATGAAATATGATTTTAAATCTGAATCTTGCTTTTCAGGTGTGATGGGATATCCAGGACTAGTTGTAGTGGGAGAACTGGGTTCTGATGGTGCTGAGTAGCCTTGGATTTTGTTGCTTATGTTCTTGAGCTTGCCTCTTGCCATCTGGTTATCTCTAGAGCTACCTGCCCTAGCTTTCTGACTGAAGCTTGTCCTTCTTGAGATCCTGTTTGTGTAAGAACTCCTCAGAGTCCAGATGTCTCTGTGATCCAGAGATTCTGGGATCTTATGATCCTGGGATCCTGAGTATGTCAGAGCTCCTGGGAGTCAAGTTGCCTCTTACATACTAGAGTCTCAGTGTGACCAAGCTCCTGATGTCCTGGAGTGTATCAGAGCTCCAGTGCTCCTGGGTGTGTCTGATCTTCTGGGAGTCAAGCATCCTCTGTGATGTTATGTTCCTGGGCCTGTTAGCACGCCTGTTATCCTGTGATCCTGTGTTCCTGCGATCCTGGGCATGTTAGAGCACCTGGGTGATGGGCTTCCTCTGGATTTTGTGAGATTGGGTGCTGTACTAGGGCCCAAGGTCTGCTCTGGGCACAAGTTCAGACTGGAAGGAGCTGGGCCACTGGCTGGGCAGGGGTTTCTATGTCCCTGGATCCCGGGAGACGCAGTTACTCCGGGCATCGGGACAGATGTGTCCTCCTTACCATCCTGGGCATGTTAGAGCACCTGGGTGATGGGCTTCCTATGGGTGTTGTGGGGATGGGTGTGGAGCCAGAGCTCAAGTTCTGCTCAGGGATCAAGTTCAGACCAGAAGGGCCTGACTTGCTTTTTTAACAAACATTTTGTCTCAGCCCTTTAGTGTTCTCAGTGGGGAGGCATTGTAAAGCCATTGTCTAGCAAGAGGTAGAATTCCCTTTTGAATGATATTCAGTTGTGCTCAACAGATTGAGGACACTTTTCCATGCTCTCTTTTGATTCTAGTTCCAATTGTATGAAACGTAATTTGTAACCTTTGCACGCAGTATCTTTTTTACTTAAAAGCTGAAGAAATTTGGGCTCAAAGATATTAAATATAGTTGAGGGAGAATTGGGGTTCAATTTCCAAAGGCAGGATCTGTTGTTGGGGTCTGTGGCTGGTTGTAGGTACCAAGTATGCAGCATGCATTGAATGAATAGTAGATACAAGCATGAAAATTGGGCTTACTTACTAGGACCTCAAGTCATTCCTAAGCCCCATCCCTTTAAAATGAATTTCAAACTGAGTCTCCTCAGCACTTTCAATGACTGAACTCCCTAGTATATAAGCAGTCATTCTAAGTACGACATATTTCTTTCTCTGAGATCATAATTACATTTCTCTGTTTCCTTCCCTCCACCCCCCCCCTCCATATATCTTTCCCTATCCTCCTTCAAATTCATGGACTTTTTTTTCATTATTGTTATTGCATGCATATATATGTATATACATATGTATTTCTATATATAACATGCTCAGTCTATATAACGCTATTTGTATGTGTGGCCATTTGACACCGGACAACCAATTAGTGTGTTCTTTCCTGGGGAGGACCACCGAATACAGCACACTTCTTTAGTGATGAATCCTTTTGCATTTTCTAGTATGTAGCATGATCCGAATCCTGCTCTTTTTCCTCCCCAAGGTAACGGCTAAAATACCAAGCACAGCAGTCAGCAGACCCATAGCTACAGGATATGGGATAGGTTCTTTTAAGTCTAAAATATTAAGATGCTTTATATATATATATATATATATATATATATATATATATGTATATATATATATATATGTTCATACAAGACAGTTCTAAATAATTTGTGCTTTGTCGATTCATAATCCAGATATATACCTATATATTAAAAAGTCTAAGTTGAGCAATAGATTTGGATATTTCAGTAAGTTTGATTTATACATAACCATATCTTATTATCCTTTTCTATTTGTAGACCTTCTTATTACTGATTGACTGATTTCTTTCTCTCTCTCTCTCTCTCTCTTTTTTTTTTTTTTTTTTTTTTTTTTTTTGTATAAAGCATTGTTTATTTCAGTTGTTTTTCTTTAAGAAGGACTGAGGCCTCCACTCTTTGGCCTTTCTTTTTTTGAGCTTCATATGGTCTGGGAGTTGTTTCTTGGGTATTCAGAGCTTTCTGGATTTAGTATCTAATTATCAGTGACTGCATATTATGTCTGTTCTTTTGTGACTGGGTTACCTCACTCAGGATGATATTCTCTAGATACATCCATTTCCCTAGGAATTTCATAAAGTCATTGTTTCTAGTAGCTGAGTAGTACTCCATTTATATTCATTCATCTACCGAAGGACATCTGGGTTCTTTCCAGCTTCTGGCTATTATAAATAAGGCTGCTATGAACATGGTGGAGCATGTGTCCTTATTGTATGTTGAAGCATCTTTGGGGTATATGCCCAGAAGTGGAATAACTGGGTCTTCAGGTAGGACTATGTTCAGTTTTCTGAGGAACCAACCACCAGACTGATTTCCAGAGTGATTGTACCAGCTTACAACCCACCAACAGTGGAGGAGTGTTCCTCTTTCTCTGGATCCTTGCCAGCATCTGCTGTCATTTGAGATTTTAATCTTAGCCATTCTGACTAGTGGGAGGTGGAATCTCAGGGCTGTTTTGATTTGCATTTCCCTGATGACTAGGGATGTCGAGCATTTCCTTAGATGCTTCTGAGCCAATCGATATTCCTCAATTGAGAATTCTTTGTTTAGCTCTGTACCCCATTTTTTAATAGGATTGTTTGATTCTCTGGAGTCTAACTTCTTGAGTTCTTTGTATATATTGGATATTAGACCTCTATCAGATGTGGGGTTGGTAAAGATCTTTCCCCAATCTGTTGGCTGCCGTTTTATTTTCTTGACAGTGTCCTTAGCCTTACAAAAACTTTGCAATCTCATTAAGTCCCATTTCTGCATCGTTGATCTTAGAGCACAAGCCATTAGTGTTCTGTTTAGGAAATTTTCCCCTGTGCCTAAGGTTCTAAGGTTTCCCCAACTTTCTCTTCTAATAGTTTAAGTGTGCTTGGTTTTATGTGGAGATCTTTGATCCACTTCCACTTGAGGTTTGTACAAGGAGATAAGAAAGGATCTATTTTCATTCTTCTGCATGCTGAGATCCAGTTGAGCCAACACCATTGTTGAAGAGGCTGTCCTTTTTCCATTGAATATTTTCAGTTTCTTTCTCAAAAATTAAGTGATCATATGTGTGTGAGTTCATTTCTGGATCTTCTATTCTGTTCCATTGATCTACCTGCCTATCTCTGTACCAGTACCATGCAGTTTTAACACAATTGCTTTGTAATATAGCTTGAGGTAAGGGATGGTGATTCCTGCAGATGTTTTCTTGTTGTTGAGAAAAGATTTCGATATTCCAGGTTTTTTTGTTATTCCAGATGAATTTGCAAATTGCTCTTTCCAACTCTATGAAGAACTGAGTTGGAATTTTGATGGGGATTGCATTGAATCTGTACATTGCTTTTGGTATGATGGCCATTTTTACAATGTTGATCCTTCCAATCCATGAGCATGGGAGATCTTTCCATCTTCTGAGATCTTCAGTTTCCTTCTTCAGATATTTGAAGTTCTTATCATACAGGTCTTTCACTTGCTTAGTTAGGGTCACACAAAGGTATTTCATGTTGTTTGTGACTATTGTGAAGGGTATCTTTACCCAATTTCTTTCTCAGCATGTTTGTCCTTTGAGTAGATGAAGGCTACTAATTTGTTTGAGTTAATTTTATATCCAGCCACTTTGCTGAAGTTGTTTATCAGCTGTAAAAGTTCTCTGGTGGAATTTTTGGGTTCACTTAAGTATACTATTATGTCATCTGCAAATAGCGAAATTTTTACTTCTTCCTTTCTGATTTGTATCCCTTTGATTTCTTTTTGATGTCTAATTGTTCCAGCCAGGACTATGTTGAATAGGTAGGGGAGAATAGGCAGCCCTATCTAGTTCCTGATTGTAGTGGGATTGCTTCAAGTTTCTCACAATTTAGTTTGATGTTGGCTATTGATTTGCTGTATATTGCTTTTATTATGTTTAGGTATGGGCCTTGGATTTCTGCTCTTTCCAAGACTTTTAACATGAAGGGGTGTTGAATTTTGTCAAATGCTTTCTCAGCATCTAGTGAGATGACCATGTGGTTTTTTCCTTTGAGTTTGTTCATATGGTGTATTATGTTGATGGATTTCCATATATTAAACCATCCCTGCATCCCAGGGATGAAGCCTACTTGATCATGGTGAATGATGGTTTTGATGTGTTCTTGGATTTGGTTTGCAGAAATTTTATTGAGTATTTTTGCATCTATGTTTATAAGGGAGGTTGGTCTGAAGTTCTCTTTCCTTGTAAAGCCTTTGTGTGGTTTAGCAATGAGAGTTATTGTGACCTCGAAAAATGAGTTAGGTAGTGTTCCATCTAACTCTATTTTGTGGAATAGTTTGGAGAGTAATGGTATTAGGTCATCAATAAATGTCTGATGTAATGCTGCACTGAGCCGATCTGGACCTGGGCTTTTTTTGGTTGGGAGGATTTTGATGACTGCTTCTATTTCTTTAGGTGTTATGGGATTATTTAGATGGTTTATCTGGTTCTGGTTTAACTTTGGTATATGGTATTTGTCTAGAAATTTATTCATTTTCTCCAGATTTTCCAGTTCTTGTAGTAGGATCTGATGATTTCTTGAATTTCCTCAGTTTCAGTTGTTATGTCTCCACTTTCCTTTCTGATTTTGTTAATTTGGATACTCTCTCTTTGCCCTCTAGTTAGTCTGGCTAAGAGTTTATCAATCTTGTTAATTTTCTCAAAGAACCTGCCCTTGGTTTTGTTGATTCTTTGAATGGTTCTATTTGTTTCTATTTCATTAATTTCTGCTCTGAGTTTGATTATTTCTTGCCGTCTACTCTTCTTGGGTGTATCTGCTTCTTTTTGTTCTAGAGCTTTTAACTGTGTTGTCAAGTTGTTACTGTATGCTCTCTCCAGTTTCTCTTTGGAGGCACTCAGAGCTATGAGTTTTCTTCTTAGTACTGCTTTCATTGCATCCTATAGGTTTGGGTATGTTGTGTTTTCATTTTCATTAAATTTTAGAAAACCCTTAATTTCTTTATTTCTTCTTTGACCATGCTATCATTGAGTAGAGCATTGTTCAGCTTCCATGTGTATATGGGCTTTTTGTTGTCTTAGTTGTTATTAAAGACCAGCCTTAGTCCATGGTGATCTGATAGGATGCATGGGAGTATTTCAATCTTCTTATATCCATTGAGGCTTGTTTTGTGACTGACTACATGGTCAATTTTGAAAAAGGTGCCATGATGTGCTGAGATAAGAGTGTATTCTTTTGTTTTAGGATGAAATGTTCTGTAGATGTCTGTTAATTCTAATTGGGTCATAACCTCTGCTAGTTTCATTGTGTCTCCATTCAGTTTCTGCTTTTGTGATCTGTCCATTGATGAGAGTGGGGTATTGAAGTATCCCCCTATTATTGTGTGTGTTGCAATGTATCTTTTGTTCTTTAGTAGGGTTTCTTTTATGAATATTAGTACTCTTGTATTTGAAGCATATATGTTAAGGATTGGAAATTCATCCTGATAAATTTTCCCTGTAATGAATAAAAATTGTCCTTCCTTATCTTTTTTTGATAACTTTTGGTTGAAAATCTACTTTATTCAATATTAGAATGGCTACTTCAGCTTGTTTCTTGGGGCCATTTGCTTGGAAGTTTTTTTCCTAGCCCTTTACTCTGTATATAGTGTCTTTCTTTGTCTCTGAGATGAGTTTCCTGTATGCAGCAAAATGCTGGATTCTGTTTATGTATACATTCTGATAGTCTTTGTCTCTTTATTGGGGAATTGAGTCCATTTATGTTAACAGATTTTAAGGAATAGTGATTGTTGTTTCTTGCTATTTTTGCTGTTGAAGGTAGAACTATGTTTGTGTGTCTTTCTTCTTTTGGTTTTCTTGCTTAGTTATTTTCTTGCTTTTTCTAGGATGTAGTTTCCCTTCATGTATTGGGTCTTCCATCTATTATTCTTTGTAGGGCTGGATTTATGGTCAGATATTGTGTAAACTTAGTTTTTTCCTGAAATATCTTGGTCTTTCCATCTATAGTAAGTGAGAGTTTTGCTGGATACAGTAACCTGGGGTGGCATTTGTGTTCTCTTTTGGTCTGTATGATGTCTGTCCAGGATCTTCTAGCTTTCATAGTCTCTATTGAGAAGTCTGGTGTAATTTTGATTAGTCTGACTTAATATGTTACATGTCCTTTACCCCTTACTGCTTTTAGTATTCTTTCTTTATTTTGAACACTTGGTGTTTTGACTATTATGTGTCAGGTAAAATTTATTTTCTGTTCTAATCTATTTGGAGTTCTGTAGGCTTCTTTTGTGCTCGTGATCATCTCATTCTAAAGTGTAGGGAAGTTTTCTTGCATAATTTTGTTGAAGATATTTACTGTGTCTCTTAGTTGATATTTTTCACCCTCTTCTATTCCTATTTTCTTTAGGTTTGGTCTTCTCATTGTGTCCTGGATCTCCTGGACATTTTGGGTTAGGAGCTTTTTGGTTTTTGCATCGTCTCTGACTCTTTTGTTTATGTTTTCTATGTTGTCTTCTGCCCCTGAGAGTCTCTCTTCTATCTCTTGTAGTCTGTTGGTGATGCTTGCATCTTTGACTCCTGATTGCTTTTTTAGGTTTTCTATCTCTAGCGTTGTCTCTTTTTGTGTTTTCTTTATTGTTTCTATTTTCAATTCCTTCCCCTGTTTGGTTGTGTTATCCTGTAGTTCTTTGAGTGATTTTTGTGTTTCCTCTTTAACAGCTTCTATTTGTTCACATGTGTTCTCCTGTGATTATTTAAGGGAGTTATTCACATGCTTCTTGAAGATCTCTATCATCATTGTGCAGTATGATTTCAAGTCTGAGTCTTCTTTTTCTGGAGTGTTTGGCAATCCACTACTTTCTGTGGTGGGAGAGCTGGGTTCTAATGTTGCCAGGTTGTCTTGGTTTCCATTACTTAAGTTCTTTTGTTTTCCTCTTGCCATCTTGTTACCTGTGATTATACATGGTCTTGTTGTCAGTGACTAGTGCCTGTCTCTCCCGTGTATCTAAGAACCTGTGGGCTCAGGAAGAAATTGCTTCTGAGTGTTCAGCTTTTTGTGGGCAAGCAGTGAGTTCTGGTGGCAGTGACTCAGCTCTGTCTTTGTGGGCTCTGGTGTGGGAGCTCTTGTGAGGCTGTTTTGGGAGCTCAGCCCTCTGCCCACAGGTCCTGAGTAGTACTGGCAGGGACCTGGCTCTTTCTCTAGGCCAAAACGGACCCTTTTCCAGAGAGCACAGTACTCTCTGCTCTCTGAGAACTCCCGGTGTGCTCTCCCTGGGCCTATGTGCCAGCCTCACCTCTGGTCCAGGTGTAAAAGAGCCTGTCAGGCTGATCTTCAAGCACTGCCTTTCCTGGGCAGACCCCGGTTCCCTCTGACAAAGGCCTGGGCCTTACTGTGGACTAGAAAGGAACCATTTCTACAAGCACCGCCCATTATTCTCTGTACTTGGTTACTCATGGTGCAACCTCACCAGGCCTGTGCCCCAGGATGTCTCCTGGTCTCAGTGGAAAAGAGCCTGTGTGTTTAGTCTGTGAGCACGGCCTTTCCCGGCAGACCCAGAGTCCCTCTGACAGAAGTTGAGCCCCTACTGTGGGCCTGAGGAGAACCTTTTCTGCGAGCACCACCAAGCCCTCTCAGTGTTCTGGTTACTCATGGCGCAACCTCACCAAGCCTGTGCCCCAGGATCTCTGCTGGTCAAGGTTGAAAAGAGCCTGCAGGTTTAGACTGCGAGTACCTACTGTTTGATTTCTGTTTTCTGCATAATATAACCAACTCTGATATATATTCTTGAGTTCTTCATGAATTAGATGTTAAATAGCATAATAGTGTTTATAAGAACTTAACCATTTAATAGCTGACGATATGAAATATAAGAAAATGTTTCAGGGATGTATATCTGAGTTTTATCTTATTGACCCTTTGGAGAAAATAGTCTCTAAACTCCTTCCATGGTTCTTTTAACCTTATTTAACTTTACTAAATGTTTTGGCTCACGGAAAAAAATTGGTAGAAATGGTAGAAAAACAAAAGACTGAGTGGAGTAACTTTTAAAATCTTTATGACCATGTACTCCATGGTCAGCAAAATGGCTTCAGAGCCCAGAGGCCCAGAGCGTGCCTTTATGGCACTGCTTAGCAGGAGTGAGGAGATTAGCCTGAGGGGAGGTCTGCATCTGCTCTTGCTTCACAGTAAGAAGCATGACGGGATAGATATGATCAGTTTCACAACTATCCATGCAAAAGTGTTTGTAATATAGCCACAGGCCATGTAAAAAATAGATGCTGTAGTCCAGTAAAACTTTATCTACAAAGGTGGATTGTTACTTGTCTACTCCTGATAATGTTTTGTAAATTGATACCACACTATTAGGTGACAAATAGAAAATTTTTGTTTGTGCTTATGGGTAGATAGAAGAAAATATTGATAGATGCCTACAGTTTTATCTGTAAAGTTACAGGCAGCTATTTTAGGAATGTGTTTAACTTGTTTTTCTTGCTTATTAATCCAAGACATCCCTGACATCATCGATGGGAAGGCCGATGACAGGGACTATTCAGGACTGTCTGCTCCTGTGGTTTATTTGTGCCTGCCTTGTGAGTTTATTACAAAAGATTTTCCCTCTTCGTGTATTTTAACAATTCTAACAAAGTTGTTGCTTATGTAGTAACACCTTTTCATCGTGGGTTAACATTTGGGTTGTTTTGAATTTTCGGAAGTAGGCTTTCTTGGATTTGTATGCTCCGGTCTCAAGTGAGCGGTTGTTGAGGTTGACACAGTCTGATGCTTTGCTCTTCGGGAGTCGCTGGAACTCGTTCTCCTGTGCTGCTGTTTACAGTTTCTATGGATTCTCCTGTGGCATATGGGAGACCAGCCAGACGTTCAGGAGTAGCCGGCAAATAAGCTAATCAGTGTGTTCTTTTCAAAGCAAGAAAAGAACTGTTAGTTCCAGCATTTAATTTCTAGAGGGGAAAGAAGAAGGATCAGGCTGCTGCATAAGGATACAGAAGTAAGACATGAGGAGATGGTATTAAAAATCAGGCTAAAGTAGGATGTGTGTTATGTGCAGAGTTGTCAGTAGTTTGAAATGACTTTCGCTCCTTGAAGGATGGAGTTGCTCGACCGATGACAGCCATGAGAGCAGCTGGCTTTTCAAGGCAGCTTTGCGAGGTTGGGGCCTTCCTCCAGAACTCAAGCCATTATTGTATATGCAGATCATTTCCACTTTAAATACAATCAACTGTGCCATTGATTATAAGACACATCATGATTTTAGAGAAATCCACTAAGAAAGAAAAGCGGTGAACTGTCTGTGATGGTTCATACCTGTAACCCCAGCACTTGCGAGGCTAAGAAAGGTGTGCCACCTCCTCTCTAGCCTGGGCTACATGTGGAGAGCCTGCTCTAAGAGATGACTGAGAGGAAATGGCTGGTACATTTGTGTTATAGCTCACTTGGGTGGGGTCACACCAGTGTGTCATGTTGTGCTATAGCTCACTTGGGTGGGATCACACCAGTGTGTTACATTGAACTATGCACCTAAAATGTGGTTTGTGTAAGTTAGAACTTGATCCTAAAATTGACAGGGGAAAAATATTTGAATATGTAAGCTAAATAATTAAAAATAAAACTAACAAAATTAATGTTTATTATACGAATGAAAATGATAAAGCTAATTTCAGATTATCCCTTGCATGTTTGATAATTTTAGAGTTCACAAAAATATAGATCACTGAAGGAAGGATGTGAATACTGAGGGAATAATTGATTTTGTTTTTGTTTGTTAATCCGTAAGTTTTGTTTATGGTTTCATGTTTGTTAGAAATTCTAAGAATTCACATGCATACTTATGTAAGTGCACAGGCGCAGGTGTAACAGCTTTCTTACCTGTTGAGCTTACACTGCTTGATCAATGGTAACTTAATGGGCACAAGATTCTCTTCAACTTTGCTGGATCATAAACTGAAACTCTTGAATTGTGTCTCAAGCTCTGCATTTGACCCCCTTGATCAGTCCAGGGAACCCGCTCCTCCTTTGGAAGCCAAAACTGAAGACAGGTATGTAAGGCTTTATGCTGCTGCCGCTGCATGGTTTTTTGTTTTCAGATACATAATATTAGCTTGTGTGAGCAGTACGCTGATGAAACTTCATTCCCAAATCTGGGACTTAGTAAAGGATTAAAAATCTACGAATAGTCACGTGAGTCATGCAAGTTCATTGAACTGTTAGTTGACTGAAGTTGTCGTCTGATTTTCATAAATAGAGATTCTCTTCAAGTCCAAACAGGATCATAAATGTCATTTTGAAAGGGTTTGTTTAAAAAAAAAAAAAAACTTGGTAATGTGACTTCAGTGGGATTTTATTTAGTTATCCGTGTACATTAAGAGTTACACTATTTCCTCTGGAAGAAAATGGGTAGATAGCAAATCAGCATTAACATTGTTTTCAAATGTGACTGCTTTGGCAGTTGTGGGCATGGGCATGTGTGTGTGTGTGTGTGTGTGTGTGTGAGGCAGGGCCTTGCTGAGCTGGAATGCTTTATGCACACCAGGCTGGCTAAGTCAGAGATGAGCTTCCTCTGTTGCCCACGCTCTGGCAGTGAGGCCCATGCTGTTGTGTGGGGCCCTCTGGGGTCCACCCATGCTACTGAGTGGGACCCTGGAACCAAGTTTTTGTAACTGGCTCTTGTTTAGAAATTTCCTTCACAACATCTTTATGTTCATAAATAATTTTCAATCTCCTTTATGAGCTTTTGTTTTCCTAGCCGTAGAGGAAGTTTGCATTTTTCATAGGATCTCAAAAAATAGCCACCGCTCTCCGGTGAGCCTGACAGCTCCGTATCTGCCTCCATTATTCACCAGTTTCTTGATCTTGGCAGGACTTTCTCATCTAATTTGTTTTTTCAGTAAAATATAATTACAATTCTCACACCAAGTGTTTTATGAGAAGTAAGTTGTGTTGTTAGGGCAGCACATCTAGTTTTGTGTGGGATTACTACATTTGACGATAAATAAATGTTCATTTTATTTTCATGTTTATCTATTATGAATAATTCTCTAATTATTAAGCACAATAGTGTTTTTTTTAAAAGAGTTCCACATATATCCTTATTTGAAATCTATTTCTAGAGGTGTGATAGCATTTAATGGGCAGTATTAACTCGTGATATAGATTTTAGTGGTTGGATGATCTAAATCATACTGTTTTTTTCTTTTTTAAAAAAAGATTTATTTATTTTATTTATGAGTATATCATTGCTGTCTTCAGACACACCAGAAGAGGGCATCAGATCCCAGTACAGATGGTTGTGAGCCACCATGTGGTTGCTGGGAATTGAACTCAGGACCTCTGGAAGAGCAGTCAGTGCTCTTAACCACTGAGCCATCTCTCCAGCCCTCATACTGTTTTTTTCAACAGTCCAGAAGAAAAGATTAGACAGTTGGAGAAGAAAGTAAATGAGTTGGTAAAAAGAAAGCTGTATTGCCAACAACTGTGGAGACTTAAAACTGGTAAGTTATAAACGAAGAGAACTCAGATTATAAGATGTGTGCAGATGTCTGTATTACTTTTAAATATGCATATTTGTTTGGCTTTTTTTTTGTTATTGTTGACTGGCCTTAGGGTTTCAGTAAGGGAATTATTTTGAGAATTTTGCCTTATAAATTCTTATGTCACAATTGGATGATTGTGCAATTTTTGACATTATCTTTTTAAGGTTTATTTATATTTTATTATTTATTTTTATTTATTTTTTTAAATATGTATTTACTTTACATATATGAGTACACTGTAGCTGTCTTCAGACACACCAGAAGAGGGTATCAGATCCCATTACAGATGGTTGTGAGCCACCATGTGGTTACTGGGAATTGAACTCTGGACCTCTGGAAGAGCAGTCAGTGCTCTTAACCGCTGAGCCATCTCTCCAGCTCTATTTATATTTTATGTGTATGAATGTTTTGCCTGTATGTTCATCTCATGTGTGCAGAATCTGTGAAGACCAGAAAAGCATGTTGGATCCTTTGGAACAGAAGTTACAGACTGTTTGAGCTGCCATGTGGTTGCTGGGGACCAAACCCTGGTCCTCCGGTCTTGACTTCTGAGCTGCCAACGTCTTTCCCCCTTAACACATGGTTCTTTTGTGTAGCCTTGGCTGTCCTGGAACCCACTTTGTAGACCAGGCTGACCCACCTGCCTCCAAGTGCTGGGATTAAGGGCATGTTCCACCACTACCCAGCTCGAGCATTGTTTTTTTAACGTGGAAACAATTCTTTGTAGTACTTCCAAAACTCAGCTACCATGACTCACGAATCACATTGTGTGCTATGGAGTACTGCTTTTCCTTGTTAATGAGACAGGGTCACTCACTATAGCCAAGAGTGGCCTTGAACTCATGATCCTCCTTCATAAACATTACATTCTGAGTGCTGGGTGGGGTGGGGTAGGCATATGCTACCATGTCTAGCTTCCTATGTTCTGTTTTTTTTATTAAAAACTCTCCAACATCTCCCCCCCCTTTTTTCCTAAGTAAACTACAAAATCTTGGTTTGCTTTTCAGAAAATCAACTCTGCTTTTTACTGTGCAGATTAAATGCATTAAGGGAAGAAACAAAAGCACTCTCCTTAGAGTAGAAGTTCTCAACCTGTGGGCTGTGACCCTTAAATAGGGGTCATCTAAGACTATTGGAAAACACAGTTATTTAGATTACAATATCAGTAGCAAAATTGCAATTATGAAGTAGCAACAAAAAATTACTTTATGGATGGGGGTCTCCACAGCATGAAGAATTATTTTAAAGGATCTAATCATTAGGAAGGTTGAGAACCACTGTGTTAGAGTCATTTAACGTAGAGCGAGTTTAGACTTGAATTCCGTCCTTCATATTTCCCGTGTCTTCTGTCTGTCTCCTCTCTGATGCACAAGTCTGAATCTGTGCCTGCATCTGAATTCATGTCTATCCCTGTGTCTGTCCTTATCAAAGGGCTTCACTCTGAATGTACTGAATAACACAGAAAGCACCATGTGGGGAAGGAATGGACACTTTACAGAAATCTTTAACAGTTTTACAAGGGATTAAGTCACTAAGTGCAGCTGATTCTAACTGACTCAGACAACAAACAGTACTTCAAACATCAGTTTATCAACCAGTGTCCATAAATGGTTGTCGCCAACATGTATGGTAGATTTTAGGAAGTTGCTATGAACTTATGTGTTTGCTGCTTTCAGCAAGTGGTACACACGCATGATCTGGGAGTATGGAAGAGCACACAATTTAAGATTGTAGATATGTGTTAGCTTAGGTTGCAAAAGGGAAATCTGTGGCAAGTAAGGTGGTTACATTGTTCTTCTAAAGCAGTGGCCCTCAACCTTCTTAATGCTGCAACCCTTCAATATAGTTCCTGGTGATCCCCAAGCATGAAATTATTTTCATTGCTACTATAGAACTGTAATTTTCTACTGTTATGAATCATGGTGTAGATATCTGTATTTTTCTGATGCTCATAGGCAACCTCTGTGGAAGGGTCATTCGACCTCCATAGGGTTCTGGGCACACCGGTTGAGAATCAGCTTTACAGTCTTAAGTGTTAAATGACTTTAAGGTCTTTCATTAACTCTGGCTGTGAGGTCCAGCAAAATTTCCAGTCTCTTAGGCTGTAAGAGATATTTTCAGAATATAAAATATCACCACATTTTTAACAAACTTCTCCCTCTCTCCTTCCCTTCCTTCTTTCCTTGGCCTTGTTCATGCTAGCTAAGCCCTCTACCTGGAGCTGTATCCACAATAGTCTTTACTTTTTATTTTGAGACAGTCTTAGTTGCCTAGGTTGGCCTTGAACTTGTGATCTTTCTGCCTTAGTCTCTCACACAACTACTGTGCCACTAGCGCCCCCTCCCCCCTTTATTTTTGCTTGCTTCTTCTCCTTTTGTTTTGAAACAAGATCTCTCTACATGGTCCTGGCTTCTCTGGAACTCACTATATAGATCAGGCTAGCCTCAAACTCAGAGATCTTCCTGCCTCTGCCTCCATATGTGCTGGGATTAAAAAGATCCACCAACTCCTGGCTGCTAAATCTTCTCTTTTAGTTTGGTTTATTACATTACTTTGAACCTCAGACCATGCAAGTACAATGTTCTATGGCTTAAGCCTTTTATTATATTTCTTTGTGGAAATCAGCAAAAGGTTCATGAATAGCACTGGAGTATGCTGGGATCCAAGCTCAATTTCTTGTAATATTAGGCCATAGTTATCTTTTACCTTGTTAATTTTAAGAAACCTAAAGTCAAACAAAATCTATCCAAATCCTTACATTTTAAAACTGAATAAAAGTATCCAAACTTCAGGAACTGGTAGGGAAAAGAGTTACATAGAGATAGTGAAGTCCAAAGGGTGGCATGCAGTGTGTGGTACAATGTTAACTTGCAGTAAATATACTCTTTCTCAGCAAGACCACATAGACAAATCTATGATGCATAGCTCCAATTTAAACAGCTGTCTTAATCAGGGTTTCTATTCCTGTACAAACATCATGACCAAGAAGCAAGTTGGGGAGGAAAGGGTTTATTCAGCTTATACTTCCATATCACTGTTCATCACCAGAAGAAGTCAGGACTGGAGCTCAAGCATGTCAGGAAGCAGGAGCTGATGCAGAGGCCATGGAGGGATGTTACTTACTGGCTTGCTTCCCCTGGCTTGCTCAGCCTGCTTTCTTATAGAACCCAGGTCTACCAGCCAGGGATGGCACCACCCACAATGGGCTGAGCCCTCCCCCCTTGATCACTAATTGAGAAAATATCTTACAGCTGGATCTTATAGAGGCATTTCCTCAATTGAGGCTCCTCTCTCTGTGATAAATCCAGCTTGTGTCAAGTTGACACGAACCCAGCCAGTACAACAGTATTCGGGGGAATTTCGTATGAGGCTGCAAGGGCATTCAGAAGAATCTGATGTGGGGTGTGCATTCAGTTGTGCATCATATAGATGCATAAATGCTGGTGAATGCAAAGGCCTGTCCTACCAAGTATAAGTCCGATTTCAGGCCTTAGAAAAAGCAAAAGATGCAGGAAGAAAAGAGAGAGTTCTGGTGAGAAAATAAGAGCAAGTCACAAGTCCAGAAAATGTCAACTTGGACTTAACCTACTGCGTAAGTGTTGATGTGCCTGCCGAGGACTGCATGCTTACCAGGGTCTCTTTGTTCCTTTTGTTTTGTTGTTGTTTCTCTTTCTAATGTTAAGGGGAGGGAGAGAGGGAGAAAGAGGGAGGGAAGGAGTGGGGGGGAGATAAAGAGGGGGGAGGGGGGAGGGAAAGGGGGAAGGGGAGGGGAGGGGAGAAGATGGGAGGAGATGGGAGAGAGAGTTGACTGTGAAGGGATGTGAGCTTTTTAACCTTAAAACCCACCCCCAGTAACACCTCTTCTGTGACAAAGCCACATCTCCCAGTCCTTCCTAAACAGTTCCACCAATTTCTGACCAAGGTTTCAAATATATAAGGGTCATTCTTGTGTAAACTATTATAGGTATCACATGATAGTTTGACAAATGTATGCTTTGTTTAGTGCTTATGTGGGATTAAATATATCTATGTTTTTAAACATTGATCATTTCTTTATTATAAAAGCATTCAAATTTCTTTCTTGTAGCATTTAAAAATACATAGTATATTATTATTATTTTTTTGGTTCTCTTGATGCAAAATAACACACTGCAACTTTTTTTGTTGAGACTCTTTCTTAATACACAGCTCAGACTGACCTCAAATTTAATTCTCCTGCCTCAGCCTCCTACTTGATAGGATTATAGCATGTTCCACGCTACCCAGCTACAGCATAACTTCTCACTATAACTGTAATGTTATATCCACTGGACAGCCCTTCCTTTCCTTTGCTTCTCCTTTTTGGTTTTGCTCAGTTTTATTTTATTGTTTCTTCTGTATTCAGAATTAGGCTAATATATTTAGTTTGTGAGACATTTATTTGTGGCTTGCATAAGATCTCTTTTGTTTAATTAGACATTCAGTTAATTGTTTTTATTTCTGTGGTGGGAATTGAGCCTAGGGCCTCATGAGTACCAGGTAAGCACCTCATCATGAACTGCATTCCCAGTTCTTAGTTGTCTTAGTAAATAATTGCAAGCTAGTGGTCTAATGCCTTTGTTTGCAAGCATTGTTAATGTTTATGCCATCCATGGTTGTCTTAATGACATGCTAATGTAGATTTCTGAGTCAGTGACTACGTGAAGACAATGGAAAACCAAAGCCTTGATTTCTACAAGATGTGTTTATGCTGAAAAGATGCTTGCTTGATATTACATTGCTGTTTAAAGAGTCTCATGCTAAATAGATGGAAAAGGAAACATCTGAACTATATGTGGGCACATGCCATTAATTCCAGCACTCTGGAAGCCAAAGCAGGCAGATCTCTGAGAGCTGAAGGCTATTCTAGTCTACATAACAAATTCCAGGTCAGCCTGGGATACATAGTGAGAATCTGTGTCACTCAGAAAAAGATCATGTTATACAGTCTTCTCTGATTCACTTTACTGTTTAGGCTACTTTATTTCTCATTTCTATAAGGAGAACTAAATAGTCCTTTTCTTGATTATTCTTTTTCTACCAGTAACACCATCAATGTACATTTATTCTTTGTGGGCCTTCCCAAGATTATTGAATGCCAAGTATTATGCAAGTTTAAATAAAAGCACAGAGACAGTTGAGTGACGTTCAGGGGACAGCTAGCTCTCCCACACTGCAGTCGGTTTCCTTGTGGCAGGGTAGCTGGACATGATTGGCTGAGTAGCTTTGTTCAAGTAGGGTTTTTATTGTTGTTGTTGCTTTTGTTTGGTTGGTTTTTTGTTTGTTTTTTGTCTTCAAGACAGGGTTTCTCTGTAGCTGTGGCTGTCCTGGAACTTCCTCTGCAGATCAGGCTGGCCTTGGAGCCTCAGAGATAGATCTTGCTTCTGCCTCCTGAGTGCTAAGATCAAAGGTATGGGCCACCACCGCCCAGCAGGTGTTCTAACTTCTGGAATGATTGCGAATGAATGGAGTCTAGAATGGTTATTATGCGGCTTTTTATAATGTTTCTTTCCTAGGTTCTTTATAACCTGGCCAGCCAGTATTCTGCTAACTAAATGTACACAGAAGCACTAAACTCATACCAAACTATAATGAAAAGTAAGATGTTTAGCAATGCCGGTGGCTGTCGATAAATAGATATGTAGCTCTTTTATTGTGTTAATTACATTTCCTTATTTTATGCTTTCTTTATAATAAAGTGATCTATTCTTTTAAGTAAATTTATATTAATGATGTGGTGTCCTGCTTAAAGATACTGTGTGTGAAAATCCATATGAAATTAACTGCCTAATGCTAAACAAAATATATGTTCCAAGATGGGCAAGGTGTCACATGCCTTTAATCCCAGCACTGGAGGCAGAGGCAGGTGGGTCTCTTGAGTTCAAGTTCACCTGGTCTACATAGAAAACTCCAGAACAGCCAGAGCTACATAATGAGACCCTGTCTCAAAAAAAAAAAAAAAAAAAAATGTATTCCATCAAAATATAAAGAAGGAGGCATGGTAACCATATGGACTGCTTCTTTTCTTATGTGATTGTATTCTCAGGAGATGAGTGTAAATATATAATTTTTGTTGTAATAAGCTTTATTAGAGTTTCCTTTAAGAACATTAAAGTTACATAGCATTATTGAGTAATTTACAAATGCTTTATATCCCTTTTTTAAATGTGTGTGGTGCATGCGTGTGTAAACAAAAATGCGTGCTTGTGATACTTGTGGAGACAGGACAGCTCGTAGGAGTCTCTTCTCTTCCTCTGGTCACTCCAGGTTGGAGTCAGCCTAGGCTTGCACCGTGCTTTGCCAGTCTCTCCTGCCTCATGTTCTCCTTTGCACAGTGCACTTGAGTTTGGAATAGAAATGGTTGTCTAGCCATCTTAAGTCCCATGCATGAACATATGACAGTGGTGTACTGTTTTGATGCTAGAGTTTTATGTATAAAACTTCATAACTGAGCCCATGAAATGGCTCAGTGGGCAAACACTCTTGTACTTATGGCTAATGACCTAAGTTTAGTCCCCAGAGCCTAGAAAGTGGCAGGAGAGAACCAGCTCCCATGAATTTTCCTATGATCTCCACATGTGTTCCATGGCCTTCAGACCTGCACACATATACACACAATTCAAAAACATTTAAAGCTTCCTAACTTGAAAAACAAAAAGCTTTAGAGAATATAGGCTAAGATTATCTATTTATCATGGGACAAGTACAAACATGAAAATACTTATACTCATTTTTCTAATTAGAAAGACTGAGAGTGAATATGGGAAATATGTATTTAAAGTAGAGAAATTATTCCTGTGCCATTAAGTTCAACCAAATGGCCTTAGATCAGATGCCAAGTATCCATAAAGAAATGAGGTAAGTGTGAAACATGGTGTATACATTTTAGGTGACTCTTCAGAAACAAGATGACTTTTTGGTGTGCTGTCATTGGGGTGAGCATTTCGAAGTGTTTGTAGATGGGAAGTAGAGATGAAACTTGGTAGATTCATGTTTCAGATGCCGCATTTTGCTCTGTTCACTTGTGACTATTTGCACACATCTACATAATGGCAAATTCAAGGTTAAAGCAATCTTATTTGGAGCTGGAGAGATAGCTCAGTGATTAGAGCACTGACTGCTCTTCCAGAGGTCCTGAGTTCAATTCCCAGCAACCACGTGGTGGCTCACAACCATCTATATTGGGGTCTGATGCCCTCTTCTGGTGTGTCTGAAGACAGCTGCAGTGTACTCATATAAATACAATTTAAATATATAAATAGGAATAGTATATGATCAAGTAAAATAAAACTAAGCTAACAGTGCAGCTGTTAGTAATATTATACAGCTTAATACTAACAGAGCCATAGCAACAGTCCTGACAGCGCAACAGGCTACAGTAGCCATAGCAACAGTCCTGACAGCGCAACAGGCTACAGTAGCCATAGCAACAGTCCTGACAGCACAACAGGCTACAGTGCAAGGCTAGAAACCAAGACCCATGGGCACACTCTTCCTGCTGTTTGAGACAGGTGGCCCTAAATGATCACTGTGGGATAGAAAAGGTGGAGAGATTGGGATGTTTTCTACTCCTACAATATTTAAGAACAAAAACTGTATTTATTGGTTTAATGTTCCCCAGGACATTTCATCCGTGACAGTTCCTGTAAATACTACTTTTCAGCAAGTGTCACCTAACTTACATGAGACTCTAAGTACCCTTAACTCAGGTAAGACCAAGACTTTGAGCATGTCAGGAAAATGTAACTTGGGGACATATATTGCATGCTTAATAATAACAGAGGCAGCATTGCAGTAGTAATTTCCGCAAGACGGTAACTACTGAGAACTATTCAAGAGAGTCCTTTAAGGAATGGTACTTGAGGTGGGTTACATTCATGGAATGATTGATCCCGATCCAGTCTAATTATGAATAAACAATGAGATTATGTTCAGATATACCTGGAAATGAGGTGGGATCACATCCACTAGAATGACCCAAAAGAACAGGTATTAATGGAGATGCTGGTAAATTAGAACTTTCATGCATTGGGTATGTGAAATGGCACCATTACTCTGGAAGACAGGCTAATCTTAAAAGGTAAACATTTACCAGATAGCCAACAATTCTATTCCTAGCTATATACCTAGGGGAAATGAAAATAGACACTATTTCAAAGGATTATACATGAATATTTATAATAGCATTAACCATAGAATCAAAAAAGGGGGGAAGTAACCTAAGATTCCATCAGGTACACAGTAGATAAGAAAAATGGCAAGGCCAGGTGTGCAGCACATCTTTTATTCCAGCATTCTGGAAGCAGAGGCAGGCAGATCTCTGAGTTCAAGGCCTGCCTGGTCTGCATAGAGTCCCAAGCCACCTAGCCGGCCAGGTGAGCCTAGCCATACATAGATGAGACTGTCTCAAAAAATAAAGTATGCCTCTGCTATAGAATGCTATTTAGTGATTTTTAAAAGCTGGTGAATCACCAACACTATAGTATAGAGGGACCTCAGGATTGTGTCAGGGAACGAAACCCAACACTTCATAGGAATCTATTTATAGGCAATAACTAGGAAAGTCAGAGAGACCGAAAGTAGACTAGTGGCTGCCTAGTGCTCACTGTGCAAATGGGGAACAAAGGTTTGCCGTTTTCCTTTTTTTTTTTTTTTTTTTTGGCAAGCCCTCAAATTTTATTAATGACAAAATTTACTCATAACTTTTGCTATTTCATCATAGTAACTGGACAAATTTTTGATTCTACAAATTGTTGAATATTTCATGACATTTTCTACTGCCAATAACAAGATTTCCCACATTCTAAAGAAAAAGGCTAATTATTCTGTAACTGTGGTAACAGTCACCAGAGTGGATTTTAAACCTTTTTTTTAAAAATCATTTTTATTGGATATTCTCTGTATTTACATTTCGAATGTTATTCCCTTTGCCCTCTCTTTTCTCCCCCCTCTCCCATCCCCTTGCTTCCACGAACATGATCCCACTCCCAATTACCCACTCCCACCTTAGTGCCTTGACATTCCCCTACACTGGGAAAATGAGCCTTCACTGGACCAAAGTCCTCTTCTCCCATTGATGCCTGACAATGCCATCCTCTGCAACTGGAGCCATGGGTCTCTTCATGTGTGCTCACTGGTTGGTGTTTTAGTCCCTGGGAGTTCTGGGAGGTTTGGTTGGTTGATACTATTTTTCCCATGGGGTTGCAAACCCTTTCAGCTCCTTCAGTCCTTTCTCTAGCTCCTCCACTGGGGTCTCCATGCTCAGTCTGATGGTTAGCTGCAAGCATTCTTATCTGTATCAGTATGGTCCTGGCAGAGCCTCTGAGGGGCATCAATATCAGGTTCCTGTCACTAAGTATTTCTTGGCACCAGCAGTAGTGACTGGGTTTGGCGGCTGCATATGTGATGGATCCCCAGGTGAGGCAGTCTCTGAATGATCTTTTCTTCAGTCCCTGCTCCTCTGTTAGTCCCTGTATTTCCTCCCATGATTATTTTGTTCTCCCTTCTAAGAAGGACTGAAACATCTACATTCTGGTCTTTCTTCTTTTTAAGCTTCATAAGGTCTGTGAATTATTTCTTGGGTATTCCCAAGCTTTTGGGCTACTATCTATTTATAGATGAGTGCATATCATGTGTGTTGTTTTGTGACTGGGTTACCTTACTCAGGATGATATTTTCTAGTTCCATCTATTTGACTAAGAATTTCATAAACTCATTGTTTTTAACAGCTGAGCAGTACTCCATTGTGTAAATGTACCACATTTTCTGTATCAATTCCTCTGTTGAAGGACATCTGGGTTCTTTCCAGCTTCTAGCTATTATAAATAAGGCTGCTATAAACACAGTGGAGCATTTATCCATGTTATATGTTGGATCATCTTTTGGGTATATGCCCAGGAGTGGTATAGCTGGGTCTTCAGGTAGTACTATGTTCAATATTCTGAGAAACATCCAGACTGATTTCCAGAGTGGTTGTACCAGCTTGCAGTCCCATCAACAATTGAAGAGTGTTCCTCTTTCTCTACATCCTTGCCAGCATCTGCTGTCACCTGAGTTTTTGATCTTAGCCATTTTGACTGGTGTGAGGTAGAATCTCAGAGTTGTTTTGATTTGCATTTTCCTGATGTCTAGGGATGTTGAACATTTCTTTAGGTGCTTCTCAGCCATTCCATATTCTGCAATTGAGAATTTTTTTGTTTAGCTCTGTACCCCATTTTTAATAGGGTTATTTGATTCTCTAGACTCTAATTTCTTGAATTCTTTGTATATATGGAATATTAGGCCTCTAACAGATGTAGAATTGGTAAAAATCTTTTCCCAATCTGTTGGTTTCCATCTTGTCCTATTGACAGTGTTCTTTGCCTCATAGAAGCTTTACAATTTTATGAGATCCCATTTGTCGATTCTTGATCTTAGAGCATAAGCCATTGGTGTTCTGTTCAGGAAAATTTCCCCTATGCCTATGTGTTCTAAGCTCTTCCCCACTTTCTCTTTGATGCTGAGAAAGCATTTGACAAAATTCAACATCCTTTCATGATAAAAGTCTTGGAAAGATCACAAATTCAAGGCCCATACATAAACATAGTAAAAACAATATACAGCAAACCAGTAGCCAACATCAAACTAAATGGTGAGAAACGTGAAGCAATCTCACTAAAATCAGGGACTAGACAAGGCTGGCCACTTTCCACCTACATATTCAGTATAGTACTTGATGTTCTAGCCAGAGAAATTAGACAACAAAAGGATGCCAAAGATACAAGTTGGAAAGGAAGAAGTCAAAATATCACTATTTGCAGATGATATAATAGTATACTTAAGTGATCCCAAAAATTCCATCAGGGAACTTCTAAACCTGATAAACAATTTCAGCAAAGTGGCTAGATGTAAAATTAACTCAAACTAATCAGTAGCTTTCCTCTACTCAAAGGATAAACAAGCTGAGAAATAAATTAGGAAAAGATACTCTTCACAATAGTCACAAAGAATATAAAATACCTTGGTGTATCCCTAACAAAGCAAGTGAAAGCTCTATATGACAAGAACTTCAAGTCTCTGAAGAAAGGAATGGATGATCTCAGAAGATGGAAAGATCTCCCATGCTCATGGATTGGCAGGATTAATATAATAAAAATGGCCATCTTGTCAAAAGTAATCTACAGATTCAATGCAATCCCCATCAAAATTCCAACTCAATTCTTAATAGAGTTGGAGAGAGCAATTTGCAAATTTATTTGGAATAACTAAAAACCCAGGATAGCGAAACCTCTCTTCAACAATAAAAGAACTTCTGGGGGATCATCATCCCTTACCTCAAGCTGTATTACAGATCAATCATGATTTAAACAGGAAAGTAGATCAATGGAATAGAATTGAAGACCCAGAAATAAAACTGCATGCCTATGGTCACTTGATCTTTGACAAAAGAGCTGAAAACATTTAATGGAAAGACAGCTTCTTCAACAGATGGTACTGGTTCAACTGGCAGTCAGCATGCAGAAGAATGCAAATCGATCTTTTCTTATCTCCTTGTACAAGTGGATCAAAGATCTCCACATAAAGCCAAATACTCGGAAACTAATAGAAAAGGTTTTCTTTTCAGGATAATATGTGGAGATTGTCCTACATGTATAAATACACTAGATTTTACAGTCTCCTGTCACACTATTAAAAGGCTTTTATTAATTAAAGAGTAAAATGAAAAAAGAGACAGGGAGGTGCAGCCCCTGAGCGTCAGAACAGGGATTCACAGTTTAGGCAGATTGATGTTTCTCTTCGCTTAGGATTAAATAATCAGTGTTTTCTTTGTTTAGGATTAAAATAATGTGAAACATTGGGATCACATTTATTAAAACCAGTCAGTACACAGATGTCACTTACTCATTTGAGCACATGAGTATGGCCCCAAGCCTCAAGGCAGGCTCCAACCTCTCTCAGTTGTTTTGCCATTGCAGATCGAGAGAAAATGAAGAAGACATTCCAAAAATTAACTGTTGTTCCATTAGAAATTGATGAAGATGGTAAATATTCTCCCCCAGTGTGAGTATGAAAATGAGAGTTGGGGCTGCAGAGAGGGCTCAGTGGTTACAATGCTCTTCCAGGGGTTCTGAGTTCAATTCCCAGCAACCACATGGTGGCTCACTACAATCTGTAATGGGATCCGATGTCCTCTTCTGGTGTGTCTGAAGACAGCTACAGTGTACTCACATACAGAAAATAGATACATTTTTTTAAAAAAATGAGAGTTAACAGCATCTCCTGCTTGTTTGTCTTTCTGTTTCTGTAAATGAGCTAATTGGAATTTCTCGAGGGGCATTGATATATTTCAGTGGCTATTTAAATTGAGTTGAGAATGGGACTCTTGAAATAGAACTAGAAAAATGGCTAAAACAGACACACAATTTTAGTCAAAACTTTAAAAAAAAAGGAATCATTAAAGATAATATTTGACTATACCTAAACCATGTGACCATGGAGCTTTTTCGTGGTTAGTTTTTGTCAACTTGACACTAGAGCCACAGGGGGAAGAGGGGACCTCAGCTGAGGAATTGCTTCCATCAGATTTGCCTGTAGGATTGTGGGGCACTTGCTTGATTCAGGTTTGATGTGGGAGGACCCAGATCGCTGTAGGCAGTGCCACCCTGGGCAGGTGGCCCTCCGTTGTCTAAGAAAAGTAGCTGAGCAGGGCATGAGCAGGGCATGAGGAGCACTCTGCATGGCCTCTGCTTCTGTTCCTTGATGCCAGGCTCCGTCAGTGATGGACTGAAACTTTCAAGTTAAATAAACGTCCCATGCCACAAGTTGTTTTTGTCAGTGTTTTTATCAGAACAACAAGAAAGAAACCACAACAGTGGAGTGAGGGTTGAAGCTAAGGCCTTCCCTGAACATGCTCTCCCACTGAGACATACACTACCACGGGACCACAAAGTTTTGTTTTGCTTTGTTTGACATAAGATCTTATTAGCCAAGGCTAGCCTCAAAATTACTCTGTAGCTAAGGGTGATTTTGAATTTCTGATACTGACTTCACTTCCTGAATGCTAAGATTACAAGCATATGCCTCTATGCCCAGTCTTGTACAGCCCTGGAGATTAAACTCAGAGCTTTGTGGATCACAGGCAAACATTCTGCCAACTGAACCACATTCTTCATACCCTTAGTCTTTGAAAAGTCTTATATTTAAAGACTTCAAAGAGGGAATATTATATAATATTAAGAGGTACAGGTCCATATTTTACACATGAGAAACTGGTAGAAAATACACAAAAAAATAGAAACATTAGTTTCTGGGCAATTGGATATTGTTGCTTCTTCCTCTTCCTTTTTCTTAACACTTTGAAGAAATTTCCTAAATATTTATGCATAAATTGTTAGCATTCTGTTACATTAAGTAAACTGCACGAAATTTCCTGTGTTTGTAGTATTTATATAGTATTTATAGATCATAGTGGTTTTTTTCAGCTTGATAGAGTTGAATTCCATTGTTTGTTCTTTGAGGGTCTCTTAAATTTGGGTAGCCTGAAACTCAGCATGTAGCCAAGGCTAGTCTTCTCTCTCTCTCTCTCTCTCTCTCTCTCTCTCTCTCTCTCTCCTCCCCCCCCCCCGTGTATGTAGGTATGTATGTGTATACATGTATACATGTATATACCTATGATGTGAAAGTCAGAAGTTAATAATGCATATCTTCCCCAGTAGCTCTTCACCATATTTTTTTGAGACAGAGTCTCAGAACCTGGAACATACTTATTCAGCAAGACTGGCTGGCCAGCACGCCCCATGGATCATTCCTGCCTCTACTTCCCCATAACTAAGATTCTTCCATGGGTGCTGGGAATCTGACCTGGACCCTCAAACTTGAACAGCAAATACTTAACTGAACTGAGTGTTCTGTCTACCCACCCCCCCCCCGCGCTTTTCTCCCTCTCTCCTCAAAAATACATTTTTCCTGTTATAATATAGGGGTACCATTGTTCCTAGAAAAGAGCAAGTGTAGGCTACGAAGCCTGATACCTGCCCTGACACTCAGAATTTACTCTCTGTGCTGTTGTATGATGGAACAATTGTAATAACATGCCGTATAAGATTGTGAGGGTTGAAGGACCAATAAATGTCAAATGTTGAAAGTATGGGGGAACATAATGCTGGGTAAGTATGGATTGTTATGCATTATGACGTGTGTTATTTAAAGCCCATCAGTGTTTGTCTAGGTGGGGCTAACGATTCCATGCCTTCCATGCTCAAGCTGGTGCTGTGTCAGTGGGCTGGATCGCCCCAGCCTCATCCTTATTCTCAGCAGGGACTTATGTGGTTTACACTAAGCAGTGAATAGCCATGAACAGACTTGGATTTAAATTTAGAATTTACAGTATCGCATATTTATACACAGAACCACAGTGTTTGTATATTTGGTACTGTTCTTTCTGGCCTGGCCCTTTTATCTGCTGTTCAGAGTATATATTAGTTCTATGGATAGGCAATCATTGAAACCACAAAACCAACTGTTACTCTATGTAAGGAAAATAGATTAATGCATCACTGTTTTATACATCTGGTTGTTGGGTTTTGATTAGAAATCTTAAGTTTTATCATTTTTATTTACGACTCATTTTTCAATTTTCTTTTTCTAGGATGATCCCCATACTAACTTATTGATTGAAGCAAATACTTACAGGGGTTTCCTTTGCTCAGCCTCCTGACCATGGCTATAGCATGGAAAGGTAAATGCACTTCATTCTGCCTTTTTGAGGGACCCATATGCTAGCCAGATAGAAAGGTCCTTCCGTTTTAAGCTATGATGTATAATGGCAGACACCGAAGGACGTATGCAGGGCGTGGGGACTCCAGACTTCTGGCTATTGTTTGGAGCTTGTTTATTGCTATATCTTATCTATATCAGAGTCTGTGACTTCAACTCTAAATGTGTAATCCATATTAAAATGTTTTGAGGTTTTTTTTTTTTTTTATATTTATCTCTCAATTACAACTAAAAGTTAAGACTAGACCTAGAGGGAGGTAGAGTTGAATTCAAACCAGGGATCACGTTTTATGTTTCCAAGAGGTGGTTTAGTTGAATGTGTCCATAAAAGAACGAGTAAGCCCTGAAATTAACTAATGTGATGTATGCAATGCTTTCTCGTGGCACCTCTCACCATCTGCAGCTATTTCCCCTTTTTATTTAACTGTACATGATAAAAAGTGCTTAGTTATTGATTCGGGGGAAGACGCTCGGATCTAACATAAGACCTTGCTCATGTTGGTCAAGCACTTTACTAGCTGAGATGCATCTTTCGTTCCCTGGTTTTTAAATACAACATGATTCCTTTGTTTGAAGATAGTCTAAACATTATAAAAACACATCACAAAGATTTCTTTAAAAATATATTTAAATTAAAATTCATTGAGGTAAACTTATACATTCCAAGAAACCATCTGGCTATGTAACAGAATATTTATATCAAATAGATTTTTATATTATCATTTCAAAACTGTAACATAAAATATTTCCAGTGACACTTCATAAAATTATAAATATAAATCATAAATTAACTTAAAGTTTACTTATTTAAATTATTAATAAATTAAAAATAATTAAAATAGTGTCCCACATTCATATAGTCGGTTCTTCGTAGAGAACAACATTAGTCAGATACCCGACGACAGGATATATTTTCTGGCCACAGCGAGGAATGTCCACAAACTGGTATGCTTAGGCATAGCACACTAGGTTTGCCGAGTGGACCTTATAGTGGCCTTTAGAAATTCTTCAAGTGCTTTCAAGATGAGTTGGATGGTCTTGGTCCTTGACCACTCCTTCTGTGACTCCAGCTTCTCCATTAGGAGAACACTGGGAGTTGGGCTAGGAAAGTCTATTTTATATGAATCTTTCACCTAAAGGAGGAAAAAAAAGAAAGACTGGTTAAATATTGCATAATTTTTTTGTGTGTGTAGTGTTCTGGGCTGTGGGAAGACGTTCTAATTTAGGATGAATGAGATGAACTAGGTCCATCTGCTTTGACTCACCCAAGCTAGGGGAGCTGTTTTTGCTCCAACTTCACCCTGAGAGACACCCGTGCTTAACAACTCCATTCTTTGTGTTCCAGCTAATTATTATTAGTCTTTCAATAGCAGCAGAATCCTAACTTTACTGTTCTGTCTACCACTAGAGAGTAAGTATTCAGAGGTCAGTACCACCGTCTTATCCAAATACCCATGCTAACATATAGTATTGCTTCTGGATAACAGAAGCTCCCATCAGTAAAGGAGGCACAGGAGGATCTAAATCAAATGCATTCCTTCACCCTTCCTTCAGACTGTTGAGAGTGTCTTTGTGGTAGCATGAAGAATGCTGGAAACACCCTTCCATGGGCCCGCAGGCATGGGGAAGACTATCTGGAAGGCTCGCTCCACGACTTAGCAGGGCCATAAACAAGCAGCTGTTTACCAAAATGGATCTCAGTTCCCTTCCTAGACCTTCCAAGTCAGACTCTGCAGGAACAAGACCCTGGGTGATTCCTGTGCACATTAAACTGGTAAACAGGGCAATGCTCTGGCTTAAGACGAGGAACTCCAAGTGGTGGACGCTGCCTAAGCGTGAGCGTTGCATCCCAGGCCCTTCTTGTTGCACCCGGCTTGGCTAAGCCATGCTCTGAGCCACCGAGCCTCCAAAGCTATCATTTAATAGCTATTGGTAGCCAGGAGCCATTGATCCCTTTCTTTCCTGACATTTTAGCTTTTGGATACTTCTCTGCATTAGGTCTCTGGTAACAAAAATGTCACTTGCCAGGGATTAAATATCAGTCACTTTTGTGCTGTGTTTTCATAATGGGTGACTGTAAGGTTGGCTATGCTTGCTTTTGTCTGCTAAGGTTTTCTTATATCTCAAGCAATTAGTAACATTCTATTTAATACATTTTAAAGCAGGTATTGATATTCTTTACAAAAGAGAGCCCCCAAACAAAACCTCATAGTAAGACAAAGCAAGGCCTTACAATCAAGAACTGTTGCCCAGACTCCCTCCCTTCTGAGAAGCTGTCTGAAAAAAGTGCCACTGCCCTGAGATGCCAGCGTTTTCCCCGAGCATCTCTTTTCCACACTGCCTGAGAGATGGGCAGCACTCACCTCTTGTCTGAGGATATTAATTAGGGTTTCGGTATTGTTCTGAATGACTCTGGCTTTGTCTTTCTTGTTATCTTGTAAGTTGTTCTTCATGAACTCCAGGTAGCTACGGTACTCCAGAAGACCAGAGGTGATTTTCAATAGGCAGATTTCCTATGAATAAAATGGAAGGGGAAATCAGTTCTTCCTAGGAGATAGACTCAATTTGAGAATAAGATTCCTGCTGTTCAGCATCTTCTACAGAACTAGACAACAGGCAGCGTCAACTGACCTCCTTTAATTATCTGGACAAGTAGAGAGGCACCACTTAATACTTCCCCCCAGGCCTCAGGGTATGGCAGTGAGAATCCACTTCTGATGCCTACTCCTTGCCTTCTTCCCCTCAGTGCCCTTCCTGTACTGTTGTTCCTATCTGGGCTGACCTGAGACCTGCTTTTAAGAAATAATAAGAAACCCATGCAGGTTATCTCACTGGCTGGAAGGAGAGAGGTGTGAAGACTGTCCTCAGAAGGGAAAATAGGCATGGATCCTTCCAGAGGCAGCCAGAGAACAGAATGGCTCATGAAGTACTGTACTGGAAATGAACTAGCTAAATTTGCTATGACTTCTAACACTTAACAGTGGTGCAGAATCCCAGCGTAGTGGGACTTTATCTGCTCGAAGAACTTACTTTTTAATCAAGGCTGTAAGTTACTTTCCTCATGACATTTACATAACATTTTTATATCTACTCTCCAAATATTTTAGACAAAAAATGTTTTTTAAATTATTTAACACCTCAAAGCCAAGAGGAGAATAGAGTCTTGAAACATTTGGATCTTGATGGACACAGATGAGTGAGAATTTACAGCACTGGTTGGGAAACTTTCCTTCCCCCTAGCAGCCGCTCAGGTGCCTCTCAATCTCCTTTTGTATGCAAGCTACTGCAGGCCAGTCACATCCAAGTGGTGTTAGATGTACTCCCCATCTTTGTTGCCTGACTGGGATTGAATATATGCAGGTATCACTTGCAAGAGAGAACCTTGGCTGAAGAATTGCTGAAAGCAAATGTGACAAGTTCCTACCTGATTAAATCCAGTTTTGAGGCATCCATCGTTTCGTTGTATCTCTGGAAGCTTCAGATTGTTTTCCAACAGCGCATCATCAAGGTCTATACAATCAGAATTGCCACTGCACAACTGCAAAAGATCACCAGAAGGATCACGTAAGGACCCCTACAACAAACACCACTAGAGGGCCAAGTCATGCTCTTCCATAGCCAGGACATACTAAGAAAAGGGAAGCTACACCTTAGAACCTTGCTAAGCAGCCCAGTAAATAAAAAGGCTCCCATAGGCTCAGCCCCAGACTCTCTTTTGACTTCAAGTTTGTTACTCTCCTAAGTATTTCCTATGTTTAAATAAAGAATTATTTAAGCCCCTATTATACATTTCTTTTAAGGATCCAATGATTAAAGACTGCCCAGCATAGAGTTATGAACTTAGTAAAGGACAGAAATTTTGGTGATATCTGGGGCAAATAAATTTAAGTCACAGAATATTCTATCTGGAAGGGTCTGTGCCATCATCTGTAACTCCATGATTATACAGATAGAGTGCTAAATAGTTGGGAATTTTCCCAATATTTCAAGTTTGGTTCTACACATGCAGACCTAGAGTCTAGGCTGTTAATTTTGCTTGTGATTTTTTTTT
Source organism: Micromys minutus (assembly GCF_963924665.1). Lineage (NCBI taxonomy): Eukaryota > Metazoa > Chordata > Mammalia > Rodentia > Muridae > Micromys > Micromys minutus. Next base: position 6,402,860 of record NC_137958.1, read on the forward strand.
TTTTTTCTCTTTCTGTCAAGCAAAGCCAAAATGCTTTGCATTTAAAGATGGGAGATGTTTTAATCTAGGTAGGTTTGGTTGGTTGGTAGGCTGGTTGGTTAGTTGGTTGGTTGGGTTGGTTAGTTAGTTTGTTTTTTGTTTTGTTTTTGAGAAAGGATCTCTCAATGTAGTCCTGGGTATCCTGAAACTCAATATGTTGACCAAGCTGGCCTCTAAATCAAAGATTTTCCTACCTGTGTCTCTCAAGTTCTGGGAGGCATTCATCACCATGCCCAGCCTAGCCTAGGTTTTTTCTCTTTTTTTTTTTCTTAATGTAAGCATTTTATTGGGCTCTATACAATATGCACCTTAGCTAGACTGACTCTGGAACATACACACATAGCTTACTACATTCAACCAAAACACTTTCTGGTTCTTTGTAGAGTTCAAGGAACAAATGAAGGCAAAGAGATCTTACTCTTTGATAAGAGAAATCCCTACCCAAAAAAACAATAGCTAAATTGGAACTGAGAATGGCCCATTGTGAATTTTCTAGAAATGCAGTCACATTCTGTATCTTCCAGACAGGGAAAGAATACACACACACACACACACACACACACACACACACACACACACACACACACACCACCCAAAACCAGCAAAGAGAAGAGAGAGAATACAGTCTACTTTGATCTTTAGTTTCAAATCCTAAGGGCCCTAGAAGCTAGCAGAGAACTCCCAATTCAGGAGCAAAGAGAATGAATGGATGCCCACACTGGGCCTTCATCACTTCCACAGCCTACCCACCTCTTTTCTCATTTCCAAGATCTCCCTGAGAACATACGTAGTTAAGCGTTCAACTTGTGAAGTGGTATATACTGGTCTGTTGGGGGTGGTATCTTCTGTGAAGTCTCCTCTCCCGACTTGTGAAGTAGGGAAGGCAGTGGCTGTCACCAACATCAGTCCCAAGAAGGCAAGTGGATGGAAGTCTCCTGCGTGGAGGAAAGGGAAAACAGCAAATGAGCAGGCAGCACAGCTGGGAGCCTGTTGGCTGCTGGCCAACCCACAATGCTGGCTCTCTGCCTCACTCTCCTCTCAGTCTCAATAGCTCCGCCAGTGGGCAAGGAACTGCCTTCACTTACTTGGGGAGAGGAACCTCATAGCTGTTCCTGGAGGGCAGATGGAGTTGACTTTCGTTCCTGTTGGGCTCGAGAGCAGAATGAGCTACAGACATCCCCAGTCTCATATTTATTGGGAGTCGACTCTCTAATTTTGAGACTCATGGGAAAATCCCATATTTGATAAAAATCTTTGTTGGAGGGGAGACGGGGCCAGAGTGGGTGGGGCTGATTGGAAACCTTATTAAGATTGCACAATGTGACGTCCTTTAGCATCGAAAGAATCACAACTAGGAGGGGGAAAGTGCTTAAGTCATCCTTGAGGCTAGTCTAAGAAGCATAATCACTTTCTTTTTTTCTTTAACAGTGACTCAGCACTTGAGCACTTGGTGGGGGAAAAAAAACTAAAATGCACAATGTTTCATAAGGAGAAAGAGAAGCTAAAGCTGATGTTATTTAAAGACATGTTCACACACACACACACAAACACACGAATTAATAAGAGGCTAGGATTTACTATCCTAGCTTTTTTTTTTTTTTATGTCTGTAAGAATCTAAAGATGTTCTGACCTGAGTTTCTTCAGATCATACAAAGATACACACTACTACCCTTACCCTCAATACCCAACCAGGAGTCACACAGACAGTAACGATGCCTGTTGCATATTGCTTATTTTTCCGGTATCTTATCGGAACCAACTGTTTCCAATAGTTTCTTCACCTCCAAATTTTGTGCAGTTGTTTTCTAGGAGTTGTCAGTGGGTAAAGTGAGTGGAATATAGAAAGACCTCTGTCTGTCCTCGAGCACTCCTGGTTCCCTCTCGCATCCAAGTCCGCTCTCTGCTTTCTCTCCTCTCTGCTTTCTCTCTTGGCTGTCTTCCTAGAAAGACTAACAGAGTTGCCCTTATCTGTGAGTGCTGATGCCACTGCTGTCACAACGCCCTAAAACACTTCTAGGTCACTCAAGGAGGCTTGAAGGTCTGTTGCAGTCCTCAGGCTGTCAACGTCTCTTTGATTTAGGATATATGGAGCATAAAGACGTCAAAGAAGGACCTCATTGTATCTCAGCTAAGATGCTTAAAGCAATGACTGTTGCTAGGACAGTTGAAATATGGCGGACTTACTCCCTCTTTTGTATAACAGGTCTGCTATTGAAAGAAGTGAGGTTACCCATTCTTAAACGGTGTGAGGCACTAGTCCTCACATAGGGACTAGGGGATTTTAGTTGAAAATGAAAATAGGGGGAGGGAGCAGGATAGTTTTACTTTGAGGGCTCGTTGGCCTTCAAAAAGGCAGCTAAAACAGCTCGTAGCTCAGTCTGTCTCCAGCGCTGTAGGAAGCCACTTTCCCTACTTGCCATGTGTTATCTCAGGCTCTGAAGTATAGAGTTCCTTTTTTCTCCACTTAACAATTTTTAAATGACTCAATAAACTTAGGATTGTTAGACTTAATACAACATTCAGATTTCTGTTTTCATTTTTTAAAAAGGGTGCTTTTTAAGTAGGGAGCATGCGTCCATGATAAAATGTTTGAACAAGGAAAGTGATGGTCCTACAGGTGATGCCTAATTCCCAGTAGTTCTAATGGAACTCCTGTCAGCCTCATCTGGAAGAGGTTTTCTCAGCTCATATTTTATACATACACATTTCATACATACATGTATGTAAAAATACATATGTATACATAAAGATACCTGCTGTATGTTTTTTTCTTACAACTTTATTTTTAAAAAAGAGATACATGTACAGATTTTTAAAAGCATTTTGGCATAAAATTATATGAATATATTTTTGTCAGTACTTAATTTTTTTTAAGGTTTGATAGTATCTGCGCTGTATGTTAATGGTCTAGATGCCGTCTATATAGCTTTTCATGGTTGTACACATGGAGACCATAGCCTCTTAAGTAACAATTGGGTTAGAAGCCCAGCCCTACCATTTGCTAGCTGTTTGACAATGGCTAAGTTAGCCCAAGATCTGTGTTCTTGTTTATTTATTCTTTAACATGAGAATAATACTAGATCATCATACAGAGCTGCCATGAAGATGCCTAAGAAAGAGTAAACACCAACTCTATAATTTTCAAGAACTAGAACTTTTCCCTCAGGGAGCTTTTCCAATAAAACTATCAGTTCACCTGGGACCGTGCTTTTGAAGTTACTACAGAGAACCAGCTTACTGTACCAGGATGAGTTAGCCTCGGAAACATTTATCCCCGAAGAAATGAGATTGTTGGTGCTATTGAAAATTCATTATGAGGAGCTGGGGCGATGGCTTTGAAGTTAAGAGCGTCTGCTGCTCTTTCAAGAGGATGTGGGTTCAGTTTCTACATGGCGGTTCTAAACCATCTGTAACTCTTGTTCCTGGAGATCTGATGCCCTCTCATAGCCTTAGTTGGCACTGAATATACATGCTGCACATTCATTCACACATGCAGACAAAGCTATGCTCAACCTACGTCCTTTACTTAGTCATTATCCAGCTGTGCTCTACTCCTAGATTTTCCCCAAAGCCTTCTGTTAAGTGTTTTTATATGAGAAGTTGCAGCCGGTACATACCAACATCCTTCAGGTTTCTGAGCATGAGTCTCAAGCATAAACGGCCTTGACAGCCCCAGAGCTTGAACGTCTAGGAGTCAGATATCCAAGGGTTGGAAGGCAGAGTGATTTTGTCTTGTCCCTTTGTATGTGTGCCACCAGCATGGATCTTTATTAGTAACACTGCCTTTGACTGGTATTTGCTTATGGGAGAAAAAGACTCTTCCTAAACCAAAATATTAGCACAGTAACTCTATTTCTACCATTACAGATTCTTTTCTCTGTATCATGGGTTTCCCATTCCTAGTGTATGTGATTTTATAGTGGGTGAATGAATGTGTGTGTGTGTGTCTGTGTGTGTGTGTGTGTGTGTAGACACTTTTTTTCCTGTGGTTTTAAGTTCACGACAAAACTTGAGGCACAAATTTCCTAAGCACACTTACTTGCCTCCAAATCTCACTCATATTTTAGTATATATTAATAAACAAGAAAGGCTAGTATACATTGCCATTACTAACTAAAAGCTTGGGGACTTCAACATTGCTGAGACCAAGAGAGGAAGGATAGATAAGACTATCCGTATGGAGAGGAAAAGGCAGTTCTTTTGTATGGGGCTGACTGTGTCTCTTGGAATTACTACTCACGTATTTTTCTATGTGCTGATGGATTCCAGAGTTTATTAGTACATCTTAGGTAAGTGAAAGAAAGACATTTACATCTCTAAAAGAGAAATGCTTTCCACACTCTCAGGCTGGGGTAATGTGCTCTTTGGCTGGGGTTGAGGATGAGTGGGTGGGTTTGCAATTTAACTAAGAAAAGCATCTCAAAGAGAAAAGAGAAGTTACTGGTGCGAGGGAACTTACAGTTGCTTTTAGAATGTAGTTTCATTTGTCACCAAGGCAGAAGATGTTTGCGAAGTGAAGCAGTAAGTGATTTAACAGCTTCTGGGAGAGAGGCTCTGGGAAATGCCTTGTGTTGAGAAAACGTTGTTGTTCTTTGGAGAGAGACTATTAGGGAGAAGGGAACTGTGTCTATCTGGAAGGCACTGGCTGATTTTGAAGGACAGCCAGGCTAATTGCCCCAAGCTCTTGACAGCAGCCAGCCAGTTCAGTTTCAGTTGTGGCCTTACAGACTCAGTATTGCCCCAATCCCACAGGAGCTCCTGAATACTTCTTGGACCCAGCCTTAGATTTTCCAACGTGCAACAGGGCTAAACCTAGATCTCCCAGTGCTAAAATAAATGCAGATCTGCCCTATGATTTCATCTCCTTTGCCCTTGTTATTTTGCTCTATATGGAGATACCTTATCCCTAGAAAACTAGAAAATTCCAGGCATTTTAGGAGTGGCCCTATGGATAGCAAGGAACAGTTTTCCAGCCTAGGTGCCTGTTTTATCTACAGTTTCTGTGTTATCTTAACTAGAATGCTCAGATTCTAACTTGTTGATAAGTGGCCTCTGTGAAGCTGGCTGGTGATAAGAAATCACTTTGTAATCCAGAACTCTCCCCAGTCCAGGAAGATCCCTGGGACTGAGGTCCTCTGCTTGCTTCTCTCCGAGGGGTTAATTTTCAGTGGCTGCTACTGGTGCTTCACAATTAGGAAACCTCAGCTAAGAGAAACCAGTTCATTTATTCTAGTAAGTCACTTAAACCACCTCTGGCTTCTCCAAAGATCTCAGTTCCCCGAGTTCAGTCATGGGCAGAAACTAAGCATGCAAAGTATCAACTGTCCCTCAAAGTTAAGGTACTAGGAACTATTTGAAAGCGTCACATGTGTCAAAACCAGGGGATTCTTTTGGCCTGGCTGTGATGTATTTCACCTCCCTTTCCTGGCCTTTTTATCAGCTATTTGCCAACAAGAGAATGTCTTAGTTCCTCTGAATAAAGGCTCTGCTATATTCTTGCAAGCTGGATTCATGAAGGTAGGAAAGGCCTAATCTTCATAGTGAACCATTTCCACAAAATACTTTGGATGTGTGAAGCACTCCCCACATCTGAGACACTAGGATTCATTGCTTTGAAGCAGATCAGCCTGGATTGATTTGAAGTATTACAAAAGAATTCAGATCCTGGCAAGCAACTTAAAGTCAAAAAGAAATTACAGGTAATACATTGAAACTGCTGAATATTCTGTTTCTCTTTGTCTCTATCTCTCTGTCTCTGTCTCCCTCTGTCTCTGTCTCTGTCTCTCTCTCTCTCTCTCTCTCTCTCTCTCTCTCTCTGTGTGTGTGTGTGTGTGTGTGTGTGTGTGTGTATGTGTGTGTGTGACTTGTGGGATGGGGTGGGATGGGGTCGTGCAGCAGGGGAGAGAGATTACCTGACCCACAGACCTACTATTGTCACAGCTCTACAATTCTTTCCCTTCTGTACTAGATAACATTGCAATCTGAAGTAACCAAGGAGCCTGGGCTATTCTGCCAGGGCCTGTGACTCCTTCACATTGGTGAAAGTCTGGGCTCTTGTGGGATGACATATCTAGATCCAGGGAACAAGGTTACTTCCATGTAGGTAAAATCAAAAATTAGGGGTAGTAAGTGATCAGAGAGAGCAGGCCTGTCTTTCCCACTAGTCAGCTTTACACAGGATCACAGTGCCTAAGCACTGGTACGTAGGCAACAGCTGCTGGTTGCATCAGATTCTCTCATTCTCTGTAGATACAGTATAAATACCCCCACATACAGTCCTCTATGACTAGTTTGTTCATTGCAGGTCTAGGGAAGCTACTAAGGAACCCAGGTATGTAGCCTTGGGCAGGTTGTGCTTAGGAGATCCAGGCCCCGATATTACATAGCTGTTCTTTTGGCTAGGCTTGTGAAGATCTGAATAGCCTTACTGAGTGGAATTCAGAATTCAGGCAGAATGAGGTTGCAAAACTTTTGGATGAATGTAGGGTAGGGTTCCCCTAAATTGTCCTTGTTTTTCTTACTGTATTACTAAACCCTTGAGTTGTATTTTAGCAATCAGCTGTTTTCAGATCTGGACACTGAGATAATGTCTAACAGGAGGGTGTCAGAGCATGGCGTTTTCATACCTAAGCTCTCCACACACTACAGTTTCTAAATTCTTTCCCGTTCCAGCAGTCTGTCCACTCCCTGTGATTCTGCAGCTCTCCACTAGCCATGCTCAATACCCCACAGTCAACAATCTACTCATCATGGGCTGTTTGCTGAATATGTCCTCAGAATTGAGAAATAACTCTTGAATGTTGAGAACCCTGATGTCATCATCTTCTTCCCACCCAAAGAAGATCCTGTAAACTAATTTCAGCTGTTTAGGATGCTTTCCATTCCTACAAGCCTAGGATCTTGGTGGCTTCAGGCAAAATAAACTAATTTAAGAAGTTAGAGTCTCTTTGTGAAAACATGCTAGTGCCAAGAAAGAGCACACTTCTTAGTAATTGCTATTGTTGGTTCTTTTTCTTTCAAATTATTAGTGTTGATTCTTTTGCCTCAGCTTTCCGGAAAAGCTAGAATTACAAATTCACACCACCAGGCCTGGCTTGGATTTTCTTTCTTGTATTTCTCTGCATATACAACACAGAGTGACTCTCTGAATATAGGTAAACTAGTTGGAGTTCAGAAGGGAAGCATCACGTGAAGTGTACAGATGCTGACTTTTCACAAGTCACAGGGAATGTGCTCATAGCTTAGTAGTGATAAGACGTATTGGAAATAATCACTGGTTCCCGAAGGCTAACTTACTGTTTGCTCACGCAGTAATGGCATCTCTAAATTATTAAGTTATGCTGCTTGTTTCACATCATGCACACTTTGCAGCGTGACTTGATGTTTGCTTTTTGGCTGGTCTGGAACATAGCCTAGCCCTTGTTGGACTCATGGTGGGCATTAGTAGCTAATTGGTATTTAGGGATGGCAGGGTGTATAGATTGTTTTCATGGACAAAGGCTGACCTTATCACTCTTCTTTTCTTATGGCACATTACTTCATCTTGAAGTTCATTACTGGGGCCTGCTTCACAAAGCAACAAATGGGTTATTGATTAAAGGATATTACCATTGAGGTCTTTCATTTTACTTAAGATCTGGTTGTGTGTTTCTATGGAACCAAGTTACCTAGTATGATAGTTTTGTCTGTGCAAGAGAAACTGCACACCCTGAAGGTAAGACCTATCACAAAGCAGGCAGCAAGAAGCTAATGGTGAGGGAGCCAATGTAGATAAGGAATCTACAACTTCTCAGAACTCTGATGCTAAAAAAATAAAAAAAGAACTCAGATGCTGAAAAAATAAAAAAAGAACTCAGATGCTGAAATAGGTAAACACTAAGTATTTCAGCAAATACTGAGATTTAAAATCCTTTAAAAAATACAGTCATAAGTACCAGTTATGATAGTCTGATATGCTGGCTGAAGTCATGAGAAGACCTGTCTTTTGACTCTATTATGTTTTTTCTAAACTACTTCGAGTAAATGGAGATTGCCAGATAAGTCAAACAAGTATTTATTGAATGCCAATTACTAGGAATGACCTTTTTCTTGTCTAAGTTATTTAAGAATTGTATAAACAATATTAAAACTCAAATAAAAAACAAAGCCACCACCACCATGGATCCCAAATGCAGAATTTGTTAAACTTATAGTGGATTTTTTTTTCTTCTTACAAGAATAAACCTTGCTAAATGGTGTCAACACAATTTTATTAATTGAGAGCAGTTTGGAAAATTATCTATCAGTGTTGTGGGACCACACAGTTCCAGACAGATAATATTATTGTGTTCCAGGACAGATCAAAGATGATGGTAGTGTAGCAGCAGGAGCCTAGCACAAGTGGGTTCTCCTAGAGAGAACAGAACCACAAAGGGGCTAAAAGAAGACAACAACAACAACCTATTTTTGTCTGGAATCCATCAGGTATTAAAACAAAATTAGTAGAAGATCTAATTCCATTCGTACATATAAAATTCCTTTGCTCAAAAAGCTAGACCCTGCAAAGATACAGTGTATCTCTTCCTATCTTTCATGGTTGATAGTAGATATAAATGCTTATTGAAAAATACTATCATCAGTTTCAAAATTTTTGTAAACCATGAACTGTGTGACTTTTCTTATGAGCTGTGAGACTATAGTGTGCAGTATAGGAAATAAAAGGTCCTTTCTACATCATAGATGAAAGTCAGAGAGACAGCCCAAGCTTCTTTATCATCTTCAGCATTGCACCTATCATTACAGAAAGCCAGGTCCTCAAGTAACCACGAGGTACTTGCACAAGCACAATGATGGTCTCATACAACAGACAGATGCAAGCCATCAACTAAGTCAGAAGAGTAAGGATGTACTCAAGACAAAGCTCATGCTGCAGATTGAGATGCCCTTGGATTTTCCTTAAGAAGAACCGAATCATTTAATGTCACCTTATAGACGAGAATAGAAACTTCTGAGAGGTTTAGTAACTTGCCTAAGATCAATGTTTGGCTGGGTCAGGAGTAGTATTGTCAGATAAAAGCTGTTGCTCATATAAATTTCAGACGCTTACATATAAATTTCTCGTATTTATTTATTTTATATATCAAATGATCATTCTAAAAAGTTTTCCTTGTTCACTGAAATTCCAGTGCAATGGGATATAAAAGATTATTGTTAAAAGTAATCTTATTTGGCAGGACTAAGGACATTGAAAATTAGGTGGCAGTAAAGGAAAGAAGAGCCAAGGAAGATGGATCAAGCAGGAAATAGTGTTATGAAAGTATTCCATCTGAGGGGGCAGTAGAGAGAGCCCAGGATTGAAGTCAGGAAGCAGGGCTTGGAGGCTGTGGCAGTCATGTTCCCTTGAGAAGATGGAACACAGTGGGTATCCACTAAAGCTGGCTGGTTCAATTAGGCTCGAGAGAAAACTGTGCTCATCACTTCCCAACTCTGTATCCAGTTACTCCTGGGGGAAACCTAGAATTAGACAAGATGAAAATACTTTAACGGAACAGTTGGCAGGAGCTACAAATCAGAGCCCTCCTCCTACTTCCCTCCCTTCCTCAGTGAGTTGTTAAATATCTCCCCATATATCAGCTGGCCAAGGAAATGTAGGGGCATTTTGACAGTACAATCAATTCAATAGGGAGATTAGTTATTATATGGAGAATGTTTGGGAGCATAAGAAAAAGAAGCAACAAACATATTAAAGAATGTCTGATTAAAAATTCTTGTGGGGGCTGGTTGAGATGGTTCATCAAGTAAAGGCGTTCTGATGAACCTAGTTTGTGTCCTCCCTCATCATCCTGACGAACCTACTTCAGTCTCCAGGACACACATGGTAGGAGAGAGACAGTTCCCACAAATTGTCCTCTGATCGCCACATACATGCCATGGTACATACACAGTGAGCCCATGAACATACAATAAAGTGTAGTTTTTACATAGATTGCTGTGGTGAAAGCATGCTGCTGCCTCTGTGCTCCCCCCCCCCCAATATAGGCATCTAGCTGAATTCAAGGAGAATCAGGACGTATGCAGGGTAGACCGTGTTTTACACATATTCTTTGAGTTTCTCCAGCCAAGAAGTGGATCTTGCCTTCATGGGCAGAGGTCAAGTCCAGCTCTTACAAGGCACATTAAGACTGAAGGTTAGTCACACCATGAAGGAATTTAACCCAATACAGAAACATCTTGGGATTAGGTTTTCTGATTTGTACGTGTTTCATCCTGGTCAGGGAGGATGATAAACAAAGAAAAAGACTGATTTTGAGGCCCTGTGTAAGACAAGATGATCAGAGCTATGAGGACTTTGAGAGTCCCCAGAAGACTGTTTGTTATTGAACTGTGCCTCGAGTTCCAGTGCTGTAGAGTGACAGGGTACCACTTCTAATATTATTCTTGGCATCACATCTGATTCATCTTTGCTACAGCTCAGTTGCTGATTTCTAGGATGTTGCCTTATAAAAACAAACAGTGCCGTTAAATCCAACCCCTAACTGTTTTTGACAGTACCTGCTGATTATAAGAAGAACCCAGTCAACATTTGACTGTTTTAGCCGTTAAATCCAACCCCTAACTGTTTTTGACAGTACCTGCTGATTATAAGAAGAACCCAGTCAACATTTGACTGTTTTAGCCGGACTTCAGAATATTGAGTAAAATTTGAAAGCCCTCACAGAAACTTCGTTCTATTACATGGCACAATTCCCAGACATGTCATATGAGGCTCTGTGCTACAATTTCCTTCTCTTCCCTCCCCACAAAGCATGTTGATTTTTCCAGAACTGTTTCAGTGCAGGGTAGAATGACGTCTTTTCGGGTATTGTGACGTTTCTATGCCTTAAGCTTTGAGACTCAGATCCTGCCTCAATCCTCCAGGAAGTCTGTGCAGATTTCCAGGAATAGTGAAGGTTCTCTTCTGGTCTCTCCCGGAGGGTCACGCACTGTACAACCGTGTTTCCAGGCAGTGTAGTGATGGCAGACCTGGGAGCCAAACTGCCTAGATTCAAATCTTTGTTCTGTTATTTACAGGCTGAGATCCACTGGGGAGTTTTTTTAACAGCAGCCTTCATTGTTTTTACTTGGAAAATGGGAATAACAATTGTACCTTATCTCTTGGTTGTTGGGGCCTGTGTGAGATGAAGAACACCTAGCTGGTTCATTCACACAGTACTGCGTGGTTTGAAAGCCATATAAAATACTAAGCTCCTTTGATTTGAAAACTATAAAAGAAGACCAATTCATTATTGAAAACACAAGTGCTGATTCTGTGCCATTGGTAGTATAATTCTCTAGAAAGAGCCCAGATTATAGAGGTAGACTTGGTCTATAGCCCAGCTCCACCTTTATTTGCTGTGTGGTTTTGCCGAAGTGCTTTAATTTCTTGTACCCAGGACTTCCGAAATGTTGCAGACATAATTAACCATTCTGGGTATGAGAAGTTGTGAGAATGAAATGAAGTCCTATCCATCAAACCTTTATTAGAATGTACTAAGTTGCCAGTTGGTGGTAACTATTGTTCAGTTGTCAAGGAGACAGGGCAAGGGGAAACAAGAAACAAAAGAACCAAACTAAAGAAGGCAAGAGCATGGTTACTCAAAAACTAAGAGCTGCTACCAGCTATGTGAGAGGCTGGGGCAGAAGAATTGCAAGTTCGAGGTCTATTTAGAATATAAAGTGAGTTAGAAGACTATCTTGGCAGACTCAGTAAAAGCCTGTCTCTAAAACAAAGGGCAGGGAGGGTGGGAGGGAGAGCAATACTTCGTTGGTAGAGCATCTTGAGGTTCTATCAGCACCAAAGCAAATAAACTGCCAATACATAGCTCAGAGGTTTCATCTTGCTTCAGAATGTTATATTTTACCTTTGTAGTTTTTGCATAAATTGCACACACTTATGGCAAAAAATTAAAAGAGTAAAAAAAAGTACACAGTGAAAAATAAGTCACATCTACCCAGCCCAACCATTAGATGGACTACTGACTTCCCATAGTTGCTTCCAAAAATACTCAATGAATTTATAATAATTCTCTTTTTCATTATGTATTTTTATTCATTAAATATACAGCGAGAAATTAGTTCCCGTGACATCTTTCTCTATGGAGTGTCAGAAACCATTTCTCTATGGAGTGTGTCATAGAAACCATTCAATAGGTGACACTGGAGTGCCCCTTCCTTTGTAGCACTTGCATCCCATTTGACTGACCCACAGCCCCTCAGTGGAATTTTAGGTTGTTTCCAACCTTTTGTGATTACAACTAAAGCTGTAATGAATAATCTTGTCCAAGTGTGATTCTACTTGTATGTATCAGTGGGATTGTTTCCTAGAAATGGTATTGGTGACTCAAAGGATATGGGCAAGTTTGACAGATAGTGACAGATAGAAGTTGTACCAATGTGACACTCCCTCCAGTGAGGCTCCCCAATGCTATCGTCATCACCTCAGGCAACTGTGTTCTGGTCTTTACCAGCCTGATAAGAGGAAGAGAAAACCAGGTTTCACTGGAGTTCTACTGCCTTGCGTTTTAACAAAGGTGGAGCCTTCCATCAGATATTTGAGAAACACCTTAGATTTTATTATCCTTCAGTTGACAGCTCTGGAGCAGCTACAGAAGGAATCTGATTTCTCTCTGTGAGATTAACAGGTTATTTAATCTGCTCTGATGTCACAAGAACATTCCCAGATGCTTTCTTCATTCAAGGTTAGGCTTCAAGACACTGGCAAAATGCAGGCTTTTCATCATAGAACAAGGAGGATGATGGCTCATCAACAATCATGACTTCTTTTAATGTTTTCCTGTTTTTCAGGTTTTCTGAATAAATTGTGTATTACTATTGTGCTATGTACTGGCTTCTTTCAACCTTTTGGGACTTTTGATGTCTTTTTTTTTTTTAATCTCACTATGTTCACCTTCTTTAAATTCACGGCATTTCTGCTCCAGTGTCCTAGGATTACAGGCATGACCCATCACCTTTAAGCATCCATAAAATTGTTACATGGTTCCTAGGTATTAAAGAATGCTGGTAATTCTGACTGTTTGCTTTGTTCTTTGTAGTAGTTTGAGTAAGAATGACCTTCATAGACTTTATATTTAAATGCCTAGTCACCAGGGAGTGTCACTATTTGAGAAAGATTATGAGTTGTGGCCCTTTTGGAATGAGTGTGGCCCTTGGAGTCGGCTTCAAGGTTTCAAAAGCCAGTAACAGGTCCAGTGTTCTGCTCTGAGTTTGTGAATCAGGATGTTGCTCTCAGCTACTGACACCTTCTTGCCAGGATGACAATGGACTAAGCCTCTGAAGCTGTAAGGAAGCTGCCAATTAAATGCTGACTTTCATAAGAGTTGCCTTGGCCGTGGTGTCATGTTACAGCAACAGAACACTGACTAAGACTGTCTCCCTCTTAAATATCATCAGTGTGTTCCTAATGACTCCCTATTGCTAACCCCTGTAAAAAGCTTTTTTTTTGGTCTATTTGTACCTCAGATGGCATTTATGAAGCTCCTGATCCTGACCACTCCTTACTGCTAGTTCTCTGTTCCCTCTCCCCACCCCATTCCTCCCTCCTTCTCTCCCCCTCTCTCCTCCTCTCTCCCTCCCTCTCTCTGGTGCCTCTCTGTCCTCTTTGCAGATGTTCCTCAGGCCACTGTCTCCTAGGAGGTCACATTTTGGAGGTCTCACTGTGCCTCAGTACACCTTTCTGAGGAAGCTATGGTTAGAAACTGGAGCTCACAGGTGGGAATCAGAGCATTAAGATTGTTAAAGAGCATGCTGAAGTGAACCCATTTAGAAAAGACGAAGCACAGGTTGGAAGCTAAGGTGCTGTGACCTTAACTGCTATGCAGAAATAAGCTCTCATCAGTGTGTAGATCATGGGCCTGGAATGTATGTAAAACCACAAATGAGCGACCACAGCACTGTCTATAGACAGCAGAATTCTTGTCTCTGAACCTTCAGTTTAGCCTGTATTCCCCAAGATTGTGTCTGGAAGGAGGGGTTACACTATCGGTAGAAAAGGCTGTGAAAGGAAACATGGAGACAGGAACTCAGACGCTGTATATCTTTAATTTAATTAAATTTCAGACAGCAGCACTTAGTACAGGCCTTGACTTCTGACTTCAAGGGACTTTCAGTGATTCAACTTGATTTGCATGTTTTTGATGCTTTAAGGCCAAAAAAAATAAGTTAGGAAGACGTATCTTAAAGCCCTGTAAGTTGCTTATCCTGATGGGAAGGCCCATTCATTTCCTAAAAGTGAACTATGCTTCCGTTCAGGGAGCTATTAACATTGAAGGCTAGAATCCCCTGAGAGTCTGATTCAGTCCATTGGAATTAACAATGACAGAGAATGCAAAGTAGACCTTAGATTGAAAAACAATTGCATTGCTTTGGGGAGGGGAAACTTCAACCAGAAAGGAATGGAACGCTGAAAGATTGGTGGCAATGCCTTTGCAACTGGTCGCACTCTTTGTAGGAAAAACGTTAATTCCAGTTCCTCTGGGCTTCTTTCTCATGTACTTCATCCACATCAGTTAGCATGGCTTTTGCTTTTATAAATAATATGTGATATGTTGTGCCTCATTATTGATTCAACCTCTCTGTGGACGTCCCAGTTGTTTAACAGTTTCAACTGGAATGAGTTAGCAGTTAAGGTCACAGCATCCTAGCTTCCAACCCGTGCTTCAGCTTTTCTAGATGGGTGCATTTCTGTGTGCTCTTTAACAATTTTAATGTCAGCAAAGCTGAAGGAGATATTCGTGCCTAGGAGAGATAGACCTAAGTGAGATCTAGAAACCAGACCCAGGTAAGATGCCCCCACTCTCCATACATCTCCATATGTGGCATTACAAGGATTTCTTACTCATTTCTCTGCTAGACTAAGTGTTTTGCAAGAGTAAGAAACTGCTCTCCTGTTCATCTTCATCCTTCCAAACCTGGTCCATTGCCAGCCTGGTACATGTTCATAGCCAGCAAAAATGTCATACATAAACCATTTATGTTTTATAGACAGATAACTCAAGTTCAGAAAAGTCACTGGGATCATACAGGTAGAAAGAGGATTCAATCCAAGGCTGTCAGACTCTTAAACCTAGACTTGTAGGAAAACCTCTAGAAGTTAAGATTCAAGCCCAACAAGAAGCAATTTTACCACTGACAGTAAATATACTCACACAGAAGAATTCTGTCTCTTTAGCACTGCAGATCTGTAATGTTGGGAGGAAGCCTTCTGTTGTGTTGTTTGGCTATGGTAAAACTTTAAGCATTTGTCTCTCTCCAAATTCCCTCAGATGTAGATTTCAGACCAAACAAAGCAAGAGAAGCCAGTCTTAACCCATGGAAGAACATTCACTTATGAATCCTGCTGTTCTGTCTTCACTTTATATCTGTGAATTTAAATAGAAGCCTTACTTTTATATCTATATGTCTAAAGAGTGCTATGAAATAACAAAGTTTAAAACCAAGCTTTAGGGAAACATGGTCCAGCATTTAGGAGGGTTTGCGGCTTTTCCAGAGGACCTGAGTTCAGTTCCCAGTACCCATTTCAGGCCACTCACAGCTACCTATGACTATAGCCTCAGAGAGGCTGACACCCTCTTCTGGCCTCTGTGCACACCTGCATTCCCATGCATGTGCACATATACATACAATTTTTTTTTTTAATCTTTGAAAAAGCACTGAGTTTGAGCCATGGGTGTAATATTCTTGTCTCCTTCTCTTTGTCTTAAGAGGTAGCAGTGCCTATGTAAACACTCATCCTGTGCCTTGGAGTAGATTACACAGTGCTGAACTGGTACCACAGTAGTCTCAGATTCCAGAGGGACTTCATAAGCATACCATCCCCTGACCTCTCATTATCTGTGCCACCCTTTTAGCTCTGCACCTTCTGTGCTGCTATTTTGTGTTGGGAGAAATCTGGACAATACTACGGTGCAATCATTTTATTTTCCTAAAATGTAAAGACACTTGGAAATAAAAGCTGGCATCAGCAAAAATCCAGTTGAAAATAATTGACATGTAGAAGAATCTTCAATAACTCAAAACCCTTCCCTTTAAGAATTGTTTCTGATATATGCAAAAATTAATCTGATGTTGCCTTTTCATCCAACAAAATAGAAGCATTGGTTTTTTAACAACAGACCATTTTCATTTTTTTATGTAGAAAAAAAATGGGAAGTGAGATGACTTGAAATGCCTGTTTAGGTATTTTCACAGGTTGGGGAGATGGTTCAGTGAGTTAAAGGCACTCACTACCAGCCTCTCAATATATGCAAAAAATAATTTTCAATGTTTCTTATTAAAAAATACTAATGTTTCTCCACCTCGTATAGAGTAATCTCCAGAAATAAACCTCACTTCAAAGGTAAGCTAAGAATTCTGGAAATTTAAAAAAATAGATTTTCCCATATCCCACCTCTTTATCTTTCCAAATAGGTTAGATCTCTATTTGTCAATTAACCTTCTCCAGTTGCTTCCATATTTTAGGGTCCAGTTACAGGTACTACCAGTGTCTCCTTGCGAGTGAGCTTATTAGCCAATAACTGACCCAGTCCCTGTGTGATATTAAGAGCAGATGACAAGACTGGTTTTGCACACTGTTGCTCGCCTATAGTCTAGCACGGTACATGGCAGATCCCCAGTAAAAAGTAATGACTGAATGAAATTTATCTTAAGTTCTTTAGAGCTCCCCCGATCTACCTTATCTTGCCTGAAACACACTACATCAGTGTTTTATACATGTACAATTATTTGAGCTCAGACTGGTGATGTATGTTTTTATGTTTTCTTTACTCTAAGGTAACTTCCACCTTTTATCTTGTCCATTCTGGACATTTTCTAATCTGAGCATCTCAGATAGGAAATAGCAGAGGTCTCATGACTGTAAGGAAGGGAAGGGCTTTACCCACTCACTTCCTCTCTCTCTTTTACTGAACTTCAGGGGAAATCCTCTGACCATAAAGCTGACCAGGGCCAGATCTGATTGGAGACCTCCATAGTTTCCACTGAGTCTTGACTCCTGAAACTGAAAACCTCTGACCATTTATCTAGTCCATTGGATGTGTGAGGACAGAAGTGTCACCACACAGAAGTAGTAATATGGTGGTCTTGGGGACTTTATCTCACATTTCACACTATTATACATCAACAATTAAAAGTTTCTTTAGTCACAGCCTGTGTCTACATAGTATCTAGGATTAGTAATTGGCTGGGTTCTGATGTACAGAGTAGTTTGGCAAATGTGCTTTAGATAGACAAACCACACAAACTATTGGCAAAAGGCTGAGACTGACTGAGGGCTCTGAGGTCTTCCATGTGGCAGCTGGGAGTGTTTCCAAGAACCATTGTGAAAGTAGGAACTATCCAAGGTATGCAGTGCTCTTCCCTGGGTAGTAAATGCTAAGCGCTCTCTGACTTCGGTGGAGAGCATGCGGCACCCTGCTTTAGTTTGGGGAAGATGTTACATGATAGCTCTTTTTCTTCAAAGAATGGGCACACTAGAATCTGTCATCTGCTTACCTATGGCTTGTTCCACGGCAGGAGGGAAGTTGGGCCTAGTCAGTTTGGGCGTATAGATCATTACACTCATTTCCCTGCCACAGATGTTTGAAAAAGAATGAAGGCTTCACAGGACCAGATTAAAGAAGGGTTGGCTATGTAGGATGCACATCAGGCAGCTGCTTGCTATGGGATTTTGAAGGGGACAAGTTCTGAGATTCAGTAACATGTTGTCAACCCAGAGTTAGTCAAAGGGGAACTTTTACTAATGGGTTTCCTTTCAAAATCATTGAGTTTCTATCTTTGCTATGAGAATTTGTTGGATGAATAAAAACAAAACACATTCCTTAGTATGAACTTTATATTTACTCATCTTCTATGGCTGTCTCACAATATATGATTATCTGCAATGTGTAAAATTTTGTTTGTATTTACTTATCTATTTCACTTTATTTTTTTTTTTGAAGAGTTCTCACTCTGCAGTCCAGAATGACCTTGAATGACCTCAGTTCCATAATCCTCCTGCATCCACTTACCAAGAGTGAGATTATAGGTGACTTGATTTAGTCCCACTAGACTGAAGCTCCACGGAGGCAAGAGCCTGTATTTTGATGCCACCTGCAGCTATCTTATCAGGAACCACGTGTGGACTAGGGTGGGGTCTCAGTTAGAAATGACAAGTATCAGATCATTCTCACTGCAGCCTAGAAAGCAGTTGACATTTTCACCCTCATTTTGTAAGTGAGGAAGTTGGGGTTCAGAGAGGGTGAGTTAGTTTGGCAGTCAGTAGGGGAACTAAAAGTTGAACCTAGTCAGTTTGGGTAGATTTATCATTACTCTTATTTCCTCTCCATAAATATTTGAAAAAGAAAGAAGGCTTCACCAGACCAGATTTGAAGCTTTGGTTGTGGGGGATGTGAATCAGAAACGAATTCAGGATTTTAGTGATCCTGGGAGCCCTGTTATAAGCTAGAGGGGAAGAGGTAAGGTAAGGAGTGGCACAGGAAGATGTGATGAGTCTGATTATACCAAAGTCAGAGCTGAGGTCTGGCCTGGTCTGTTTCTCAGTGCTGCTCTCCTTTTGAATTAGGAGTTAAGTTGTAGGTTCTTTCTATACGCAGAGGCAGAGAAGTTATTTTATTTTTGTTTGTTTGTTGTGATAATGATGATTTTGCTCACGGGGCCTCACTATGTAGCGAAGCTTCTCTTAAATTCATTATGAAGCAAAGACTTTTGATAGTTCTGCCTCAGCTCTTCGATTGCTGGGATTAAAGGAATGCATCGCCATGCCCATCTTGAGACATGTATTTTACAGGATAGAAAGTCAAGCATGGAGTGCACATGAACCTATGGTATATTCTCTCTCTCAAGTATGATTTTATATGTGTCCTTTTCTGAGATGGAGTCTTCCTCTGTTACCCCAGTTAATCTTGAGCTCCTTTGCTTGAATGTTCCTCTTACCTAGCACTCCCAAGTAATGGCAACCTGTAGGTATGTACTACGCATTGACTGAGTTCACTGTTTTATACTGGGTCTTTAATGTTTCTAGATTAATCCTTCACAAACTATATATCTTAGGGATTTTGAAAAAGAAACCATCCGCCACATAAGCGTCCGGTTGGAACGAGGAGAGCTCCTGCTTCATCTGTTTTCCACATAGCATGAGAGCCATCATTCTCTTCATGTAAATGGGAAAGTATATTATGTGTTGGAAGTTGGATCTTCTTGTCTAAAAGATAGTTCTATTTAGGGGATTTCTGAGTTAATATGGTAACTTAAACACATGATTTTGCTATATTTTTAAAACTATCTGTGTTAGTCAGGGTTCTCTAGAGTCACAAAATTTATGGAATGTCTTTCTCTATTGAGGTAACTTATTGTAGTAACTTCCAGTCTGTAGTCCAATTAACCCAACAATGGGCAGCTGTGGATGGGAAGTCCAATAATCTAGAAGTTACTTAGTCCCACGAGGATAGTTGTTTCAGCTGGTCTTCTGTAGAAGTAGGTTCCCAACAGATGTGCTGGCAAGTGCAGCAGTCAAAGAAGAGCGAATCTTCCTTCCAATGTCCTTATGTAGGCCTCCATCAGAAGGTGTGGCCCAGATTATAAGTCTGTACCACCACGCCTAGATCTGGGACTTGCTTTATCACAGGCTGACCTTGAACTCAGAGATCTCCTTGCCTCAGTCTCCTGGGTTAAAGGTGTATACTACTTTGCCTGGGCCTAAACTTTTCATGGCCACTAGGCCTCAAGATCTCCATGCCAAGATCCATGTCAGAAACTTGTGTCTTCATCCTCAAGATCTGGATCACAGGTGAGCCCTCCAATTCCATATTATAGGTCATTCCAGATACAACGAAGCTCACAGCCAGGAATGGCCATTACATTATCCCAACCCCAGTAAGTTAACAACTTTTTCTATTACATTTAATTGTGGGGTATGTGTGTGATAGGTAGGTAGGTAGGTAGGTAGGTAGATTGATTAATTGATAGACTCTGAGTTTCCAACTCAGGTGTCAGGCTTGGAAGCAAGCAGTTTTACTCCTTCCATTGGCCTGAAAGGTTTTTTGTAATGTTGCTGTTTTAAAGGAGATAGATCAAATAAATCAGACAAAAGCTTTTTAGACATTTAGAAGCAGAAACAAATGGGTAAATGACACTGGATAGATTAGAGTTGGAAAAGCTGAGCCTCAACCTAAATGCAGAAAGCTGAGACACTGCTATAATTTAGGATGCTCAACAACTGGACCCTAGAAATCTGTGTTAAGGAAGAAAGGAAGAATAGTTATAACAGAAAATAACACACTGTACACTGAAAATGTGGGATTAGTGGATGTACACACACTGAAGGTTTTCCTTGGTAGCTCCCTGAATTCAATAGGTAGAACTTGGCTCCAGGCAGGAGTTGGAGAAACCAATCCATGGAATTCAAAAAAAAACACTGTATACACCATAGTAAAGGTAAGGCCAAAGCCACTGAATTCAATGTTCAGGTCTAAAAAATTTTAACCCTCACATTTGAAATGTAAATACAGAGAATATCCAATAAAAATGATTACAAAATTGATTAACCCTCCCTCTCATTTTTGAAACAAGCTCTCTATGGCTTCGTTTAGCCCCAAATTTGAGAGCCCCTTGTGTTTGACGAGGATCACAGATATGTACCACTATGCCCAGCTTATTTTACTCTTTGAAATGTGAACAAGCAACCAGCTCTGGGATGGCAGCATTGACATAGAAAAGTCATTTGTATAAAATATTTTGCCAACAGAAGAGGTCCTGACATTAGTATCTCCTGGAGGGAAAATATTTGCTCTTTAAAAGAACAGGATAATATTTTTTTAAATGTTTGAAACCAAAAGAATCCCTTAGTATAGAAATATGCCAGAAATACAAAATTGTAAAGGCCTAGATGAGGGAATCTTCATAAAGTACCATGTTTTTTAAAAAGTCAAAAATATTAGAACAAATAGAAGAAAATTAGAGAGTGAATCAAAGATAACCTGCTATACATATAGCAGGAAAAGTACAAAGGAAAAAAGATAGAGAAAAGAGATTAATTTCAAAACTAGAGGGCACAGACTTTAAGCTTAAAGAGGCCCAGTGACTGTCTAGTTATTTCAATAGATGAGAAAAGTACTACGAGCAAAAATTTCATTATGCTAGTGTAAGAAAGATTTTATAAGCTCAGATGGGGAAAGAGAGAACACAGAGAGATGGTACATCACAGGAAAGGTCACAGTAATTTCTTAACAGCACTGGGAATGAGCAAAACTTTAAAAATATAGAAATGGAAGGCTTGGATTTCTAGCATAGATTTTAGTAGTAAATCAAACCTCCAAGTGAGAAGACATAAAAGAAAGGAAGGAAGGAAGAAAAGGAGGCGCGAAGAAAGGAAGCAAGGAGGGAAGGGGGAAAGGAAGGGAGGAAGGAAAGAAGGAAGGAAGAAGGAAGGAACCAATCATTAGTCAAGCACATATAAAAATGTATTTTTAAGAGAAGCTAAATTTTGGGTGCTGAGATTCAAACCCAGGATCTTGAATATTTTGAGCAAGTACTTCACTACTGAACTGTAACATTAAATATTAAACATATGTGAATGATTTCCGTGCCAACACTACCTCCTGCTATTCTCTGACCCCAGCAGTCTCTCCACCTCTGTGGCTAGCCCCATGTAGCAGCTGCCCTCCCAAGGCTCTCTGTTATGGATTCTGTTCCCGTTCCCAGCATCTGTCCCCAGTGGATGTAGTCACAATTTACATGAGCCCTACAAAATCTAAACTCTTAGGGCTTGTAATTTATCAATCAGATTTACGTCTCACTCCACAAAATTTCTACACAATAAACTCAGAACCAATTGATATTGATACAGACTGCCTACCTAGATAAGACAAAATTTCCTGTAATAATCCATCTTTTATAAGATATTCATAGCTACCTGTGTCTAACTAAAGCCACATGTGGGTGAATCATCTTCTTCTCCTATATCTTTTCTTCTCCTCCTGTTTCCCCCACCTCTCAAGAACTTTTCGCCTGCCTTTCTTTTTCACTCTCCAGTCACAGGCCTTGCTTCATCTTGTGCCTCCCCTCACCTATATATAGACATCATCCCACACTGAACTATATCCTGAGCCCTAAAACAAAAATTCTTAGAAAGCTCTTAAAGAAGTTAGTCTGTATAGATGAGTGATAGACCAGAAGGCGCAGAATAGAAAAACAAGAAAGTCTATGGGTATGGAGGAGGGAAAGGAATCCTTGATTCAAAATGACAATTGTGCAAGTGACGTCAAGGTGGTCCTCACAGAACAAGACAGTAAAATTCAGGATATGGGTTGAGTTGTGTAGTAACTAAATCAAGGGCCGTCAGTCCAATCTTCTAAAAAAAATTAATATGACAATATAACATTGACTGCTCTAGCATTTTAATTGCACAATTCATAAGTATTATGTTTATTTGTACTGTTGAAAAGAACAGATCTACAGAAGATCTTCATTCTGTAAAACTGAAAATCTACACCCATCAAATAACCATACCCCTTCACACACCCCATCTGGTAGCCACCATTCTCCTTTCTTTTTCTATGAATGTGATTACTTTAGATGCCTCATATATGAAATCATACCATTTTTATGTTTTTTATAAACTACTAATTTCACATAGCATAAGCACATAAAGTTTATCCATACTGCAGTGTGTGCCAAGTACTCTTTGTAGCTCCAAATAGTATCCCACTTAATATGTGCCACATGCATTGACTCGCCTACTGATAGACATGTGAGTTGCTTCTTTAGGATTGCCATCAATCCTGTCTTTGTAAACATTGTTTTGTAATTCTGTGTTTATAAACACTGGTTTGCGAATACCAACTTGAGATCCTGTTTTCAGTTATTTGACTGCCCTTAGAAGCAGGATTGCTGGCTCACATACACCAGTCCTGTGTTGATTTATGAGGAACTATAACTAACTGCATCATTTATAATCCCATCAATAATACTCAGATGTTCCAATCTCTCCTCATTCTTGCCAAAACCTGATTTTTTTTAGTTATTATTTTTTATAGCATCCATCCTAATGGATGTGAAGAAATAGTTCATGGTGGTTTTGATTTCTCTGCTGATTAATAGTGCTGAACCCTTGTGATTGTTAGTCAGACTTTCACTGCATTGCAAATTCCTGAGAACATTACTTTATAATGAGGAAAGGTCTGTATGGATTACAGTTTTGGGGGTTGCTCCATGATCAGTTGGCCCCCTTGCTTTTGAGCACAATAGCACACAGCATGGTGAGTATGTGACGCAAAACTAGTCACTTTATGGCCAGAACACCAAAAGAGAAAAGAAAGGGCCCAGAACCAACAATTACTGTTGAGGGTGCACCTAACAGTGACATAAAGGTCTCTCACTAAGCCCCTTCTCTTCTCTTTCTGGTCATGAAGTAAACAGTTTCAACAGAGGCAAAAAGTAACAGGGCTAACATCACAAACCAAGACCTCCAGAACTCTGGGTCCAACAGAACCTTTTCTCTAACTGTTCATCTCTCCCTTGATTGTTACAAAAGGTGGCTAGCACAAATATCATTTTGAAACTGCCCATTGAAGAGTTTTGCTTATTTCCCAATAAGATTTTGAAGACCTGCGTGTGTGCCTGCATATATTCATGTGTGCATTCATGTGTGTCTTAGGATTTTACTGCTGTGAACAGACATCATGACCAAGGCAAGTCTTATAAATGACAACATTTAATTGGGCTGGCCTACATGTTCAGAGATGCAATCCATTGTCATCAAGGAGAGAGCATGGCAGCATGCAGGCAGGCATGGTACCAAAGATGAGAATTCTACATTTTCATCTGAATGAAGCCAGAAACAGACTGAGCATCCCCAGGCAGCTAGGAGGAAGATCTCCAAGCCCATCCCCAGAGTGACACACTTCCTCCAACAATGCTACACCTTCTAATAGTGCCACTCCGTGGGCCAAGCATATGCAAACCATCACATTCCACTCCCTGGCCTCCATAGGCTTGTTCAACCACATGAGTCTATGGAGGCCAAACCTAACATAGCATAATAAAAAAAAAAAAGTACATTTAGTCCAACTTCTAAAGTCCTCATAATCTATAGCAGTATCAACAATGTTAAAAGTCCAAAGTTCAAAGTCTCTTCTGAGATCCAGCCAATCACTTAACTGTAATTCCCGAATTAAGACAGGCAACCAGCTGGGCAAACTCCAAACTCTGAATCTCCATGTCTGATGTCAAAGTGGTCTTCAGATCTTCAACTGCTATTCATCTTTGTTGACTGCAACAAACTTCTTTCTCCTGAACTGGTTCCACTTGCTGTTAGCAGCTTTCCTTGGCAGTTATCTCAAGGATACCAATGGCTCTGGCATCTTTAACATCTTTGGGTCTCTAAGGCAGCTTCAGTAGCACAGATTCTTGTTTCAATGTCTGGGATCCATACATGATCTTCTGGGCTCCTCCAAAGGGCTGTCTTCACTTCTCCAGCTCTGCCCTCTGTAGCACTCTAACCTCAGGTTGATCCACTACACTGTTGCTGTTGTTCTTGGTGATCATCCCATGATTCTGGTATCTCCAATACATTGGGTTCTTCTGTTGCAACTTGGCTTGACCAATAGCCTCTCATAGGCTCCCTTCATGGTGCCAAACCTCAAATCCTTTGCATGACTTCTTCAGTCCTGGATTTTCAACTACAGCTGAGGCTGTACTTTCACCAATGGCCTTCCATGGCCTCTCACAGTCCCAAGTCTCAACTGTTCTTCAGTACCACCTGGGTGATTCTTACACATTACCAAGTACAGTTTCAGCACGAGGTACAATTTTGGCTCTCCCTGGAACAGTTTTTGTGCTCTCAGAAAACATTCCCCCAGAAGATTTTACCTCAATGATGCTGGTCTTTTCTTAATCACAACTAATTTCTTAGCTCCAGCTAACCAGCATCAATTATCCCAGTAGTGTCTTTCTCATCTTGAATATAAAGCCAGAGACACATGGCCGAAGCTACTGAGTACTGCTGCTTACAGGAGTTAGAAAATGCTTCCCCCACCCCTTGTTCTATTACATTATCACTAGCTTCCTCTTTTTTAACCCCTTCACTACCTAAAATTGGCTGCCTTGGATCTTGCTCTGTAGATTAACCTTGAATTTATAGAGATCTGTATGTGTCTTCTGGGATTAAATCCACACCTGGATTTAAGCTTTTCTTCACCTAGAACTTGCTCTGTTCCAGGCTGGCCTTGAACTCGAAGATCTGCTTGTCTTTGCCTCCTAGGATTAAAGGCTTGTACTAAGTTGCCTGGAGCTAATTTATCTAGGTGGAAATCTTGCTCCAAGGTCATCGCTCTTTTAATTCAAGTAGTATTCAGTATTCAGCTCCATTTCACTTCCTGGTGTCCCTTTAATACGCCAACCATAGATTTTGTGTTTTCCTTTCTCAACTTGCTCCTTTTAATTAAAATGCTCTTCATAAGAGTCAACTTTAGTAAACACACAACAGAATTTACACCAGGCTGTTTTGATATTTCCTTTCTCAAAGCAATTAATCTAAATCTCTTCACCTTAACTTCAGACAGGCTCTTTGGACAAGGGCAAAAAACAGCCATGTTCTTCCCGAAAATACTACAAAAACAGTTTTTAGGCCACATACTGAAATTCTTCATCGCTGAACCATCTTGGGCCAGGTCCAAACAGTTCAATTCACTCTCAGTAACAAAGTCTTTCATATTCCTACTAGGCTAGCTTATTAAGCTTCAATTAAAGCATTCCAGTACTTTCCAAATCCAAAGTACCAAAACCCACATTCTTCCAAGCAAAAGCATGGTCAGGCCTATCACAGCAACACCCCAGTTCCTGACACCAACTTCTGTATTAGTCACAGAACTTATGTTTAGTCTTTATATAGTAAGGGACTTCGTTGGTGACTTACAGGCCGTAGTCCAACTCCCCAACAATGGTCAGCAGTAGCTGTGAATGGAAGTCCAAGGATTTAGCAGATGCTCAGTTCCACAAGGCAAGCAGTCTAAGAGAAAGAGCCTTCCTTCTTCCAATGGTCTTATGTAGGTCTCCAAAAAAAGGTGTGTCCCATGTTAAAGGTGTGTATCACCACACTTGGATCTGGGACTTGCTTTGTCCGAGATGGCCTTACCTTAGTGTCCTGGGATTCATGGCCACTATGCCTCAAGATCTCCATGTCAAGATTCAGGTCAGAAACTTTTATCTCCCAGACTCAAGATCAGGATCACAGGTGAGCCTTCCAATTCTGGATTGTAGTTCATTCCATATATAGTCTAGTTGATACCAGGAATAGCCACTACAATGTGTGTGTGTGTGTGTGTGTGTGTGTGTGTGTGTACTTGTGTGTGCTATATGAGCAAACTTGAAGTTACAGAGACTAATGTCTTGCTGTCTTGCTCTGGCACTCTCTGCCTTACTTTTTTGAGAAGGGTTTCTCACTGAATCTTTAGCTTGCAGCTTTTGACTAAATTGGCAGTTACCTAGTCCCAGTGATCCTCCTGTTCCCACCTTTCACAGAACTGAGGTCCCAAGGAAATGACTAGCTTTTTTTTTTTTTTTTTTTTTTTTTTTTTTGGTAGATACTGATGATTAAATTCAGATTCTTCCCTACTGAGCCATCCCCCAAGCTCCCCAAACCTGAAAATTTACACCACTTAGTGCTGCCTGTATGTACTCGAGTGTGAGGCTACCTAATGAAGCATGAGTAGCCTCTCAGGGGTTGTAGATATTAACAAGACAGCCTATGATAATACGCTAGGCAGCTCTGCTGGATAATTTTACGTCAACTTGACACAAGCTAATGTCATCTGAGAGAAGCAACCTCAATTAAGAAAATGTCTCCAAGGGGCTGGAGAGATGGCTCAGTGGTTAAGAGCACTGACTACTCTACCAGAGGCCCTGAGTTCAAATCCCAGCAACCACATGGTGGCTCACAACCATCTGTAATGGGATCTGATGCCCTCTTCTGGTGTGTCTGAAGACAGCAACAGTATACACATAATATTAAATAAATGTTAAAAAAAAGAAAAGAAAAAAAAAGAAAGAAAGAAAGAAAGAAAATGTCTCCAAAAGATCAGGCTATGCACAAGCCTAGAGGACATTTTCTCAGTTAGTGATAGATTGATAGAAAAGAGCCCACACCATTCCCGGTGGTACTGCCCCAGGCTGAGCAAGCCATGATAAGCAAGTCCGTCAACAGTGACCCCCCTCCCCGTGTTCTCTGTATCAGTTCCTGCCTCCAGATTCTTCTCCTGCTTGAGTTCTGCCCTGAATTCCTCCAACACTGAGCAATCAATCATGTAGAAGAAGTATAAGCCAAATAAACCCTTTTCTAACCAATTTGCTTTAGGCGATGATATTTCATCATAACATTAGTAACCCTAAGACGTCTGTGTTTACTTTTGTTTGTATATCCAAAAAATCATAGCCAAAACTAATTTTATGAAACTTTTCTATAGATTTTCTCATAGGAGTGTTATTGTTTGGGGTAGTAGGTTCAGGCTTTTAATTGTTTTGAGTTAATTTTTGTAGATTGTTTGTCAGGGGATAAATATCCTTGATAGACTTTGTTGAATCTTTGGATAATCTGAAGACATTATTCCAATATGTTCAACTGTATGAAACTACCAGGAAGGGTTTTGAACAGACAGTTATAAAGTACGTGAGTGGATGATAGGAAACTGGAGAATCACAACTTTCCTATTAGCACCAGTGAAGCAGATGCTGGAAGCACAAATGCTGTAGGAGTTGGTGTGATGAGTACCAAGATTCCCAAACTAAGAAAAGAAAAAATTAATAAGAAACAGGGAAATACACAAGAGTGCTGGCTGTGATTAGTACTGTAACTGAATATTTAGTTAATTTTAAAGTATAGGTAAGGGGCTAGAGAGAAAGCTTGGTAAAAACACTAAACATGAGGGCCAGAGCTTGGATCTCAGCACCGATAAATAGATATATTTTTAAAAGCCAGGTACATGTTCCTGTAACCCCTACATAAGAGGTTGTGGGAAATGGGAGACTCATTGAGGTTTACTAATCACCATCCAGTTTAGATCCAGATTTAGTAAGAGAAGGGATAATAAATAATAAGGAAGAACATGATAGAGCAGGAAAACTGATACCTTCATCTGGTCCCCATGAGCACATTCACATTCATAGACACACACGCACGTGCACACACACACACACATTTGGTAGAGAAAATTAATTAACTGATTAACTTAAATACATATAGTTTATAGTTCATTATAGTAACAAACACTTGTAATTCTAGCACTACGGAGGCTGAGGCAGGAGGATGACAAATTTGAGAACAACTTGGCCTTCAAGACCTGAATCAAATAAATACTTATATTTTGAAGTAATAGAGAAAGACAGTGCTAAAAGAGCTAGATATCCACTTACTAATGACGAGATCTCAGTAGGCTGAACTTTCACCTGTCTAAGTAGTCCACCCCTGGATAATAAATAAATAGTCATAACTCATTCATAAGGAAGGAACGCCTGGGTACTACAGCTTTCTATACCCAGACCCTGTTGGGAGAGAGTTGGTCCCCCAGAAGCTGAAACACCTGAGAGCACAGGTAAGACCACCATTTCTGCTC
This sequence comes from Micromys minutus, assembly GCF_963924665.1. Classification (NCBI taxonomy): domain Eukaryota; kingdom Metazoa; phylum Chordata; class Mammalia; order Rodentia; family Muridae; genus Micromys; species Micromys minutus. The sequence continues at coordinate 6,431,537 of NC_137958.1, forward strand.
TGTGGGTCCTGCTCAGGACACAGGAACCAAGAAACAGTCTAGGACAAGATCTTTTCGGTTTGCCTGGAGCTGACCTGGTACCAGAGCACTCTGTACTCAGACCCCACTGGGAGAGAGACTGTCTCACAGAAGCACTGACACATCTGAGAGCACAGGGGAGACCACCACCCCTGCTCAAATTTTTGTCCCAAGAGGAAACCACCAGAGAGCTCAGGTCACTAGAACTGAGGAGCAGTCTGGGACAGGATCCTTCTGATTCCCATCTGTGCCCAGAGCTGACCTTGTGCTACAACTCTCTATACTCAGGCCCCTATGGGAGAGAACTGGTCTCCCGGTAGTGTTAACACACAGGCTTACAGGAGCGTCAAGCTACTATCAGAATCAGCAAGACCATCCAACATCAGAGATAAGCAGATGGCGAAAGGCAAGTCCAAGAACCTAAGCAACAGAAACCAAGGCCACGTAGCATCATCAGAACCCAGTTCTCCCACCACAGCAAGTCCTGGGTACTCCAACACACCGAAAAAGCAAGATTCTGATTTAAAAAATTACAACTCATGATGATGTTAGATGGCTTTAAGAAGGTCATAAATAACTCCCTTAAAGAAATACAGGACAACACAGGTCAAAAGGTAGAAGTCCTTAGAGAATTACAGGAAAATACGAGCAAACAGACAAAGGAATTGAACAAAACCATCCAGCATCTAAAATTGGAAATAGAAACAATAAAGAAATCACAAAGGGAGATAACCCTGGAGAGAGAAAAACCTAGGAAAGAGAACAGGAGTCATAAACACAAGCATCACCAACAGAATACAAGAGATGGAAGAGAGAATCTCAGGGGCAGAAGATACCATAGAAAACATTAACACAACAGTCAAGGAAAATGCAAAAAGCTCCTGACTCAAAACATCCAGGAAATCTAGGACAAAATGAGAAGACCAAACCTGAAGATAATAGGTATAGAAGAGAGGGAAGATTCCCAACTTAAAGGACCAGTAAATCTCTTCAACAAACTTATAGAAAAAAAACTTTCCTGACCAAAAGAAAGAGATGAACATGAACATACAAGAAGCCTACAGGACTCCAAATAGACTGGAAAGAAAAGAAATTCCTCCCGTCACATAATAGCCAAAACGACAAATGCACAAAACAAAGAAAGCATATTAAAAGCAGTAAGTGATAAAAGGTCAAATAACATACAAATGCAGACCTATCAGAATCACACCAGATTTCTCAACGGACTATGGAAGCTAGTAGATCCTAGGCAGATATCATTCAGATCCTAAGAGAACACAAATTCCAGGTCAATGGGATACAAATTGGAAAGGAAGAAGTATAAATAACACTATTTGCTGATGACATGATAGTATAATTGAGTGACCCCCAAAACTTCACCAGAGAGCTCCTAGAGCTGATAAACAACTTCAGCAAAGTGGCTGGACATAAAATTAACTCAAACAAATCAGTAGCCTTCCTCTACTCAAAGGATAAAAAGATTGAGAAAGAAATTAGGGAAACCACATACTTTACAATAGTCCCAAATAATATAAAATACTATGGTGTAACTCTAACCAAGCAAGTGAAAGATCTGTGTGACAAGAACTTCAAGTCTCTGAAGAAAAAAAAATGAAGAAAATCTCAGAAGATGAAAAGATCTCCCATGCTCATGGATTGGCAGGATTAATATAGTAAAAATGGCTATCTTGTCAAAAGCAATCTACAGATTCAATGTAATCCCTATCAAAATTTCAACTCAATTCTTTATAGAGTTAGAGAAATTTGCAAATTCATTTGAAATAACAAAAAACCCAGAATATCAAAAAATATTCTCAACAATAAAAGAACTTCAGGGGAAATTACCATCCCTGACCTCAAGCTATATTACAGATCATTCTTGATAAAAACCACATGGTACTGGTACAGAGATAGGCAGGTATCTGGAACAGAATTGAAGACCCAGAAATGAACCCACACACCTACGGTCACTTGGTATTTGACAAAGGAGCTAAAACCATCCAGTGGAAAAACGAGAGCATTTTCAACAAATGGTGCTGGTCCAACTGGAGGTCAGCATATAGAAGAGTGCTAATTGATCCATATTTATCTACCTGTACAAAGCTCAAGTCCAAATTGATCAAGGATCTCCACATAAAACCAGATACACTCAAACTAATAGATGAGAAACATGGGCAAGAGCCTTGAACACATAGGCACTGGAGAAAATTTCCTGAACAGAACACCAAAGGTTTATGCTCTAAGATCAAGAATGGTCAAATGGGACCTCATAAAATTGCAAAGCTTCTGTAAAGCAAAGAACACTGTCAAAAGGACAAAAGAGCTTTACCAATCCTACATTTAATAGAGGCCTAATATCCAATATACACAAAGAACTCAAGAAGTTAGACTCCAGAGAATCAAATAACCCTATTTTAAAAATGGGGTGCAGTGCTAAACAAAGAATTCTCAACTGAGGAATACTGAATGGTTTAGAAGCAACTAAAGAAATGCTCAACATTCTTAGTCATCAGGGAAATGCAAATCAAAACAACCCCAAGATTCTACCTCACACCAGTTAAAATGGCTAAGATCAAATACTGTGACAGACAGAGGATGTGGACAAAGAGAAACACACATGGTATGCACTCACTGATAAGCGGATACTAGCCCCAGAAAGCTTGGAATATCCAATATCCAAGAAACAATTCAAAGTCATTATGAAGCTCAAAAAGAAGGAAGGCCAAAATGGGGATGCCTCAGTCCTTCTTAGAAAAGAGAACAAAACTCTCATGGGGGGAAATGCAAGGTCAAATAGAGGAACAGGGATTGAAGGAAAGATCACTCAGAAGCCACCTCACTTGGGGATCCACCACATACGCAGTCACCAAATCCAAGCACTATAACTGGCCTCAAAAAGTACTTACTGTCAGGAGCCAGACAGAGATGCCCCTTTCAGGGACTATTCTAGAGTCATATAGATACAGCTGAACATGTTTGCAGCTGACCATTGCTCTGAACTCAGGAATTCCAATGAGGTTGCTAAAGAAAGGACCTAAGGAGCTGAAAGGGGTTGCAACCCCACGGAAAGATAACAACATTATCAAACAACCAAACCCTTCAAAACTCCCATGGAGTAAAACACCAACCTCTGTTTGTACTTTGAGAGACCTATTGATCCAGTTGTGTATGTAGCTGAAGATAGCAGTGTCTGGAATCAATGTGAGAAGAGGCTTTTGTTCCAGAGAGGGAATGTTGTTCTTGTGCAGGGGAATGCCAAGGCAATGGGTGGAGAGGCAGATCAGAAGGGAGTGCACCTTTGAGAAGGCAACTGGAGGGGGAGGGGGTAAAGGGATAACATCTCAAATGTAAATACAGAGTATCTAATAAAAGAAAAAAATATATATATATACATAAAAGAAAGAGGAACACCCCTCCATTATTGGTGGGGCTGAAAGCTGGTACAACCACTCTGGAAATCAGTCTGGAGGTTCCTCAGAAAATTGGACATAGTACTACCTGAGGACCCAGCTATACCACTCCTGGGCATATACCCAAAAGATGCTCCAACATATAACAATGACACATGTTCCACTATGTTCATAGCAGCCTTATTTTTAACAGCCAGAAGCTGAAAAGAACCCAGATGTCCTTCAACAGAGGAATGGATGCAGAAAATGTGGTACATTTACACAATGGAGTACTACTCAACTGTTAAAAACAATGACTTTATGAAATTCTTAGTCAAATGGATGGAACTAGAAAATCTCACTGATAAGTGGATCTTAGCCCAAAAATCCCAAAATACCCAAGATCAAATTCACAGACCACATGAAGCTCAAGAAGGATGACCAAAGTGTGGATTCTTTAGTTCTTAGGAGGGGGAACAAAAGTATTCTCAGGAGAAAATATAGAGACACAGTGTGGAGTGGAGACTGAAGGAAAGGCCATTCAGGGACTGCCACACCTGGGGATCCAGCCCAAATTCTGCCACCAAACCCAAACAATATTGCTGATGCCAAGAATTACATGCTGACAGGAGCCTGATATAGCTGTCTCCTGACAGGCCTTGCCAGAACATAACATAAACAGAGGAGGATGCTCACAGCTAACCATAGAACTGAGAACTAAAAACAGCTTCTTTAATGAAGGAGTTAGAGAAAGGATTGAAGGAGCTGAAGGAATTTGCAACCCATAATAACAACAATACCAACCAACCAGAGCTCCCAGAGATTAAACCATTATCCAAAGAGTACACATGGACGAACCCATGGCTTCAGCTGCACATGTAGCAGAGGATGGCCTTGTTGGGCATTAATGGGAGGAGAAGCCCTTGGACCTGCCAAGGCTTGATGCTGCAGTGTAGGAGAATTTCAGGGTGGGGAGGCAGGAGTGGGTGGGCTGGGGGGTGAGCACCCTCATAGAAGCAGAGGAAGGGGAATGGGGTAGGGGATATGGAAGGGAATCCGAGAACGAGGATAACATTAAAAATATAAATAAAATATATCCCATAAAATCAGAAAATAAAATCAAAAAGGAAGGAACCCCCGACCTAGCTGTGTTTTAAAGCTCTCACTTTTCAACACTGGTGCACTGGTAGTTAAATTTAAATAGGAAAATTTGAGGAAATATTCAAATCAAAACAATGAATTATGAAGAAAGTATTAAGTATGCACTATATCCAGATATTTTGTTTTTGACAAATAAGGTATTTGGATAAATAAAACCACATGTGTTCCAGAAATAGCAGTTCTGACTTGGAAACAGTGGCTAGCTGATGTAGAAATGCAGAAGGGCTAAGAAGCAATCATTTCTGGAAACACAGCTGGGAGAGTGGGAAAGAGAATGGGAATATTGTGTTGCTCTAAGTGTCTATATGGCTATCAAATAGTTTAATTAGAACGTATTTGTGGGTAGTTTCCTGATGGTCCCTGTAGAACTGCTCATCTTTATAGAAATGTATACTCTTCCACTACATGAAACTATCACATTTTTTTGTGGTAAATCATCTTGTTTTTGATAAATATTCTTGTCAGCTCTCCATTGCTAGGAAGAAGTATTCAATAAGCAGCTTACAAAGAGGAAAGATTTATTTGAAATCATGACTCTAGAAGTTTTACCTATGAGTTGCTTGGCCTGTAACTTCTAGCTCTTGGTGAGGCAGAGTATCATTGTTGGGAGGCCCTGGGGAAGCAGGTTTTTACCCCATTGTGATCAGGAAGGAAAAGGAAGGGGCCAGGAGGCCAGTGGCTCTTTTGTAGATGTTTAGTCTTCTAAACGATTTATAGAAAAGCTTGACATTTGTGATGGATTCTGAGCACTAGCAGTGTAGTTGGCACACAAATAATTTAAATAAACACAACTGTACATGACCTAAAAAACAAAGACCACAACCACCCAGTCCTGCTAAAATTGTGGCTAATGGCTAGGGGAATTAAAAATGATAAATGATACTGGAAGAAAATAATTTTGTGGCAAGAAACATGTGAATGTTTAGTCTTTTGATCTTTCTCACCCTTTCCCTGATTTCTTTGTTTAACATCCCGAGTTTTCATCATTTGTCTTTGCCTCAAAGCTTTAAAAGCACTGCCTTGTCCAGTCCAGAGATTTAGCACACACACGCACATCTCTTTCCTTTTTTCCTGCATCCATGTTCATCCGGAAATTGGTCCTTGTCTGGTTTTGCCTTGATGTAATACTCTAGGAGTGGGTTTGGTATGTTCCTTCCATTCTAGCTGATGAAGGAGCTTCAGGAATATTGGTGTTAGTTCTTTGGGAGTCTGGGAATCGCAGGAACTCTGCCCAGTTCTAGGTCTCGCTACCCATCACTGCTGCAGAAACACTGCTTATTGCAGATAGAATTGCTTATACCCTGTGGCTTCATATTCTATTCATTTTCTTCTGTTTTGTTTTGGGGCAGGATCAGTCTCTGTAACCAGGAATTCACTATGTGGCTCACGCTGACCTGAACTCACCGGGACCCTCCTGTCTCAGCCTCCCAGTTCCTAGGATTACACACACGAGCTCCCATGCCCAGCTTATGTTTCTCTACAGAATGCTCATGTTTACACTTTTAACTATAAAACTATTTACCCCTTTCTGGATTCCTTCTTTCCTAAGAGCTTGTGCTGAGGAATAGCAGTTGCTTCAGAGGCAGGTTTGCATGGTAGTTGTGTGTATATTATTAGGGCTGAGTCATGTATATTTGGAAAAACGGTGTTTTTCTGCTACAGAAACAGTAAGTTATTCTTACCAAAGTACATTCTGTTTCCCAAGTTAGTTGTAGAGTATCTGTGATGATGATGATGATGATGATGATGATGATGATGCAGAAAATGTGTCCATGAGATGGAAGCTCACATAGAGAGGCAAAGGCTACGAATCTAAGTTCCCTTTCAGTGTTAATAGAAGTCCAGACCATCTAATGTCATAGCACATACATCTTTACCACTGGGAGCTTCCCTCAACCACTCCAAGCAGCAGTGTGACACGTTTCCCGTGAGGGTAGGATGAAGACCATGACCTTCTTCTAAAAGCCTGAGTGTTAAACTTCTCTGAAAGACAGAAGGTTCTTGCTTCACTTTCTTGAAATAATTTTCACTTTTATCTTATTGCAGACAGGAAAAGAGGCCAACCACTACAAGTAACTGATATCTTCCCAGACTTCCTCAGTGAGGAGGCCCCCACCTGTGTGGTACACTACTTTCTTCTGCTCCCTTCAGTACTTTCAAAGCTTCTTCCTGATTTCTTTCTCCCTACGTTCTCTATTAATGTTGAAATTTATAGCCAGACATGCAATTATTCTAACATCACAGAAATCGAAAGTGATGGTCTTTTGTCATTGTTGAAATGTTTCCTCTTTTTCTCTCCTATTTCCAACCCCTCAGCCTCCAGCTCTGGTCATTAGTATTTATGTGACTCAAGATTAACAATGTAAATTCAGTAAGATGTAGTAATGTTGGCTTTATATCAGAAACTACTACTTTTTTTTTCTTTTATACTCCAAAGTAGAATGATCCATTCTAGTGCAGTCTGTGAAGTTCTGCCAGTCCAGCCACAGGAATTCTGATGCGATATCTGATAGGGTTTCTGTAGACAAAAGGAGGAACCTGCCCACCTCTAATCCCAGAAAGTAATGAGTGGTCACTTCAGACTGAAGGACCACATAACACTGAACAGATCGTCACAGAACTTACATGGCTCTTATCTCCAGACCAAGTTTGAGACAGAATTAATGATTTCTAGCAGGATAACAACACCCTCTTCCTGTTCCTTCTTGCCTATGGCGTCTGTGAATCAGTACTGGTCTCAGCAGACTTGGGAACGTCACCTGCCTCAAATCGCTTCTCTGTGTTGCTGTATTTATTATATACAGTGCTATTCCGGGTAATAGAACCAGGTGCTGAGAGTAGAATTTCATTCCTGTCCTCCCCGTCTGATCGATTTCAAAACCCCTTTCAGACTTTTGCCAATCACCTGACTAAGGAGGCCAATCACTCCCATGAGCCGCGTTGTCCCTTGTTACTGAAGAAGCGCTCTCTCCTCCCTATACCCACCACCATTTGTCACAACCCGACACTGAATTCTTCATTGTTCTTGGCTGGAGAGATTGCTCTGTATTTCTTGTTTCCGTTTCTTTAGAAAGAGTGCTAGCCTCCTTGTTTGCAGCACTTGTTCAGTAGAGAAAATTGGGGAAACACCAAAAAGCCCAAAGGGAAACTCATAAACTACTGCTCCGAAGTCACTAGTGTTGCACTGATGTGTCTGTAGCCCTCTGTCTGTCTCTGCATCTGATCTTTCTAAACACTTTATACTGCAAAAGAGTCACAGTACTGTGCTTACTGCCTGCCCTATTCATTTTAAGGAAATCAAACAAAAATGTGCAGTAGGGGGGATGAGGAACTGGGGATAGCCACCGGAGGGTCCCAGACACCAGGAAAATGTGAGGCTCCCAGAATCCACTGGGGATGATTTTAGCCAAAATGCGCAGAGAAGGGGAGCTAGATCCTGTAGAGACCTCCTCCAGAAGATGGCCCCGCATCAAGGGATGGGTACACCCTCCCATCTCAAAGTTTTTAACCCAGAAATGTTCCTGTCCAAAGGAAGAACAGGGATAAAAACTGGAACAGAGATTGAAGGGCCAACCAGGGACTGCCCCACCTGGGGATCCATCATGTTTTTAGATGTTGCAGTGGTCAAGAGGTGCTTGCTGAAGGAACCTAGTGTAGCAGGTCCTGAGGAAGTCCAGCCAGCAACTGACCAATGCAGATGTGGATGCATTGCCACCATCAGACAGAGCTCAGGGAACCTGGTGCGGGAGCCGGTGGGAGGACTAGAGGAACAGAGGGGGATTGCAACCCCACTGGAAGAACAACATAGGCTGGCCTGACCACCCAGTTCTCCCAGAGTCTAGACCACCAACCAAGGAGAGTGAGCACCTGGAGGGGCCCATGGCTCCAGATACATATGTAGCAGATGACGGCCTTGCCTGACAGCAGTGGGAGGAAAGGCCCTTGGTCCCCGGGAAGCTTGATGCCCCAGTGTAGGAGGATGCTGGAGCTGTGGGGAGGGAGAGTGTGGGTGGGGAAGCTCTCTCATACAGGCAAAGGGGAGGGGAGATGGGGGGTGTGGAATGGGGGGCTGGTGGAGGGATAACTGGGAAGTGGGAATATCATTTGAGATGTAAACTAATGGAATGGTTAATGAAGAAGAAGAAGGAGGAGGAGGAAGAGAAGGAAGAAGAAGAAGGAGGAGGAGGAGGAGGAGGAGGAGGTGAAGGAGAAGGAGAAGGAGGAGAAGAAGGAGAAGAAGGAGAAGAAGGAGAAGAAGGAGAAGAAGAAGGCAGCACCATATCGGAAGAAAATATAGTGAATAGTTATATAATACCAAAAGCAGAAATGACTTTATTATATATTCCATTGTGACAGAAACCGTAAAAGTTATTTTTACTTTACAGTAGAAAAAAGTGGAGTCACAAGGAAGTTAAACAACATACCCAGAGTCACATAGAGCCACACATTTTTAAGAGAAAATGGGGGAATCTGGGTTCATGTAAGTTGACTCCAGGCTGGTGTCAATCTCATTATTGTAACCTTGGGTTTCATATAACGAAGCAAAGAAAGATGAAAAGGAAGAGGAAATTGGACACCCAGAACCCAGGGCCTAGAGCACCCTCAGTTCTAAAGCCTGTGCAAACATCCTCACATTCTTGCTGGAAGACATGCATGAATGCAGACACTCCCCGGTGCCCCTTTCTCTCCACCTCCCACAACTGTCTTACTCCCTCCCCCTCCCCCAATGCAGGACTAAAGCATTTACACCTTGGTCCTGCTTCCTTCTACACTCCACATGCTCTGTGGGTTGTATTATGGGCATTGTGGGCTTTTGGGCTAATATCCACTTAGTGACTGCATACCATGTGTGTTCTTTTGTGACTGGGTTACATCAGCCAGGATGATATTTTCTAGTTCCATCCATTTGCCTTCGAATTTCATGAAGTCATTGTTTTTATCCCTGCATAGTACTCCATTGTGTATACATACCACATTTTCTGTATCCGTTCTTCTATTGAGGGACTTCTTCCTTCTTCTCTTTTTCCTCCTCCTCTTCCTCATTTTCTCCTCTTCCTCTTCTTCTTAAATTTTTTAACCTTCAACTGACTTTGAACTGATTTTGATGAAGTGAGGCAAACAATATCTTGAACTCCCAATATTACTGTTGACTAGTTGCACATTTTCCTGTTGATAGCACTGTCATCTTATAGAATGACAAATGTGCATTTGTCAGCTTCTGGACTTCCTGAGCCATTTCTGTGTGGTCCCAGAGTCTCTAGCACCAGTGCCAGTGTGCAGAGCCCTGACTTTAAAATGTGTCCGGCTGCCTAGTGATGAAGACACCTCCTTTATTACCCCAAATGGGTCCGGCTGCCTAGTGATGAGGACACCTCCTTCATTACCCCAAATGGGTCCGGCTGCCTAGTGATGAAGACATCTCCTTCATTACCCCTTTCTCTCATTGTTTTCCATCCATGATAGCTTATTAACTTGGCATCGTTTATTCACGTTTCAAAAAATATTTTAAAATTCCAGTTGGAATTTGCATGTAGTGTATAAGTTATTATGAATTTAGTTGACATATTTACAGTGTTGGCTTTTTCATCCCATAAGCTTATGCCTATTTTAATTTATTTTGGTTTTTAAAATATTTGTTTCTATTTTGAAATTTAATTTAATTTTAGTTTTATTTTACATGTATTGGTGTTTGGCCTGCACCTAAGTCTGTGTGTCATGCATGTGCATGGTACCTACGAAGGCCAGGAAGGGGGTCGGATCCCCTAGAACATCCCCTAGAACTGGTTACAAAATGTTGGGAGCCATCATGTGGGTGTTGGGAATCAAACTGAAGAACAATCAATGCTCTTAACTAATGAGTCTCTCCAGTGCCTATACCGATTTTTTTTTTTAATACTTCACATATTTAAGAATAATTTTGTTTTATTGTCACTAAGGTTTTTTAAAATTGTGGTTAAAAAAAACATAATTTAAACAAACACAGGTGCTATATGTTTTCTTTTTCAATTAATACTTATATATTTTTATGTTTTGTTGTGCTTTTATGATACGTCTTTAATATATGTAAAATTGCTGTTATTAAGACATATGTTATAATGAAGAAAGCTTGTCTTTGTTGTATATTTTATAGCATCTTCACATCAGTATTGAGTTTGTCATTATGAATGTTGCCTGGTGTGAGGTTTCCTAGGATTTAAACCACTGAGGCTTCCAGTTCTTATCTCTTTCTACTGAGGCATTCAGGGTGCTAAACGCCTGCAGCGATTCCTAGTGTTTTTGTCTCGCTCTAGTTTATGAGAGGTAATGCGTCCAAGTTCAGCGGAATAATTAAGACCAGACTTTCCACTGAGCAGAACCATGGTAGCCTTTCTGCTACTCATGCAAAAATACCCCACATCCCTTGTGGCTGTTTTGAGGTCAAGGGTGGAACTGTTTCCAACATTGTTCTCATCATGACTTAATCTGCATTTGTTATGTGATGTCATTCTTCCAACAACCCTTGAAGTTATTGTCACCCTGGTCTCACAGTCACCACATGACAGCAAATGATATTTGGACCAATTTTATTTGCTTTTTTCCTAATATCTTAAAGCTGACACGAATAATGAAAGTCACTAAGTTCTTTACTCTGTGAAATCCAAAAGCAATATAAAGTAATTATGGGGTCTTGATGTCACATCTAAATTTTTGATGACCATATGGACCCCCTGGAATATATTTAAATGAAGATTATTGGGCACTTCTTTTGAAATTTCTACTTCCTATAGGCTCACGTGGAGCCTAGGGATCTGTGGCTTTGAAAGATCCAATTTTAACTGTTTAAGTAACAACTCAGCTGCTGGCTCTTAGGCCAGGCAAGGACTTATCCACACCCTGTGCCTACCTTGGCTGGCTGACTTAGTAGGCACTCCCTGTCACCCATACAGCTGTTTTTGTTTGTTTTGCTCTGTATCCTAGACTAGCCTGGAACTAACACTGCTAGTCCTATTGGTAACAAAGTCTATTAAATTCATCTAACTGGACAACTTGGAAACTGGTGCTCTATGTAAATTGGGAAAATAAATAGTTTATTGAACTGTTGATCACATCTATAATGCATAGTAAGGGATTGTTAAATGTTTTGTCGGGGCCTTCACTTCACTCAGATGTAATCAGAGTTCCTCCAGTTTTATTGCTGCCTCAAGTAAGCCCTTCACTGGATTAATTCTTATCTTTCCTCTTGATTTAAGACTCTAAACTTGGGAGCTTTTAAAAGAAAATTAGTATAATTTATTATGAGATTAAATCAAAATGATTCTAAACCACTACATCTTCTGATGGATTAGGACTAAATGCTGGCATTTTTTATCTAGTATTTGTTTACTCTAGTTAAGCAAACACCATTTTAGTACATGTGAAAGTGATGGATTACTCAATTTAAATTAAGTACCTGTTTACCCTTCATTATTTTTATGGTAATTTTTCTGTTAGAAAGTTCATCATTATATACATGATAGATTTGGTTTATTTTCCATGCTATACATGTCTCATATTTTTAAACATTAAATGTGAGGAAAGTCTTCACATTTTAAAAATTATTACTATTGTTGTTGTTGTTGCTATTACTATTGAGACAAGACCCATTGCTAACCCTGGAGTTCATTAATGCCAAGGTTGGCTGGACAATAAGTTCCAGGGAACAGGCTGTCTTTACCTATTCTACTTCACCCCCCGAACTACTACCTCTGGGGGCTTTTGTGGATTTGGGGTATCTAAACTCTAATCCCCGTGTTTAGACAACAAACACTTTCCCTCTCAGCTATAGCCTCTGAGCATCTCTTCAGCCCCAGAGCTCACAGATTCTAAGTTTATAACTGAATGAAAATGAGGACCTGACTGTTCCTAGGTGTGGTTGAGGAAAAGGGTTTTATTGTAGAAATGAGGGAGAGAACAGGCAGAGGCCTCTGGAAGGATCCAGACTGAACCGGCCCATGAGAGGATCAAGAAGAGGGAGAGTGAGAGAGGACGAGGAGAGAGGAAGCATGAAGCGTGCATGAGAACCAAGAGATGGTTGGGTTATACAGGAAAAGAAGCTGGAGCTACATAATCTCCATTTATTCTCCTGGCCCTCTGGGCTCTCACCCCACACCTGATTCTGTTCCCTTTTCTCCCCATCCCATGCAGGTCCCTTCCCCGCTCTGACTACTGTGATTGTTTTGTTTCCCCTTCTAAGTGGGATTGAAGCATCCTCACTTGGACCTTCCTTCTTGTTACACTTCTTACTGTCTGTGGATATTCTGTACTTTTTGGCTAATATCCTCTTCTCAGTGAGTACATACCATGAGAAAGTCCCAGAGATCTGGGATGTGAGAGGCTACCAGGACTTAGTGGGTATGACCTTAGCTGAAATGCCCAACAGTGGGGAGAAAGAACCTGAATAGAACATAAACAAACCTCCTAGTGGAGGGATGGGGTCACCAACCCACCTTCAAAATTTCTGACCCAGAATTGCTTTTGTCTAAAAGAAAAGATAAAAATGGAGCAGAGACTGAGGGAAAGGCTATCCAGGCCCAACTGGAGATCCATCCCATGGGTGGGCATGAATCCCTGACACTATCACTGATGCCATGTTGTGCTTGCAGACAGGAGCCCAGCATGGCTGTCCTCTGAGAGGCTCTGCCAGCATCTGACTGAGATAGATGCAGATACAGCCAACCATTGGACTGAAGTCGGGAACCCTTATGGAAGAGCTAGAAGGACTGAAGGAGCAGAAGGCGATGACAACCCCACACAAAGACCAACAGTGTCAACAAACTTGAACCCCTGAGAGTTACCAGAGATTAAGCTACCAACCAAAAAGCATATGGGCTGGTTGTACCCTACCCACTTCCAGCAAATACATAGAAGACTGCTTTGTCTGGTCTCAGTGGGAGAAGATCTGCCTAATCCTGTAGAGACTTGATTCCTAAAGGAAGGGGGATGCTGGGGGGGATGCTGGAGGGGTGGTACCTTCTCAGAGGCAGAGGCAATGGGGAGGGGGGACCAGGAAGAGAACATCATTGGAATGTAAATAAATAAAACAGTTAATTACTGGGGAGGGAGGAAGCTGGGAGAAGAGAAGCAAAGTTCAAGGGCTGGAGAGGTTCACAGTAGGGGATGGGGTGAGAAGGGCTCAGGGGCAAGGACTCTGGCAGGCACTGGTCACCAGTGTCCCTTCTGATATGTTAAATAGGCACCTCAGTCAGCCATTTGTCCTGAGTGTGCTTAAGAGTGGTGGATATAGATTTTATGGGAGCTATTTGTTTAAGGAAAACAAGCTGAAGGAGCTCCTAACAGTAAAAGGGTTTCACCTTGATGGAGTTCTGTGAAATGATATTTTCAGTTATTGCATATTACTCCCCCCCTCCTTCGGATGGGAGCATGTTAGGGGTGTCACTTTCTAACCTTGCCTTGCCTGGATCTTGCTATGTAGGCCAGGCTGGCCTTAAACTCACAAAGATCCACCTACCTCTGCCTCCCAGGTGCTGAGACTAAAGGTGTGTGCCACTGTGTCCATTTCAAAAGAAGTCTTTAAAAATCAAACGTCCAAAACCAACGTACCTTAGTTCACATGGCTTGGGAAGCAGGAGGTATAAAAACTGAGGTGATGAAACTGGCTGGCACTCACCTTCAAGCTGGAGGGGACAAAATACTAAGATCCTCACAAGACCCCTGAACAAATGGTAGGGCCAAGAGGATGCAGGAGCCAAAAAGGTGTAAGACCACGCTGGCCTGAAACCACTTCTCCTGGCCAGACCCTCTCCTTTTTGAGCCTCCCTCCATCCGGTCACCCTCTGTCTCCTGAAGCCAGACAGTCACTTAGGAAAGGCAATCTGAATTCCTAGAAGAACTGCCTGTACGTTAAGGTTTCCCTTGTCTGGACATGGGCAGCTTCAGCTTTCCTCCTGGTTCACTTGGGAACTTTATGGAATGTTTTTTGCACAGTGGTGGGTGTGCTCATGGTGTTAATGGAAGTGATGATGATTTCTGAATCATGCTGTACTTGCTTCAGTGAGTCTCCATCCCTGAGTGTATTACAATCACCAGTTGGCTCTCATCCTTCAAGCCTATGTCTTAGGGCAGAACAGGTTCATTGTAGGGATCATCTTTTGACTAATGCCTAGGAAATGGCTTTCTTTGGATCACTTGACAGTTGGTCAGTTCAGTCATTAGTTAACTGTGTAATAAATATAAATGCTTTTAAGTATTAAGATATCATTTCCCCATGATCTCTTAGAAGCATATTTCACAGTTTTCAGTTTGTACCCAACTTGTCCACTATGACATAGTGACTGTGGCATGGCTTGGTGGAGCTTTACATTTTTTACTGCTGCTACCTTCTGATTCTTCATTGCTGTCTTCCTTCCTTGCTTTCATTCCATCATTCAGGCACTGTTAGACACTGTCCTAAAGAACTCTTGCTGGAGGCAGAGAGTGTGGAAAACATCTTAGCTACTCTGTTAGGGTCAGAGCATAAAGAGCTCTTGAAGAAAAGAGACACACAATACCGACCACTTTTCCCCCCTTGTAAGAATAAGCTACACGCGTTACATACAGACACATCAATAACCATTCTCACTTACACAATACCGTTCTCAAAATGAACCATTACTGCGTATCATTTACTTCATTTTTCCTTTCATTATCACCACAGAGCAGTCATGGTGGCCCGAGAGGTGGTTCTACATATAAACGAGGTTGGCTTACAAAGCTAAAACCCAAGTTCAATCCCTGAAACCAACATAAGGGCCGATGGAGAAAATGGACTCTGCAAAGTAGTCTTCTGACTTCCACCTCTCTCTCTCTCTCTCTCTCTCTCTCTCTCTCTCTCTCTCTCTCTCTCTCTCTCTCTCTGTGTGTGTGTGTGTGTGTGTGTGTGCACGTGTGTGTGTGTCTGTCTGTCTGTCTGTCTCTCTCTCACACACACACACATATACAGCCTACATTCATGTAATAGAAATAATAAAATCACTTTTTCAGCTTCTCTGTTATTCATCTACTTGGTCATTTCCCAGACACTCGGAGTGACCCCCTGCCACTTTGCTCATGAGCCTTAGAAACTGTTGCCTTGAACATATCTTCAGATTTAATGATCTATACTTCCTTTTTATTTCAGCTTTCACACCTAAGGTTCCTCGTTGAACATTACCATCTAGTAGGTTTATTCTCCCCGCTAACACCCTCTAGAATCTTACTGGGTCTTCCATTTGCTTCTCTTTTTCTAGCTCAAGAATAGATTAATCCTCAAGTGAGTCAACTTTTCTCCCTTAGTGATAAACATCTTATCATATGTCTATCTGAAATGTCTCTGTAAGGTGCATTCTATATTTAATGGGCCTCCAGTTACCTATTTTAGTGATGTAGACTTTGTGTGACATGTCTGTGGTAGGTTGAGTAGGTTTGGCTCCATAGACTCATGTGTTTGAATGCTCGGTCATAGGGAGTGGCACTTTTAGGATGTGTGGCTTTATTGGAGGAAATGTGTCACTGCGGAGGCAGGACTTTGAGGTCTTTAGTGTTCAAGCTATGCCAAGTGTAAAGAAACCAGCTCCTTCTCCAGCACCATGTCTGCCTGCACGCTGTTATGCTTCCCACCCTGACAATACTGGACTAAATGTCTGAAACCACAAACTAGCCCAAGTTAAATGTTGTCCTTTTTAAGAGTTGTCTTGGTTATGATGTCTCTTCACAGCAAAAAAAAAAAAAACCAACTAAGACAGTGCCCAGGTTTAGATGACAAACAGAAGGCTGTTTGCATATGTGCTCATTATGTAATCACCACTCAGATCAGGAAAGAAAAATAACCATGGTTGATCTCATGATTCAGCTCTGAGTAGAACTTATGCAGCTATGATGATTTGTGCATAGTGACCAATGTGAGCAAACCATCTACAACCTCTTCTAGGATCACTAAGGAATGATGAGAGTATGTGCAAATCTGTGGTTGGGGATGAAAGGACAGACTCTTT
Organism: Micromys minutus; assembly: GCF_963924665.1. Lineage (NCBI taxonomy): Eukaryota > Metazoa > Chordata > Mammalia > Rodentia > Muridae > Micromys > Micromys minutus. The sequence continues at coordinate 6,448,092 of NC_137958.1, forward strand.
ATCTAACATTGCGGATTATTCCTAATGATAAAATAATCAAGAAAACAGTGTAATGGTATTTTGAAATACAAAAGAGAATCTTTCTAAATTATGTAATTGAATTTTATTGCCCGCAGGGAGAGATTTCTGTTCTTAAAGACTCTGCTATAACTGTTAAACTCTTCCAACAGTGCACATGCGTGCATGGACTTTAAGAAGGCAGTACTACATCAGTCATGTCCTTTGTCTCTGGGATTAGAAGACTGTTTACTAACATGCAATGAAAGAAATGGCAGCACCCTGAGGGTGTGTGTTTACCGTCTGCAATGCTGGGACAACTTCCAAAGCAGCTGAGTTCTGATGGCTGCTTCCAGTGCAGTTGGTCTCCTCTAAATGTGCTTGTGTTAAGTGGTTAGTTCTCAGTGGGTTATTGGAAGGCAGATCATTGGGAATAGTGCCCAGTGGGGAATCCTCTGGGCATTGGAGATGTGCCCTTCAGAAGGAGTATAGATCCTGTCCTCTGTGACTTCATGTTTTATGATACAATCACTTACTTCTTCCCACAGGTGGTCCTCCATTACATAATAAAGGCAAGAGGGTTCCGTGCCAGGGCTGAGCTGATGCCAGCATCACGCCCTTGAACTTCCAAAACTATGCCTGAAGCAAGGTTTGGTAGTACTGGCCTTTAATCCCAGTACTGAGGCAGAGGCAGGTGTTAGGTTGTGAGTTTGAAAGCCAGCCTGTCTACATAGAGAGTTCCAGTACAGCTTCAACACACACACACACACACACACACACACACACACACACACCAAACAACCAAATAAAGCTAGTCTGTCTCAAGTGTGTCCTAATAGTAATCCAAACCTTATGGAAAGCTAGTCCTTAACTAAAGCACATTTCCAACTAATGTCAGGTGCGTTAGAACGGTCATGTGTAGGCTGGAAAAGACAAGTCCAATCGTTCCATAGCATATTGGAGTAGCACCAGTGAGAAGCATTCACATTCATGGAGTTTGGTCTTCTTTTGGCCTGCTCAGTTTCTTATGACTGCATTCATTCTACTTCTGAAGTGGGGTCGGGGGAGGGGAGGACGGTGCTCAGATGAGAACAGAATCTCAAGAATTGCCCTCTGGCTCCCATTCAGAACCCAGAAGATGGCTTGATCTAGAGTAGGGAGGGATTAACGCTGAGACCATCTCCCCAGGTTTGCCTGGTTTCTCCTCCCTGTGTCCCATAGTATTCTTAAGAAGAACACGACGGGGGAAAGTCAGCTTGCCCCGGTCAGAGTTCACTGGGAAGCATCTGTGTGAATAGAATGCCTCTTCTGAGCTGGAAGCAGTGACAGCCGAATGCAGGGTTAGGGTTTTTCATTGCAGTTCCTCAGACGCTGTCCTGGTTCCCAGGAGCATGCTCTGCAGAATTAGCAACTTTGTAAACAGCCAATGCAGTTTTTATTTGTGTCAGTGGCATTAAAGTGCTTATTTTCAATGTTTTACTCATCTGTATTGTAACTTAGACTTCTATTATTGTATTACAAAATGTAAATACTAGAGACTATGACATCGTCATTTACTTTTAATATCTTTTATACATTAAAGTTACTCTTGATAGACATACTACAGTTGTGTTTGCCTGTGTGTGTGTGTGTGTGTGTGTGTGTGTGTGTGTGTGTGTGTGAAAGAAATAGTGTTTTGAGTGTGGGGAGCAAGGAGACACAGAGACAGACAGAAAGACAGACAGAGAGAGGCAGACAGACAGAGACAGACAGACAGACAGACAGACGGAGAGCTCATTCATGTGTGTAAATGTGATCATGAGTGAGGTGTGATGCTCCTTGTCTTCAGCATGGGTCCCCACCTTCATCTTGTTTGAGACAGGGTCCCATGGTCATCCAGGGGTCCTTCTGAACTGCCAGCTCTCTTGTCAGATGTGAATGGAGTTTATAGTGATGGGACTAACAGGAGAGGCAGATGCGGAAAAGCCTTCATGGTCCATGGTCCATGTGGTGGCAGAACCTGGAAAGCCTTTGAGGCAGTTTGCAAGTTTGCCCAGTGGAGTGTGGAATCCCTGCTAGCCTTATTTACAGCAGGGAGATGTCCAGTGGTCCCATCGTTTTTCTTTTCTCAGAGGCATGCCACTGTCTAATTTAATTTGTAGAAAACCGTGACCAACCCCCCTCCAGGGCCTTTAAAAATGATCAGTGGGGAATATCCAGAGGGTTTTCCTCCCTCCCTCTCTCCTTTTCAGATATAGCTAAAGGTTTTCTTTTTCTTTCTGCTTGATAATTTATCTCCCTTGAGAATTTTCACCTCATGAAATGAAAACATAGTTAATTTCTACATTGTATTTACTGCATTTTATTGCAAAAGGGAAAAACAAAACAAAACCCCTCGGCTTCTTATAGACCATTTGTACTGCAATTGTCTTGAGAATAGAGGGGGCTAAAATAGAAACTGCTAATTAGAAACTCCGGGTAAATTTGTGAAAAGCAAAGAAAATCTCCTTGGAGTGAAAGAATTCTGAGATATATCACTGAAGCACTGAAATATCACAGAAACCGGGCTCACGTTTATAGAAACCCCACTGGATCAGCTGGACATGGAATTATATTACATTCAGTCACTGCACCCAGAAATCCGAGGAAACAGATAGCCATTTCTGAGAAGGAAAGGCGGAGTGGGGGAACCTGTGGATAGCACTACTGGGTGATTTTATCTATGTTTGAAGGCCCTGGATGGGATGTGCTTCAGGGCTTTCCACAAAGTAAATTAAAAGGTGGCGTTCCTCTGAAACAAAGATCCCAGCTCCTAGACACCCCCCTGCCTGTCATTAAGATAATAAGCAGCAAGTCCAAACTCCACAGGGCAAACTTGCAAATTGCTCCTCCCGTTTTCCAGGTTCTTGGACTTCTGCCTTTGTTTAAAAACAAGGCCACCAAACAAACACACCGTGAACAAGCTCAGAAACACCACAGTAGGAACCTCACCATCCATGCAGACTTTGGATGAGATGTGTATCTGTGAGGGTTTGACTGGCAATGTGTTAGATGACAAAGACCATCAGTGAGAGACAGAATGTGCGTAACTAGTGAAGTTACCCATTCCTTCATCGCTGTTTGTTCATTCCTCCAGTCATTCATTCATGCACTCATGCATTCAGTCATTCATGCCTTTCTCCTCTCCCACTGCAGGACATTGGACCAGTTCTCGTGGCCTCTTTTCTATTTTCCTGTTACCTCCTGTTCTCCATTCAGGGTTCTATGACCTCATTGCATCATAGAGGCCTCCAGGGCCCCTTCTGTCTCTACCCAACAGGCAGATCAGGTTCTTAATGAACTGCAGTCTCTAAGAAAAGAGATTAAGTAAATATTTGCTGAATGAATGAGCAAACTAATCCATTCAGTCACACTTTCTTTATTTTGTCTCTTCATTAAACAAGAATTTGCTATCAGAATTGTGAGGGGTAGACCTTGTGTGACTAAGTGGGTCATCGTGGAATGGACAGTCTCTACTCAAGGAGCTGAAAATGATTCAGATATGGACCAGTCTACAGTGCAAGTTCACAGGACTAACCAGAAAGAACAGAAAAACAGGAAATAATGGCAAATAACTTTATACTTTTTCCAAGTTCATATGACATAGGAATTCAAGATCTAATTGTTCTGATAAAGATGCTGTGGCCTATCGAGACTGAGTGTGGTTTTTTGAAGTCATAGAAATGATACACATGTTTCCCTGAGGTTTCTCTGAACTGATTAAAAGCAGTTGTGGGATGAACTACAGGAAAGTAGGGTGTGTTTTGGCGCACTGGGTTTGAAGAGCACAAGCTATTTCCAGAGAATCAGAAGGGCCACAGTGCAGATCCCAGAGGAAATATCTGAAAAATTGAGGGAACCTCTCTCGAAGCACTAGGGTTGCCCTCAGAACAGTGACACACAGAGAATGCCAGCAACCCCACTATGAGGGTGATGCTGTCCTCGAAGGTAGGATTTTACCAAAGAGCAAACTTTTCTTGTGGGAGCCTAGAAACTTAGGGGTAGTGTTCACTTACTGTCATTCTGTTATACTCTGAGTAGTAAGAAGTGATCACTTTTGTACCATATCTTTTGAACTAAGCACACCTCAGACTAGGGCTATTTTAAAGAGTACGAATCTTTCACATAAAATAGTGCTCAGGCCAATGGCATTCCTAAGTAACACAAGGTGTTCATCTATGAGTCAGTCAGCAAGAAGAGGGGGAGTGGGGCCTAGTGGCTCATGGAAAGGGGAGTGTTTATCTATCAACTACAAACAGAGGTTATGTTTTTAAACCCCTCAAATATATTTAAGCCTTACTAAGAAATATTTACTAAAAATATGCATTCAAGGCCTACAGTGTGAAAATTTTATAAATACATATGTTTTGAAATGATTAGCAAGGCAAGTTAATTCAGCTATTGCCTGGCACAGTCACCATCTGTGAGTGCGCACTGGAAGGTCGACTCTCACTGATTGGTGTTTGTTCCTCCCATGTCAACATGACCACTGTGTTATATGTCACAACCAAAGCTTCCTTATCCTAGTGCTCAAAGTTTGTCCCATTTGACTAACATCAGATTTCATCTTCCTAGTGAGCTGTCCTTTCCTGAATGAAGCTTTTCTTCCTACCACACGGTAGTTCGTAGTAAAAGGGGACAAATGAGTAGCAGCTGATATAGATAATGATTGTTAACATTATACCCACTAGGGATTTGTTTGTTCGTTTGTTTGTTTTGGTGCTAGGGACCTAACTCAGGCCTGTGCACAAACTAGGCAAATGCTTTATCACTGAACTATACTTTAAAAGGTATATTTATTGAATAAACAATCCATATGCACAGTATAACACTCATAATTACTAGTGTGTGATGAGCCAACAGCCTTAACTACCCCGCTTTCCTCTCTTCTGGCACCTGTTTCCAGTCTGAGTGTTGAGGGACCATTCACTCATGCTGACTGTAGGAAGCACTGAAGTAGCTTCTTCCATGTCCCATGTCAGGAATGAGGTGCAGGGGGCCTCTGCCAAACTTGCACAAAACCAGTCAAGTCAGAGGTGGTGGGAGAAGCCGCTGCCTGGAGAGAAACATATATGGGGGAGAAAGAACTTGGCTGCATTACAAACTGGCAGGTTTTGAAAAGGTGGGGATCCTGAGAACACAGTGCACTTGTGGGGGTGGGGGTGATTTTTCTAGATTGATTTAACAATCTACTTCTACCCCAGTACCTCACACGATCAGGTCGAAAGTGATTGGTTTCAAGGGAACGCAGAAGAGAGAGAGAAACACACAAGGGCTGCTCCCCTGAAAGATTTAGAAGAGGTTGAGCACCTCTCAGAACCTCTACATGACAGCAGGTCATCCCAAGGAACTCGAGGGAGCTTCTTTCTCAGCTCCCTCCAGGTTCTCCCAGTGGTGATGGAGAGGCACTAAGGTAGTGAAGCCTGGGGTGCCATTGTGTTAGAAGTAGACTTTAGACTTTACAGGCTACAGGGCCCCCCAAAAGCCAGTCTGTCCAGAATGCAGTGGTTTCACGAACAGTGCGTGTGAGAGCACCCTGTGAGGGGAACTCTTGCAGGTTGTGTACATGGGTCCATTCTGCCTTCCTCACCAGTCTCTTTTCCTTCTCTTTTCTTGCCCAGTTTCTACTTACATTTTAAGGCTTGATTAGGCAACTCTATCCCGGAAGCCCACTCCATCCCCCATCAGTGATTAATCTGATTTGTACTAACACATTAAGCTAATGAGTCGTCTGCAAACTTTCTGATCAGTGAGTGTTTTGCTTAGTTTTATGATTCAAAGATTGGCTTTGAATACATATACATTGAGGCAGTAGAGAGCTCGGTTATTAAACTATTGACTATATCAGAGGTTTCTTTCATCCATACAAAAGACACTTTAGGAACACTTTGAGTTCTCTGTTGATCCACCTTCTGCTAGGTTGGCAGATTTTATGATATGTTGTTTTTTTTTAAAGCCCCATGGTGAATTTACATATTGCGTTATCTGCAAGATTCCAGTAGATCTTGGTTTCAAATGATCATATCTTCATCGGACTGCGTATTCATAGTCCACAGAGGCCCTTTATTTTTAGTCTGTCTGTATTATTCAAGTTTGAGGCACTTACAAAAAAAAAAAAAAAAGAACCAAAAAACTTTGACTATTTCCATGTTACATTCTGTTTTACATGTACTTTATGCTTATGGTAACTAGTAAGATTTCAATGCACACTATCAAACCTTTAAAAAAAATCAAGTACTGACAAAAAATATATTTATATGGTTTTATGCCAAAATGCTTTTAAAAATCTGTACATGTATCTCTCTTTTTTAAATAAAGTTGTAAGAAAAAAAAAAACTCAAGCGAGAAATCGAACCATGTTTTGGAGAGAACCGTGAGTATATCGTGAGAAGTCCTGCTGAGAGGTTCCCTCTCACCGTCATCTTCCCTACTACTCTTTTAAATTCTTCCCATGCTCTCTCCATCTCAGACATGATGCTTAAAATAATTTAACCTGGGAGAAAGACTGGATATAGAAAATGGGTCGACCCAGATAGGATGAATATATGCTTCATGATTTCTAAGTGGCATTGGCATTATGAAGACGTGGTATACTAGCATTTAAACCTTCCTATGTTTTCAAAAGATGGAGAAAAATGTGATTTCTCTAGGTTCTGCTTCATGTAGTCCCCAGGAAGTAGACGAAATCTTCATCTAAAGATTGCAGGCCTACATGTAACAGTGCAAAGCAGAGGTTTAGCACTGTGTTAAAAATGTAATTTCCCCCTTTAGTGGGCAAGGGGACAGGAATGGGAGGGGTCGGGTAGGGGAATCAATGTTTCGGTCAAACATTTGAAATTGGAATACAGTATTCTTAATCATCACTTTCATTTCTGTCTTCTAGGGAACTCTGCAAACTAGAAAGCAGTGGAAAACACTGGGTTGCATCAGATACCAAAGAGGAACTGAGTGAATGGCTCAATAGACAGGGTTCAGTGAAAAGCTGGCTGCTTAAAGGTGGTGCCTTGGGGAACAGGAAGCCATCGGGTGTTCTAGAGGTCACTCTCCTGTAATATGTTGGTCCATGCTGAGAGAAATGATGTGTTTTGACATGCCTGTTCTGCTCAGTGTAGGTTTGGTTTGCATGGATAGGTTCCCAGAGATAGGTTTCTACTGAAGAGATGTCTGTGCACAGCCTCTTACACCCTGGTCTGGATGCTTCTCTGATAAAGATGTCTCAGAATCACTCCGTGAAACAGTGCTCACAATAGATGCAGTATGTCTGGAATTTCACCTTAGTTTCGATAGCCCAGTTCTTTCAGATACTTGTTTCTAACTTGGTGCCTAATATTAGCTTGCAGTCTTACTGTACTAGATTCTGCCCATGGAGAAAAGAAGAAAAAGACATAGCCTCAGAGAGCACACTGGAGAGGAACCATAGGACAAAGCTGACATTCAGACTGCTCTTTAAATCATGAAGGTCAGTTTCTCCCACTTTACCTCCTCAGCTCTCAGAAGGAACACCGGCTAAGCACTATTATCCTTACAAATGAGGACAGCGGCACTTGAAGAAGTTAAGGGACTTTCCTGGGATCAAATCTCAGTGTGTAAAAGAATCTAAGAGTAGAAATAGTATCTGACTCCATAGTGGGGTTAGATAGCACTGAGGGCTACTGACTACAGTCCAATACCGGAGCAAAAGCAGTTCATCACAGCTTTCCGAGTGATGGAAGTAGAACGGGGTCTTCACAGACGGTACTTTAGAGAGGATGCAGGAAGGACTTATTGAAGATGGTGCAGGGAACACCTGCCAAGGTGAGAAGAGCAGGAAATGATAAGGAAGGACAAGGACAATACTGAAACTTGCCAAGTGAGTCACAGGAAGAAGGCAGACTTTCTGAAGCAGAAAACCATTGTTGTGAGCCATGGGAGGTAAGTCCCTGAGACACTGGAGGCCATGTATGTCATGTCAGCTGTAGCAGTCACACCTAGAGCTTTCTTTCTTCTCATTGCCTCAGAAAGTCCCCAAGGGAGGGGGTGCTAGCACTTGGAGCAAAAAGAAGGGTCACCAGTCAGGGATGTTACAAATGGAAGTTGTGCCAGGGAAGTTCTTGTGAAAAGTGACCACACATTGCCCTTTGTGTTCTATAGTGTTACATGTACAGAAGTTGGTGGGTGTCCTGACAATGAAACTATTCAGAGAATGAAGGTCAAGAGCAAAGTTATTAAAAGAAATGAAGGATTCTAGGTGACCTTCAGCAGCTGATTATGATCTGCCTGTCTGTCATAGTGGAGGTCACTTAAACCACATTCACATGGAGCATTTCCTGTGTCTGATGCAGTCACTGTATAATCTTCAAGAGATCAGGAGAGCTAACCTTACTCTAGGAGGAAAGTAAGACTTGATCCAAACTTAACCTCTACAGCTATGTAAGCACCTAACTAAAGATCAATTATTAACCAACTGGATTCATAAAACCAGCATCACTGTGCATTTGAGTCATCTCAGTGCAGATCTGGGTCAGGGTCCTCTGGGCAGTGTCACAGCAATTCATACGGAGCGTGAGTGCAAGCTCTTACTAGTCCCTGGGACCCACGGTGTGAAATGGAATTTAGAGAGGGCAACTGGTCAGCAGATC